>NC_082714.1:39691941-40891941 GCF_030144855.1 Hypanus sabinus
CCATCCGCAGTAACACCAATGTGGCAGAGAGGGCCTCAAGGTGACTGTGGCTCAAGAGAGGGGAGCCATGGAGTCATGTGTAGCTAGCCATCTGGACACAAGCTGAGGTCTGATCAGCCCCAGCTGGGTCACCTGGAGAAGGATGTATGATGTTGAAAGACCCGAAACACCCGATGACTCCAGGAACATCACTGATGATGTGTCCAGAAGCATCAGTAGATGTATGTACACAACAGTTTAGGGAAGAATGACCAGATAAATATTTTTTTTCCAACAAAAACATTCAATAAAACATAAAAATATACAGCTTCAAACGAACTGAATCAAACACATGGTAAATGACTTATTGGAATAAATGTAGAACGTCACTGTCACTATAAAACGTAAGTAACTTGTCTTTCTGTTTCTTTAAATCATATATAGTAGTAGTTCTGACACCATATTCTTCAGTAAGATGCCGCACGGACACACCACAATCAAGCTTTCTGCATTATTGATAATGATAAATGCTTCCTTCTCTTTTTCTCATTGTTACCCATAAGGGTATCTGCAGCTCTTTTTGACATTTTCACAGTGAAATTAAACACAAAGTCAACAGTGAACACAAAATATCAGTGAACAGCAAATGTATGGTAATCAGTGCAAGCGCTGAGCCACAGCTGACGTCTGGCAGAGTCTGCTAGTGCTGCCATGTCACAGTTTTCGGAGCTTTTTGGATTTCAGAATTTCGGATAAGGGATTGTGGACACGTATATTGTAATGCTAACTAAGATGGTTTAATCCTTTGAGGATGGTTGGCTCATGGTATATATGCTCTCTGACCTCTAAATCACTGTGTAGAAATATAGCAATATAAAACCATAAATAAATAATAATAAGTAAATTATGCCAAGTGGAAATAAGCCCAGGACCAGCCTATTGGCTTAGGGTGTCTGACACTCTGAGGGAGGAGTTGTAAAGTTTGATGGCTACAGGCAAGAATGACTTCCTATGATGCTCAGTGTTGCATCTTGGTGGAATGAGTCTCTGGCTGAATGTACTCCTGTGCCTAACCAGTACATTATGGAGTGGATGGGAGACATTGTCCAAGATGGCATGCAACATGGACAGCATCCTCTTGTCAGACACCACAGTCAGAGAGTCCAGTTCCACCCCCACAACATCACTGGTCTTACAAATGAGTTTGTTGATTCTGTTGGTGTCTTCTACCCTCAGCCTGCAGCTCCAGTACTTTATTATGCAGCAAAGTGATATGTATTTACCAGTTTGACTCTAAAATCAGTATGCAACTTTAATGGTGTGAGGCCATGGTTCTGAAATTAAATGTAATTGGCTTTAATATCTTGATTGTAGGTTAAATTCTGCAACTTGTATGGCAAATCATGGTCAACTCTTGTAAACTGGTTTCAGTGTTGTAAGGCAAGTTCATGAGGCTTCAATTATATCCTAGCAACTCATTCTGTATGCAACCTGCAGATATTAGCTTTGTGAAGTTGCCCCTGTTATTAAGTGAAAAGATTATTCGTATTATAAACAGTCATAACAGAAAAATTGCTTGAAAGGTCCAATTTTAATTCTAAAGATTAAAAAAAATCTGCAAAAGTTATGTAAAGGAAAAAAATGGGTGCAGAGGATCCATTAGGCAGAGAAAGCTCAATCACTCTGAATATTCTTTCAGAATAGATTAAAATGGAGTAAGAATTTTTCAGCTACTATTTTAACGGTCCTTTTGAATTTGTATATAATGTTATAGGGTTTAAAGGTCAGAAGTTAGACGTTAAGCTATCAACAGAATGATATACAACAGTGGTTGGAATGAAGCATGAGATTCAGTAACAGATCTTATTTTAAAGTGCTTTCTGTATATTAAATATGGGCATGTTTGATTAGAGCTTTAGAGAGTGCGTTGTGCCATGTGAGATCAAAGTAAGTAAGGGTGAGATTTCTTCTGACATCAATACGTGTCTGGAATGGTGAATTTGCCATAATACACTGTTCTAGTTATATCGATTTTTGTGTTTTAATTCCTCTTTTTGTCCATATCGCCACACTCTTCACACGCACACTACCCCCATGTACACTCCCCATCTTTTGTGCATGCTACAGCCCTAGTTTAATTATTTTTGTTATGGATTAAGAGCTTTAAGTGAGTATTTCTAAAATGCAAGTCTATACCAACCCATTTGCTCTTTCTGCTGCAAGTATGATTGTTCAGTCAGCTAGGATCTGTTGTCATAGAAACAACATCCATATGATGCTGGGAAGACTGATGCATCAGCAGCTAACTTCTGATTGCCAGGCAATGTAAGGTTAAAAAAAATGAGCTATTAAATCTATTTCCTATCTCATTTGTTAAATTCTTCTTAATAACTTGCTTTTCAGATGGTATCACTTGGTAGTCAAGTGCCTGACAAATATGGTTTCAATATTTGCTGCATTGGTGACTATTAGAATTTCAAAATATGGCATTTTGTAAACAAGAATTCTTCTGGATACGACAGAGATGCTAGATATTATTCTAACTTATTACTGGCTTGTACCTTAATTGTTCTTGATTGGTAATATTCAAGGATGAGTATTGATTCCATCAGATTCTGTGAGGGGATTTTGCAGAAACATGAGCCCAGTTTTGCAAAGCTGGTTGCTTCTCTCACTCACTGCCTGGATGCTTGTTTCATATTCAGCAGAGTAAACGTGTTAGCTAGCAACTTGCTGGATCCAGGCAATGATGCCCTATGGAGCTTGATGAGATCATATGATGGTGGGCTTCCAAAAACATCCATGAAACTGTGAAGAAAGCCGGTGGTGGACAACAAGCCAACCTTAGCTTGGCAGCCTGTCAATACTTTTGAGAGTTTTCAATGTTTCTGAATGACCCAATACTTAATTAAAAGCAGAATAGCAAACAAATTTTAAAATGTTCTTTATAATTACATTTCCTTCTTGCAGCCATAACATTTTCAACAGTGACTGGCAAGAAGCCATAAGCACTGTTCCTTGATGTAAGTGGGGACAGTGGTGGAGTTAGTAGATTCACAGCTCCAGTGATGTGAATTCTGTGTGGAATTTGTATATTCTCCAGTTTCCCCTTTCAGAATCAGAATTGGGTTTAATTTCAGTGGCATATGTCCAGAGGATTACGCCAGAGACTTAACATCGTAAGTCAGCGAGTTGTTTGTTACATCTCCCCTCTCGCTGTGAAACAGGGACACCTCTTTTCCTCTTATTAGGGGGAAGAGGGTGTCTATGGTATATCAAATTACCGAGTAGTCTTTGGGGTACTGCAAGTCTGTGTCTTCATTAATGATTGCTGCATGCTTGACTGCTTGGTGGAGGGCGCTGATGCTTTTGTGGGGGTGGGGGGGTGGTTGTCGCCTTGCTACTGCTTCTGCATGGGACAGGGGTGCTTTGGGGTTCTAACATTTAACTGATACTCATTCTTTGAGGTAGTCCTCTGTTTCCATGGATATTTGTGAAGAAAAAATTTCAGGATGTAAATTGTATGAATTTCTCTGACATTAAATGTAGCTATTGAAATATGTTGTGAAATCTGCTGTTTTTTGATAGCAGTACATTGCAATACATATAAGCTAAGTTACTATGGGCATATCTTTTTTAATTAATTAGTGCAAAAGAGCTAAAATACCGAGGAAGTGTTCATGAATTAATTGTCCATTCGGATATCTGATGGTGCAGGGGAAGGCTGTTCCTGAAACACTGAGCGTGTTTCTTCAGGTTCCTGTGCCCCCATATTGATGGTAGCAATGAGAAGAGGGCATATTCTGGGTGATAGGTGTCCTTAATGATGAATGCTGCCCTTTTGAGGCATCACCTTCTGAAGGTTTGTGCTCTGCTAGGGAGGCCCATGATGGCCCTGGCAGAGTTTACAATTTTTGCAGTTTTTTCTGATCCTGTGCAGTTTCCCCTCCATACCAGACAGTGATACAATCAGTTAGAATACTCTACATGATACATCTATAAAAATTTGCAAGAGTCTTTGGTAACATAGCAAGTCTCATCAGACAGCTGATGAAATATAGCCGTTGTGCCTTCTTTGAAATTGCATCAATATGTTGGGCCAAGAATAGATATTCAGTGATGTTGACACCCAGAAACTTGAAACTGCTCACCCTTTCAACTGCTGATCCCTCATTAAGGATTGGTGTGTTTTCCTTCCACTTCTCCTTCCACAATCAATTCCTTGGTCTTTCTAACGATGTCATGGGCACCGTTCTCTCTGATCTGTGCGGGTACATGACTGCACAGTGACTGAAATGTTCCCACTCACGTAGCCTTTGTTGCCATGCAGCTTAAATTTTCTTTTATATAATGTTTTATTAAAATGTGCCATACAGTTTTCAGGTAGTTTTTTTAAATTTTGCGCAGAGCAGTGGTTGGTCCAAGCAGCTGGGTTTTTTTTTAAAAGGGGAGAATGTTAGTCATGGGTGTAGAGGGAGTAGAGGAGTGCATTCTTAAGGAGTGCCAGTGTTAACTGTCAGCGAGGAGGTGATATTATTTCTACTGAGCATTGACTGTGGTCTCCTGGTGAGCAAATGAAGGATCTGGATGCAGAGGGTAGTACAGAGGCCCATGTTTTGAAGCTTATTGATTAGAACTGAGGGTATGATGGTGCTGAAAGCTGAGCTGTAATCAATAAACAGTGTGATATAGGTGTTGCTGTTATCCAGGTGACCCAAGGCCAAGTGGAAAGCCAGTTAGATTGCATCTGCTGTAGACCTATTGTGACAATAAGTAAATTACAGTGGGTCCAGGTACCTGCTTAGGCAGGAATTGATACTGGCCATGGCCAACCTCTGAAAGCACTTTATCACAGTAGGTATGAGTGCCACAAGGTGAAAGTCATTGAGGCAGCTCACCCTCCTTTTCTTGGGCACTGGTATGGTTGTCACTCTTTTGAAGCAGATTAGAACCTTTCTCTGCAGCAGTCAGAGATTGAAGATGTCCTTGAACATTCCTGTCAATTGGTTGGCACAGGTTCTTAATGCCCTACCAGGTACACCATCAGGGCCTGACACCATATGAGGATACTTCCTCTTCAAAGATGTTCTGCCATTAGCTTCTGAGACACAGATCACAGGGTTACCAGATACTGCAAAGATTTGCACTGTATAGTTTTATCCTCCCTTTTAGAGTGTATGTAAAAGGCGTTGAGCTAATCTGGGAGTGAAGCATCACAGTTACTCATGATGTTAGGTTTCGCCTTATAGGAAGTAATGGCCTGCAAACCCTGATGTGCATCTGATTCTGTCCCTAATTTTAATTGGAATTGTTTTTTTTTCACTCTTAGTATAGTCTTCCATAGGTCTTACCTGGACTTCTTGGATAGTTGCGGATCACCATTCTTGAATGTTACAGGTCTCGCCCTCAGCAGACTACAAATCTCCTGATTCATCCACAGCTTTTGGTTTGGGTATGTCTGGTATGTTCTTGAAGGCAGATACTCATCCACATAGGTCTTGATGGAGTCGGTGACATCTTTCATGTATTCATTCACAGTTGATGATGAATTCTTAAATATTGGCCAGTTCACTGACTCAAAGCAGTCCTGTAAGCAGTCCTTCAACTCCCTTGACCTTCCTGGTCCTCAAGACTTGTGCTGTGGTCTTTAGTCTCTGCCTACACACAGAGGGTAGAAGTACAGCTAGGTGATTGGACTTTCCAAAGTATGGGTGTGGGGGGCATGGTAAGCAGTCCTGATGATAGTATAACAGTGATCAAGTGTGTTGGCTCCTCTGGTTCCAATGGTGATATGTTGGTCATAGTTGTTCAGGTATTTCGTCAAGCTGGTCTGATTGAAATCCCTCACCATGGTAGGGAATGCAAATGGGTGCGCTGTTTCATGACTGCTGATCACGGAGCTCAGTTTCTCCAGTGCCTGTCTGACACTTGCCTGAGGTGGAATGTGTACTGCTACCAGGATGATGGCAAAAACTCCATTGACAGATAAAATGGTCAATAATTGATTGCCAGACGTTCCAGGCCAATGAGGATGCTTGAGGCAGTACCACCATAACTGAGTTGATCATTAAGCATACTCCATCTCCTCTACTTCTTTAAAAGACTGAACTGTCTTTCCTTTGTGGAGAATTGTGAAACGATTGGGCTGCAGAGCTGTGTTCGAAATGGCAGCGGTGAGCCACATTTCTGGTCATCCCAAATATCTCTCTTTTTAAATTATTAGCCACTCTAAATTACCCTGTGTCTGTATGTGAGTGGCAAAATCTGAGTGGTTTCTGGGGAAGGAGACACATGTAAAGAATAAAATGATGTAGGATTAGCAAAGCTTTCTTAGTGGTCAGAATGACTTAGGCTAAAAAGTTTGATTCCACCCTAATATGACTTTTGTGACCAAGTGGCAGTCGTCTTAGCTACCTCATGGTCTGTTGCTGGACTCAACACTCTAGTGTTATAGCTTGTGGGGAGTTTTATAAGTAAGAATTTTCCATCAAGTTTAGAGCTCCTGTAGTTAGATGCACATACCTCTAAGCCCAGTACTCAATAGAACTATGGTGATTTAACAACATGATTTGGCCCAAAGAAGTTGAGCCTGATTGAGTTAATGCTGAGATGTCCTCTTCGAGGAATCAGCAGTGGAAAGGATGAGCAGTTTCAAATTACTGGGTGTCATCTGTGAAGTTCTATCCTGGACCCAATATATTGATGCAGTTAAAAAGAAGCCATGAGAAGATTTGGTATGTCATCAAGATTTGAACAAATTTCTACACATGTACAGTGGAGAGCATTCTAACTGGTTGCATTACTGTCCCATATGGAGGGGCCACTGCACAGGATTGGAAATAATACCTGCAGAAAGTTATAAACTTTGCCAGCTCCATCGTAGGCACTAGCCTCCCCAGCATCCAGGACATCTTCAAAAAGGTGGCATCGTTCATTAAGGACACCTGTCTCCCAGGACATGCCCACTTATCATTGCTACCATCAAGGAGGTAGTGCAGGGGCCTGAAAACACACACTCAACAATTTCATGACATATGTCAGTGATATTAAATCTGATTCTGATTTTCCTTGGTGTAAAAGGCTTAGAAAAGTGATATTCTCGAAGGATTAGGGAAGTACTTTGATTTGCCATGAAGAATTTTGCATTGAGATCTGTCTATTCTGACAAATTTCTACACAGCTGTGCATGCTCAGTCATTGAGTGTATGCAGGGTACTGATCAGTAAATAGATATTTGAAATCCAGGCAAATTGATGGGTCTGGAGATCAGCAAGAATAGCTGAAGTGCCACAATTATGAACTTACCAAATGGCAGAATAAACTTTAAAGATTTTGTGGATAGTTTCATTGTGTTATTTTGCCCCTGCCCCCTCCCTCTTCAGTCCTGACATCTCGGCCCGAAAAGTTGACTGTTCGTTTCCACGGATGCTGCCTGACCTGCTGAGGTCCTCCAGCATGTTGTACGTGTTAATTTGTTTTATTGTGACTGGATTCAGTTTGCTCTAAAATGAGTGTTTCAGAATGCTAAGTTTAAATGTGATGGGGTCAGGCAGTCTGTTTCCAAACAGACATATTGTAAAGTTAACCAAACTTGAATTTTTGTCCAATCTTGACTTGGTTGCATGTTGGCATATGGAACACTTGCTATTTCTTTGAAGCAGCTAAGAATTAAAAGGATGTGGTCCTCATGACATCAATCAAAAAAAAAAGACTGAATTGTAAATAGCTTCAGAAGAAAAGTAACTGGAAAGCACATGGACCTCTGAGTTCAAAGTAATTGGTAAATTTATTATCAAATTATGTATATATCATTATATACTACTCCAAGATTCATTTTATTGTAGGAATTTACAGTAGCTGAAAGAATTAGAATAGAATCAATGAGAAACCACACTTAAAGAATGGACAAGTTCAATGTTGAAGTACATGAAGTTATCCACTGATTCAGGAGCCTGATGGTTGAAGGGTAATAACTGTTCCTGAATCTTGTGGGAAAAGCATATAAGCAATATATTCAATGTAGCTTCACTAATATTATTCATCCACCGTGATGAAATGTTTGGAAGGGTTGTTGATGAAAACATGAACTCCTGCCTGAGAAATGACTTGAATCTACTTCAATTTGCTTCTGGAGCAACAAGTCCACAGCAGATGCCATCTCATTGGCTCTTCACTCAATCCTGGTATATCTGGACAGCAAAGATGCATACATCAGGATGCTCTTTATCGACTACAGCTCTGCATTCAATACTATTATCCCATCTAATCATAAAGCTTCAAAACCTTGTCCTTAATACTTCCTTGTGCAATTGGATTCTTGATTTACTCCCTTGTTGACCAGTCTGTTCATGGGTAGCAGCAACTCCTTCACATTTTCCATCAACATAGGTGTACCATAAGGCTGTGTACTTAGCCCCCCTACTCTACTCGCTTTATACTTATGACTATGTGGCTAAGCACAGTTTCAGTGCCATATTCAAGTTTGATGATACCAGTGTCATAGGTTGAATCAAAAGTGGTGATGAATTGGCATACAGGAGAGAGATTGAAAATCTAGCTGAGTGGTGCCATGACAACAACCTCTGACTCATTTTCAGCAAGACCAAGGAGCAGATGATTGACTTCAGGAAACCAAGGGTCCATGAGCCAGTCCTCATTGGGGTATCAGAGGTAGAGGGCCTCAATAACTTCAAATTCCTCAATGTTATTATTTCAGAGGATCTGTCATGGGCCCAGCAAGTAAGTGCCTTTACAAAGAAAGCATAGCAGTACTTCTACTTCCTTGGCAGTTTGCAAACATTTGGCATGACATCTAAACTTTGACAAACTTCTATAGATGTGTGGTGGAGAGCATTACAGCCTGGTATGGAAACACCAATGTTCTTGAACGGAAAATCTTCCATCCTGGGTAAAGACCTCCACCATTGAGCATATCTACACAGTTGTCGCAGGAAAGCTGCTTCCATTATCGGAGACCCCTATCACCCAGGCCATACTCTCTTCTCACTGCTGCCATCAGGAAGAAGGTATAAGAGCCTCAGGATTCACAACACCAAGTTCTGAAAGAGTAATTGCTCTTCAATCATCAGGCTCTTGAACCAAAGGTGATAAATTCACTCAACTTCACTTGTCCCATCATGGAAATTTTCTCACAACCTATGGACTCATCATCTCATGTTCTTGATATTTATTGCATACTTATTATTATTTTTCTTTTTGTATTTGTACAATTTGTATTTTGACACTGGCTAAACATCCAGGTTGTTGTGGTCCTTCATTGCTTCAATTGTGGTTATTATTCTATTTTGGATTTATTGAGAATGCCCACAGGAAAATTAAGAAATATTCTGATAACGTTTACTTTGAACATCCCTCTTGAATACTTGGAAAGAGTATTGATAAAAACACAATATTGTTTTATTTACCTTTCACATTATAGAAATGGTGTACATCACAGAAGTGTTTTCCAAGTTGACATTGAGCTAGTCAAAGGCTTCATCAAAGAAAAAGGTTCTGATTAGTAACAAAGAAGGGAAGAAAAGTAAAGAAGCATAAATGGGAATGTTTTAAGAGGGAATTTCAGACTTAGAGCCTTGGCAGTTGAAGTTGACTATTGACGAGTGCAATAGTTTGGGGACATTCAAGGATTAAAATTTGTGGGGGGGGGGTTGTGCAGTTGTGGAAACCAACACCCCACCCCTCCCCGTCCAATCAAAGGGCATAATGTAGGTATGGATGAAGTTGAGCCATGGATAGATTTTGAGGAACTAGAGAGGATAATTAACTGATGATATTCTGCCTGCTGTTAGATAAGTAATAGTTTAACCAAGCAAGGAGCAGGGAGATTTTCACTGAGTTGGACAAGTGCGTGAAACATTAAGAGGGCGATTATGTCAAGTACAAGGATCTTGAGAATATTATGATCACTACCATAGACTTGAGGCAGTGTCATTACTTGGGCCAGCAGAAACCTTAAAGTCTCAGTTTGGAGCAAGGATATTTGAAAGGGAAGGAAATTAAAGTTAAAATGTTACCATTCCTGATCTAGGTTCCAGTCACCTGTTCATAATAAGGTTGTGAAGAATGAGCCGTTGGAAAATTGAGGAAAAAAATAGAGCAGATGTTAAGAGTGGTAGTGAATTGTCTCTCAGTATGGTATTAGATGGAGTAAAGCTTATTAGCAAGACTGCTGAATTGATAAGCAGAGAGAAATATCTTGAACTAAAGATAAATTAGAAAGAAAACTTAAGTGAGATTTAAATCTGAAATAGTGACATATGGGAAGCAATTGATTGTGTTGAAAATAACTGGTCTAAAGTACCTGTGGAACAAATGCAGTGGTAGGCATAAAAACTTTGGAGAAAAGCAGCCAAAATATATGTGGGAATGAATAGTTTTTATTAGCATCGCCAAGTTTATGGGCAGGATGTACCATGATTGTCTTCCCACAGTCCTTAATTTACAATATAACCAAGTCAAAATAACAAATAAATTCTTCGTAGGCTTTGAGCCTGTACCTGCCTGGAAGCCCAAGAAGAGTTTATTCTTCATATATGCCAGGAAAGCACTGGATCCTTTTTAAAGTCAGTATGACTTTGTAAAAGTACCTGTGCTTTATTGTATATATGGGATCTGTTGAAAAGGTAAGTCATCAATCTTGATTCCTCAGTTATTTTATGTATGTCAGCTTGGAACACAGTTGTGTGTAGACTGGGCAAATTTCAGATGTAACTTAAAATAGTTATGTGATCCACACTGCAAGAAAGAATCAACATAATTAAAGGATGGTATGGTGAAAAAAAACATGGTTAGCAAGGGATGTGGAACATCTAGTCGAGAGGAAGAAAGAAGCTTGAGGTTAGGAAACAAAGATCAGACAAGGCTCTGGAGAGTTGCAAGATCATTAGGAAGGAACAGAAGAATGGACTAAGAAGAGCTAAAACGGGCATGAGAACACCTTGGCAAGTAGGATTAAGGAAGAACTCAAGGCATTGTATGCAGTTGTGAAGGAAGAAGGATGGCCAGAGTGAGAATAAAACCGATCAGGGATCGTAGAGGAAACAAGTGCCTTGAATCAAGGGACCTTGATGTCTGTGAGGACAGTGTAAAATAGGCTGGTATGATATGATCAGCGTTATGGAAGAGGATTTTTTTTTTAACAACTTTTGAAGAACATTAAGATAGGTAAATTCCCAAGGGCAAATAGGCTAAACCCTAGGTTATGACGGGAAGCAAGGGAAGAGATTGCTGTGCTTTGACAATGATCTTTATATTCTCAATGGCCACAGGAATAGTACCAGAAGACTGGAAGGTAGCAAATGTTATTCCTTAATTCATGAAAAAGTTAAAGATAAAACTGGGAATTACAGACCAGTGAGCCTGACTTCAGTGGTGGACAAACTATTTGAGGAGATACTTAGCAACAGGATTTATTACCGTAGTCTCATTGGGAATAGTCAGCATGTCTTTGTGAGAGACAGGTCATTTCTCATGAGCTTGATGCAATTCTTTGAGGATATAACAAAGCACATTCGTGAAGTAATAGCAATGGGTGTGGTGTATATGGATTTTAGTAAGGCATTGAATAAGGTTCCCCATAGTAGACCATCTAGAAATTCAGGAGGCATTTGATCCAGGGAAATTTGGCTGTATGGATACAGAATTGGCTTGCCATAGAAGGCAGAGGATGGTAGTAGATGGAGTGTATTCTGCCTGAAGGTTGATAGCCAGTGGTGTTCCACAAGGATCTGTTCTAGGACTCCTATACTTTGTGATTTCTATAAATGACTTGGATAAGGAAGTGGAAGGGTGGGTTAGCAAATTTGCAGGTGACATGTAACTTGTGGATAATGTTGGAGCTTTTTAGCAGGTTATAGCAAGACATTGACAGGATACAGAGCTGCGCTGAGAAGTGGCAAATGGAGTTCAGCCTGGAAAAGTGTGAAGTGATTTGTTTTGGAAGGTTGAGTTTGAAGTTGGAATTCAGGGTTACTGGCAGGATTCTTAACAGTGTGTAGATACATTGGGAGTTTGGGATCCACGTCAAAGTTGCCACACAAGTTAATATGGTTGTGCATTTGGTGTGTTCATTAGTTGGGGGACTGAGTACAAGAGCTGCAAGGTAACGTTGCAGCTCTATAAAATCTTGTTGAGACTACACTTGGAATATTTTCAGTTTGTTTGCCTCATTATAGGAAGGATATAGAAACTTTAGAGAGGGTGCACAAAATAATGACTGGGATGCTGCCTGGACTAGAGGAGACATGTCTTATGAAGATGGGTTGAATAAGCTAGGGCTTTTTTTTCTTTAGAGCTAATGAGGATGAGAGATGACTTGATGGGGGTGTACAAATTGATAAGAGGCATAGATCAAATGGATAGCCAGAGGCTTTTTCCTCTTGTGGAAATGATTAATAGAAGGGGACATAATTTTAAGGTGATTGGAGGAAAGTAGAGGGGGTATGTCAGAAGTAAGTTTATTACGCAGAGTGATGGGTGCTTGGAGCACCTTGTCAGGATAGAGGCAGATGGTTAGGGACATTTAAGAGTCTCTTGGTTAGGCACCTGGATGATAGAAAACTGGATGACTATGTAGGAGGGAAGAGTTAGATTGATCTTGAGATTAGGTTAAAAGCTTGGACAGTTTCATTGACTGAAGGGCCTGTACTTTGCTGTAATGTTCTATGTTCTAGTTTTAGGAGTCTGGAGGAATGGAGTGGAACAAGATTGTCTTTGTGCAAGTAACAGCGTGTAGCATATTCAATCTTTTTCAGCTAGTTACAATCTCAACATTTGCAGCGTTTCACTGAGCAGAAGATTAATCCCTTATTTTATTTAGTTCTGCAGACTACATCTTTAGGTCTCCCCTCCCACTTCCCAGATAGGAGAGTGTAGAACTTGGGTACAGTTTTATGAAGGGCTAAATTTAAAGTTTGGTTATTTTTATCTCAGTGATGAATATCTAAAATGAGCTTCTAAAGGAGGTGGTGGAAGCAGGTAGAATTACAATTTTTAATGGATGTTTGGGCCAGGTGCTTGGAAGTAGCAAGTAAAGCACATATGATCTTAAACCTCATCAGTTGATGCACTGAGTACAAAGCAGTGAAGTTATGTTTAGTTTTTTTAAATGCGAGTTACACCTCCAAGGAGGCATTGTATTCATCTCTGGTCGCCAGAATTTGTGATAATATGCAACTCTCAAAAGGGATGCACAATGATTTAGCTGTAAACTTAGTATAAAGATGGACTGTTTTCTCTGAAGTAGAGAAAGTTGTGAAGAGACATGATATTCAAGTACATGATGCATCTCAACAGGGCAGATGAATGTTCACATTAACATATGGTTCAGGCAAGAGGGCATTGGCTCAAAATAATGAGCAAAGCATTTAACAGGGATATGTGGGGGGGGAAACATTTTTAAGGATCGTGGGTACGATCTAGATCTTGGAATGGAAATAAAATCAATCAGATTTTTAAAGGGGAATTGGTTAGGCACAAGGAATATTGTTCTGGGCTATAGGGAAAAGGGGAGGAATGAGACTGAATGGATTGTTCTTCAGAAAAACAGAAAGGACTAGTTGAATAGCCTCCTTTTTGTAGTGTTTCTGAGGAGCCCTGGTTTCTGTTGTAAAATAGCTGCAGAGATTTGCACAATAAAAATGCCTTTGATTGCAAAATTGACTCCACCCCTAGCTAAAATTGCGGCAAGTGATTTCTTCCTTATATAGCCTGATGCTGCTTACTGTGGACATGACTGGGATTGAGAAAGCACCAGAGGAGATGAGTGGCTGAGAGATGAAGCTGTCGGGGGAAGGGATGAAGTATGTGACTTGACCTAAACAGCATGGAATTGATTTGTGTGGCATTGCATGAAATCTGTTGTGCTGTACAGGGGAAGAATGCAAACGTTATCCTTGCTGTTTTGAAGTTAGAAAGCAGTGTAAGCTGTGATGGTTTTGAATTGGAATATATCCTAACCATTTAGTTTGATGTGATATTAAATCTGCAGCTGTAATTTATCAAGACATTTTGCTGATTACTCTGATTTCTAGCATCAAAACTGTGTTTACATCACAGCTCAAATTGTACTGGTTCTGCAAATACAGCTGTTTTTAATCATAGGGAATGAAAATCATTTGCCTTTTAGCACTGTTTGATATAAAAATAAATGTGCTTTTTTAATGGAAACTACAGCTTGTTCAAAATAATTGAAAATGGTAATTCAGTATTCAGGGGCATTGCAGGAGGATGGATTTGGGAAATAGTTGAATAAAATACCAAAATCTTTTGACCTATCCTTTGTCCTGTATTCAATATAAATAAAGATTATTTCTACTTTTAAGTATTTTGCTGTTATATAATAATCTGTTATTTGTATGTTCTTTGATATCACATAAATCACCTTATCAAGTATGCTGTTATAGTGTAGGCTGCATAGAGGATTTATTAACATGGTTTGTTTTGTATCTTAAAGAACTTTTGCTAGCAAACCCCTAGGATTTGCTATCATTTGTCTGGGTAATTCCTGTTATGGGGTATAGTTTTACTTATTTAGAGGCAGAGTACTTAATTTGTCTGAATTTCCATGTAAACGTTCCTAAGGAAACAGCCTGTATACTCTCCCAGGCCAATGTCCTTGGCATTGAGGCCCTAGTAACTCTTAGATTTATAACATATCCAGTTATGTTTTTTGCATGCCTGACACTCACTTCCTGAAACCAACACCCTTTCCTAGGCTTTGTCATTGGAGAAAATTATCAGGCGCACATATAAAAGATTCAAAGACGTGCTCAAAACTAGGAAGTGGAATGTCCCCACCAACTGCAGGGAAGCTCTGGCAGACACCACTCAAAGTGCAGTAGCAGCAGTTGAGATAGTAGTGACAACCTTGTACCTCTTCAATGACAGCACACTGAAGCTCTGTGGAAGTAATAGAAGGAATTCAGAACCTTGTGAACTACCCTTCTCATACCACATTTTTGGAACATTAGCCACAAAATTGAAGTGGAAGCCGAGCATTCTCAATCCTGAGAGGCTAAGAAGATGACGGCAAGAACGTATTGTAGAAATGCCTATTTTCTACCCTTCAAGTTTGTTAATATCAAACTTATTATCATTTGACCATCTTTCAGCAAATGCATTTGCCATGTTATTACTTATTGTTCCAAATTAATGACCATGAAGTTTGATGACTGCCCACCATTTCTCTTGACTACTTTCCCAATATAAAAATTTGGTGGAAATTAGACTGGAGAATCTTCAGTGTTCGCTTTGTTTCTGGTTGTTGTGGCAATCTTTGCTAGCACCTGCTAGCATTTCGCGTTGACAGATGAGTTGCTTGGTAGTGAGGAGTGACTCAAAGTGCTGACTTTCTGAAGAATTGAATACCAATCAAACCATTATCAGTAATTCTGGGCAGCACTGCTGGTTGTCATTTGGGGAGAAAGGAATTATGTGGGATAGAATCTGATTTCCAGCAGATTAGCTTATTAAATAGAACTATTTTGAATGTTGTGAGGAAAGATGCATTAGTCTTAATGAAATTTAATCAGCTGTATCTTTGTGTTTCAGTCCATGAAACAAATACGACACATGTATGTAATGCTATAGTTCTTGGTTACAAATTGATGCAGTGCAGAAAATTGTTACCTCACATCATTACACATTCTCAGGGATGAGAAGCAATCTCATTTTGTATTTGGTATTAATATAGAGACTGTAAATATTTGATGTATGTCCTCATCAAAATAAACTCGTAGCAATTTCTTAAACTTTTGTTGAAGTAAAAATGCAAAATAAGATTCTGTAAATCTTTTTGTTACAATTGCAGTTCCATATTAAACTACATAGGTGTATTTATGTGACACATTAATTTATACTTCTCACTGGTTAAGCTCTGTGCAGAGTTTAGGGTGTAACAAAAATAAAATTTAACTTGTCTCACTGGGTTTGCCTAAATACATCTTCAGGAGTTTTAGAGAATATTTTAAATTTACAAGGTCTTGCAAGTACAGTTAAAAATAGTTATGAAATAGATCATGAGCACATAGGGGAATGTAGTGTGCAAAGAATATCTGCAAGATTTGTCCAAAATAACTTGCATTGTAATAAACTTAAATTAGGAGCAGGAAGATCAGAAAAATGAAGAAAGAAGGGAAGATTGCTGAGGGAAATGAAACAGCTGGCTTCCTTTCTTAAAGTGTTAGCTCTTGATTAAGAGTGTCAAGAGTCAGTTTGGTATCCAATTCACAATGACTGGATATTCTTACCAATACCAGCTGTCTCCTGTCCTTCTGAAAGAACCTATTTCTGAGCGTGATTCATGGTAGGTTTTTTTTAAACTAGTGTGAATATTTGTTTCCCTGCCGTGTGTTCCTTTCGTCTCTTTATACAAGGGTTTTCTGTAAGTCTACATAAGTGAATAAATATCTCTGAAAAAGGTGTATGAAAGAAAGAAATTTATTAGACCAGCTGTTTTCATCCTTGGGGAAATAATGTGTTTTGATTTTGAAAGCATGTCTCAGAAAAGGTATTTCAAATTGCTCTTGTGTAGCTTGTGCATCATAAAGCTAGTTGTTGTTCACTCTGTAGTGATCATTATTGATAGCTACAATTGAATTGAACGGACTTTATTTCTTGCATCCTTCACATACTTCAGGAATAAAAATCTTTGTTACGTTTTCATCTACATGTGCCATGTGCAATCATAGTAACTTATAATGATTTATAATAAATAGAATAGTCAATGTAATATAGAATACACTCAAATCAGCATGAGTTCATCAGTCTGATGACCTGGTGGAAGAAGCTGTTCTGGAGCCTGTTGGTCCTGGCTTTTATGCAGCGGTACTGCTTCCTAGATGGTAGCAGCTGGAACAGATTGTGGTTGGGATGACTTGTAAATGTCCTGAATCATGAGAAGTCACAATTACAGATGTGTCAGCACCACTCTGTAGAATCCTGTGATTAAGGGAGGTACAGTTCCCCTTACCAGGCAGTGATGCAGCCAGTGAGGATGCTCTCAATTGTGTTCTTAGGATTTGGGGGCCCATACCAAATTTCCTCAACCATCTGAGGTGAAAGAGGTGCTGTTGTGCCTTTTTCACCACACAGCTGGTGTGTATAGACAATATTCAAGTCCTTGGTAATGTGGATGCCAAAGAATTTGAAACTGTTTACCCTCTCAACCCCAGATCCATTGACATCAGTAGAGGTATCCATTCCTTCTGTAATCCACAACTAGCTCCTTTGTTTTTGCAACATTGAGGGAGAGGCTGTTTTCTTGACACCACTGTGTCAGAGAGATGACTTCTTCCCTGTAGGCCATCGTCTATTGTTTGATGTAAGACCAATCAATGTGTCATCCGCAAATTTAATTAGCAGATTGGAGCTGTGGGTGGTGATACAGTAATGGGTATACAGGGAGTAAAGGAGGGGACAAGGCTGAGAACCAAGGGAATCTGCTGGCCAGTCTTTGATGTGCATAGAAGATTGCATACAGTGATGGAGTACGTCATTTTGTTTCAGTGGTAAGCAGTACCAGCTATTTTAATATTAGTTTTTTTAGATTGCAAGTTAATTTTCTAAAGTTAGTTTGAAAGAAAAGTAATTTTTATTGAGGACAACTGTCTTAGCTTTGACCACATCTGCATGCAGACCAGACGTGAGGTCTTACTAGAAATTCCTGTAAATGGGGTGTTAGTGATAGATATTGAAGTGTTAACCGTTAAAGGAAAAAGAACAGCAATTAGGTCATTTGATTCTCTTTTTTTTTGTAGAGAAACTGGTAAGCACCATGGCCGTAACTTTAATATGTTTTAAATGCACAGGCTTTTTTTCTGTAAATGGTATATTTGAACAGTCTGCTGTCTGTCTTCACAAATTGAGCTGGTCATGGGTGATTTTTGTGCTTCAAATAAATTGGCAAGGAAAATGTGTTGAAATTCATTGACAATAAGATTAATTGTAATTGAAGCATTCTCATTAAATCATACGTGTCACGTAAATTTTGTGTTTATAGATGGGGTATATTTTATTTTATAAGATGTTGGTATAGCCGGATTTGGAGTATTGGGTGCATTTCTGGTCATCTCCCTGGAGGAAAGATTTCATAAGATTGAAAGAGTACAAGGGTAAAAGCAAGCAGGCGTTTTCCACTGAAGTTGAGTGAAGCTAGAGCCAGAGGTCAGAGGCTAAGCCTGAAAGGTGAGATATTCGAGGGGAATTTGAGAGGAAATCCTGACGTAGGGTTACAACCCAAAATATCAACTGTTTACTCTTTCCATGCTGAGTTCATCCAGCATTTTGTATGTGTTGCTTGGCTTTCCAGCATCTACGGATTTTCTTGTCTTTGAGGAGAAACAACTTCACGCAGAGGGTAGATGAGAGTGTGCAAGTAGCTGCCAGCAGAAGTGGTGAATGTAGGTATTATTGCAGTATTTAAGGGAAGTTTAGATAAGTACATGACTGGGAAGGTTATGGAGGGCTATGGTCAAGGTGCAGATTGATTAAAATTAGGTAGCATAACAGTTTGGCATGGATATTAGATGAGCCAGAGGGCCTGTTTCTGAGCTGTAGTGCTCTGACTCTAAGTCAGCAGTCCCCAACCTCTGGGCCGCGGACCGATACCGGGCCGCGAAGCATGCAGGGTGCAGTGGTTGCTGGCGCACACCCAGCACATCTTTAAAATCGCCTCTGATCTGGGCCAATATTTAAGTGCTGGGCGGCACCTGATTAATTAGCTTGTTTATTTCGGCTTTTTTCTTAAAGATGTGCTGGGTGCACGTGCCGGCTACTGCTGCACCCTTGCATGCTTCGCAGCCCGGAGGTTCGGGACCTCTGCTGTAAGTGTATTAGTTATTGGATTGTATTAGTTATTGGAAAGGTACGTATACCAGAAAGAACTTCAGTTGATTCTGTCTAGCTCAGCATATTGTATCCAAAGTAGTAGCTATGATCTCGTTGTACTTTACGTTGCCCCACCATGGTTGCCGTCTCTGGAGTTCTCGTTGCTGGCACTATAAGTATCAGTTAAACTCACTTTTGTATCATAGGATTTCCTTCATTTAAATAGAAAGTTTGAGATTGCATTAGCTGATAGGATTTTTCTTGTGTAATTACTTTGGATAATTGCCTTGCAAATAATGTAGAAAATCACAAAAGGCCCTTTTCCATGTTAACTAATTTATAACATAAATAAAAATGGGGAAATTACATTCAGGAGGATAAACAATTTCAATGGTCTTTGAATCATATCTCAGTTCTCAAAAACACATGAGCAATCCTAGAATACTGCTACAAAGAGGGCAAAATTGGTTCAGGTTTACATGGCGTCATTGTCAATTAATATTACTAAAAGTGGACTTTGGTTAAGAAATGTTTGAGTCACATTTTATACTCAAAATAACCACCCACTGAAGGTCATAGGGGACTGCTAGCTGCATTAAGTCATTCACTATAATGAAAATGAAATGATGGGGTACATACAAGGGTGAAACTGATGTTAAGAACATTGGTATTGTTTTTCTGAAAAAAAAAGTGCAGCCATTGTCTATGTATTCTGACACGAACAAAAATTGTCAATGCCAGGGCTGATTATCTTACCCACTGTAGCTCTTCATAAAATAATGTTAACAGAAGTCTTTGTTATTGGCAATAATGTTAGCTCTGGCAACCTTCCTTATGTTAGTAGGTATACTTTTATTCGCTGACTAACTGGATCTGGGAATTTAATCTTTGCCCTTCATTTCAGCTGTCACATGACCTAGCACATTAACTGTGTACAATCAGAAAGCACCAGCTGTCACCAGCAATGTGCATTTATGCTGAAATGCTAGCCAGGAAAGCGTGCTCTTTAACACAGAGTTCGGCCTTTGTTTGAACTCAGAGCGTTTATCACGTTTTAATTCTTTTGGATATATTCATTTCATTTATGTGCAGTGAAGTCGGCCTACATTGTTTTTGAGTTCCACATTATTTAGAAAAAGAAGCTTTAAATTGACTGTACTGCTCAACTGAAATTAATTATATAAGCAGATAATTACCCTGAAATTGATGTAGGAAATCGGATGTAGGGCTGATGCATTACCTTCATGACTGAGTTAATTTAAAAATAAATGTCTGCCATCTTAAAGAACGGGATGGAGCGGGTGAGGGATGTCATACATTTGGTGGAGTCTAAGGAAGCACTAGTCTATAATGTTGCTCCACTTGTTTACTAAGTTTGTGTTTTTGGTTCCCATTCCCTGATCCTGATTTTATATTTTGCTTTTTCTGCTCACAATTCCCTTTTCTGTTTTTCCTGGATTGAATGTAAAAAATGATGCATCAAATTGGGAAATGAGCTACCTTGCACAGCCAGAAAAAATCCTTAGAAATAATAATTTTAAGCATGAGAAGTTTTGTCACTGGCAAATGTAGTGTTTTATATATGGATATATCTAAAATGCACGCGTATGGAAGATTAATTTTTTTTAATGGAAAGTTGATCGCAGATTTCAAGCAATCTCTTCAAGGAACCTTCAAGCCAAACAAGAGACATTTGAGATGTAATCAACATTCTGTTCTAGATAAGCAAGAAGGTAGCAGATTTAGATTGTAATGCCTAAAGGAACTTGGACCAGAGAGAAATTGTTCAGCCACTGGCTTTCAGTTAGACCTCTATGAAAATTGGGGTGAGGAATGATATTGTGGATAACTCAAAGTATCTACCCTCAAATTGTCATCACTTTAAAAATGTGCAGATGGTGCACAATGCCATTGGGACCTTTTCATAAAAAAATTAATGCTTTCAAGAGCACAGCAGGGAAAATTGGCAAGATTGTTTTCCTCTGAGCACAAAAAGTGCTTTTATAATTGAGTGTTATATGCAAAATATGAATTTTGGTACTTTTTTTAAAATCTGGAAATGGGTATTCAAAAACCATATGAAACATGTGAAATATTTTGTTTGATCAAATTTCTTTTTAGCCTTATCAACAAATGAAGAAAAATATGAACCATAGCCATGAATACTATAATTTGTTTTCTCGTGCACACATTTTGCTTCTTAACATAATTTGTGATGGCATTACTAAACTTGGCCTAAAATCAGTGAATTAGAAGCTATAAGCATCTATAACTGAGTTGACATTTTGATGAAGTATCCAAATTCCTCATTATAAGAAGATGCAAAACTTTACAAAGGTTCCCAACCTTTCTTTAGGCCATGGATCCCTAGCATTAACTGAAGGACTCGTGGATGCCAGGTTGGGAACCCCTGCAAAAGTATTTATTATATAATGCCACCATTTTAATTTTGATATGGGTTGAACCAGATTGAGAATGACCATTTTAACTTAAACTATGAAGCAGTATGAGACAAGGGACTATGGATAAAATTACAGATTTCCAGAACATTTTAACAAACATTAAAATTGATGTTTTGCTTATTAGTTTTAGTCCAGTCTCAGTAGTAATTCCAACAGCTTCGTTCTAGAGGGATTAAGTAAATGAACAGTATCCAAAATAATACACTATTTCGCCTTTTCATAATGCAAATTGAGTTCCGTTGACTATAGACTTTCGGAGTGTAAATGGTGTTGAAATGGTTTATGGTTAATACTCTAACTCAATTTTGATCAAAGGTTGAATAATACATTATAATGCATAATGACTTGGGACAATAATTGTATGTAAAATCCTCTGATTATTTTAAATTTTTATTATCCATATTTTTGTATATCATATTTGAAAGGCTCTTCCCCTAATGTCTTCTTCCTGCTGGAGATGCTTTTACTGTTTATAAATTTAAATGGTAAATACAGCCAAAGGACTTGCAAGAAAGATTGCTTTATTCCTAATATAGACAGTTGCTTATTTTTGTTCACAGTATTATTAAGTTTTCCTGACCTCAGATAAGAGATTGGTGTGAAGTCAAACAAGTCTCCTATTCCTGCTAGCCTCGTGGTTTGTCTCACAATATCCACCTCCATTTTCCTCTCCTCTCCACCCCACTTCACTGCCTCTGATCCCTTTCCCCCATGCAAAGCTGTCATCATCATTCCCCTCATAAAACACTGTTTTGACTTTCCACACTTAAGAGCCATCATACTATTTATCTCAAGTACTCACACATTTTTACTTCTTTTCCCCAATTGCATCTTTCAACATTTTCAGCAATACTGTGGTCTTTTGCACATCATTTGACTCTGGAAGTATATTCTCAGTTTCTGCCCTTCTCAGCCATTTGTGACCTTGGTTGACCATGCCATCTTTTGACAGCACCTCTTCCTTTTATAGATTAATGAGACTGCTCATGCATACCTATACAGACAAGGCAAAGGACACATTAGCTTTTCTTCAGTACTTTGCGCTGTTATCTCCATTCTCGAGGGATTCTGCTGGCTTCCCTTTCTAATCTTCATTCAGGAAGTATGTAGTTTTGTAATATTGTCCAAGGGCATGGAATCTGATTCAATGTTTATGCAAATAACATTCAGCTCTTTATCAATCAGTTCTCCCAATGGATGAAATGAAAGTTTTGAATTTAGAATACTAAAGCTATCACCTTTGATCCCACTACATACCCAATTCCCTTGATCAAATTCTATCCGACTTATTAAAATAACTGTTGTCAAACTTGGTGCCTTAATTAAAAGTTAAGCTTTTAATTTTAACTGTTCTTTCCATTGTCAAGCATGTCTCACTTTTCCTTGACTAAAACCCGTATTATTTTTATCACACCTGACTGCCCTGTATGTCTTTTTATTCTCTATCATTTGGAGTACATGCAAAGCTCTTTGTGAATTCTAACACAGAACAATGTTGATTACCTGATGGACCACTTCATTTCTTTTTGTGGGCTACAGTAACTGAGCTGTATTGAATTAGGTTCAAAATTGTAAATGTTCATAATCAAGTTTAAAAATAGTTCTTTGGCAGTTTACTTTTGCTTGCGAAATTAACATTTTCATGGATATTTTACTTATTCAAAGATGTTAACAAAAGGTGACAGGCGCAAAAAATAATGGAGTGTACTTTATTTTGATTAATGAATTGGAAGCACTTGAATGTTGCCCAAAGAAAATGTTTAGAGATTAAAACCATAGTGAGACATGTGCAGAGGTTACTTTTCCCCATTTACCTCATAAACAACTTAACTTTTTATGACTTTTGATTACAGAAGTATAAATTAACGAAGTGTTCTGTTAAGCCTGTGGTTTATTTGTTTTTTCTTTTTGTGTTTTGCATTTTGTGACTTGTTTTCACTGGCAGTTGTTGTATGTGTGTTATCTTATTGGTGTGTATGCATTTTAAAATTATCTTTTCACTATTTCAATGAGATATTTTTAGAGTAGCCCATGAAAGGGCTATGTATAAACTTTGTGGTTCTAAGATTGCCTGTCAAATGTGACATGTGTTTGGGTAAAGTGCCTATCATAGTTGAATAATCAGCAATATATCTAAGCTATGCACATTTAAGATGCGTTTCATCGTGAAGAGATGAATTTCCTTTTTCATATTGCATCATGTGTTGCAAAGTTGTAGAGATGATTGTTTTTGTCATTTTATTGGACAGGCATGGAATGAAATTGGTCTTGAAAGACCCTCATCATTTGATGTGGCCACACTGTCAATATTCTATGACTCTTTAACACCGTCATACTGGATATATTGAGCATAAGAGAAATCCGTTGGCTTAACCAACATTCATGTGATAGCAGCACACTATTTTCAGTGGATGAAGTAAGATTACTGAGTGAGTTGATAGCGAGTGAGAAAAGGCTTCTTTCCACACCTAGAGCATTTAATGTTTATTTTGTCCTTGTTTCTCTACACTTCTGATGTCTGCACCCTTAGTTATCAAATCAAAAAGTTAGCAAATGCAGAACTCAGTAGATCAGGCAGCACTAATGAATGGAGAAATAGTTAGCAATGTTTCAGATCTGAAACACTTCGAAATGGAAAAGAGAAAACAAATAGTTTTGTGTTGTAAAGAAGGAGAGGGAAAACCTAGTGGTTGTAGTTGAAAACACAGGACGCATGTCAGCAGATCCATGTACTTAAAAATTAATGCAAAGGAGAGCCATTTTTTTTGCATGGTACTTTGAAAGGCTGTGTTATTGTTTTGCTTGTCTATTCAAGCCAATTAATGCTCCATTCAGTTCTGTGACCCAGAATACAACAGTCTTCTCCCCATCCCTTCCCCCACACACCTTTCAGAAAGAGCCATTTGGCGTTCCATTAGGGAATCCCCTAATTATGACATAAATCTTGTCACAACCAATCAACTAATATTCCTCCTTTTGTGATATGAAATTAGGATCCAGTCTACCAACTACAAATCAAAGGTAAGTTTTTTTTTTGCTGAGCAGTATTTCAAATACTTGGTAAATGCTGTCTTTATACTTGAAAATCTCATCTAACAAGGTATCATTAGTAGCTTTTTTTAAAATGAGTAAAAATCTGTTTCAGTTCTTATATTGAGTCTTTAATTGCCAAGTGCCTTGTGTCTGTCCTGATGGCATATTGTTTTTAGACATTACTGGTCATTAAAATTTTTTCCCTGCTGACAGAATGCTAATTTTGTTTGCTGTTATTAGAGGGATTTAATAGTATCAATCAGGTATAGAACTAATCTTAAATTATGTACAAAAACGTGTGAAATGTGTGCAATGATGTGATGTGTGTGCTTGATTGTTTCCTTGCTTATTTGTGTCACTTAATAATGTTTCTATATCATTCACTCCACTTAGTCCAGACATTAAGAACATCAAGAACAGCACAAAGTTAGGAAGGGAGGAACTTCTGCAGATTATACCTGTGCTTAGGCTGAAAACAAAGTAAACTTGTTTTACATTGCACTCTAAGCAACCCAGTCTGGAGTGAATATTATATTCACACTTGCACAGTCATAACTACCATACCAATTATACTGTTTTTGCTTTCCATGCAATGTAGGATTTGAATGTCAATTAGTGATGTTAAATCTTGATGTGAAAAGTTTTCTTTTAATTTTGCTGCATAAAGGTAATAAATATATCCCACACTTGATTCGAATGCAACCTCCATAGAAGTCTGATCGTTTAATCAGGTACACTAGGAAATAATTGAACTTTGCTTTTTATCCAACAATCTAGGCAGTATCTTATAATTTGATCTTTAATATGCAGTCTTGGTGCAAGAGGCATTTGTCCAGTTATGCTCTTGTATGCTTCCCTGATCCACATTTTACTACCAGTTTGACAAAACTGATAAACAGAATCAGAAGCAGGTTTATTGTCACCAGCATGTAACATGAAATTTGGTAACTTAGCAGCAGCAGTTCAATGCAATACATAATTTAGCGGAGAAAATAAATAAATAAATACAAGTAAATCAATTATGTATATTGAATAAATTTTTTAAAACGTGCAAAAACAGAAATACTGTATATTTTTTTAAAAGGTGAGGTAGTGTTCAAAGATTCAATGCCCATTTAGGAATCGGATGGCAGAGGAGAAGAAGCTGTTCCTGAATCACTGAGTGTGTGCCTCCTGGCTCCTGTGCCTCCTACCTGATGGTAACAGTGAGAAAAGAACATGCCCTGGGTGCTGGAGGTCTTAATAGTGGATGCTGCCTTACTGAGATGTCCTGGGTACTTTATAGCCTAGTACCCAAGATGGAGCTAACTCAATTTACAACCTTCTGCAGCTTCTTTCGGTCCTGTGCAGTAGCCCCTCCATACCAGACAGTGATGCAGCCTGTCGGAACACACTCCACTGTACAACTATAAAAGGTTTTGAGTGTATTTGTTGACATGCCAAATCTCTTCAAATTCCTAATAAAGTATAGCCACTGTCTTGCCTTCTTTATAACTACATTGATATGTTGGGACCAGGTTAGATCCTCAGAGATCTTGACACCCAGGAATTTGAAACTGCTCACTCTCTCCACTTCTGATCCTTCTGAGGATTGGTGTGTGTTCCTTCATCTTACCCCTCCTAAAGTCCACAATCAGCTCTTTTGTCTTACTGAAGTTGAATGCCAGGTTGTTGCTGAGGCACCACTTCACGAGTTGGCATATCTCGCTCCTGTACGCCCTCTTGTCACCACCTGAAATTCTATCAACAATAGTTGTATCATCAGCAACTTTATAGATGGTAGTTGAGCTATGCCTAGCCACACAGTCATGTGTATAGAGAGAGTAGAGCAGTGGGCTAAGCACACACCCCTGAGGTGCGCCAGTCTTGATAGTCAGTGAGGAGGAGATATTATCACCAATCCGCACAGATCGTGGTCTTCCAGTTAGGAGGTGGAGGATCCAATTGCAGAGGCCCAGGTTCTGCAACTTCTCAATCAGGATTGTGGGAATGATGGTATTAAATCCTAAGCTATAGTCGATGAACAGCATCGTGATGTAGGTGTTTGTGTTGTCCAGGTGGTCTAAAGCTGTGTGGAGAGCCATTGAGATTATGTCTGCTGTTGACCTATTGTGTCGATAGGCAAATTGCAATGGGTCCAGGTCCTTGCTAAGGCAGGAGTTCAGTCTAGTCATGACCAACCTCTCAAAGTATTTCATCACTGTAGATGTGAGTGTCACTGGGTGATAGTCATTTAAGGCAGCTCACATTATTCTTCTTAGGCACTGGTATAATTGTTGCCTTTTTGAAGAAAGTGGGAAGTTACGCCCAGTTGAAAATGTCCTTAAGTTCTCCCGCTTGTTGGTTGGCACAGGTTTTCAGGACCTTACCAGGTACTCTATCGGGACGTTATGCCTTGCGAGGGTTCACTTTCTTTAAAGACAGTCCAACATCAGCCTCTGAGATAGCGATCACAGGATTATCAGGTGCAGCAGGGATCTTCACAGCTGTAGTTGTGTTCTCCCTTTCAAAGCGTGCATGGAAGATGCTAAGTTCATCTGATAGTGAAGCATTGCTGCCATTCATGCTATTGGGTTTCGCTTTGTAGGAAGTACAGAGTTGCCAGTGCATCTGATGTCGCCTCCACCCGCATTCAAGATTGTTTCTTCACCCTTGAAATTGCCCTCTGTAAATCATACTTTGTTTTCTAGTACAGGCCTGGGTTGCCAGACTTGAATGCCACAGATCTAGCCTTCAGCAGATGGCGTTGCCTCCTTGTTCATCTACAGTTTTTGGTTTGGGAATGTGCAGTAAGTCTTTTTGGGCACACATTCATCCACACAAGTTTTAATGAGGTCGGTAACAACTACAGCATGCTCATCCAGGTTCGATGCTGAATCCTTGAATAGACTTCAGTCCACTGATTCAGAGCAGTCCTGTAGGCGCTCCTCTGCGCCACTTGTCCATACGTTCTTGGTCCTCACTGCTGGTGCTGCAGTCTTCAGTGAATGCCTATACTCGGGGAGTAGATGTGCAGCAGGTAATCAGACTTCCTGAAGTGAGGGTGTGGAATAACACAGCAGGCATTCTTGATGGTGTTGTAGCAATGGTCCAGTGTGTTGTTTCCTCTGGTATTGCAAGTGGTCTGTTGATGGTAGTTGCTTAGTGAAACAGTTCTGGTTCACCTGGTTTCTTTTAGTTGTATAGCTTGGCTCAGTATAGCTTTCCTCATTCAGAACTTGTGCACATAATTGGGGTTAGCAAAACATGGCTGAGTGTTTGGGCCCTGTCCATATTTCAGTGATTAAATGGACATTAGAAATTGTGCATCTCTGTTCAAATGTCATTGTTCCAGTTATTTTTTTTTGGCTATCTGATTGCTGTAGCTGTTTAGAAACGTAGAAAACCTACAGCGCAATAAAGGTCCTTCGGCCCACAAAGCTGTGCTGACATGTCCTTACCTTAGAAATTACCGAGTTTTACCCATAGTCCTCTACTTTTCTAAGCTCCATGTACCTATCCAGGAGGCTCTTAAAAGACCCTATCATATCTGCCTCTACCACAGTTGCTGGCAGGCCTATTCCATGCACTCACCACTCTTTTTTTAAAAAAAGCAACTTCTTACCCTGACATCTCCTCTGTACCTACTTCCAAGCATCTTAAAACTGTGCCCTCTTGTGCTAGCCATTTCAGGCTTGAGAAAAAGCCTCTGACTATCCACATAATAAGTGCCTCTCATCTTATACACCTCTATCAGGTCACCTCTCATCCTCTGTCGCTCCAAGGAGAAAAGGCTGAGTTCACTCACCCTATTCTCATAAGGCATACCCCCCAATCCAGGCAACATCTTTGAAAATCTCCTCTGCACCCTTTCTGTGGTTTCCACATTCTTCCTGTAGTGAGGCAACCAAAACTGAGCACAGTACTCCAAATGACCAGGGTCCTATATAACTGCAACATTATAACTCTCAGCTCCTAAACGCAATCCCATGGTTAACGAAGACCAATGCACCGTATGTCTTTTTACCACAGGGTAATCCTGAGTGGCAGCTTTGAGTGTCCTGTGGACTCGGACCCCAAGATCCCTCTGATCCTCCACACTACCAAGAGTCTTGCCATTAATGCTATATTCTGCCATCATTTTTGATCTACCAAAATGAATCACCTCACACTTATCTGGGTTGAACTCCATTTGCCACTTCTCAGCCCAGTTTTGCATCCTATCAATGTCCCACTGTAACCTCTGACAGTCCTCCACACTATCCACAACACCCCCAACCTTTCCGTCATCAGCAAATTTACTAACCCATCCCTCCACTTCCTCATCCAGGTCATTTATAGAATTCACGAAGGGTAGGGGTCCCAGAACAGATCCCTGAGGCACACCACTGGTCACTGGCCTCCATGCAGAATATGACCCGTCTGCAACCACTGTTTGCCTTCTGTGGGCAAGCCAATTCTGGATCCACAAAGCATTGTTCCCTTGGATCCCATGCCTCCTTACTTTCTTAATAAGCCTTGCTTGGGGTACCTTGTCAAATACCTTGCTGAAATCCATATACACTACATCTACTGCTCTACCTCTATCAATGTATTTTATCACATTCTCAGATTTCAATCAGGCTCCTAAGGCACAACCTGCCTTTGACAAAGCCATACTGACTATTCCTAATCATATTATGCCTCTCCAAATTTTCATAAATCCTGCCTCTCAGAATCTTTTCCATCAACTTACCAGCCACTTAAGAGTGACTGGTCTATAATTTCCTGGGCTATCTCTACTCCCTTTCTTGAATAAGGGAACAACATCTGCAACCCTCCAATCCTCTGGAACCTCTCCTGTCCCCATTGATGAGGCAAAGATCATTGCCAGAGGCTCAGCAATGACCTCCTTCGCCTCTACAGTAGCCTGGAATACATCTTGTCCGGCCCTGGTGACCTATCCAACTTCAAGTTTCAAGTTTGAATATTACTGTAACAGAATGAGCACATTTCTTTCAAGGCTTCAAACCTAAGATATTACTTCTGGCAAGTCTTGAATTTGAGGGGAAAAGGTCTAGCAGCTTTTCTGGTCCCCAGTATTCCACAGTACTTCACAGGCAGCAAAGTACTTTTGAAGTAGAGTTGCCATTGTTGGAAATTCAGCAGCTAATTTGCATACAGTAAGCTCCTACAAATAAATATGAAGATAGACTGATTTTAGTCAGGTTGATAGAAGGCCAGGATTCCTTGGCTGTCTGCCAAAGAATCATGAAATATTTTACATCCACTAGAGACAGCTGCTCAGAGACTGGGTAAATACAAGATTTATTTATTATACAACTGTTGTTAAGCTAAGAACAGAACTATTTTGATGTGGGGTTGTTGTTCATACAGGCAAATGTCATTTGATGGCTAAGTATTATTGCATTCAGTACGTGTTAGCAGTGAACAATATTTGTTTCTGGTTTAATAATAATTAACGCATCCTGGTCTAGTTTCAGAACAGCCTCTTAATTACACTGAGCATAGTTCTTAGATAATTCATTTAAATGTTGAGATTCAGGATGTTAGCTTTGTTATTTTGTTTAGTAACAGAAACTTGCATGTGCTATAGTATGTAACTAGAAAAACTTTCTTTATTTACTCCTTTGACATAAAAACATCATCAAGTCATTTGTTTAAAATGGTATCAATCCAAAAGAGACATTTGAGATGGTGCATAAAACATTGGTTGAAGTGGTGAATTTTTAATAAGGATCCTAAAGATGGTATAGATTATACAAATCTTGTGCAATTACTAGATATGTTTTGGTTTGTTAACTCTGTTGGCAAAGTAAATTATTAGTTTACAATTTAGAAGGTTCTTGGCAAATTGTACAATGTCTCTGGAACATTAAAATTTAGGATAATGATGTAATCTAAAATCATTAAGTATGAATTGATTCACTCACACAAAATGCTGGAGGAACTCAGCAGGTCAGGCAGCATCTACGGAAATCGATAAACAGTCGATGTTTCGAACTAAAACTATTCAGGCTGGAAAAGGAGGCAAGATGCTGGAATAAAAAGGTTGGGGGTGGGTGAGGAGGATTAGCTAAAAGGTGATAGGTGAGGGCAGGTGAAGTTAAAAGTTGGAAGCTGATAAATGGAAAAGACGAAGGCTGGAGAAGAAAGAATCTGATACAAGAGGAGAGTGGACTGTGGGAGAAAGGGAAGGAAGAGGGGCATTGGGGGTAGGTGATAGGCAGGTTGAGGAGAAGATGTAAGCTGCCAGAGTGGGGAATGGAAGTGGGGGAGAGAAAAAAATACCGGAAGGAGAAATCAATGTTTGTGCCATCAAGTTTGGGGATACTTGGACGGTATACAAGGTGTTGCTCCTCCACCCTGAGAGTGTTGGCGAAAGAGGAGGCAGTGAATGGACATGTCGGAATGGAGATGTTAATTAAAATGGTTGGCCACCAGGAAATTCCACCTTCAGCAGGTGGAACAGAGGTGCTCAACAAAGCAGTCCCCAAATTTACATCTGGTCTCACCAATGTAGAGGAGGCTGCATTGGGAAAACCAAATACAATAGACGACCCTAACAGATTCAAAGATGAAATGTCTCACCTTTAAGGACTGTTTGAGGCCCTGTAAGAAGATGAGGAGGTGAATAGGCAGGTGTAGTATTTCTGTTGCCTGGCAGTAGATTAGTGGGGGGTGATGAACAGGCAAGTGAATTGCAAAAGGACTGATCCCTGCAGAAAGTGGGGAGTGAGGGGTGGGGGGGGGGATATAAGATGTGGTTGGATCGAGTTGAAGGTGGGTGAAATTGTGGAAGATGAGGTGTTGGATACAGATGCTCATGGGGTGGTAGATAAGGATAAGAGGAACTCTATCCCTGTTAAGGTAGCAGGAAGATGGGGTGAATGCAGATGTTCAGGAAATGGAGGAGATGCGGTTGAAGACAGTATCAATGGTGGAGGACAGCAAAACTCTATTCTTTGGAAAAAGAGGACATCTCTGATGTCCTGGAAAGGAAAGCCTCATCCTGAGAACAGGTGTGGCAGAGATTAAGAAGCTGAGAAAAGGGAATAGTATATTTACATTTTACAGTGGACAGGGTGAGGAGTTGGTTGTGGGAATCATTAGGTTGATAAAAAGATATTGGTAGGCAGTTTGTCTCCAGAAATGGAGAAAGAGTGATTGAGAAAGGGAAGAGAGGTGTCAGAAATGGACCAAGTGAATGTAAGGGCATGGTGGAAGTTGGAGGCAAAGTTGATGAAATTGATGAGCTCAGCATGGGGGTAGTCATCAATGAATTGATGATCATTTTTGAGATTTGTTTTGTTCTGTTTGAAAATGATTAAATCATCATTATTTTGATTTTTACAGATATGAAATTTCTTTTCATCCCCTGTAGATTTCGTGTATGTAGTCTTTCCAATGTATATTTTTTCCATCTCAAAGGTGGAGGTTTTTTTAAACAGTGAATTGCTTAATACGTTGCTATTGACCTGCTTTGCTTGATCTCCTAAACTGATAACAAATGGGGGAATTCAGTACAGTTATTGCTGCAATTGTTACTTGCTGTCAGTATGGAAACAATCTCGTCTTTTCTGGAAGATTACTTTTCAATCCAGTTTTCCAGAGCATCATCATATTCCAGTCCTCTAATTTGTGTGTTCTTGAATATTTGTTTTGATGTATGATTTCACATTTGATTAGCACTAGGTTTCATTTTGCTGATTTGAATGGTGTTAAATAGCAAGATCACTGCAAGAGTTGTTACACAATAATTAAGAACTTAAACATCTGAAAAGAACAGTTGCTTGCCCTTAAAGATTTGTGCCCATTAAACAGATGATACTAAGGAGCTTTAATGTGATCTGAGTACATTGCCATTTCATGTAAATGCTGCATGCTTTTTGGAGTGATAGACATCAGTCTTTTAAACTATGTGAATCCAAATGTGACAATATGACTTTGACTTGGCCAAGCAAGCTATACATAATGCAAAAGAATTCCCTGAAATCATTCTGAACATGTTCCACAGTGGTTCAGTGAGCTTTTTTGCACTATGTGCTATGATACCGAAACAGGAGACAAGAAAACAAAGTTTAATGTTGTTGAATTAGCTAATTTTAACTGCTGCAGCAGCTGAGTACAGCAGGAAACTGCAGGCAAGCTTGAATAACGGGGAAAAATCATCGAGGGTTCCCTTCCAAATTGCTGTTCGAGTTCCTGTGGGAAATGCCATTGTGTGGCCATTATATGGTAACAGATGTGAGCTGGGTAATGAACCTGTTTGTGCTTAACTATCTTAACTGTGTAGGCTGGCACATGAAGACCAGCACTCAACACCCACAGAATAGCACAATAATTGCTGCCTTGCAAATAGGTAGTGAACAGAATTGAATTACGGTGAAGAAAAGCAAACACAAAGTTTGGTAATGTGGGATTGAGATTCTATTTGTATTCATTTATTAGACTTGAATGTGGAAATGCAATAAGGAGCTCTACAGAAGCATTACAATTTTAACGAAAGTTCTTGAGAATCTATTTCTGTAGGCATGCATTAAGTATTTAGCTTATACTTGCGGAAAAGTGGATTGTAGTCACCCTATTTTAGCCAGTCTTTGGGTCATAGGCCTGTTTACATTGGAGACAAAAAAAACTGTAAAAGCAAACAAATGGCCATCCTGATATTTGAATAAATCATTAAAATAAAGTAGTTACAGTATTTAAGAAATAGGCTACTCTTTCAGTTCATTAGTAGTGTATAAAACAAATGATTAAGGTAGGGCAGTCATTTACCTTCCCTCAGGATATAAACTTTCAATCTACTGCCAGAGAATTGCTTCTCCCTGCCCCGCCCCATCTCCTGTCCTGGGAGCACCTCAAATTATTCTAATAATTTGTAGGTGGCACAATAGCATAGTGGGCAGAACAGTAGCATAGTGGTTAGCAGTGTCATTTTGCATTGCCAGCGATGACTGATTCCTGCTACTGTCTCCAAGGAATTTGTACGTTCTCTCTGTGACTGTGTGGGTTTTCTCTGGGTGCTCCAAGTATCTCCCACATTCCAGGCATACAGTTAAGGTTGGTGAGTGGAGGGGCTATGTTGGTGTCACAAATATAGCAACACCCGTGGGTTGCCCCAACCACTGTCTTCAGTACTGTGCTGGTTACTGGTGCAAAACAATGTATTTCACTGTATGCTTTGATTTGCATGTGACAAATCTTGATCTTAGAATAAAGAGGATGAGTTAAAGGTGAAAAATGTCTAAATTCAACCTCTTTCATCTCAATTTTTATCTTAATTTAGAAATATATTTCCACCAATATTTTTATGTAACTGTTTTGGAGCTGACAATGGTCTTTATTGTTTAACTGAAGTAGAATGATCTTCCACCACTAGGGTTTGCTCAGTCACTACTTTGAAGCAGTGTTATTGTTACTGTGCCTCCTAGCAGGTGTAGTTTTGTATGTTGCTTCCACAAGACATTCTCTGCATTCTTTTCTGTTCCTTTTTTAAAATAAACTTTACTGAATCAGTCTTCAAATAGTATATTCAGAATTTAAGAAGTGAAGAGCTGAACTTAAGGATAGGCAAATAAAAACAAATAGCTAGTGTATTGTTAAGGTTTCTGTCTTGAGGTGTGATCCAAAAATTGAAAATTTTCAAAATGGATTCCCTAATCTTTAATAAAAGAATGTATTCCAAACTTTTGTTTACAAATTTTTTAAAAATTTCAGTTTCAACATAGTTGTTTGTTATCATAATTTAATTAACAATTGTTGGTTGGCAATCACTATTCACCTTCAATCAAAAACAACTAATAAATAAGTTTCATGACCTTGCCCTCAATATCTCTTTGTGCAATTAGATCCTCAATTTCCTTATTTGAAGAAACCAGTCAGTTCAGATTGGCAACAATATCTTATCCACAATCTCCATATGCACAGATGCACCACAAGGCTGTGTGCTTAGCCCCCCCATTCTACTTGCTTTACATTTATGACTTTTTGGCTAAGCACAGCTCCAATGCTATATTCAAGTTTGCTGACGGCACCCCTATTGTAGACCAAGTCAAAGATGGTGACGAATCAGCATATAGTAGGAGGGAGTTTGAAAATCTGGCTGAGTGGTGCTGTAACAACATCTTACTCAATGTTAGCAAGACCAAGGAGTTGATTGTTGACTTCAAAAGGAGGAAACTGGGGGCCCATGAGCCAGTTGTTGTTGGGGGATCAGATCTGGAAAGGGTCAGCAATTCCATAGTTATCATTTCAGAGGACTTGTCATAGGCCCAGCATATAAGTGTAATTATGAAGAAAGCATGGCAGCACCTCTATTTCCTTAGGAGTTTGTGGAGATTCCACATAACATCCATAAATTTGACTAACTTCCATAGGTGTGTAGTGGAGAGTGAATTGACTGGCTGCATCACAGCCTGTTATGGAAGTAACAATGTGCTTGAACAAAAAATCCTGTTGTAAAAAAAAAAGTAGTAGATATGGCCCAGTCTATCATGGGTAAAGTCCTCCCCACCATTGAGCACATCTACATGGAGCATTGGCACAGGAAAGCAGCATCCACCATTGGGGACCCTCACCACCCAGATCATGCTTTCTTCATGCTGCTGCCATCAATAAGAAGTGCAGGAGCCTCAGAACTCACACCACCAAGTTTAGGAGAAGTATTACCCCTAAACCTTCGGACTCTTGAACCAGAGGGAACAATTTCACTTGACCTGTCATTGAACTGTTGCCACAACCTATGGACTCACTTTCAAGGACTCCTGTTTCTGATGCTTGTTGCTTTTTCTTGCTATTATTTCTTTTCCTCTCTTTGTATTTGCACAGTGATTGTCTGTCCTGCTGGTGCAATCTTTCATTTATTTTATTATAAATTTTCGATTTATTGAATATGCCCACAAGTAAATGAAATCAGGGTTGTATGTGGTGATGTATGTGTACTTCAACAATTTACTTTGAACAACTATTCGCGAGTCCTCTTGTCTTTTACTTAGCCACCAACATAGTTGCGCTCTTCATCTCTTATATACGGCGTGTGCTTCAGGTTTGATAAGCCTTTTATATGGATTTTTATCCAAAGTTTTCTGGAAGGCCACATACACCATATTGACTGCATTGCAGCCAGCAACGCTATCCATTAGCCATTAAAAAATTGATTAAACATAATTAGCCCTTAACAGACTTGTGCTGACTGTGCTTAACTATTTTCTTCCAGATGACTATTAATCTTTCCTTAGATAAGTGTTTGCAAACAATTAAAATGCAGTTGGCATATTTGTCCTTAGTCCCTCTCTGAATGTGGGTAATGTTGTCAAAAATATAATCAGAAAGTTCTGAAAGCATTCAACAGGTCAAGGAGTTTATTTATAAAGAGGAACATATTAATGCTTTGGATCAAAGATTTAATCAGAACTAGAAAGGTGCAACACCTACAACACACAAACACAAAATGCTGGAAGAACGAGCAGACCAGGCAGCATCTATGGAAAAGAGTACAATCGACATTTTGGCAACTGTACTCTTTTCCATAGATGCTGCCTGGGCTGCTGAATTCCTTCAGCATTTTGTGTATGTTGCTTGGATTTCCAGCAGCTGCAGATTTTGTTGTTAGTGGTAAGAAAGTGCAAACAAGTCTTGAGTTGCAAGGAAGATCGAATGAGGTGTGATAGGACAGAGGGAATATCTATAATAGGATGAAGGCAGGGTTGGCAGAGAAATTGTTTGTGGAGATTATCTATTCATTGGGTTAATGGGTGTCATTAGAAAGTGGAACATAAGTAGGAATGAAGAGATTTCTAAATGCAGGCGGTCTCTTAACTCAAAAACCCTGGCCAGGGCTCTCCCCCTTGATAGCCACCTGACTTCAGTATGTAAGAGAAGGCGTTTGTGCTCTGCATCCATTTCCTTGCAAAGCTGCTCAAACAGATGTGAGTTGAAGGCTTTTGCTTTGATGTGATTGATAACGTCAACAACGTCACTCAATACGCTGTTAAGGTCAGGTGACATTTTTTGGCTAGCCAGCAATTCCCTGTGTATGACACTGTGTGGACTGGCATTCAGGAGCAACCACTTTGACTCGGGTAGTGATCATTCAAAGACTTGAAAGGTTCTGCCCCAGTTGTGTTAGGTGGCAGTGCACACAACATATCCTCGTGCACATCGTCTTGAAATATATATCGCACATAAACCAGCAGTATTGCCTTGTTGTCAACATCGGTAGACTTGTCGTCTTGAATAGCATACCATGGTGACTTGTTAAGCCGTTCCAACAGCTGTACCTGGATGTCCTCCACTATGTTGTTGATTCTGCTTGAAACTGTGGTAGTTGAAAGAGAAGCCTCTGCCATCTTATTAGCTGCAGCTTCTCCCAACAGTTCATGGCACATGTGCTTGGCAGCAGGCAGAATCAATTCTTCACCAACAGTGAGAGGCTTCTTAGCCTTAGCCTTAGTATGATGCTTTCAGAGCAGCAGCATTTGTGGAAGTGGTGGCTCTCAGCACGCACTTCTGTCCCGCTTGCTCATGTTTCTTCCGCTCAAAAAAACTCAACAGGTTTGTCTTTGAGTGCAGGGTGCTTGGACTCAAGGTGCCAAAGCAGTTTTGAGGGTTTCATTGCCTCATTATGACAGCTTGTCTCCACATATCGCGTACAGGGGGCTTGGAGTGTGCAAGTCACCGGTTGCATTAAAGCCATATTTTTTGTACGACTCGTTGTATTTTCTGATGAAGGAAAATTTTTTTTTTGCAGTCTCGGCCTCAGCTGTCTCTGCGTTATCATGATCATTAGGCCTTTTATGTCCCCTACCACCTCTTCCAAAGAAACTCTCAAGCAGCATTTGTTTCTTACTCATCGAGTAGTTGTAGGTTAATGACCGACGAATGATCTCGTGAACGTTCAAGTTCAACAGTGGGTGTGACAGGGAATGAGGAAAGGTGCCGCTGACTCATATCGTTTCATATCGCCAAATCATATCGTTTCCTCATGGCCCGGTAGCACATGCTTTGCAGTCCGGTGGTTGGGGGCCACTGGTCTAACCCCATCATCTCTGGTGAACCTCTGTGCCGCCTCGAAAGCTAGTATATCCTTCCTCAAGTAAGGAAATCAGAACTGCACGCAGTACTCCAGGTGCAGCTTCACCAGTACCCTATATAGTTGCAGCATAGCCTTTCCGCTCTTAAATTCAATCCCTCTAGCAACGAAGGCCAACATCCCATTTGCTTTCCTTTATAGCCTGCTGTACCTGCAAACCAACCTTTTGTGATTCATGCGCAAGCATTCCCAAGTCCTTCTGCACAGCAGCTTGCCACAGTCTTTTACTATTTAAATAATAATTTGATCTTCCATTTTTTATTCTAAAGTGGATGACCTCGCATTTACCAACATTTGTATTCCATCTGCCAGACCCTTGCCCACTCACTTAACCTATCTGTATCTCTCTGCAGACTCTCTGTATCTCCTACACAATTTACTTTTCCACTTAATTTAGTATCATCAACAAACTTAGATACACTACATTCAGTCCCTTCCTCCAGATTGTTAATGTATGTCATGAGCAGTTGCAAGTCCAGCACCGACCCCTGCAACACACCACTCACCACTGATTGCCAACCAGAGTAACACCCATGTATCCCAACTCTCTGCTTTCTATTAGTTAACCAATCTTTTATCCATGCTAACACATGAACACCACCTCTGTGCATCCTTATGGACAAGTCTTTTATGTGGCACCTTATCGAACTCCTTCTAGAAATCCAAGTAAGTAACATGCATCTGTTCCCCTCTGTCCACTGTGCTTGTTATATCTTCAAAGAACTCCAGTAAGTTTGTCAAAAAGGACCTGCCTTTGCTGAATCCATACTTCATTTGCCTGTTGGATCTATTTCTTTCCAAATGCTTCGCTATTTCTTCTTTAATGATAGCTTCAAGCATTTTCCCCAACTACAGATGTTAAACAAATTGGTCTGTATTTACCTGCCTTTTGCCTATATTCTTTGAACAGTGGCATGACATTTGCCATCTTCCAATCCATAGGACCAGAGCCCAGAGAATTTTGGTAAATTATCACCTAAGTTTCTTCTGTAATGTCTGTCATTTCTTTCAGTACCTTGGTATTCACTCCATCAGGACCAGGGCACTTTTCTATCTTCAGGCCCACAAGTTTGCTCAGCACTACCTCATTAGTGATAGCTATTGTATAGAGGTCCTCACCTTCCATTGTATCCATAACATCTCTTTGGCTTGTTAGATGTGCCCTCCACTGTGAAGACTTGCACAAATTAAACATTCAAAGCCTCTGCCTTTTCCTCATTACCCAATATCAATTCCCCCTTCTCATGCTCCAAGGGACCTAACATTCACTTTAGCCACCCTTTTTCACCATATAATTATAAAAAAAACTTATGTTATCCGCTTTTATATTTTGTCCTAGTTTATTTTCATCACCTAAATTCTCTTTCTTTATTACTTGCTTTGTGTTTCTTTTTCCACTTTTTAAAGTCTTCACAGTTTTCCAGTTTCTCACTATTCTTGGTGACTTCGTACACACCATCTTTTAGTTTGGTGCCTTCTTTTATTTCCTTAGTTGTCCAAGGCTGTCTCTCTCCGCCCTTACTGTCCTTGCTTTTAACTGGAATATACTTTTGTTGAGCACCGTGTGAAAAATCTCTTTGAAAGTCTTCTACTGTTCCTTAACAGTCCATCTTGCCTATGTTCCCAAGCTACACTAGTACTAGTATTTGCTACACCGGAGCAAATAGTTTTCACCACATTGCGTCCAGATATAATCATCTGGTATAACACCAGTAGAGAAGTGGTGAACTCACAGTCCCCTGGGAAGACAACATCAATGAAGCCCATGAGCACAAGTTAACCAAGTATGCAAAATTAAGATCAAAGGGTAGAAGGTCTCATTCTATCCATTCGAGTGCCATGGCTTTATTGCGTTCACTTTCCAGAAGTGGCTGCATGACCTTGGCTTTACTAGAAGAGAGATCAAGTCAACTAGCAGGGCTGTAGCAGAGGCAGGGTCATCATGGGTGTGGACTAAGTACGTCTGGAGGAGCAGATAGTTGGACAATGTATCCATCTTTTGTAAACTCTTCAGTAGCTGCGTAGATGCCTGAAGAGTAGACTATCTGTTGGATGGACGCAATCAACAACTCTGATAGAGGCAGATGCCAAGTTGTTAAGCTCATCAGTGGGAGGTGGCGCTTTAGCACAGCTGGCCCACCACCTTGAGGGAGTCTTGATCATAAGCGGGCCGAAGCTCCTGAAGACAGGTGGCAGATCAACTGATGATAGCACAGGACAGTTAACATCTTAGTCCACGTGTATTTTCAATTCTGTGTTCCCAAGCTACACTAGCCAAAACCTCCCTCATCCCAATGTAGTCTCCATTGTATGGTCATTATACACTTGTTTTCGAAAGAACTGGCTGGCTGGTGGCATAGTGGCATCAGCGCTGGACTTCAGAGCGAAGGTTCCCATGTTCAAATCCAGCCGTCTCCTTTGCATGCTTTCCATCTGTGCTGGGTTAAACATTGAGTTAGCAACTCGGTCTGATAAAAATAAAGAAAGCCTGCTTAATAAAAAAAAATGCCGTCAACAACGGTATCCTGATGACTCCACTCAGAGTTAAGGGCTTTCTTCTTCTTTCAAGCGAACTATTGCACCCTCCATTTGTATGAGAAACTCATTCATACTGTAATCACTTTTTCCAAGAGGATTCATGACTACAAGATCACTTATTTTACCTGTCTCATTGCGCAGGACCAGATTTAAGATAGCACGCTCCCTTGTTGGAACGTGGAAGCAATTGGACCTCTATCCAACTATTGATCAACTCCAATTTTACTTCAAGTCCCTAGGTCTTCAGGCCTCTCATGCATGATCTTAGCCCTTGACTTGAATTCCTAGTATGAATAAGGATCAAGTAAAATAGAACATTATAAAATTAATTTAGAGTTATTGTTCTTATCACACAGATGCTTCTAATTTCCTTCTAAATGAATACATTGCTAGCCAAAAAAGACTTTATTTTAAATTTAGGGTTTTTTTGGAATAATTAAAGTTAAAACATTTCATTTCAGGTTCCTGGTTATTATCATATGTCTGTCAGATTTGGAGTTTATATTTGATTCACTTTGTGGACAGTTTTGCTTTTTCCATCTAGTTTGGAAGAGTAGTATCAAAAATGGATGATGTGCTGATGACAGCACTATTGTAGGCTGAACCAACGATGGTAAGGAATCATTAGGGAGTTTGAAGATCTGGCTGAGTGATGTCATAACAACAACCTCAATGTTAGCAAGATGGAGCTGCTTATTAACTTCAGGAGGAGGAAACCAGAGGTCCATGAATCAGTCCTCATTAGAGAATCAGAGGTGGAGAGGGTCAGCAATTTTAATTATTAAATCCTGATTATGTCCTTGGTTCCACCCATGGCCAGCCATCCAGTTAGCTGCACCTTATTGACAAGAAGTTTGCTAGCCATAAAACAATAAATCCATGGGAACGGATAATGTCCCCACTAGTGGTGGAAAAATTTCAGGCCAATATTTACAATCCTATCCCTCTCTCTGGAAGGAGGAAGACATGCCAGGGACTTCACAGATGCTGTAATTGTGACTGTCTTCAACAAAGAAGACAAATCTGGTGGTGGTGGCTACAGAAAAGTCTCCTGCTATCTCCAATGGTGAAAGTTGATGCCAGCATCCTCCTGAGCTGCCTCCTCCCAATTGCTAATAAGCAACTCCCAAAATTGCAATATGTATTTCGGGTATCTAGAGGGACCACACATTAATTACATAAGAATGCATCAAATGCTATGGATCTTTTTGATAAAAACCTTTGTCTTTGGAAAGCCATTGCTGAGTATCCTTCATTAATCTCAGTATAATGTTTAATATCACCAGCATATGTCGTGACATTTGTTGTTTTATGGCAACAGTACATTGCAATATAGTCGGCCCACCTTATCTGCGAGGCATTGGTTCTGGGACCCTTCGCGGATACCAAAATTCACAGGTGCTCCAGTCCCTTATTCAACCTGTCTCAATGCGTTGGACCTTAGGACCTGGCGGCAGAGATCTGAATCCGCAGTGTTCCTGTTCACAAAAATAATCACTATCATGATTGAAAATAAAGTGGAAATAATAAAGTTATCGGAAAGAGGAAAAACGCCATCAGTCATGGAAAAGCATTAGGCTACGTCGGTCAACGATCAGAACAATTTTAAAGTATAAAGTGAGAAAGGCCCTGCCCCGATGAAAGCTATAATTATTATTAAGCAATGCAGTGGTTTAATTATTGGGTTTTGGTTTTTTGATCCTCCACATCAACCCAGCATAGTGGAGAGTGTACTCGGGCCTGGTCTATCACTGGATCGAACTCAGGAATTTCCGTTCCTGAGCCCGGCACTGAAAGATACGTTCTTAAATGTTTTATATGCATAGAAAGGTAAAATATATACTATATACTAAGACAAATGTTTGACTAACTGATGCTAAGTTATACTGGATGTACCTGTTCCGACTTACTTAGTAAGATAACTTAACGAATTTTTTCGATCCCGATCCACGATAACCCACACACATCCTCCCGTATACTTTAAATTATCTCTAGATTACTTATAATACCTAGTACAATGTAAATGCTATGTAAAATAGTTTTTATACTGCATTGTTTAGGGAATAATGACAAGCAAAAAAAAGTCTGTACATGCTCGAACAAGTGCTGGAAGAGCACTTCCAGGTTTTCGTGATTCGCGGTTGGTTGAATTCGCACATGCGGAATTCGCGGATAAGGAGGGCGGACTGTACGTAGTAATAAAACTACAAATTAGAGTAAGTAATATTTATTAAAAAAACAAATTTGTGCTACAAGAAAGGAGGAAAAAATACCAAGAAACTGTTCATGGGTTCATTGTCCATGCAAAAATCTGATAGTGGAGGGGAAGAAATTTTGTTCACAGGAGATTTATCTCCTCTTAATCTATTTCATGGTAATATGATGCCGTGTTATTAACTAACAGGCCCACTCAAACTCAGCATTACTGCAGACTGGTGTGAAGCAAGTTGTACTTTGGGTCAGAACCCTACATCATTAATCATCCCTCTGCTTTCACAAATGCTGCTTGACACTGTGTTCTTCTAGCAGTTACTTACTTATTATTTTGCTCCAAATTTGAGCATCTGCAGTCTTTTATATTTCCAGTGGAAATCTGGCACTCTTCTTCCCAGAACCTGTCAAGGGCAGATCGATAAAGGATACTAAGGCTGAGAATTTCTTTTAAGTGAAACCTCTTAAAAACAAGTCAGAAAGATGTTGCTTAACTGTAGGCCAACAATTAGCTAATTATTCTATTTCTGTACTTCAAACTCCCTCTTTTTTAACTTCTGCATGAAAAAGCTAAAATTCTGAAAATTCAGCACTCTTTAGAACTGAGGTGTTCAGTTTTTATTATTATATCCTAAGCTCAACATTAGAGCTTGACTTCTGACTCACCAGCGAAATGACCATCAAATGAAATTAAATGTTGTAATCAGTAGATCATGAATTAATTTCACTGATGAGCTCGGTAATAAGAACCTTTGCTAAACCTTCAGAAGCAGCAAGTTCATACATTACAAGCCAGTACTGAAAATAATCTTGATGATGTTAGAATTTTGCTTAAGACGTGGGATTCAGTGTGTTTCTTGGACCACAGTATGGATCTTTAAAAGTTTTGCAATGACTGATTGAAAGTGAAGGTATTTGCATAACCTTTTACCGGTCATGATGAAAACAATATAAAGGGACACAAGCATTATACCATTGTACAATTTATTTAAAATTGAATAATTTACCTCCAGTAGACATCATACAAGTGTGTCGACAAATTGTTATTTGTGTCTTTGCTCATAACATTGCTAATTAATTTCTGTTCTTTATAATGTGTATATATACTAGTTAACAAAATAAACTAGTTTCTTGAGATTCATACAACCCCAGGAAAAAGGAATGCTGACTTGTAGAATAGAGTATAATTGTGTAAGGTATACTGTAAGTTAACTTTCCTTGGTTGATTGTTTTTAATCTTGTCCTCTCCTCTTTTAAAGGAAAGTTGCAGAAAGTGTCAGGTGTTGTGGAAAGACCATGCTGGACTGTCGTGCGATCAAGTAGTTGAGAAGGATGAAATCAAGTTCAGGACATCATTGTAAGTAACTGACTGTGTGCCTGGGAAAATGAGGTATTTTATTATTAGAGTAGTTATTTTTGAAGCAATAGAAATTAATCACTTCTGTTATGAAATGTAAATTTCTGTCATGAATATCCTGTAACATTTATTCAATTAGTTAGCATTCTCTGGAGGTAAGATTGCAAAGGGAGTAAAGATGCATATGAGGAAGGAAAGAAAGAAGCATTCAACCAGAGGAAGACTTGCAGAGAAGAGAAAGGAATAAGAAGATTTACTCAAAAATGACATTAAGACAGGTATACCAATGTGGCAGCGTGACGCAGTTTGCAGCGGCCACTCTGGAGTTGATATCTATTATTTGTTAAGCGGGGTGCCATGCGCAATCCTAATCTGATGAAAAACAGATGTGGGAGCACGGGGGAACATCTGGAAATCTCCAGGAAGGCCTTCTTTATTGCTGCTGCTGTTTTGAGGTCCGGGTCTCTGCTGAGAAGAACAGGCCCCCAGTCCTCGGGGTCGCTTTGCCAGTGGCCGTTGGCGGGTCGTCATAGAGCACTCGGCAGAGGATGGTGCTCAGAGAGGCTGTGCTGGAGAGGATGGTCGGAGGCTCGGAGATTCAACAGACTCCGAGTCCACGGCGGTCGGGACGCCTTCACTGTGTGCTGTATCTGTGAGGCTGAATCCGGCAGCGCCTTGGAAGTCCATAGCGGGGGAATTCCCTTCTGCCGCCTGCGTGGGATGACGTGTCTATCAGGACCCTGAGGACTTGTGGAAACTGTTTAGTGGTTTCTTTTGAACTTATAGTCTTTTAACATCTTTGGACTATTTTTTTTACTTTTCCCATGGTCTTTTTTTTTATCAATTATGGTATTGTCTGCACTGTTGTAACTATATATAACTATGTGGTTTTGTATAGGTCTTGTAGCTTTAGTTTTTGGTTTGTTGGGTGCTAGAGTTGGTCTCCTGACTAGGTTGTTTGTCTTGTTTGTCTGGTGGATTTGGAGCTCCTTTCTGGAGAACACGCTAAGATGGTAGCACGATATTTATACGCAGCAGCCTCCCCGGACTCTGGATTTGGGGGATTACCAAATGTTATGTGGATTTTCTGGTGTGGTCTGTTTTGTCATGTGTTTTTGTGATATCATTCTGGAGGAAAGTTGTCTCATTTTTTTTAAACTGCACTGCATTTGTGGTTTCTAAATGACAATAAACTGAAACTGAACTGAAGACTTGAGGGGAGGTGATAGGTGGATGGAGTTGAGGGGTGGGTACAGTTGAAATGAAAACCCAGTTCAGAATGTGTTTTCATAAATCCTTTGTTAGGTGTTTACAACTGGTGCGTTGACACAAAGTAGGTGGGAGGATATGTTGTCATATTTGAACTCTGCAACAGGAAATGCATTCACAGACAAAAGAAAATATGCAGATACTGGAAATCCAAGCAACACACAAAATACCAGAGAACTCAGCAGGCCAGGTAACATTTGTGGAAAGGAATACAGTTGACATTTTGGGTTGAGACCCTTCAGCAGGACTGGAGAAAAAAGACGCATTGTTTAGCCTACTTGGTTTCATGAGGTCATGCCCTTGAATAGGAAGAATCAAAAGGCAAACTAACATCTGATTGGAGAGAGACTGCAAATGTATGGATCTAGATTGTATACATAAAATGCAAGTTATACGTATACATTCAATAGCCACTTTATTAGGTTCACCTCTTTATTGCAAATATCTAATCAGTCAATGTGACAGCAACTCGGTGCGTAAAAGTATGCAAACATGATCAGGAGATTCAGTTTTTGTTCTGACCAAACATTAGAATGAAGAAGAAATGTGATCTAAGTGATTTCACTGTGGAATGATTGCTGTTGTTGGTGCCAGATGGGGTGGTTTGAGTATCTCACAAACTGCTTTACTGGGATTTTTATGCACAAGTCTCTGGAGTTTACAGGGAATGATATGAGAAACAAAAAACATCCAGTGAGCAACAGTTTTGTAGGTGAAAATGCTTTGTTAATGCGAGAGCTCAGAGGAGAATGGTTCAAGTTGACAGAAAGGTGATAGTAGCTCAAATAACCACACGTTGCAATAGTGGTATGAAGAAGAGCATTTCTGAACAAACAACATGTCAATCCTTGAAGTAGATGGGTGACAACAACAGAGAACCGTGAACATACACTCAGTGGCCACTTCATTAAGTACAGAACCTACCCAATGATATGGTCACTGAGTGTAGTTAAGAAGGCAAATTGTATATTAGTCTTTATTGCTACATTGAGTTTAAAAATGGGTACTCTTACATATATTTTGGTTATTGGTGACACACACAAAAATGCTGGAGGAATTCAGCAGGCCAGGCAGCATTTATGGAAAAGAATATAATCAATGTTTTGGGCTGAGACCCTTCATCAGGACTGGAGAGAAAAAGATGAGGAGTCAGAGTTAGAAGATGGGGGAAGGGAGGAAGAAACACAAGGTGATAGGTGAAACCGGGAGAGGGGGAGGAGTGAAGTAAAAAGCCGGGAAGTTGATCGGTGAAAGAGATACAGGGCTGGAGAAGGGAGAATCTGATAGGAGAGGTCAGAAGGCCATGAAAGAAAGAAAAGGGGGAGGAGCACCAGAGGGAGGTGATGGGCAGGTAAGGAGATAAGGTGAGATGGGGAATGATGAAGGGTTGGGGGGAGGGATCATCACCAGAAGTTCGAGAAAGATGTTCATGCCATCAGGTTGGAGGCTACCCAGAGGAAACATAAGGTGTTGCTCCTCCAACCTGAGTGTCGCCTCATCATGACAGTAGAGGAGGCCATGGACTGACATGTTGGAATGGGAAGTGGAAATAATATGGGTGGCCACTGGGAGATCCAGCTTTTTCTGGTGGATGGTGTGTAGGTGCTTGGCAAAGAGGTCTCCCCATCTACATCGTGTCTCATTGATATACAGGAGTCCACACTGGGAGCACCAAATACAGAAGGTGACCCCAGCAGACTCACAAGTGAAGTGTTGCCTCACCTGGAAGGACTGCTTAGGGCCCTGAATGAAAGTGAGGGAGGAAGTATGGGGGCAGGTGTAGCACTTATAAAGATTACAAAGGTAAGCGCCAGGAGGGATGAATGGACAAGGGAGTCACGTAGAGAGTGATCCCTGCAGAGAGCAGAAAGTGAGGGAGTGGGAAAGCTGCTTCATGGTGGTGGAAGTTATGGAGAATTATGTGCTGGAGGCAGAGGCTGGTGGGGTGGTAAGTGCAGACAGGGGGAACCTTATCTCTGTTGGGGAGGCGAGAGGATGGGGTGAGGGCAGACATGCACAAAATGGAAGCGTTGTGGGTAGCGTTGATGGTGGAGGAAGGGAAGCCCCTTTCTTTGAAGAAGGAGGATGTCTCCTTCATTCTGAAATGAAAAGCCTCATCCTGAGAGCAGATGCAGTGGAGACGAAGGAATTGAGAGAAGGGGATGATGTTTTTACAAGCAAGAGTGGGAAAAGGTATAATCCAGGTAGTTGTGAGAGTCAGTGGATTTGTAATAAACATCAGTAGATAAGTTGTCTTCAGAGATAGAGACAAAAAGATTGAGAAAGGGGAGGGAGGTGTCAGAAATGGAACAGGTAAATTTAAGGGCAGGGTAGAAGTTGGAGGCAACGTTGACGAAGTTGCTAAGTTCAGCATGGGTGCAGGAAGCAGCACCAATCCAGTCGTCAATGTAGCGTATGAAAAGATGGGAACACCACCAATGTAGTCTTGGAACATAGACTGTTCCATGTAGCCGACTAAATGGCATCAATTTCTCACTCTTCTGGTAATGCCGCCCTTCACCATTCCCTTTTCCTTCTCTCACCTTATCTCCTTACCTGCCATTACTTCCCTCTGGTGCTCCTCCCTCTTTTCTTCCACGGCTTTCTGTCCACTCCTATCAGATTCCCCCTTCTCTAGCCCAATATCTCTTCCATCAACTTCCCAGCTCTTTACTTCACCCCTCCCAGGTTTCACTCTTCCTCCCTTCTCCCCCACCTTCTAACTCTGTCTCCTCATCTTTTTTTCTCCAGTCCTGATGAAAGATCTCAGCCCAAAACATTGACTATACTCTTTTCCATGGATGTCGTCTGGCCTGCTGAGTTCCTGCAGCATTTTGTGTGTGTTGCTTGGATTTCTGCCTCTGCAAAATTTCTTTTGCTTGTGGTTAGTTATTGGTGAGGGCATTCATGGACACCAGCTATGGTTTTGGCTTCCTTATTTTAAAAAGTCTACATTAGCACTGAGGTTCATTAAGCTAATTCCTGGGTTTATAGGATTGTCCTATTATAAACAGATAGAAAATCTGATCTATTTTCTTTGGCATTCAAATGAGTGAGCGTGATCTCATTGAAACAAAAGAACCTAAGGGGGCATCAAAAGGTAGGTGTTGAGATGTTTTTACAAGTGAGAGAATATAAAACAAGGGACCTAGTTATAAGATGATAGTGTTGTCACTTAAAACTGAGGTGCCTTGAAGCCATATATTGAGGTCCATATAGTTAGGTTGGTGAAGTTCAGGAATTCTCTGCTGAACCATTTCCCAATGAGAACATTAGAGACATTTGGGGAGGAAGGCAATATTTTGAAAGGTTGGATAATTGAAGACTATGTAGAACTGGCTCAAAAGATTTGAGGACTGAGTCAGATCAGCTAGGCAAATAGCCATTCCTATTTTCTTTTGTAACCACATACTCTTGACGTTAAATAAGTTTACCATTACTGAGGTGTCAGCTATTCATATTCTTGGGAGGCTGTTGTTGACCAGAAATCGCTTGGACCAGCCAAATAAATACTGTATAAAAAAGCTGATCAGAGATTGAGAATCCTGGGGCAAATGACCTGCCTCCTGGCATCCCAAATCCTTTCCACCACTTAAACAATACAAACCAAGAGCATGAATGATCAACGTGACTGCATGAACACAGCTCCAGAGCTTAGTAAACTTGACTTTCTTCAGGAAGAAAGTAGCTTGCTCAACTGGTACACTAAATATTAAGTTTAGTTCCTTCTCTACAGTTTCATTCAAAGCCTTTGTCAAAAAGGCAACCTGAAGCTGTATTGTATAATACTGAGGAAGTGTTGTGGTATCAGAGATGCCTTTGTGATACGACCTTTGATAATGCATCATCTGGTGAATGTGAAACAACATTCACTTTAAACAGTGAATTAGTTTAAAGAACAAGAAGTGAATTTGTTTTAAGAACCATTATTCTGTAATCACAGTCACTAAAAGTGCATTACCAGGTCTTTTAATTTTCTGTTTGTCAGAAATTGCTGAGTGCAAATCCTGTGTTCCCTTCAGTGTATTGACGACCAGACTTCATTCAGTACTTTACTGACTTGGAAACACTTAAAACTGAGTAAGATTTGTTAAGTCATTGTAATATCCCAAATGAATATTCCATGGAGGAACAGCTTGCACACCACAGGCCAAATACCGAGTTGGAAACTAATGCTCCATATGGCTCTGCAGTAGCATAATGGTTAAGTTAATAGTCAAAACAGCATGAGTTCTGAACCAATGATGCAAAACCATAAGTTTGAATTCCACCAATGTAGCTGAGCAAATTAACAAGGTTTTCTTAAAAAAATAAGGAAACACAAGTTACAAGTGTTTTAACCAAATTCAATAATGTCCTTCAGAAAAGGAAGTCTGTCCTTTTCTGGCTTCTGTACATTCAAAATGGTTAACTGTTAACTGCCTCTCATTTCAAGAGCATTTAACATTTAATGAGAAATGCTGGCGTTGTTATTGATATCAGCATCCTGAGAATCGCTTAAGAACATTGACACTTGTATATCTCAAGCCATTTTGTTTTGGATAAAAGAATGCATCTGTCAATTCTATCCTAGAATGCAATCAGTTTTCTACCTCTGTAATATTTTGTCTGTCTGCTTCCCTTCCTCACCTGAAAACATTGATGAAAACAGAAGTACCTGTGAACAACTAAATTTTGACAATTTGTCAAAGTGATAACTTGCTCAACTTTGAGAAATCATAATCAGATCATTATCGATGCTAGCATATTCCAGGCAGAGTCATGAAAGGATTATTTTCTAATCCTTCCTCAGAATCCAGGTTCATTGAAATTTATTTTATTCTTTAGCAATCCCGTGAGCTGAAGGATGACTTGTTGCCTTGTGGCTGATAAGGCCAATAGAAACTTAGAAACATCGAAAATAGGTGCAGGAGTAGGCCATTCGGCCCTTCAAGCCTGCACTGCCATTCAGTATGATCATGGCTGATCATCCAACTCAGAACCCTGTACCTCCTTTCTCTCCATACCCCTGATCCCTTTAGCCTCAAGGGCCATATCTAACTTCCTCTTAAATATAGCCAGTGAACCGGCCTCAACTGTTTCCTGTGACAGAGAATTCCACAGATTCACCACTCTCTGTGTGAAGAACTTTTTCCTCATCTCGGTCCTAAAAGGCTTCCCCTTTTTCCTTAAACTGTGACTCCCCCCCCCCCCCCCCCCGTTCTGAACTTCCCCAACATTGGAAGCAATCTTCCTGCATCTAGCCTGTCCAATCCCTTTAGAATTTTATATATTTTAATAAGATTCCCCCCCCCCCTCAATCTTCTAAATGTTAGACTTAGAATCCTGGTGCATCACCTCCTAAGCTATTTGCCTGCTGGACTGCCCTATCCCAAGGTCCTCCTGACAAATGCTATCTCAAATAATTCTTCACTATTATGATGGTCATAGGCCAGGGATTCCTGCAGCTGAGTAGGGATTTTCTCAAGTTCACTGTGAGAACATCCTTGAAGCACACTGATGGCTTTTTGATTGGAGCCAAAACATCTGCAAACATTTTGCTAAGCTTGATGACCAACCAGACTTCGGCACCCTTGAAATCTTTTCCCCTGTTCATCTTGTCATCACTGGTAGTGACAAAACTTGGGCTAAGTTGTCCACTTCGAGTCTGGTATCAAGCAGATTTCATGACTTATGTTGGTGCTAATAAATCTGATAATGAAGTAGGCAAATTATATGGCCTCTACATTGATACCCTAATTATACTCACTTGATTCTAGTGCTGAGAGGTTGACCATGGAGAGATTGTGGACATCAGATCATTTATCCCATCAGTGGATCTGGAAAATTTTACAGAAATGCTATTACTCCATACCATGGGGAGTACGTATCTGAAATGCATACAGAAGAGCAGGGATCCCTGCTGCCTCATAGATCATTGAAATATTGTGCCATGGTTATTGAAAAGAGACCCATGTTTCCCAGGGTCTTGTGGATATAAATGGCTCGTCCACTCCAGCAAGAAGCTTATTGGAGATGATGTGCAGCATTGTAACGAGAATAATTAACACAAGATTGAGATTGTCAGCATGGATATTAGGCTTTTAATTGGTTCCTTGGTTAATATCATGGTTTGTTTGCTTGCCATGATATAAAAAACACAGATTTGTTATGAATGCTATATTGCTCCTCTTACAACATTTGAATTAGGACATTTCTGCTTGGTGTTTTCTAATGGATCATACCTGACAGGAAAAAGAAAAGATTCATGTAATCATAAACCTTTAATGTTTTGAATCTTTTCATTATAAGGTAAGCACCGTTAAGGGGTGATTGTTTACATGCAGCTCTGAGGGAAATCACCAAATATTCCCATTTACAGGTGAAATGTACATTTGCAGCCATGGGTACTTCAGTAGGCAGCATCTTTTTATGATCTTTAAAATATCTATCGATACTCATAATCGACAAACCTCAGACAGCAAACTCAGGTTGCAGTTCCCCTTTAAGAAAACAAGTTGAGATGGCATGTTGGTCTTCAGATACAATTGAAACACAGAGGCTTTGGATCCCAACTCCCGACAATCCTTCTGGTGAATGTACAGTTTCTGGACAATTTGAAGACCTTGGAGCAAGATTGCAGTATCAGAGGTACATCAGGGACTGCTGTGTACTTTGCTTGAGGGAAACATGGCTTTTTCCTGCTATTTTGGATGCAACACTGCAGCTCAATGGCTTCAGAATTCCATGCAAAGACAAGAGAGCTGGGTCTTTTAAAAGCAGGGCATGTGAAGTATGCTCTATGGTTAATTCATCAGAGTACACAGATGTGGTTCTTTCAGTCCTACTCACCTGTCCTTGACATCTAGCAGTCATCTGTTGTCCACTTTATCTGCTGAGGGAGTTTTGTCCCATCATCCTGGTAGCAGTGCACATTCCACCTCGGGCCAATGTCAGGCAGGCACTGTGAACCAGAGGAGCCAATACACTTGACCACTGTTAGAACCTATCAAGTATGCTTAACGTATGATCCTATGCCTGCAATTTGGAAAGTCCAATTACCTGATCGTACTTCTACTCCCAGTATATAAAGAGAGACGTAAAGACTACAGCACCAGTGGTGAGCACTAAGAAGGTAAAGTCAAGGGAAGTAGAGGAGTGCTTTCAAGACTGCTTTGAGTGGCTCGGCTGAGCAATATTGGAGAGATTCATCTTCCAGTCTGAATGAATACACCATGCTGACGCATTTAGGATCAGTGGCATTTAAGATTAGTGATCAAGAACTATGCCAGAAACCAGGTAAAACCTAGGGGAGGTTATTTTAAGAAGAAAAAACAATTCCAATTGAAGTTAGAGACTGAATTGGAAGCATGTCACCTCTGGCCGGGTTTGCAGGCACTCGTATAAAGCAAAACCTAACATCATGAATTGTTGTGATGCTTCACTCCCAGATGAGCTCATTGTCTTTTATGCACATTTTGAAAGAGAGAATAAAACTACACCTGTGCAGCATCTGGTGACTCTGTGATTTGTCACAGAGGCTGACATCAGAAAATCTTAAAAAAGGGTGAATCCTTGCAAGGTATCAGGCCCTGGTAGTGTACCTGATGGGGCTCTGAAAACCTGTGCCAACCAACTGGCAGGAGTCTTCCAAGACACCTTCAACCTCTCACTGCTGCAGTCAGAGGTTCCCACCAGCTTCAAAAGGCTAGCAATCATACCAGTGCCCAAGAAGAGCAGGGTGAGCTGCCTCAATGACTATCACCCAGTGGCACTCATATGTACTGTTATGAAATGCTTTGAAAGGTTGATTATGGCTAGAATCAACCCCTGCCTAAGCAAGGAGCTGGACCCACTGCAATTTGCCTTGCCAATAGGTCGAGACCAGATGAAATCTCACTGCCTCTTGACTTGGCCTTGGATCACTTGGACAAAAGCAATACCTATGTCAGGCTGCTGTTTATTGATTACAGCTCAGTGTTCAACACAATCATACTCTCCGTTCTAATTAAGAAGCTCCAAAACCTGGGCCTCTGTACCTCCCTGTGTAACGGGATCCTTGACTTCCTCATCAGGAGTCCACAGTCCGTGTGGAATAATATCTCCACCTTGTTGACACTGATGTACCTCCTGGGTGCGTGCTTAGTCCACAGTTCTACTCTCTCGACACCCATGATTGTATGGCTAGGCACAGATCTTACACCATCAGTAAATTTGCCAATGATGCTACTATTGTTGGCAGAATTTTGGATGGTGGCAAGGAGAGGTACAGAACTGAGTTAGACCAATTGGTTGAGTGGTGTCACTGCAATAATCTTGCACTCATCGTTAATAAAACTAAGGAATTAATTGTGGACTTCAGGAAAGGGAAGTCAAAGGAACACACACCAGTCCACATTGAGGAATCAGAAGAGAAAACGTTGAGCAGTTTCAAGTTCCTGAGTGTCAGCATCTCTAAATTTCTGTCTTGGGCCCAACATATTGCTGCAGCTACAAAGAGGACATGACAGTGGCTATATTTCATTAGGAATTTGAAGAGAGTTGGTATGTCACCCAAAGACACTCGCAAATTTCTAGACATGTATCGTGGAGAGCATTCTGACTGGTTGCCTCACTGTCTGGTATGAAGGGGCCGTTGCGCAAGATCAGAAAAAGCTGCAGGAAGTTATAAACTCAGCCAGTTCCATTATGGATACTAGCCTGTCCAGCATTGAAGATGCCTTCGAAAGGCAATGCCTCAAAAAGGCAGCATCCACTGTTAAGGAACCCCCTTACCCAGGACATGGCCTCTTCTCATTGCTAGCATCAAGGAGGAGGTACAGGATCCTGAAGAGAGATGCTCAACATTTCAGGAACAGCTTCTCCTCCGCCATCAGATTTATAAATGCAGAATGAGCCCATCAGCACTACCTCCTTTTTCTCCTTTCTTTTTGCACCACTTGGTTAATTTAATTTTATTAATATATACTTAATGTAATTTATAGTTTATTATGTATTGCAATGTACACTGCCACAAAACAAATTTTGTGACTTCTACCAGTGATAGTAAACCTATTTCTGATTCACTGTTCTATTTATCCTCATTAAAGCAGTATTCACTATTCAGCTGTGTCAGTCTCACAAATACAGACCTAGAGTAGGTAAAGCACTGGAAAATTTGAATTTGTTTCCAACATTCACACCTATAGTACCACACTTTAAATCCATAATTGTTATGAAATATTTGATGTTATATAGAAAATGCAGCAACCAGTTTGTGCAAAGACTAATCAATAAATTTGATAATTACCTGAAATCTGTCTTTGTTTTAAAACATATTGCCCAAAAGATGATGATTTTGGCCATAATTGTGATGTTCTGCAAAATGATGTCTTTGGATAATTTGCTTCAACCTAAGGGACACCGGGGTGTCAGTCAAAATTAACTACATCAAAGTCTGAAGTCAGTAATGCTTGCATCAAGAATTCTGCCTTCATCAGCTTTTGATAAGGGAGTGGAAGAGTTTTAAGCACAGTGTTGTGATCAATAGGAAGGATGAGATGCTTTTTATATACAATGGATTCTTGCTGTCTGAATTATTCTCTACACAATTTACTATTTAGGTTGCAACAGCACAGTCTGAGCATTCACATACATTTGTGCAGCTTGTCACTCGTAACAGTTTGAATTTGTATAGCTCTTTTTAACATACTAACGCAGTCCAAGGTTATCCACAGAAGTAACACAAATTAAAAATCCAAATCAAAGCAAAGGTGGACAGAGAATGGGTGACCATGTTTGGTCAACTTGGTAGTTTTCAAGGAACTCCTTAAGCAAGCAAAATTTACAAGATTTCCTAAGCTTAGGACAGAGATTGTTCAAGTCGAGGACACCAATACTGAGGTGGTGGAAGTGGAGGGTGAAGAAGAGCCCACAATAAGAGAGATGAAGAGTTCTCTTTATAATTGCAGGAAAGGGGGAGATTTTAGAGATTTTTTTATATATATTCAGATACAGCATGATAGCAGGACCTTGTGAACCAACAAGCCTGCAAAACCCTCTAATGTCCATTTTACCAAGTAACCTACTTAACCCACACATTTCAGGAAGGACAGGGAGGGAGACAAAAGAGTTTGGGGCATAGCACTGCTGATCAGAGATAGTGTTATGGCTGCAGAAAAAGAGGAAGTCATGGAGGGATTGTCTACTAAGTCTCCGTGGGTAGAAGTTAGGAACAGGAAGGGGTCAATAACTCTACTGGGTGTTTTTTATAGACCACCCAATAGTAACAGAGACATCGAGGAGCTGATAGGGAGACAAATTCTGGAAAGATACAATAATAACAGGGTTGTCGTGGTGGAAGATTTTTATTTCCCCAATATTGATTGGCATCTCCCTAGAGCAAGGGGTTTAGATGGGGTGGAGTTTGTTAGGTGTGTTCAGGAAGGTTTCCTGACACAGTATGTAGATAAGCCAACAAGAAGAGAGGCTGTACTTGATTTGGTATTGGGAAATGAACCTGGTCAGGTGTCAGATCTCTCAGTGAGGGAGAGCATTTTGGAGATGGTGATCACAATTCTATCTCCTTTACCATAGCGTTGGAGAGGGATAGCAGCAGACAAGTCAGGAAAGTGTTTAATTGGAGTAAGGAGAAATATAAAGCTATCAGCCAGGAACTTGGAAGCATAAACTGAGAACAGATGTTTTCAGGGAAATGTACAGCAGAAATGTGGCAGATGTTCAGGGGATATTTGTGTGGTGTTCTGCATAGGTATGTTCCAATGTGACAGGGAAAAGATGGTAGGGTGCAGGAACCATGGTGTACAAAGGCTGTTGAAAGTGCAGTCAAGAAGGAAAGAAAAGTTTACGAAAGGTTTGAAAAAACTAGGTAATGATAGAGATCTAGAAAGTTATAAGGCTAGCAGGAAGGAGCTTAAGAATGAAATTAGGAGAACCAGAGGGGTCATGAGAAGGCCTTAGTGAGCAGGATTAAGGAAAGCACCAAGGTATTCTACAAGTATGTGAAGAGTAAGGGGATAAGATGTGAGAGAATAGGACCAATCAAGTGTGACAGTGGAAAGTGTATATTGAATCGGAGGAGATAGCAGAGGTACTTAATGAATACGTGGCTTCAGAATTCACTATGGAAAAGGGCCATGGCGATTAGAGGGATGACTTACTGCAGACTGAAAAGCTTAAGCATATAGACATTAAGAACGAGGATGTGCTAGAGATTTTGGAAGGCATCAACTTGGATAATTCACCGGGACCGAACAAGATATACCCTAGGCTACTGTGGGAGGTGAGGGAGGAGAATGCAGAGCTCTGGCAATGGTCTTTGCATTATTGATGGGGACAGAAGAGGTTCCAGAGGACTGGAGGGTTGCAGATGTTGTTCCCTTATTCAAGAAAGGGATTAGAGATAGCCCAGGAAATTATAGACCAGTGAGTCTTACTTCAGTGGTTGCTAAGTTGATGAAGGTCCTGAGAGGCAGGATTTATGAACATTTGGAGAGGCATAATATGATTAGGCATAGTCAACATGGCTTTGTCAAAGGCAGGTTGTGCCTTACGAGCCTGATAGAATTTTTTGAGGATGTGACTAAACACATTGATGAAGGTAGAGTAGTAGATGTAGTGTATATGGATTTCAGCAGGGCATTTGATAAGGTACCCCTTACAAGGCTTATTGAGAAAGTAAGGAGGCATGGGATCCAAGGGGACCTTGCTTTGTGGTCCAGAATTGGCTTCCCCACAGAAGACAAAGAGTGGTTGCAATTGGGTTATATTCTGCATGGAGATTGGTGACCAGTGGTATGCCTCAGGGATCTGTTCTGGGACCCGTCTCTTCGTGATTTTTATGAATGACCTGGATGAGGAAGTGGAGGGATGGGTTAGTAAGTTTGCTGATGACACAAAGGTTGGTGTTGTGGATAGTGTGGAGGGCTGTCAGAGGTTACAGTGGGACATCGATAGAATGTAAAACTAGGCTGAGAAGTGGCAGATGGAGTCCAACCCAGTTAAGTGTGAGGTGGTCCATTTTGGTAGGTCAAAAATGATGGCAGAATATAGCATTAATGGTAAGAATCTTGGTAGTGTGGAGGATCAGACGGATTTTGGAATCATAGTCCATAGGACACTCAAAGCTGCTGCACAGGATGACTCTGTGGTTATTAAGGCATACGGTGCATTGGTCTTCGTTAATCCCGGGATTGAGTTTAGGAGCCGAGAAGTAATTTTGCGGTTGTATAAGCCCTGGTCAGACCCCATTTGGAGTTCTGTGCTCGGTTCTGGTTGCCTCACTACAGGAAGGATGTGTAAACTATAGAAAGGGTGCAGAGGAGATTTACAAGGATGTTGCCTGAATTGGGGAGCGTGCCTTACGAGAATAGGTTGAGTGAACTTGGCCTATTCTCCTTGGAGCAATGGAGGATGAGAGGTGACATGATAGAGATGTATAAGATGATGAGAGGCATTGATCATGTGGATAGTCAGAGGCTTTTTCCCAGGGCTGAAATTGCTAACATGAGAGGGCACAGTTGTAAGGTGCTTGGAAGTAGTTAGAGGAGATGTTCGATAAGTTTTTACACAGAGAGTGGTGAGTGCATGGAATGGGCTGCCGGTGACTGTGGTAGAGGCGGATACCATAGGGTCTTTTAAGAGGCTCCTGGATAGGTACATGGAGCTTAGAAAAATAGAGGGCTATGGGTAACCCTAGGTAATTTCTAAAGTAAGTACATGTTCAGCACAGCTTCTTGGGCCGAAGGACCTGTATTGTGCTGTAGGTTTTTTATGTTTCTATGCTTTTGGAACTCAAGCACCTGGAGGGAACCCATGTGGTCACAGGGAGAACATACAGACTCATTGCATTCAGCAGTGAATTGATCCCGTGTTGCTGGCACTGTAATAACATTCCACTAACCACTATGCTACCGTATGAAGTGTAAAATGTATCAGCAAGCATTGGGGTGATGAATGAATACATTGGGTGTAAATTTCCACAGAAGTTTGGATGAAGTCATTCATGGAGAATGAAAATTAGATCAGCTAGAAGAGCATTGGATTAGTCAAATCAGAAGGTAATTTAAAAAATACATAATCGTTTCTGACTTTTGTTTGTATTTCACCTGAACTGAGGAGCGATTGAGTCAACCAGATTGGCCTAGGATCATGTGTAGAAATGGAAGTAGTGGAGAAATGACTTTCTCTATCTGAAAGATATTTGTGTACCAGATGTTATTTTTAACAACAGTCCTGCAGTTCTGTGGGTCTGCAGGAGATGGTTAATGCAGCTGTCAGTGGATTGAGTCCAAGCCAGAAACGGGCAGTTTTCAAGCGGATATGTAGCCTGAAGCTTAATTTTGAACCCATTAATTGTTTTATTACAAACATTCAGCGATTGGACTATCCCCAAGGATTGTTAGAAAACTGGAATTTCTGGAGGAGTGGAAAATATGAGAGTTGGGAGCACCAAGGATGATGGTGTTGGGATTTAATTGGGGAAATAATTGTTCGTTCAGAACTAAAAGTTGGATAAGAAATGTGACAACCCAGAAATAGTGGAGCAAATACACACATTCCTGTTGGAGTGAAGCTTAAGGCTGACAGAATGTTGGAAGAATGGTTGATCAAGGATATGGAAGGTCGAGTCAGGGAAAAGTATGGCATATATCAGATATTAGCAACTGAGATTGAGTAAATCACATAAGGGAAATTAGTTATGTAGGGGTGTACCAAAGAAGGAAATCAGCAAGGTAAAATGGAGACTTGGGATATTCTTTGCAGATAAGATAAAGGAGCATCCGAGAAGATTCTATAAACAATAATAGCAGAAGAGTAACTAGGGAAAGAGCTAAGGATCACTGGTCATGGGAAATGGACAGTCTTAGATTACTCCTCACTTGTATTTACTGAACATTACAAAAGAGCTATTGCAGTCATAAAGTGCATAAGGGTAGGTAAATCCCTGGGACCTGCAAGGACAGACCAGGAACTGCAGGCTGATGAACCTGATAGCATTGATGGGAAAATTACTGGAGGGTATTCTGAGAGATGGGATCTGTCTGAATTTGGAAAGGCAAGGCCTATTTAGAGGTAGCTTGGCTCTGTGCGTGAGAAATTATACCTCACAGATTTGAGTGAGATATTTTGAAGAAGTGCACGATGTTTGAAAGAAAAAAAAGAATAGCTTCATTTGTCGCATTTACAACAAAGCAAAGTGAAATGCATTGTTTGTGTCAATGAACAGCATTGTCCAAGGATTGTGCTGAGGGCAACCTGGAAGTGTTGCTATACTTCCAGCCTGCCCACAGCTCACTACTCCTAACCTAGCCATGCACCTTTGGAATGTGGCAGGAAATCAAAGTACCCAGAGGAGAAGCACACAGTCGTGGGTAGAATATGCAAACTCCTTACGGACAGTGGCTGGGAATTGAACCCTGATCAGTAATCCCTGACACTGTAAAGCATAAGCTAACCACTATGGTACTGTGAACAGGACAGTAGATGTTGTCTGCATGCACTTTGATAAGGCCTTTAACAAGGTCCTGAATGATGAGCTGATCTGGATGGTTCGATTGCATGCGTCCAGGGTGAGCTGGTTATTTGGATGCAAAATTGACTCAGTAGTAGGAGTCTGAAGATAGTAATAGTGGGTTGATTTTCACTTGGAGGCTTTTGATTATTAGTATGCCATGGGATCTGTGCTGCGTCCCCTGTTGGTCATACCTATTAATGATTTGGATGAAAATGTACTGGCATGATTGTTAAGTTTGTAGCTAACACTAAAATTGGTGGTATAGTGGACAACAAAGAAGGTTGTCTCAGGTTGTGATAGGACCTTGATCAACTGGTTAAGTGGACAAAGGAAAAGTAGATAGCATTTGTTTGAATAAATTCCAAGTGATGCATTTTGGGAAGTTTAACCTGGACAGAACTGGCAGAGTGATTGGTAGAAGTGTGAGAAATGCTGAAGAGCAGGGATCTAGAGGTACAACTATGTCATTCTCTGAAAGTTGTAATGCAATTAGACAGGATCGTTAAGAAGCCACATTAAGCATTTGCCTTCATTGGTCTGGGTAATTGAATACAAGATGTTACAGCTGTACAAGATATTGGTGAGACCCTATGTTCCCTCTAAGCTGTGTGCGCACATGTTTTTGAACCAGCGCACAAAGGAAATTAATATGCGCACAAAAGGTTAGTTACCTAAAATAATGTACTAATTAATAATTATACTTATTGAAAATAATCTTTTAGCTAAATGTTTCTGTTAACTAGTTAGTGGGTTTTTCAAATACCACAATGCACGTCACTAATTTACGTCACCTCACCTTTCCTGTTCCAGTTTGTACAGATGCATCATGGCGGCAGCGTTCATATCGTAAAGTTTACAGATCTGTTTCAAGTCCTGTAGATAGCTTACTAAGTTTTTATTGAAAAAAATATTGATTCACTATGTCGAATTCGAAAGAAGCGAAGGGTGTGAAGCGCAAAAAAACTGCAAATTTGTTTGAAGTTGACTGGCTTAACAAAATAGTAGAAACTGCTGCACCGAAAGCTCATGAAGTCATGAACGTTCAGCTACAAGAAATATTTATGTATGATTTGGAAACTGGAGTTATCTGTTTGTATTGTCATGATGCGAAAATTGCTGGAGAATTTGCTAGTGGAAAGAAGTGGGATGATATTTGGAAACATGACTTTTTGAAGCGTCATTTGGCAAGTAAATTGCGTCTGGATGGTGTACAAAAGCTCAGGCAACAGACAATAATCAATAGACAGTAGGTGCAGGAGTAAGTCATTTGGCCCTTCTAGCCAGCACCACCATTCACTGTGATCATGGCTGATCATACACAATCAGTACCCCGTTCCTGCCCTCTCCCCATATCCCTTGACTCCGCTATCTATAAGAGCTCTATCTAACTCTCTCTTGAATGCATCCAGAGACTTGGCCTCCACTGCCTTCTGGGGTACAGCATTCCACATATCCACCACTCTCTGGGTGAAAAAGTTTTTCTGCATCTCTGTTTTAAATAGCCTACCCCTTATTCTTAAACTGTGGCCTCTAGTTCTGGACTCACCCATCAGCGGGAACATGCTTCCTGCCTCCAGCGTGTCCAATTCCTTAATAATCTTATATGTTTCAATCAGATCCCCTCTCATTCTTCTAAATTCCAGTGTATACAAGCCTAGTCGCTCCAATCTTTCAACATATGACAGTCCCGTCATTCCGGGAATTAACCTTGTGAACCAAAACTGCACACAATACTCCAGGTGGGGTCTCACCAGGGCCCCGTACAGCTGCAAAAGGACCTCTTTACTCCTATACTCAATTCTTCTTGTTATAAAGGCCAGCATGCCATTAGCTTTCTTCACTGCCTGCTGTACCTGCATGCTTGCTTTCATTGACTGATGTACAAGAACATCTAGGTCTTGTTGTACTTCCCCTTTTCCTAACGACTCCATTTAGATAGAAATCTGCCTTCCTGTTCCTGCCACCAAAGTGGATAACCTCACATTTATCCACATTAAACTGCATCCGCCATACATCTGCCCACTCACCAAGCCTGTCCAAGTCACCCTGCATTCTCATAACATCCTCCTGACATTTCACACTGCCACCCAGCTTTGTGTCATCGGCAAATTTGCTAATGTTACTTTTAATCCCTTCATCTAAATCATTAATATATATTGTAAACAGCTGTGGTACCCCACTGGTCACAGCCTGCCATTCCGAAAGGGACCCATTAATCGCTACTCTTTGTTTCCTGTCAGCCAGCCAATTTTCAATCCATGTCAGTACTCTACCCTAATTTTGCCCACTAATCTCTTATGTGGGACTTTATCAAAAGCTTTCTGGAAGTCCAGGTACACTACATCCACTGGCTCTCCCTTGTCCATTTTCATAGATACATCCTCAAAAAATTCCAGAAGATTAGTCAAGCATGATTTTCCCTTCATAAACCCATACTGACTCGGATGATCCTTCTACTGCTATCCAAATGTGTCGTAATTTCCTCTTTTATAATTGACTCCAGTATTTTTCCCACCACTGACGTCAGGCGAACCGGTCTATAATTCCCTGTTTTCTCTCTCCCTCCTTTCTTGAAAAGTGGGACAACATTAGCCACCCTCCAATTGGCAGGAACTGTTCCTAAATCTATAGAACATTGGAAAATGATTACCAATGCATCCATGGTTTCTAGAGCCACCCCCTTAAGTACCCTGGGATGCAGACCATCAGATCCCGGGGACTTATCAGCCTTCAGACCGAACAGTCTGTCCAACACCATTTTTTGCCTAATATAAGTTTCCTTCAGTTCATCCATTACCCTAGTTCCTTTGGCCACTATTACATCTGGGAGATCATTTGTGTCTTCCCTAGTGAAGACAGATCCAAAGTACCTGTTCAACTCATCTGCCATTTCCTTGTTCAACCGTTTCTGTCTTCAATGGCCCAATTTTGGTCTTAACTATTTTTTTGCTATTCACATACCTAAAGAAGCTTTTACTATCCTCCTCTATATTCTTGGCTAGTTTACCTTCGTACCTCATTTTTTCTCAGCGTATTGCCTTTTTTGTTATCTTATGTTGCTCTTTAAAAGCTTCCCAGTCCTCCGGTTTCCCGCTCATCTTTACTATGTTATACTTGTTCTCTTTTATTTTTACACTGTCCCTTACTTCCCTCGTCAGCCACGGCCTCCCCTTACTCCCCTTAGGATCTTTCTTCTTATTTGGAATGAACTGATCCTGCACCTTCTGCATTATTCCCAGAAATACCTGCCATTGTTGTTCCACTGTCTTCCCTGCTAGGGTTTTGTTCCATTGAACTTTGGCCAGCTCCTCCCTCATAGCTCCATAGTTCCCTTTGTTCAACTGTAATACTGACACATCCGATTTTTCCCTTCTCCTTCTCAAATTGTAGGTTAAAACATATCATATTATGGTCACTACCTCCTAATGGTTCCTTTACCTCGAGGTCCCTGATCAGATCCGGTTCATTGCACAACAATAAATCTAGAATTGCCTTCTCCCTGGTAGGCTCCAGTACAAGCTGCTCTAAGAATCCATCTCTGAGGGCACTCCACAAACTCCCTTTCTTTGGGTCTAGTACCATCCTGATTCTCCCAGTCTACCTGCATGTTGAAATCCCCTGTGACAACTGCATCATTACCTTTGCGACATGCCAATTTTAACTCTTCATTCAACTTACACCCTACATCCAGACTACTGTTTGGGGGCCTGTAGGTAACACCCATTAGGGTCTTTTTACCCTTAGAATTTCTCAGTTCTATCCATACTGACTCTACATCTCCTGATTCTGTGTCCCCCCTCGCAAGGGACTGAATATCATTCCTCACTAACAGAGCCACCCCACCCCCTCTGCCCGTCAGTCTGTCCTTTTGATAAGATGTATATCCTTGAATATTCATTTCCCAGGCCCTGTCCGCTTGAACCCGTCATTACCCATTACAGGAGTGCTACGCATGTTACAGTTGAGTGCAGATGAGCAAGAGCGAAAACGATCAAACCTGAAAATACTGAAATAGATTAATGATTTCAAATTTAAAATGCAAGAAAAAATTAAATCCAAACCGATTTCAAACTTTGCTCAAATGGTGGCATTTGTACTTCAAAACGAACAGTTTTGCGACCTTGCACAGTTGATGGACATTGGGGCAACCTTTCTTGTGTCTAGTGTGGACTGTGAGTGAGGTTTTAGCCTAATGAATCAACTCAAAAACAAACTGAGAAACTGTTTAGGTGAATGTCGTTTGGATGTGTTAATGAGAATCAAAAGCTATCAATTGGATGGAAGTTCTGTAAGTCTAGATAGAGTTTACAAAGAATGAGTAAATGCCAAAAACAGGAGAGAGAGAAAATAACTAAGTGATTTAAATATGTATGTTATATTGTTGTTGTAATGTGCAGTTTTATGTCAAGTATTTTGTAAACCTAGATAAACTGTGCCATGTGTGCATTCAGTGCGCACATACTTCTGTCACAGGAAAAAAATTTGCACAGCACAAGATTTTTGTGCATACTGACTACTAAAATTAGAGGAAATATTGGTGAGACTACACTTAGAATATTGTGTGCATTTCTGATTGGCATGTATTAGAAAGGATATGTTTGAACAGAAAATGTTCACAAGGCTGTTGTTTAGACTGGAGGGCTTTGTTTAAAAGGAGAACCTAGATAGGCTGGGCAACACACACAAAATGCTGGAGGCACTCAGCCACTCAAGCAGCATATATGGGGGTTAAAGAAGTACAGTTGCCGTTCCAGGCTGAGACCCTTCAGCAAGACTGAGACTAACTTTCCAAAAGCTTTTAATTATCTCAATTATTACAAAACAGCACAGAAACAGGGCCTTCAGGCCAACTCATCTATGCTAAGGTGATTACATGAGCTCGTCTCACTTGTCTGCATTTGGCTCATATCCGTCTGCAGATTTTCTCTTGTTTGCGATTAGATAGGCTGGGGCTGTTTTTCTAGGGTTACATGCTGAGGAGTGACCTTATATTTGTTTATTTTAGAGATACAGCACAGTAGCAGGCCCTTCTGACCCAAAGAGCTCGTGCTGCCCAATTACACCCATGTGACCAATTAACCTACTGATATTAGTTTATAAAATCATGAAAGGAATAGATTGTCAGTAATTCTCCTAGGGTGGGGAGCTCTAAAATTAGAGCACGGGTTTAAGGTGAGAGGAAAAAGATTTAGAGGGTAAGAGCGGCACGTTTTTCACACAGAGGTTAGTAGATATTTAGAATGAGCTGGTAGAAAAAGTAGAGGTGGTTTTGCAATGTTTGTAAAGACATTTGAACTGGTACAAGGTTTTGAGGGATATGAGCCAAATGCAGACAAGTCCAGCATCAGGAATGAGTTGAGAGGAGCTGGCTCATATTAACAGGCAATGGGAGCCTTGAGATGGAGTGATGGACTGAGAAAGGTAAAAGATGAAGGACAGGTTTTACCAGGCATAGAAGGGTGATAGTGGAGATGGGAGACAATGGTAGGAGGATGATAGATGGAGGCAGACAACAAAAGAAAAAAGGGAAGTAGATTAATGAAGTTTGGGGATAGGATGGAGACAGTGGCCTGAGGGTTTCTCACAGAACTTCTTTCAGAGGGGGGAGAAAATCTTCAATACCTCCATACCTACTGTATCAGAGGCAGATGAGAAACATCTCAGTTGATTGCTCTATTGAAACTTGGTTATCTATGGACACGCCAGATACAGCAGTCAGACCAGAAGGATATACAATTTACAGAATGGATTGAACTTCAGACTTGGGTAAGACTAAAGGTAGAGGCGTGTGTTTTATGGACAGTTCTCGTTGGTGTCCAAATGACAGTTCTGACGAACACATGTTTCCCCCAACTTGGAATACCACAGTCAGGTACACACTGTTCTGTTTACCTCAGGAGTTCTCATCCGTGATTGACCACGGTTTACATACACCAGTGGCCAACTATAATCAAGCAATCGCAATACTGCATGGTGTCGGCTGCAGACAAGAAGCAGCCTACCCTGATGCATTTCAATTTACAATCAGAGACTTCAGTCAGGCTTGTTTGAAGAAAACCTTGCCCAGTTATCACCAGCTTATAACCGTTGCACCAAAGGTTCCAACATTCTAGGCTACTGATACACTAAGATAAGGAATGCCTACCGTTCATTGCCCAGATCACATTTTGGTAAATCAATTCACTTGGCTGTCCTCCTCCTATCAGCATACAGGCAGAGGCTAAACAGCAAAGCTTCAGAAATTAGAACAACTAAGAGGTGGTTGTGGGAGGTAGAAGACAGATTACAGGATTGCTCTGAATTAGTGGATGGGCTGTGTTCAAGCACTTGTCTAGAGTTCTGAATGAATACACCATGGTTGTAACAGACTTCATTAAAACAGCTGTAGGTGAGAGTGTCCCCACTAAATCATTCAGAGTCTTCCCCAATCAGAAACCCTGGATAAAGCACAAGATCTGAAAATTTCTGAGAGCTAAATCAAGTGTGGAGACCAAGAAAGCTACAAGAGGTGCAGATATGATCTCTGGAGAGTCATCTCATGGGCGAAGTAGATTATTTCAGACCAAACTCGTATCAACGAGGGATGCTTAACAGCTATGTCAGAGTTTGATTGCTAACACTTCCTACAAAGTTAAATCAGGCGACTTGGGAGATGACAGGGCTTTGATTCCAATGCCTTCTGTGCTTACTTTGACTATCAGAACATGGAGGAACTATTGTGAACCCCCATATCTGAAGCTGACTTATGGGTGCTTTCAGGAGGATGAATCCAAGGAAAGCATCTGGACCAGACGGAGTACCTGGCCATGTCCTAAAGACCTATGCTGATCAACCAGCTGATGTGTTCTCTGAGATTTTTAACCTCTCGCATTGGCAGTGTGTGCTATACCTCTGCTTCAAGTGGGCTTCAATTATACCAGTGCCCAAAAGAGCATGGTGACCTGCCTCTTTATGACTATCATCCAGTTGCATTTACATCCACAGTGATAGTATTTTGAGAGGCTGGTCATGAAACATATCAGCTCTCCTGATGTATGATTCGGATCTGCTTCAACAGTCCACAGCAGATGCTATCTCATTGACTCTTCACTCAATCCTAGAACATATGGACAGCAAAGATGCACACATTAGGATGTCCTTTATTGACTACAGTTCAGCATTCAATACCATCATCCCCTCAGAACTTTGAAATCTCCAAGACCTTGGCCTCAACGCCTCCTAGTGCAATTGGTTCCTGGATTTCCTCACTTCCAGACCCCAATCAGTTCAGATTTGCAACAATATTTTCATTATCTTCATCAGCACAGGTGCATTACAGGGCTGTATCCTTGGTCCCCTGCTCTATTCTATACCTATGACTATGTGGCTAACCACAGCTCCAATACCATATTCAAGTTTGCTGATGGCAGTACTGCTGTGTGCTGAACAGGAGGGAGATTGAATATTTGGCTGAGTGGTGCCATAACAACAATGCCTCATTCAATATCAGCAAGGCCAAGGGACTGACTTCTGAAGAGGGAAGCCAAAGGTCCGTAAGCCAGTCCCAATCACAGGATCAGAGGTGGAGAGGAGCAACTTTAAATTCCTGGGTGTTACTTTTTCAGGGGATTTGTCCTGTACCCTGCACATAAGTGCAATTGTCAAGCAAGCGCACACGCACGCACGCACACACCTTTCAAACTCTTTCAGTAATTATGTATCGTTTGGGTAATTTAGACTAAATACTCACTGGAGGTGCAAAATTTTCAAGCAATCCTCCTGAGGTCTTGAATTGCATTATGGCAACAAGCCAACAACCTTAATTTTTTAAGCACTTGAGGAAAATTGAATGATTTCAATTGAAAAATTTGCAAGGGTGCATGCATTTCCAGCAGTAACCAACTAGTTGCAAAAACAAGTTCTCTATGCTGACAGGCATCACAAACAGTGCTAATCTTGTCATGTGAGAGGGAAATGCAGGTAATAAAGCAAAAGCAGTCTTGTGCTGTTATAAATACTTTATTTTGAGAATTAAAGCTTAGGTGTTTTACATATGATGCTAAATCACAAAGCAAACTACCAGTTGAAACTTGCACAAAATGTTCAGATGCCTTTCATCATTATCAGGAAATCCACTTCATCTTTGTTTAAAATAGCTAACGGCCATGTATAAATATTATTTTCTAGCTGTGTAGATAAAATAATAATGTAGGAAATAGTGGATATATTTTCCTTCTTCCAGAGGATGTAAACACTGAATAATACAGTGTGTCATAATGCAGTTTCCTTTTAGACCAACAAAGCATCCTGCTTTATTTGAACAGGAAGATCAAACGCCAAAGATCTGAAGGTGCAGTGTGAACTCGGAGAGCCTGGGATTGTGCAAAAAAAACCATAGACTTCTGGAGGAAGTCAGTAGCTCAGGCAGCTCCTGCAAACCCCATTTCCAGAAAAGTTGGGATATTTTCCAAAATGCAATAAAAACAAAAATCTGTGATATGTTAATTCAAGTGAACCTTTATTTAACTGACAAAAGTACAAAGAAAAGATTTTCAATAGTTTTATTGACCAACTTAATTGTATTTTGTAAATATACACAAATTTAGAATTTGATGGCTGCAACACACTCAACAAAAGTTGGGACAGAGGCATGTTTACCATTGTGTTACATCACCTTTCCTTTTAATAACACTTTTTAATCGTTTTGGAACTGAGGATACTAATTGTAGTAGATTTGCAATTGGAAATTTTGTCCATTCTTGCTTGATATAAGACTTTAGCTGCTCAACAGTCCGTGGTCTCCGTTGTCTGATTCTCCTCTTCATGATGTGCCATACATTTTCAATAGGAGATAGATCTGGACTGGCAGCAGGCCAGTCAAGCACACGCACTCTGTGTCTACAAAGCCACGCTGTTGTAGCCCGTGCAGAATGTGGTCTGGCATTGTCCTGCTGAAATAAGCATGGACGTCCCGGGAAGAGACGTCGCCTTGATGGCAACATATGTCTCTCTAAAATCCTAATAAACACCTCAGACTCAATGGTACCTTCACATACATGCAATTCACCCATGCCATGGGCACTGATGCACCCCCATACCATCATAGATGTTGGCTTTTGCACCTTTCGCTGATAACAATCAGGATGGTTGTTTTCATCTTCGGCATGGGGAACTCGACGCCCGTCTTTTCCGAAAACTAGCTGAAATGTGGATTCATCTGACCACAGCACACGGTTCCACAGTCTTTCGGTCCATCTGAGATGAGCTTGGGCCCAGAGAACTCGCCGGCGTTTCTGCATAGAGTTGATGCATGGCTTCTTCCTTGCGTAATACAGTTTCAAGTTGCATTTCTGGATGCAGTGACAGACTGTGTTAAGTGACAATGGTTTTCCGAAGTACTCTCAGGCCCAGGTGGCTATAATTGTCACAGTGGCATGAAGGTTTCTTAGGCAGTGCCGCCTGAGGGCTCGAAGATCACGCGCATTCAACAGTGGTTTCCGACCTTGCCCTTTACGCACTGAGATGTCTCTGAATTCTCTGAATCATTTCACAATATTGTGTACTGTAGATGTTGAAAGACCTAAATTCTCTGCAATCTTGCATTGGGAAATGTTCCTTTTGAACTGACTAACAATTCTCTCACAAATTTTGGCACAAAGGGGTGAGCCACGACCCATCCTCGCTTGCAAAGACTGAGCCTTTGATGGACGCTACTTTTATACCCAGTCATGATACCTCACCTGCTACCAATTAGCCTGCTTAATGTGGAGTCTTCCAAACTGGTGTTACTTGAATATTCTGTGCAATTTTCAATCTTATTTTAACTCTGTCCCAACTTTTGTTGAGTGTGTCACAGCCATCAAATTCTAAATTTGTGTATATTTACAAAATACAATTAAGTTGGTCAGTAAAACTGTTGAAAATCTTTTCTTTGTACTTTTGTCAGTTAGATAAAGGTTCACGTGAATTAACATATCACAGGTTTTTGTTTTCATTGCATTTTGGAAAATATCCCAACTTTTCTGGAAATGGGGTTTGTACCACCAAAAGATGGTAGATTTTTCTGAAATATCAGATTCTGACTGACCCAGTGAGTTCCTGTAGCAGTTTGTTTTTTTTTTGCCCCATATCACAGCAAGTGTACGTTCTCAGGTCTCCACATAGCCTTCACATTGTCCTCCATGGTAATTCGTTAACTTTGACCATCATGGATAGAATGCATAGGTATTTAAATCAGGAATATACATTCTTATGGCTTTGGTGATGTATTTTTAGGTCCTAGAAGTAAATGACGGTTGAAATTTTTGTCTCTGTGAATATGCGTGGGCTGTTGAGTATTTATATTGATCTCAAATGGTTGTCACCAATGCAAAAGACTACTACACAAGCAAGTGACATAAGCTTATTGAAGCAGATCTTAACCAGAGGGTTGAGGCCTGTTTGGTTTTTTGCAGAAGCTTTGGCTGCTATTCCAGCATATATCAATGGAAATTGTTCTTAGTATGAGTTTGGCTCATTGTTAACTGTTCCAGCTGACAGAGGAATATGATACTGCATCAGAATTAAAAGATCATTACATAGTTGTATTATTTGGCACATCCCTCTATGTAAACCATATTTAATTGAATTTCTTTAGTTTAGCTAAAAATATATAATTATAATGAAATCACAATGGTAATTCCCACGTACAAGATGTTCTAGAATCTGAATAAACAAATGTGAAAATGCGCTTTAATTTCAGGAATGAGCAGGCACTCTTAAGCTTCTCCCTTTTACTTTACTGAAGGCAGTAGTTTGACAGCCAATTGGCACTTCAACATTTTTTCAATAATAAAGAAATGGGATGTTACAATAAAATTTAACCATGCCTTCTCCCTGCATTTATTCTGATAATCCTTACTAGATCAAGAATCAGAGCTCCATTGCTCTAATTTTTGTCATCTTGGGTGAATGTGTTCAGAGTTTATGTCTTCATTGTTTCAATGGCTCAATCAGGATAATTTGTACTTTTTTCTCTAGGATACAGTGGTTATGAAAGAATACAGTTACTGAAAAGTAATGTGCCACTGTATTTTAAGTATTACATTGTATCTCATGGAAGAAACGACAGATATTTGTATGGCATCATTCACAATTGTATAATGTCCCCAAACTCTGCAATTATTCCTTTGAAATGTGGTCACAGTGAGTAGAAATGAGATTTGCTGGTCAGCCCCTTATGTCTGCTGCACCATTCTTTGGGATCAGAGATGGACTTCTACCTCAGCACACTATTTTCTTCTGATATCCAAAATCTTAGTCATACCTCCTCAGTCATCTGGGATTAAAAAAAATCAAGAGGTTCACCAATTTCAGTGAAGAATTTTCTTATTTCAGCTCTAAATCGTCTACTTATTTTGGCGCAGTGCACCTTGGTTCCAACTTCCTCAGCCGGGGAAGACATCCTCTCTGTGTACTCTGTCATGCTTTAAAGAATTTTCTGAATCATGAAGTCACCTGTGAAGTTTAGACAAATTAGAAAATAGAGGTGTAGACTTCTTAATCTTTCCTCATGTGACAGATCTGCTATTCCAGGTAAGTGGCAAATAAACAATAAGATCGCACAATAAGATTAGGCCAGGCTGCAGTTTAATACTTCGTGTGAAAGATGGCAGCTCTGACAATGCAGTTAACTCAAGTTTTTTTATGTTGTTACCTCTGGGTGCAATTAATGTGACTATAAATGTGGAATTCCCATCAGAATTACCAGCAGAATTCCTGAAGGAATTCCATCTTGTTCTCTGATGAGCTAATGTTGCCACAAGATGCAAGGATAATTTCCCAACAGAACTGATGCTATCAATCTTTTACAATGCTAAAAATAATAACTGCACCCATCCAGTTTACAGATACTGACTGACTTGCTACACTTTTCTAGCATTTTCTATCATATTACATTTCCAAATGTTTCCTTTTCTAAGTATAACTGGTGCAACATCATATTTTGAGGTCTCTGTACTGTAGCTGTTGCTACAGTAAAAGTTATGTAAAGTTTCTTTGTCTTGAAAATGCTCTAGTGATTGAGGAAAAATGTATTTGGTCAATCTTGATATTGTCAGGAGTTTTTTTTACAGGGATGGTGATAGAGGCTGATACTTTAGTGACATTTAAGAGACTCTAAATTAGATACATGGATGAAAGAAAAATGGAGGGCTATGTGGGAGGAAAGGGTTGGATTGATCTTGGAGTAGCTTAAAGGGTCAGGACAACATTGTGGATGAAAGGACTTGTATTGTTCTGTACTGTTCTATGTTCTGATTTTTAAGCCCTGCCATTCACACTGCTGTTAAGCCTCAAGTGTAAACTTCTTCAGTTCCATGTCTGCAGACTCATTCCTATAGATAATTACTCTTCGATATTTATCCAAAAGGAAAAAAATTCACAAAATACAGTTTGCTGTAATGATATTTTCCTTTTTTTATCTGTGAAGTTCTGCTACCAGATTGTGACTTAATATGCCTTTGAAAGCTCTCTTCATTACTTGCTCCCCATGGAACTGTATAAATCTACATATATTTCAAAGCAGATCTACTGTATGTTGACCCAGAAAGATTTAGATATGTGTATTTTTGAAATTTTATTTTCCTGATGTTGCAGCGAAGAGAAAATGACAGCAGCAGCAATCAGGAAATGTCACAGATGTACGATGGGCCTCATAAAATCGGAAGGATGCAACAGGATGTCTTGTCGTTGTGGGGCCCAGATCTGCTACCTCTGCCGAGCTCCAATAAATGGCTATGACCATTTCTGTCAACACCCACGGTCGCCAGGTGCACCTTGTCGTTTGTGCAAAAGATGCTCTTTGTGGACGGATCCTAAGGTAAGAGATTGAAGATTTCAAGTACCATTGTGAATTTCGATCTAACTGTTTTCTACAGAAGTTGAGTTAGGGACAGGAAACATTGGAAATACTGAGTAATTCTGCCAGAAAGAGAGAAAAATATTTAAGACATTTCATCAGAGCTATGAAAAGGAAATCAAAAGATTCACATTACAGGGAAAGGGAGAATAAAGGAAATGTCTGTGACAAAGATGGATCATTATAGGTTAGAAATAGCCTTATTTATTGTGATGGACCCATTGCTTCAGAGGAGAAAATTCCAATTCAACAACTCACCTTGTACTAAATTCCATGTTTTGTTGGTGGATTGTCTTCATCCTCTTATTATCACTTGCTTCTTGACTCTTGCTGAAATAACCAGAGGTGACAAATGCCCCATTGAGACGATATTCTGACATCCTATCAGAAATTTCTGAAAATAAGTTGAGAAATAGTTAAATATCTTTCTATGAATACTGTTAAATTCATTTGAAACTATTCAAAATGCAAATGAATTAATACATTAAAATCAATTACAGTCAAGTAAGCCCATATCAATCTTTCCACTTGTTTTGTAAGTTAATGCGGATATTAGGGGTACATTGTAACTATACAACTCTTTGAAAACTTCAGTGGATCGCTGAGTGATCACATACCAGGACTTGTGATATGCACCAAATGCTCATATGGACATCCACTACCTGCTTCCATGGCTTCACGTGACCCTGATCAAGGGCTAAGCAAGCACTACACATTGCCCAAGGGTGGTCTGCAGGCTAGTAGAAGGAAGGAGGGCATATCTTGGTAGAGACATATCTCCATCCAACCATCCATTCCTTAACTATCTACCTAAAAGAGGTGAATGAGTACCTTCCTTTCAATAATTGCAGTGGCTTGACACCAGTTGCTCAGAAAACTTAAGAGTTGGACAATAGATGCTAACTTTGCTACTAATGCTCCTAATCTTTGTGCAAAGATTAGGGTTCAAAGAGTGAGCTTGATGGAAATTCTTGAACAAAGAATGGCAGATGAAATGTTTATGTCGTTACAACTAATTCTGATTATGGTTCTCCTGCTGATGTTGGACCGAAATGGGTCCTGAAGTCTGAGAAACTCTAGTTTGAAGTGAATTGGTGGGATGGGTGCAGAGCCTAAGACAGGGGTCAGCAACCTTTATCACTGAAAGAGCCACTTGGACCCGTTTCCCACAGAAAAGAAAACACTGGGAGCCGCAAAACCCGTTTGACATTTAAAATGAAATAACACTGCATACAATGTTTTTTTTGCCTTTATGCTATGTATAAACAAACTGTAATGTGTTGCATTTATGAAATTGATGAACTCCTGCAGAGAAAACGAAATTACATTTCTGCATGCAACAAAAACATTTTGAACTCCGAAAAAAAGACGTTGGGTTGAAGGTTACTTTTAAGTAAAATACTCAATGTCTATTTGAGTTCTTCTTTTATTTATGAAAAACGCTGAACTTAAATTTTCCGCCAGCAGCAAACCAAAAATAACGTCAGCCAGCTGTCAACCTGAAAAATCAAAGGACTATTTCACTGAACAATGAAAAAATATGAATATTCCTAAAATAATAGGCAATTAAAATATGTATCATACTTGGTTAATGGGATTTCTGCTCCTGGACCTCAGCGCACAGCATCTGCACATCAGGGCTGTATGACGTCACCTTCATCTTTACACAGGATCGCAAGCTGTCATCTGTGAGGCGTGCACGATGTTTGTTTTTAATAAAGTTCATGTTGGAGAACACCTGCTCACATACATATGTGGATCCAAAGATCGACAGTACTCCAAGCGCATACTTTTTAATGTTTACATAAATGTCGGGGATAACATTCCATGTTTCGAACACAAGTTTGTCCGGTTTAGGGAGGTTTTCAATACCACTCCATTTGTGATTCTGAGCAAGAACGGCCTTCTGACGGGCAACATCTTCAAGGTCTGCTGTCAAGCGTCTAAACTTGGACACCCATATGTCTTTGTCGGCTATTTCGGCCAGTTCCATCTCAAGATCAGGTTTACTCACACCTGCCAATGCAGTCGTATTCAGTAGAGATGAATCGATGCTTGGGGGAGTGACCGGGAAGGATAATGTGTTTTTTTCCTCTCTGAACTCACAGAAGCGTTTCCCAAACGATGTTTGCATTGCAATGATTGCAGAATGTAAATACTCCGAACTTATCATGTCGTGACCTTGTTTGAACTCTCTCAAATTGGGGAAGTGAGACAAAGTGCCTTTCTGTCAATCTCTGGCAAGCACTGTCAACTTGCGCTCGAATGCCAAAACTCCTCCAACATGTGTAGGGCTGTACGTCCTTTCCCCTGAAGAGCTGTGTTCAGCGTGTTCAGATGTGCTGTCATGTCTACCATGAAGTGTAGCTTTTCCAGCCCTTTGCTGCCCAGGAAAGTTTTCACTTCTTCCAGACACGCGACAAAGCGTTTCAGCACCTCCCCTCTGGACAGCCACCGGACTTTGTTGTGCAGCAGGAGATCAGAATATGCGCTTTCCAGCTCGTCCAGTAACAAACGGAATTGACGGTGATTTGCCATTATTTTATTGACAATCTGAATGACAACATCCATTACTTCTGTGCATTCCGGAGGAAATGTTTGAGCGCACAGTGCCTCTTGGTGCAAGATGCAGTGAAAAATCAGCAGCTTTCTGTCCAGCGACTTCTGCAGTAAAGCCACAATTCCCTTGTGCGTTCCCGTCATATTCGGTGCCCCATCAGTAGCTACTGACACCAGGTGGGTAGTCTTTATTCCTTTGGCTCTTAAACAATTCAAGAGAGCCTCACAGATGTCCTCCCCCCGTGTTTGGTCTTTTAGAGGTATCAACTCAATCAGTTCATCCTGTGGCCCGGCAGAGTTTACATACCGGCAGAACAACGCTATTTGTTCAATATCACCTTTGTCTTGAGACTCGTCACAGGCAATCGAGTAGGCCACAGCTGAATTGATGACTTTAATTTGCTGTCTTGTGATGTCTTCTGCCATTTTTATGGTTCTGTCTTTGACAGTCTTTGCAGAGAGGGGCATATCCCTGATTTTCTGCACAATTTCACTCTTGTTTTTAAAGTCCGTGAATAGATGTTCTGAAATCTTAATGAAAGATTCTTTTATATATTCACCATCTGTAAACTGCTTCCCGTGCCTGACTATTTCCTGAGCGGCAATATAACTAGCGTATGTCGTTGGTTTTCCGGACTTCATCCATTGCTTGAAATGATTTTTGCTCAGATCAACCTTCCGCATCAGTTCCGAAACGGCTTTTTCTCTCTCATCTCCATCCGGATATTTTTGAGCAAAGGCTGCGTGTTTATTCTGGAAAAGTCTTGCGATTTTTGACTATTTGTTGTTTGGTAGTTTCTCATTGCACATTAAGCATACCGGTAAACCAGTCTCGTCAGCAGTGAAAGCAAATGAATCTGTCCACTTATCAGTAAACGTTCTGTTTTCTTCAGTCACTTTTCTTTTTTTAGAATTCTCCATAGTTGGCCTACCTTGGATCGAAAAATTAAAGAAATCGCGCACTGACGGGTGTCAGGTATTGGCAGTGGTGACGTATATTAATAGCGATAAAAACACGTTGTAGCGGTGTGCTCACGCAGTCAGTAAACTGCAGTCGAATAACTTTATTCGAACTAAACAGCCTTGCTTTTAAGCCTCCCTCAACCTGGCCCCCATGGGCGCGGATGCTGCAAAAGACCAATTATTTCCCAAAGCAACAGGGAGCCGCAGCACAGAGGTAAAAGAGCCACATGTGGCTCCGGAGCCGCGGGTTGCCGACCCCCGGCCTAAGATGACCATTGAGAGCATGTAAGAATTTAAATACAAGATTAAGTATTTTTAATTTGAGTTGAACAATTGGGAGCTAAAGCAGATCAGTAAATAAAAGGGTGATAGAGGCAAAATATTCTTGATGAGGTATCCAAGTGACTTAGCAAGAAACAATAGAATTTCACATTTCTAAGGTTTCAAGGGTACATTTAATGTCAGAGAAATGTATAGAAATGCTTTTTCTTCACAACCATCCATGAAAACAGAAGAGTGCCCCCAAAGAATGGATGACAGAACTCCAAAGACCTCCAGCTCTCCTCCTTCCCAATCATAAGCAGCAGCAAGCGACAATTCCCCCTTCCCCCCCACCCGCAAAAAAAGCACCTGCCACCGAGAACTTAAGCGTGAGCAAAGCAACAGCAAAGACACAGACTTGCAGTACACCAGAGACTGTTCGTTCACCCGGTATTCGACATACCACAGTCTCTCTCTCTCTCTCTCTCTCTCTCCCTCTCCCTCTCCCTCTCCCTCTCCCTCTCCCTCTCCCTCTCCCTCTCCCTCTCCCTCTCCCTCTCCCTCTCCCTCTCCCTCTCCCTCTCCCTCTCCCTCTCCCTCTCCCTCTCCCTCTCCCTCTCCCTCTCCCTCTCCCTCTCCCTCTCCCTCTCCCTCTCCCTCTCCCTCTCCCTCTCCCTCTCCCTCTCCCTCTCCCTCTCCCTCTCCCTCTCCCTCTCCCTCTCCCTCTCCCTCTCCCTCTCCCTCTCCCTCTCCCTCTCCCTCTCCCTCTCCCTCTCCCTCTCCCTCTCCCTCTCCCTCTCCCCCCTCCCTCTCCCCCCTCCCTCTCCCCCCTCCCTCTCCCCCCTCCCTCTCCCCCTCCCTCTCCCCCCTCCCTCTCCCCCCTCCCTCTCCCCCCTCCCTCTCCCCCCTCCCTCTCCCCCCTCCCTCTCCCCCCTCTCTCCCCCCTCTCTCCCCCCTCTCTCCCCCCCCTCTCTCCCCCCCTCTCTCCCCCCCTCTCTCCCCCCCCTCTCTCCCCCCCTCTCTCCCCCCCCTCTCTCTCCCCCTCTCTCCCCCCCTCTCTCCCCCCCTCTCTCTCCCCCCTCTCTCTCCCCCCTCTCTCCTCTCTTCCCCCCCCCTCAATAAGGAAGAAAGAGGTGTCTCCATTTCACAACGAGAGGGGAGGCATCATAAACAACTTCCTGTTTTACGATGTTAATAGTCCGCTGCGTTACTCTTTCCGAGCTCTGTGCTCAAAGATCTTGGGTCTCTGGGCACACAGCCTTATATCTTCCATCTCCCATGACACACCAATGTCCTCTGAACACCAAACTCTGATTTACCCTCCCCCCCCCCCCCCCCCCGCCCAAATCTCCAGAGCCACAAAATCTCGAACCTCCGAAGATGGGTGAAACTCTTAGGCCACACCTTTGATGTGCCGAATATCGGCCAGTCGTGAAACCCCGGGAGCGAGTCCCATTCCTGCAAAGAACCGTAGTCAGCATGTAATTCCAGGTGAGGGTCTTCAAGAGAACCCTGAAAGGAAAAATAGAGATATTAAAAATGAAATTCACAATTCAGGGTTGAATGTACAAATTGGAGTTTAAGTTGCAACTTAAATGTGGTGCGCCTACAATAGCATCAAAGCAATTTGAGTTTAAACAGAAATTTGATTGATTCTGGTAAAATTGATCATTTATTTTTGTTGTAATGATCTGCATATAGCGTAAAAGCGGGCCTCCATAATTCAATAGTGAAAAATATATATTACTGGCTTTAAGAAAAGAAACAGATAAAAATCAATCTGATCTGCAGCTTTCAACGACAGGCAAGTAATAAAAACGCATTGTTGACCTGCCTTCAGATTATATTGTTGGCATCCTGGTGCTAGTTATATCTTCTGAGAAGTTGATGCAAGCTTCTGTACAGTGCAGAGGCTTTCCTTTTGTAAACCTCACTGTGGGCTTGCCAACTGTCAAAACTGAGTTAAATACCAGCAGTATTACAGATTGCTGTAGCAGTGCCAGACTCAATACTACTAAGATCAAACAATAAGAAATGTCATCTTTCATTTATTCGGTGTCTCATTGTAGTCTTAGTTTTTAGTAAATAGAGCTAAGTTTGAAGAGATGTAGTGCATAGTCTAAACACTTCAGTGTACAAGCACTACATGGCTCCTCCAAAACTATTTAGTACCTTTTCCCATTCCCTGCATGTTTTATTCAGGATTTATTATTGGCCCATTTTAAGTAGCCATGTACAAGATGATTAATTCATGAGAAGTATTATGGTTCAGTTTATAATGGCTCAATGGTTGTATGTTTGACATATTTTATTGCAAGTGTCTGTTGATGTTATTTGGACTAGGAAAATAGAAATAAAATAAATTACAATGTTCAAGGAAAATTTATTATCAAAGTGTACACATCACCAAAAACTACCCAGCGATTCATTTTCTTGCAGGAATTCACAATAGAACAAAGAAATACAATAGAATCAGTTAAAAACTACAAAGACTGATAATAACCAATGTGCAAAAGAAGACAAACTGTGCAAATACAAAAACAATGAAGATAAATAAATAAGTACCGTAAATTCCGGACTATAAGCCGCTACTTCTTCCCCCACGCTTTGAAAACTGCAACAACACTGCGGCCTATACTACGGTGCGGCTAATGCATGTTTTTTTTTCATGCCGCCAAAAACATTTTGCCTCGTAACAGTAGACTGTTATGAATCCCATAACTGGAGAACTTACCAGCAAAGATAGAGAGGTCCGTTGAAGTCTGATGTCACTATTTTCAAACGTTTTATTTATAAAGGGACACAAAAGTAGGGTTAATACATACATTCAGATAGTGCACATCGTCAACACTCAATCTAAAGCACGGGTATAGTAATACTCATCATTAAGTGAGCTCTTCTGTTGTCTAGGGGTTACTAGATTGTCCCTTGGAAATATAAAAGTCACTCAGAAGGCTCTCGGCCTCAGCCCTTTAAAAATCGCTGGGTTTCATGTGGGGCGACCGAGAGAGAGAGATTGGGGGAGAAGAGAAAGAACTTGCCGAGTCTTGATGAATCTTCCATGAAATCGGGGGAGTGTTGGTTTCCTCTCCCTGATGTTAGTTAAAAGCGGTTTCCTGTGATTCCAGCCACAGATTCCAATCCCGGAATCTAACGCACGTGGCTTCCTTCAGAATGGCTTCCCGCTGCTGCGGGACCACCCTCTCGTGTCTTCTGGGTGCGTCTGAGGGCTGTCCCCCGAGACTCTCCTTTATATTTCCTCACGGGGTCGCAGGAGTCAGTCAGGTTGGGATGATGCAGTCTCTCTCTCAACCAGCCCACCTTGCCCGAGGGCTTTTCATGTGGTCTCCATGAGACAATAGTCGCTGTCGCCTTATTCTGTATCCCGGGTGGAACGTGCAACTTGTATTGTTATGATCCCAGCCCCCTCCTTTGTGAGAATCGCAAGAGCACCCGTCGAAAGGTGGGGAGGGGGGGTCAGTAGACCCAGTCGGAGAGAGAGAGAGAGACGTGCCAAATTGCAGGTCCCAGCAGGGATACAGAATAACAACAGCGACTATTGTCTCTGAATGTTTGTATTAACCCTACTTTTGTGTCCCTTTATCAATAAAAATGTTTGAAAATAGTGACATCAGACTTCAACGGACCTCTCTATCTTTGCTGGTAAGTTCTCCAGTTACGGGATTCGTAACAGCACGTTTCTCTCTCTCTCTGTAAATATCTCATATTACAACGTGGGACACCTGCGGCTTAAAATCCGGTGCGGCTTGTACAAGTACAAAATTGATTTTCTTTCTAAAATTAGAGCGTGCGGCTTTTAATCAGGTGCGCTCTGTAGTCCAGAATCTACGGTAAATGAGTAATACTGAGAATAAGAATTGTAGAGTCCTGAGAAGTAATGTCATATGTTGTGAATTCAGTTCAGAGTTGAGATGAGTGAAGTTACCTATACTGGTTCAGGAGCCGCCCTGTCTCCTGTAAAAATGCTATTCCCTTTTCTTAGTTCCTTCATCTCTGTCACATCTGTTCCCCAGGATGAGGCTTTCCTTTACAGGACATCTCTTCCTCCTCCTTCAAAGAGCAGAGTTTCCCTTTCTCCACTGTTGATGCTACCCTCTCCTGCATCTCCTCCTTTTCGCAGACATTGGCACTTACCCCATCTTCCCACTGCCTTAACAGAGATAGAGTTCCTCTTGTCCTCACCTACTACCCCGTGAGCCTCCATATCCAACACATCATTCTCTACAGCTTCTGCCATCTTCAATGGAATCCTATCACCAAGCACATCTTTACCACTCCCTCACTCTTCACCTTCTGCAGAGGTTGCTCCCTCCATGATTTCCTTGCTCATTTGTTCCTCCCCACTAATCTTCCTCCTGGCACATATCCCTACAAGTGACAGAAAAGCTACACCTGCCCATTTACCTCCTCCCTTACCTCCATTCAGGGGCCCGGTATCCTTGCAGGTGCCACAACATTTCATCTGTGAACCTTTTGGGGTTATCTGTTGTATTCAGTGATACAGCCTCCTATACATTGGTGAGACTGAACATAAATTGGGATACCACTTTGTTGAGCACCTCCACTCCATCCACCAAAACCAGAATTTCCCTGGAGGCCAACCATTTTAATCCCTGTTCCCATTCCCATTCCGACATGTTGGTCTATGGCCGCCACTTTTGCGACAGTGAGGCTACTCTCAAGATGGAGGAGCAACACCTCATTCCATCTAGGTAGCCTCCAACCCTAATAAATAGTGATTTCTCTTTTCAGTAAAATTTTTACCCTCCCCTACCCCTCTTATTCTATTCCCTATGCTGGGCTCTTAGCCTTTCTTGCCTGCCTGTCACCTCCCCCTAGTGCCCCCTCCTTCTTTCCTTCATACCATGGGCCACTCTTATTAGATTCTTTCTTCTCCATCCCTTTACCCTTCTCTCCCTCCTGACTTCACCAATCAAATTCTAGCTTGTGCTGCTTATCCTCTCACCACTCTTTTACTCTGATGTCTTTCCCCTTACTGTCCAGTCCTGAAGAAGGGTCTTGGCCCGAAATTTCAACTGTTTATTCATTTCCATAGATGCCGCCTGATCTGCTGAGTTCCTCCAGCATTTTGTGTGTGCGACGGTTGAAGGGTAATAATTGTTCCTGAACCTGGTAGTGTGGAACCTAAGGCTCCTTTACCGCCTTCCCAATTGCAGCAATAAGAAGAATGGGGTTCCTTGATGTTGTTTTCTTGTGGATTAGCTCAATGGTGGGGTGGGCTTTTCCTGTGATGGGTTGAGCTGTTTCAACCACTTTTTGTTGGCTTTTCCGTTCTTGGACAGTGGTGTTTCCATACCAAGCTTTGATGCAACCAATTGGGATACTCTCTACTCTGCATCTGTAGAAGTTTGTCAGAGTTTTAGGTGACATGCCAAATCTTCACAAACTTCTAAGAAATTAGAGGCGTTGCTGTACCTTATTTGTAATGGTGCTTATATGCTGGTCCCAGGACAGATCCTCTGAAATGATAACACCAATGAATTTAAAGTTGCTGACCCTCTCCACCTCCAATCCCCTAATGAGGGCTGGCTCATAAATCCCTGGTTTATTCCTTCTGAAGTCAATATTCAGCTTCTTAGTCTTGCTTATGTTGATTAAGAAGTTGTTGTAGTACCACTCAGCCAGAATTTCAGTCTTCTCCTAAATGCTGATTCATTACAATATTTGATTTGGCCTATGGCAGTGATGTCATCAGAGCTGTACTTAAACTCACAGTCATAGGTATAAAGCGAGTAGAGCAGGAGCCTAACACAGTCTTGTGGTGCACCTGTGCTGGCTGTGGACGAGATGTTGTTGCTAATCTGAACTGACTCGGGTCTGCAAGTGAGGAAATTGAGGATCTAGTTGCACAAAGAGGTATCAAGGCCTAGGTCTTGGAACTTATTGAATAGTTTTGAGGGGATGATAGTTAATTGCTGAGCTGTAGTCAGTAAAGAGCATCCTGATGTATGCATCTTCGCTGTCCAGATGTTCGAGAGTTGAGTTTAAAGCCAGTGAAGTGGTATTTGTTGTTGACCTGTTATGACAGTAGGTAAATTGAGCCCAAATTAATAATGTTCTTCATAGCTGGCTTTTCAAAACTTCAGTTAAAATAGAGGCAAAAAAGAAACTTTATATTAGTTCCCAGTGGCTCACCAGGAATATGAGATGTTGCTCTTTGGGAGGACAAACCAAGATAAATCTTACACAGTGAATGGGAGGGCAAAGGGACCTGGGAATACAGGTCCGTAATTCCTTGAAAGTGGCATCATAGGTAGATAGGATCATAAAGAGAATTTATGGCATGTTGGCCTTCATAAATCAGGGCACTCAGCATAGGAGTGAGACTGTTATATTGAAGGTATATATGACATTGTTGAGGCCAAAAATGAAGTATTGTGTGGTCATCTACCTACAGGAAAGATATCAATAAGCTTGAAAGAGTGTTGAGAAAATTTACAAACGTACTGCCAGGACTTAAGGAAGTTCTAGGGAAAGGTTGAATAGGTTAGGACTTCATTCACTGGGGTGCAGGAGATTGAGGGGTGATCTTATAAAGGTTTACAAAAATTTGAGGGGGTGTTAATAGTGTGAATGCTTGCAGGCCTTTCCCTTCAAGCTATGTGAGATGAGAACTAGAGGTCGTAGGTTAAGGGTGAAAGGTGAAATGCTGAATGGGAATCTGAGGGGCGACTTCACTCAGAGGATGGTGCCAGTGAGGAACAAGCTGCCAGGACAAGTGGTAGACGTGGGTTCAATTGTATCATTTAAGAGAAAATTGGATAAGAACATGGATGAGAGGGGTATGGAGGGTTAGGATCTGGATACCGATAGATGGGACTAGGCAGTAGATCAGACTGGATGGATTAGATGGACCAAAGGGCTTGTTTCTGTGCTGCAATGCTCTGTGGCTCTAAGCTCCACAGAGAGTTCAGCTGCATAGAACTGGGCCTCCTGCTGTACCGTGAATCAGAGTATTGCAACACCAGTATGGGCGCTTGCTCAAGCTGCAGTGCCTAGTGAGTCAAAAGGTAAAATTTGCTGAATCTAAGCAAGGGCTACCTCATTACAGATGTAGGAAATGTGTGCTTTGAAATATGATCTTAAACTGCATTTGACAACTAGCAATTAAGGAACCCAGTAATTACATGCAATGAGGAAGAGATGACTAAGGGTGGTACAACCTCTCCGTCTTGAATAGTAGCATCTCTTAAAATTTTAGACATATTGACAAGGCAAGAGAGAATTCAGCTGATTTAGCTATTTCAAAGCACTTGGTTTCCATGGATTTTTTTAAATGACAGTATCAGTCTTTGAATCTTACAAAACATAATGGTAATAAAGAACTTGCATAACTGATCATATGATTATTCTATTATCATTAATTATCTTGGCAACAGATGACCTTACTCATTTCTTTCATGAAAAAGCTGCTTGTGCTTTTTGTGCTTTGTGGATTGTTATTAAAGAAACTAATTGAGGACATATGGAAATATTTCAGATGAAACGTAGTTTGAAACTTAATTGAAAAGTAATGCATTCCTTGCTTCTGATTGAAGTACCTGACAATACACTGCTATTTCTCAACTTTGCTTCATTTCAATAAAACTTCAATCTATTAACTGAAATTTTTGGCCACAGAAAGGAGATTTGCAATGAAGTAAAAGTAATAACATCAAAAATACTCGTAAGTCTGCTTTTATTTTGGCTTGTCAGAATCAGCAGTACCAAAGCCTGTACCGTACTATGTAAAACTAATAATCATTAACAGAGGAATTCATCTGCCTTGTTCTTTTGATTGAACAAAATCAGCACAGAAACCTAGTGCAAATAATGGACTGCCTTCATACAATGCTTTAGATGATTGCAACCTCCAAACCTTCATTTTCCATTCTGGCATTCAAGATAATTGTCAATAACTTCAAATTATTAATAATTCCTAATTTGTTTGAAGTAGTGAAATTGTTTCATTTTCACTCCTGGCCTTTTCTGGCCTGGCCAAGCCTGGATGCTTGAAATCGCGGTGAGCAAAATAGTTCTGATTTGTCTTGCTGCTTATTTTGCACCACCAATCAATTACAAAAATCACTGCTTATTTTGCACCACCAATCAATTACAAAAATCACTGCTTTTTTTTTAAACACAAACACATGCAAATGATGCTATGTAAAAACTGATCACTTGAAGATGGTGAACAGCCATGCAGGTGTACATGACCAATGCAAATTAGAAACTATTCAAAAAGTCTCCTGCCCCAATTAAGCTGCATTGTGCCCTAAATAAATGAAGGGAATCCTGTCTATTTTCTTGATTTAGTTTATGTTCTTTAAGAGTTGTCCCAAATAAATAGCTGCCCAATTAACCAATGACCCAATTAAAGGGAATTCACTGTATTGCCTTTTTGGACCAGTTTCAACTTTCTGGGGCTCAGAACAGCAGGAGAAATCAGAGTTCATGTTTCAGCAGGTAAGGCGATCCCACATTAGAACAGTACAAAGTTCAAAGTAATTTTATTATCAAAGTTACATATATGTCACTATTTACTAAGCTGAGATTCATCTTGCAGGTATTCACTGTAAATAGAAAGAAACACAATAGAATCAATGAAAAACTGCATGCAACAAAGATGGACAAATAACCAATGTACTAAAGACAACGAATAGTGAAAAGTTTTTTAAAAAGGAAAAAGTAATAAATAAATAAGTATCGCAAGGCAGATTTTCAAATTATTTCCAGGTAAGTCTTTGGATCTAAGCAATTCAAGTATTGTGGCCAACACTTCCTCTCTTAAAATTCAAATCCCCCACATTGATGTTGGGCACACATTATATTTGTACATTTACTTAGCTGGACTGTGGTATTGGTGCTAATGCCAAGTGCAGTGTAAGCATGAAAACAATATCAGTTGTTGGCTCCTCTGCAATCAGACCAGCCTAATATGGAGCTATAGCACCGTTCCTTCAGCATCACTGTTTTTAAATCCTTTACATCCCAATTTAATCACTGTAGGAATACCTTCATTAAAAAGACTGATGCTTCATAGGTTTGCTTACTAAAGAGCATCAGGCATTGGCAGTAAATCCCAAACTTGAAAATAGCATTTGTATCCAAAAAGCACTAATAATAATTTTTTGGAAATGGTTGAGTTGCACTTTTTGTTGCCAATAATAAACCAATTCACAGAAATACAGGTTGTGGAGATAGCAAATTAATGTTTAGAAGGTGCTTTCGTATTGTTTAGGGAATTGCTGCAATCCCCCAAAAGTCTATTAATAATCAGGTCTTACTATTTTAAACTAAAAATGCACATAAATAAAGTTCAGCCTAAATTTCTGTCTTGTTTTCAATTAATCCAGCTGTAGGTTTAAACCAAATTAAAAAAGTCCCAGAGGCTCAGACAAGAAGTGATTTGGTTGTGATATTACCTGAAGTTAAAAACCTAACATTTACAGAGTAGTTGTGATAAATATGAAGGATGGTTATATGAGAAAGGATAGAACAAAGGGAACTGACCAGAAATGCATTGAAATATTCATATTGTGCAAAATGAAAGAATCTAGTATTGAAATGGATATTGCTATTTTTGCTTCTATCTAATTTTAAGCAAGGAAACGCAACATGGCCTTGTGTCTCAGTGTTGAATGTTTATCTGTACTAACATGAGGTAAATAGGAATGTCCCAAAAGACTTCCTTTAAATAAACATTAACAATTATAATCGTGTCAGTGCAACCTATTTTGATTTGATGTTTTCAGTTGGAGCAAATGACAGTGCAATTTCTTTGGAAAGCTGATGATCATATTTTGGAAAATGCCCTTAAAAATTCCAGTGTAAAATGAATTCACTTACTAACAACTTGAAGTACCACTCTGATGGATTCTGATGGATATAGCTTTTTATTGCTACTCCTCCTTGTTTGAAGGATTTACCTAAAATCCTGCCCTGAAACAACTTAATAATGCACAACAATATCAAATTTTCCTCATCTTTTATCATTTCTTATGAGGTAACAATTCCTTTAATTAGTCCATTTGTTTTATTTTGTTTTGCATTGACCTTGTATCATATTGTCATTAGGTCAAATAACAGAATGTCTTTTTGGCATTCTTCAGTACTTTTAATAATGTGTGCATTCTACAAAAAATATTTTGAGATAAATATGTTCCTTTATTTTGAAGCTAAATATGAAGCAGAAACTAAAGTGGTTGCACCTTGTCCTAAGTCAGACTTTGAAAGTCTGTCAACCTCGTGCACATCTGCAATCTACAGCTTGCAATCACACTGGGAAATGGAGTGAAGAAAGCTGAGGTATGATCTGATAGAAGTATGGAAGATTATGAGAACCATTTATTAATCAGTCATTACAGAATATCAAATACAAGAGGGTATAGGTTTAAGATGAAAGAGGAAGGTTTTAAAGGGAATCTGAGGAGATTTTTTTTACAGAGAGTGGTTGATGTCTAGAATGTGGTGCCAGAGGATGCAGTGGGATCGCATATTAGTACTATGTTTAAGAGTCATTTAGACACTTAACTAGGCAAGACATAGAAAGACATGGTCCTAATTTGAGCGACTGATTAGAGTACAAGGTCAGAATTGTCATGGAGGACCAAAGAGCCTATTTCTGTGCTGTGCTACACAATAGCGCTTTAAGTGACATCCAATTAAGGTTGTTAATTATTTAGGGAAGTTGCACTGGAAGCTGTGCCTTCAATTCCAAGTCCCTATATTTGTCACTACATACAGGTTTATTTTCTCAAGTTAAAAATTCCAAAACAACTTTGCAGAGTTTTTCTGCAATCTAGGATTTAAAACTTGTGATGTACCTATGTCTTAAAATCCAAAATTCAAATTGGTCTGACTAATTAGTGAGTGAGGAAGCAAATTTATTATAATGCTTCATTAATTTAAACTTCAAATCTGTTTTACATGGTGAGTTTTTTTAAATTTTAAAATCAGTCCTTCAGTTGATTTATTCAGCCCTGATCATATGTTCTTTAGAAGTGTGTAGCATTTATATAAGTTGATATTTAGCTTCCCCATCATTTCCAGCATTTTCCAAATTCCCAATCCTAAATATATTTTAGTTAACCACACGGCTATATCAAAGACTGATCATCTGTGTATCTTATTATTTGTTCTTAATAAATTTGTTCTTCATCTGTGGCCATCCTGACATTGATGTACATCATCATTCTTTTGTTACTACTTTACCAAGAGCCTTGAAGTTCCTTCCAAACAACTTCTCTTCCCTGGAACAAATTCTTGCAATGTACAGAAATGAATTGAAGAGAAAGGTGAACAATACCTACAGGATATCCAGGGATGAACATTTATTTTCGGTCAGATATAAAATCATAAGACATAGGAGCAGAATTAGGCCATTCGGCCCATCGAGCCTGCTCCAGCACTCAATCATGGCTGATTTATATTCCCTCTCAAACCCATTCTCCTGCTTTCTTCCTGTAATCCTTAAAAGCCCTTGCTAATCAAGAACTTATCCACCTCTGCTTTAAATATACCCAATGACTTGGTCTCGACGGCTGTGAATTCCATAGATTAATCACCCTCTGATAAAGAACTTCCTCATCATCTCCGCTCTGTAAGGCTGTGCCCTCTGGTCCTAGACTCTCCATGCTATAGGAAAGATCCTCTCCATGTTCACTCATCTAGGCCTTTCAATATTCAATAGGTTTCAATGAGACCTCCCCCCATTCTTCGTAATTCTAGCAAGTACAGGCCTAGCGCCATCAAACACATTAACCCTTAATTCCCAGGATCATTCCTGTAAATCTCCTTTGGACTCTCTTCAATACCTGCATATCTTTCCTCAGATATGGGGCCCAAAACTGCTCACAATACTCATACAATACTCATACTCATACTCATAATACATACACAATACACACAATGCTCACACAACAGATATAATGAACAATTACAGTTCAAATTTGCCAAACCTATTGCTGATGAAGTAACCGAATGGCAACCAGGATTATGTCTTCTCTTTTTTATTTGACTGTTGAGTGAAGGCAGCTGTTAGTAAGTACAGTCCGATTACATGATTTTTTTTATAAACAAAAGCTCTCAACTCAAATGCAACAGCAAGTTTAACTTGGTCTCTGCAGGGACTATAATGATGCACACTGTCTTTTAAGTGGCTGACTGTTCCGATCACTTTATTCTGACAAGTGAGTGGAACAAATTTTTATGTGTGCTATTTTAAAACTCTAATCTTCCATCTCTGAGAGGTGTGATCATTAGTTGCGTAAGTGTCAACCCATAATTAGTGAAATACTACCTATAGGCAGCTGCAGTACTATGTGCCTGATTACAATCTAGACCTTTATTGTAAGCTACTGTGACGGCAATGATCTTTCACTTTAACAAAGCTACTATTCAGAAGCAGTCAAATCCAGGTTCAGTGATCATGGTTGGAAAGTAAATATATTTTTGTTTTTACATTTTGTAAGTGCTCTAACACATTACAGGGGTATCACATACCATGAAAGCTATCTCAAAACTTTGATAAGCGAAGACAAGATGCATCCATAATAAAGAAAAACAAATTGGAAGGAGGATCATTAGTGCGTGGATGGGGCTCTGCCTGATATGTTTGCTTATTCATTATTACCTTTTTTATGACCTACAATTAGTGGGAAGGTGCTAATTGAGTTAATTCATTGGTCCCTTTCCTCATGTGTATCTCATACAAGAATTGAACGATGGCATTTTACTAAGAAAAATCAGATGATTGAGCAGAGAAATGGTTTCCAGTGTGTAGGCAGCCAAACAGGGATTACTGCAGCAGAAGAGCTGCTAAATGGGCAGCTCATGAAGTTAAAGCAGAAATATGAATTAGATGCTGTCGAGTTGGAGGAACTAGCCTGGTTATGCCAGGCAAATAACTTGTTTCAATGCTGAAAATATAGGTGGTGCAATAGCTGATGATCCAGAAAAGTAAGTTCAAAGCACATTGTGGAATTTAAATTCAATTAATAATTGCAATTTAAAATGTACAAATTTTAGTAAAGGTCAAAAAGTATCAAAAGTGACTAATATCCTTCAGAGAAATAGAATGTCTTTGTTTTTACCAGATCTGGCAAGAATGTGTCTGCTGAGGTTGGGATGATACTGTTTTCAAAGTGGAGGCCCTGTACGTTGGACTGCTTTCCAATGTCCATTTGGTTTGTTCCATAGCATGAAGTTATTGGAGATTAGCTATATCACTGTAGTGACAAAGACTAACAAGTGTCAAGGTTGATGCCAGCCTGAACTGAGAATGGATCTGTTGTAGACTGTTGTTCATGATCAGGTTTTGTATAGCATAAAGCAAGTGTAAAATGGGGATTAATTCTAGTAGACAGTCAAATTTGAGTGTTTTCAATAGTCCCTCCTGTTGCCAAGTGAAAAGCTATAGTGGAGTTTTAAAAAGGCCATGTACTGCTGCTGCATTTGTCTTGGAGTTGCATGTGGAAAATCATGTTCACACTGCTTCTAAATAGATTGAATCCACACTGGTGTTTGGGGAACACTAAACTGCTTGAAGAAAACACCTACAATGACTTTCACTGGGATAGAGAGCAGAATAGTATTTCACTATCTATCACAGTCAGATTTATCTCCTTTTAACACTTACAGTAGTGTCATCTACAAAGTGGAAAATTGCCCAGGTGTGCTTGCACACAAAAAGCAGAGCAAATCCCATCTGAATTGTTACCTTGCAGTTTTCTCCTCGTCATCAGCAAAGGATACATGGTGTTAATGACAATGCTTCTGAGTGCTACTCACTCACCAATATCCTGCTTGCCAGTGCCCAGTTTGAAGAGGATGTTGACTCAAGAATTAAATTTCAGAGACAAACTGAGTGACATGCCAAGGCAACATTTGATCAAGCCTTGGTCAAGCTGAAATTTATGAACATTAAAGGGAAAACATATTCTGGGGTAGTATCTTGTACAGAGAAAGATAATTGTGGTATTAATCCCTCCCCTAGAAAGGACGTCATTGCAGGAATTGCTCAGGACATTGTCTTGGGTCCACCTCTCATTCTCTGCTTTAGCAATGAACTTTCTTACATTATGAGGTTAGAAGTAAGATATTTGCTGTGATTCTGCATATTCAATTCCATTCGCAACTCCTCAGCAAATGGAGCAGTCCATGACTATCTGCAGCAAGGCCTAGGCAATATTAATCTTTAACAAACTGTGCCTGACCATCTATCCTTGAAATTTGTAACTTTGCCATCACTGGATTCCTTATCACCAGCATTCTAAGGGTCATCACTGACCAGGAAGTCAACTGGACTAGGCACATAAATATTGCAGCCAGAAGAGTAAGTGAAACGCTGGGTACCCTGTAGCAAATGGCTCATATTTTGAGACCCTGAAGCCATTTAAAAGGAATAAAACAGGACAGTTGTGGTGTACTCTGCACTTCTTAAACACAAGAGATTCTGCAGATGCTGGAAATCCAGAGCAGCATGCAAAACTCATACTCATCAGAGAGCATTGCACAACTCTGGATGAGTATGGCTCCACCAGCAGTCAAGAGATACATCTTTCAGGAAAAAAGATTACTGTTTCATCAGCATTCATTCCCTCCATCACTGTGGCTGTGGTGTGTACCATTAAAATGCACTGCTGTTATTTCCTTTGGTTAATCACAATGTGCAGGTGTAACCTGCACCACTAAAGCGCGAGCAGCAGGACTTGGAATATCACCACCTGCTGGTTTCAGCTAAGTTACATGCTTGGAAATATTTTGCTGTTCTTTTTTCCATTGCTGAGTTGAAATCAAAGAATGTTCTATCCGCAGAAGAACAGAGCAGTTCAAAAAGGTACTTGAGCACCACCACATCAGAGGGTGAAAGGGATGGGCCAAAAAGTGTTGATCTCACTGGGAATGGTTGGATACTGATAAATAGATAAAGAACATGTTGTGGAGAGGTATGCGATCAACTTAGAATTGGTTACAATGACTTACAAAGAGTTTAATTGTGACAAGGCACAGGAGCTGGTGCTGATGGCTTTATCTGCCCCAGTCTTAAGATGAAGAAAATTGTGACTCGTGCATTGGACAGTTAGGTAAACAATCAGACATCAAGATAAATGATGGCAAAAGAGAACTGGATCTCAGCATTAAAAAAGAACACTTTCAATGGAGTTGAATACTGCAGTGAAGTATGGCTGTTATACAGATACTGTCACTTCTGGAAACTGACAGGTTCGACGGGCCCTTTCAATCATATTATTTGTATAGTTCATGCAGCCAGTTAATTATACAGCATATCACTAATTATGTGACTTATGAGTGTGAGTTTCCTTGTAGCTCTGCAATTGCTTTATAGCAGTAAATTATATCTCTAACGTGAAAGGAATTATAAAGAGTGCCCCGTATGTCCGTGAAGAAGAAGAAGAAGAAAGCCTTTAACTCTGAGTGGAGTCATCAGGATGCTTTTTTTTTTAAGCAGGCTATCTTGTTTTTATGAGACCAAGTTGCTAGCTCGATGCTCAACCCAGCACGGATGGAAAGCGTGCAAGGGAGCCAGCTGGATTTGAACTTAAAGTCCTGCGCTGATGCCACTACACCATCAGCCAGCTATTACGTCTACGCACTAGTCCTTATTGAACCAGCAGTGTATGTGTTGTAATTCCCTTAAGGAAAGTAAGCAGCCACTTGAGGGTGAAACATTGAGAACGTGTCATGCTTAATTGTTTTATCAAGCATTATGCTGTTATTTGGGTTTTGGGGATCATACAAAACATTCAGCCACTATTCAGTTTCCTGGTTTATTGGGAATTAATAGCAAAGCAAAAAATTTCCTCTTAAGAAAACTATATGCAGAACTTGCATGCCATTTCTCATCAGACAATTTGTTCCTGTTTAGCTGGAAGGTGAGTTTATAGAAATGCATAAATATGTCTCCTGACATTCCTAAGTGTTTCACAGCTGAAGTAGCTCTTAAAGTTTAATCACTATTGTAATGCATGGCATTGAAGCAAACAGTTTTGGCACGGCATGAAACTGCAAGCAACAGTAACAAAATGACTGATTTGTATATAAATGAGAGATGGGTATTGGACAGAACACCAAGAGAAACCCCCGTACCTCTTTAAATAATGCCTTCTGCACACCTACATCACCTGGGAATAGCAGGTTTAATACAAAAATGGGGCCTGGGGATAAAGGCCAAAAATTATTTCATTCAAGGGACCTGCCCCTATGATGATGAAACGGTTAGCTGATCGATAGAAGAAGCGTGCTTTCTTCTTGCTGCTCTTTTTTTTGACATTAGGGCTGTGACTTAAAGTGGTGAATTGTCTATGAAACTGGGACTTGCTGGAGGTTTGAAATGATTATCAGTGTAGTTTCTTTCTTTTATTGATTTTATTGCATTCTTTTGATGTGTTTTCTGACCTAATTTTAAACAAGTTGATATAAATTGATATCTGTATTAGTATGCCTTTTGGGTTCATTATAATATCTGTGAAGATCAAATCATCTCCCAATATCAACTGTTTGATCTCATGCTTAAGGAAAGACCCCTTAACTTTCTTCTTGGCAACTAGTAACGTAATTCAAATGAGGCTTTGTCAAGTTTCCAACAGACAAGCATTAATTTTATTACCTCTATGTCGTGTGTATAAGCTGCTTGTTAATTATGGCATTATACCAAAAGAACTTCTGTGATAATGTTAAAGTATTGTGAGTATCCTTATATACTCCGAAAAAAATAACCACTATTTTCTGGCAGGATGATGATGAGAGACTAATCCGAGAGATTCAAAGTGAAGCTGAGAATGAACAAAAAAAGAGGATTGGAGGTGAGTTATTTGAAATTTTTTTAAAAAACTAAATCATGCAGGCTTGCATAGAAGTTATAACATGGCAAAAGATTTTGATGTTTATACTCTTATGACCTGTCACTAACCCTATTTTATTTCATCCTAACATCATATTCACCATTTAATTTTCTGCCATATTCAGATTTTTATTTAAATTTTATATTTCAATAGCTACACCACTAGTTATGACAGATTCTCAGGTGTTTGGATCATATAGAGTTACCTGAATTGAGTATAAGCTTTCTTTGGATTAGTTTCTCTCAAATTATCTGATTCAGTGAGAGACAAGTGTTCTTGGTTTACTGACTAAACCAGTTTTCATTGCTGCTGGTAAAGTTGCCATGTTCATGGCTAGTTAATTGGAATGACCATGCACTACCCCAAATTTCAGGCAAGATTTAACTTCTCAGTTCAGTTGAGAAGATAACTTCTCAGTTCATTTAAACAAAATCACTTTAAACAAATTTAGGAAAATTGCAAGTGCAGAACATTGCTTGCATGAAAGAAAAACCTATAAACTGAGTCAGTAATATAATTAAACTCAGAATTTGAATCTGTAAAGTAACATAATGGCAACAACTGTTATGGTACATGGTTAACTGGAGTCGTAAATTATCCAGAGCCTTCTATTGATCTGCAGACTTCTTTGATTCCCACCATAGTAGCCGGGGAATTTAAATTCATAGCATCATAAATTTTGTGGTTTTGGATGTCATCCACCCCTTTGAGTTTATATTGGTTTCCTGCAAAAATCTATTCACTCCCATTTCCAATGCTCTTTCCTTCTTGCTGAATAATTACTTTTCCTTACATGCCTATCCAATTTCTATTTGAAAATCTTGACTGAATTCAATCAAGTAAATAGATTTGGAATAAAAATGTTGGTCTCAATAATGGTCTTCATGAAACTACTTGATTGCCAGATTACATTGGCTGGGGGAGGGGTGATAGGGGAATTGAAGGTTCCAAGGATCAGATAAAGAAATGAAACTGATGCCAGTAATAAGATGTGGCTTGATCTTACAGAAGGGTGGAACAGACTGGAGGGACCATTGGCATTTATATTTTATTTCATTTGTTTTTAGGAAAATTCTACTATCCTAGCTAGTTTGATCTTGGTGACCCAAAATACAGGCAAATGGGGTGTAGGGCGCAGGGAATTTGTAGCTTGGTTAGTTTAAAGAAAAAATGAAATTGAATCATTTCCAAAATGTGACATAGGATCAGAAGACATAGAATTCTTGTGGATAGAGGTAAGAAACATCAGGGGTGACAAAAAACCCTGATGGGTGTCGTATACAGGCCTCTGAAGCAGCCAGGATGTTAGACATGAGCTATAGCAGGATAGAAAAACCATTAATAAAGGCAATGTTACAGTGGTTATGGCGTTTCAATATACAGGTAGGCTAGGAAAAGGTCTTCTGGAAGTCCAAGTAAACAACATCAACTGACTTTGTGTATCCTGTTTGTTGCTCCCTGAGTCATACGGAGGGGCAGGCGGTGTTGAGGAAGCAGGGAGTTTGCAGAAGGACTTGGACCATTTGGGAAAATGGTTAAAGAAGTGGCAGATGGAATACAGTATATGGTCATGCTCTTTGTTAGAAGGAATGAAGATGTAGACTATTTTCTAAACAGGGAGAAAATTCAATAATCAGAAGGGCAAAAGGACTTGGGAGTCCTAATGGAGGATATCCTTAAGGTTGAGTCAGTAGTAAGGAAGGCAAATGCAGTTCAGTTTGAGTACACCTTATCCAAAATGCGTGGTGTGGAAAGTGTTTCAGATTTTGAATTTTTTTCAGATTTTGGAATATATAATGAGATAGCTTGGGAACACCATCATTTTACAACTCTGAATTTATGTTCTACCAGTAGCGGTCTTTATCTTACACATGTTCATTACACATGTACTTAACAGTAAAATTATTACATACCATTAATATAATATAATGTGTGCAGAATAAAAAGGCAGCAGTGCAGCATTGGGAGAATTCTTGAATCAGCTACAACAACAAACAATGGCAGGCTTTCAGTCTCCACCTACAGAACCATGTTTTGATTAAAAAGTTATGGTACAATGTATTTGTATTTTACTTTTTTCAGGTTTTGTGTAAGGTATAAAACAATTAGCAATGTAGACTTCTTGTAGTGTTAGATGTTTATCAGCATCAATCTTAAAAAATTTAATGCCTTGCTTTTTCTTAAATTTCTGCAACCAGTGTACTTAATATTCACAATTACCTTCAATTTTCAGTTTGCTATGATAGATCTTTGCCTGTTTAATGATCAGCATACTAAGTAGCATATGTTTGCTCCAATGCTGACGAATGCATTCTTTCAATACTTGACTGAGATTTTCATTTTGTGCTTTATGCAGCGTTTTTCTTCTCATTAACTACCATTTATTACGTATGTGAGGTCACTTTTCAGAAATGTCTGATGCGCAGTGACTTGTGCATCGCCTGGGAATCTTCCCAGCACCTTGTGGAACTTTCCATTTGTGCTGTCATGCCAGTGCTTGAAAAAAATTCAGATTTTGGAGGTTTATGGATTTTGGAAGGATTAGAATATAAAAGCAAAGATGTAATGCTGAGCCATTATTCAGACCGCATTTGGTTTATTGGGATCAGTTTTGGGGCCCATATCTAAAGCAAGCTGTACTAGTATTGGACAGGGTCAAGGGAAGCAATTCCAGGCATAAAAAGGTTAAGCAACACACACAAAATGCTGGAAGAACTCAGCAGGCCAGGCAGCACCTGTGGAAAAAAGTACAGTTGATGTTCTGGGCCTGCAACGTTGACTGTATGTTTTTCCATTAATGCTGCCTGGTCTGCTGAGTTCCAACAGCATTTTGTTGTGTGTGTTGCTCGGATTTCCAGTATCTGCAGATTTTCTCTTGTTTGTGAATAAAAAAATTAATGTTTGAGGCCTCCTCTATGTTGGTGAGACATGTCATAAATTGGGGACTACTTTGTCGAGCACCTCCACTACATTCGCCAAAAGTAGAACTTCCTGGTGACCAAACATTTTAATTCCAATTCTGATTCCCATTCCTATTCCAACATGTCAGTCTGTGGTCTCCTCTTGTGCCAAGATGATGTCATCCTCAGGGTGGAGGAGCAACACCTTGTATGCCATCTGTGTAGCCTCCAACCTACAGGCATAAATATTGATTTCTCCTTCCAGTAAAAAACTCCCCTCCCTCTCCCTTCTTCTTCTATTCCCTTCTCTGGCCCCTTACCTTTTTTTTACCTGCATCAGATTCTTTCCTCTCCAGCCTTTTATCTTTTGTACCCACCTGACTTCACCTATCACCTTCTAGCTTCTTCCCCTCCCCACAACTTTTTATTCTGACATCCTCCCTCTCCTTTCCAGTTCTAATGAAGGGACTCGACCCGAAACATTGACTGTTTATTCATTTCCATAGACGCTGCCTGACCTGCTGAGTTCCTGCAGCATTTTGTGTGTGTTTGTTTAGACTCACAGCATCTGCAGACTTTCTTGTGTTCATTATGCACGAAGAGTGATGTCTCTGGGCCTGTGCTAGCTGGAGTTTAGAAGGATGAGGGGAAAGATCTCACTGAAGTTTACTGAATATTGAAATGTCTGTATAGTGTGGATGTTTCCAGTAGTGTGAGAGTCTATGACCAGAGGGAATTGCCTTGGAATAAAAGGATGTCCCTTTAGGAGCAAAATGAGGTGAAATTTCATTACAGATTTCTGTATGATTCATTGCCACTGTTGGTTATGGAGGCTGTTTTTTTTAGCATGTCGCACCAGACAGCCATTCTTGTCTGGCGCATCGTGTCAGGATTGGTCTCCTTTCGGATTAACCGGGTCACGATATGAACGTTCCTGACTTGACCCTTGTTTTTTTGTTTTACGAAGCCAAGTGGCTAGCTCGACGCTCAACCCAACACGGATGGAAACCATGCTCAGGGGTGGCCTGACTTGGATTCAAACTCGGGAGCCTTCGCTCCGGAGTCGGGCGCTGATGCCATTGCACCACCAGCCAGCCTGGAGGCTGGTAGGTTCGTGATATGAGTATTAAAGGTTCTGGGCAAAAAGCAGGATAGTGAGGTTGAGGAGAAAATAAATCAGCCATGTTTGAATGGTGGAGCAGACTTGATGGGCTGAATGACCTAATTCTGCTCCTCTATCTTAGAGTTCACAACAATCTTACTAACTGCCTTCTAAAATAGAACATAGAACAGGCAGGTCACACAACCAATGAAGGTGTGCAATCTTGATCCCAATTTATACTGAATATCCTCCTCCTTTGAACTCCACAAAACTGTCTGCTTCCACTACTACCCCTGATAATCCATTCCACTCTGTGTATTGAAAATAAAACTCCAGCCCCTCTACACACCCCCACCTTAAAAGTATGCCCTCTGCTGGGGAAGAGTTTCTAAGCAGTTACTCTGTCAATGCCTCAATTAAAAAAAATCTTCTATCAGGACTTCCCTCAGTCTCTGCACTAGTTTACCGAACCTTGTAGCTCATACTCTTTAAACCAGGCAACATCATGGTGAAACTCTTCCCTACCCTTTCCCATATTTTGGATCTCTCCTAAAGTGGGGTGAGCAGAATCGAATCAGAATCAGATTTATTATCACTGACATATGATGTGAAACAGTACAGTGCAACCACCAAAATCTATGAATTACAAGGATGGAGAGGCCCTCCGTTGGTTGGCGTTGACCATGGATGTTGTGTCCTAGCTGTCTACGTTCAGTCAATATGCAAGCCAGGACAACACAATATGGAGAGCAAGCTGTTGCCCATGCATCAGGCTCCCCCTCTACACAGCTCATGAATCCGAAGAAATGGCAGGCGCTAATAGTTTGGCACTAGCGACTTAGCAAGAGTTGCTAGTCAGCATTGAACTCAATGTAGGACTGCCTTAGGGACTCTAGCTGCAGATTTTCCTCAAAGTTTACTGGTAAAGCCTTCCTTCCTGTGAGATGGCATAGACACAAGGCAGATGAGTTTTGAGTTCAGTTTTCTTTCTAGATGAGCTGCCACCCAGAGCTAATGAACCCTATCTGCACAGAACAACTGGTTTTAAGGTGCCAGTAGCCCACCTTTGCCCCTTCTTGTCAGTAGAAACAGTTCCATTGGGCTTAGTAGCTAAGCTACACATGAAGGCTAGGCACCGGAGTTGGTTGTCAGAGGCTATTTGAGACGCACGTCAAATAGGAGCATTTAATAGGGAGCTTATTGCTGCTACCTCCAACCTGGCTATAACAACCTTAAAGGAACCAAATTGCAGGAATAAATAGAGCAAAATAAAGGAACAACAAAGTCAGGTTTATGGACAGTTCTAAAATCTAATGGCGGTGGGGAAGAAGCTGTTCCTAGATTGTTGTTCATACTCCTGTACTACTACCATGATAGTAATGAGGAGATGGCAGTCCGAGTCGGTGAGGGACTTCAATGACTGACGCTGCTTTCTTGAGGCACCACCTCTTCAAGTTGTCCAATTGGGCAAATGGCAGATTGGGTTATCTACCTGATGGAGTTGGCTGAGTATATAATCCTTTGCGTTGAAGGCTTTAAATCAGGCTGTGATGCAACAAGTTGGAATGCACTGTACATTTGGAGAAGTCTTTGGTGTCAAACCAAATCTCCTCAAACTCGTAATGAAGTAGAACCACTAGCTGCCACCTTTTGTAAATGGTATCAATGTGTTAGGCTTAGGATAGATACTCCAAGTGGAGTTTTATATAGCTGCAGCATAACTTGCTTATTCTTGTACTCAAGAATAACCAATGATGGCAAGTTTGCCATTCTCCTTTATCATCTTATGTACTTGTATAGCCACTTCCATTGAACTATGGACTTGAACCATAAAATCCCTCTGTATCTTAATGGTATTAAGTGGTCTGCTATTAACTGTATAACCTTTCTCCTTTTATTTGACTTCCCAAAGTGTATCACCTCATATTTTCCTGGATTAAACTCCATCTGCCACTTCTGTGCCCATATCTGTAACTAATATATATCCTCCTGTATCCTTTGATTGTCTGTTACATTGTCCACAGCTCCACCAATCTTGGCATCATCTGCAAACTTGCTAATCACCCATCTATATTTTTATCCAAATCATTGATTATATATCGCTAACAAGAGGTCCCAGTGTAATACCACAGGTCGTGGACCAGAATAACAGCCTTCCAACTTTGTTCTGTCTTCTATGAACAATTTATTTCTGAATCTAACTTGCAATTCACCCTGGATCCCATATATTTTTATCTTCTTATTTAAACTACGAGGGTAAATTTTTTTATCAAATGCTTTACTCAAGTCCATGTAGATAACATCCACTGCCTTAACCTCAGCAGTGAGGTTACCTCAAGTTCATAAATTTGACCGTGCAATATACAATAGTGTAGCAGTTAGTTATAAATAAATATGTAAGTATATGATTTGGAAACATCTAATTCATGCCGAATCATTAATTTGCCTATTCCCATCAACCTGCACCCGGACCACAGCACTCCACACCTCTGCCATTCACGTACCTATTCAAATTTCTCTTAAATGTTGAAATTGACCCTGCATCCACCACTTGCTCTAGCAGCTTATTCCACACATTCATCACCCTTAACCCATGACCTCTAGTTGTAGTCTCACTCAACCTCAGTGGAAAAACAAGCAACACACACAAAATGCTGGTGGAACGCAGCTGACCAGGCAGCATCTATAGGGAGAAGCAACGTTGACTGGCCTGCTGCGTTCCACCAGCATTTTGTGTGTGTTGCTTGAATTTCCACCATCTGCAGATTTCCTTGTGTTTGCCTCAGTGGAAAAAGCCTGCTTGCATGTCCCTATCTATACCCCTCTTAATTTTGTATACTTCTATCAAATCTCACCTCAATCTTCTAAAATCTAGGGAATAAAGTCCTAAATTTTTCAACCTTTCCCTATAACGCAGGTCATCAAGACCTGTTGTAAATTTTCTCTGCACTCTTTCAATCTTATTTACATCTTTCCTGTGGATAGGTGACCAAAACTACACGCAATATTCCAAATTAGGCCTCACCGACATCTTATAACATTTTCAGTGTAATATCCCAAATCCTGTACTTAATATATTGATTTATGAAGCCAATGTGCCAAATGCTTTCTTTATGAACCTATATAACTGTGTTTATTATGGATCTATATTCCCAGATCCCTCTGTTCTACCGCACTCCTCAGTGCCCTACTGCTCACTATGTAAGTCCTGACTTGGTTAGTCTTCCCAGAGTGAAACACATATGACTTGTCGGCATTAAATTCTGTCTGCTATTTCTCTAGCTGGTCCTCATCCCGTTGCAAGCTTTGATAGTCTTCCACTACAGCCCCAATCTTGGTGTCAACTGCATATCTACTGATCCAGTTTACCACATTATCATCCAGATCATTGATAATAGATGATAAACAACAACAGACCCAGCACCAATCCCTGTGGAACATCACTAGTTACTGGCCTCCAGTCAGAGAGGCAACCATCTACTACCACATTCTGGCTTCTCTCACAAAGTCAATGTCTGATCTATTTTACTACCACATCTTGAATACCAAGCAACTGAGCCTTCTTGACAAACCTTCCATGTGGGGCCTTGTCAAAGGCCTAACTAAAGTCCATGTAGATAACATCCACTGCCTTACCTTCATCAGCTTTCTTGGTAACTTCCTCAAAAATCAAAGATTGATTAGACATGACCTACCGTGCACAAAGCCTTGTTGATTATCCCTAATCGGTCCCTGTCTATCCAAATATTCGTATATCCATTCACTTAGAATGCCTTCCAATAGCTTTCCTACTACTGATGTCAGGCTCTCCAGCCTTTAATTTCCTGCATAATTCATAGAGTCTTTCTTAAACAGTGGAACAACGTTAGATATCCTCCAATCCTCCTCCATCTTGTCTGTGGCTGAGGATGTTTTAAATACCTCTGCTAGAGCCCCTGAAATTTCTGCACTAGCCTCTCATGGGGTCTGAGGGAACACCTTTCAGGCCCTGGGGACTTAACCACCTTAATTTGCCTCAAGACAGCAAACATTCCTCTGTAATCTGTATCGGGTCCATGACCTCACTATGGCTTTGCCTCACTTCTATCAACTCTGTGTCCCATCTCTTTCTGTTCCACGCTTAGATTATCACTGAGCTTCCAGAGGACCAATTTTGTCCTTTGCTATCCTTTTGTTCTTAGTATATCTGTAGAAACCCTTAGATTCTCCATCACATTGTCTGCTAGAGCAACCTCATGACTTTTAGCCTTCCTGATTTCCTTAAGTGTTCTCTTTCATTTCTTATAGTGAAGTACCTAATTTGTTCCTACCTGCTTATACCTGGCTATGCCCCAACCTTTTCTTAACCAGGGCCTCAAGATCTCTTGAAAACCAAGGTCCCCTAAACCTGTTATCCCTGCCTTTTATTCTGGATCATACAAACACTGTAGTCTCAAAATTTCACTTTTGAAGATCTCCCATTTACCAAGTACACATTTGCCAAAAAACAACCTGGCCCAATCCACACTTGCCCGATCCTTTCTACCACAAAATTTGCCTTTCTCTAATTTAGTCACAACCTGAGGACTCAGACCTCATTATTTCTATAATTACCTTGAATCTAATGTCATTATGATCTAATATCACACTCTATCTAGTTGGGACTTCTATATGCTAATTAAGGAAACTTTCCTGACCATATTTGGTAAGCTCTTTCTGATTCAGACCTTTTACAGTATTGGAATCCCAGTCAATATGTGCAAAGTTAAAATCACCTACTATTACAACCTGATGTTTCTTGCAACAGTCTGCAATCTCTTTACAAATTTGCTCTTCTAAATCCTGCCAACTGTTGAGTAGTCTGTAATATCCCAATAATGTGGTCATACCTTTCTTATTCCTCAGTTCTACCCATAAAACCTCAGTAGGCGAGCTATCCAGTCTGTTCTGTCTGAGCACTGCCATAACACTTTTCCCTACTAGTGCCACCGTACCCCCTTTAATCACTCTCGCTCTATCGTGTCTAAAGCAATGGAACCCCAGAACATTGAGCAGCCAGTCCTGCCTCTCCTGCAACCAAGTCTCACTAATGGCAACAATGTCATAATTCCACATGCTAATCCATGCCCTAAGGTCAACCGCCTTTTCTACAACATTTGCATTGAAATATATGCAGCTCAAAGCAATAGTCCCACCATGTTCAACCTTTTGATCCTGACTTTGTAAGTTTAACAGCATCTTTCACCACAAACACGGCACTATCTGTTCAGGTGCTCTAGTTCCCATTCCCCTGCATTTTCCTTGTTAACTTATCTTCCCATATTTTCTGTGTGTAAACCTCCAGATGTCTGTGTTGCACTCCCTTAAACATTGAGCAATTTAGATTATATTGTTTCCTGGCTAAGTCTCTAGCTTTGAAGTTTCACCTGTGATGTGCTTGCCCTTCTGTCATTCTTTGTCCTTCTGAAGTCTGTTACTATCCTTGTTGTTTAGTGGTTTTCCATTGACTGCATATTTTGCCTTTTTATGCTAGACTAAAAGAGGAGTGGTCCAAGTAACCTTACTGCCATTATAAATCTTTTTCATTCCAAACAACTGCCTTCTGTCATTCGGGCAATTTTATTTCCATGCTGTGACTGTTCACTTAATCCTTCGGCTTTAGTTTCACTAAGAAGTCTTATTATATGATAGCTTGTCAAATACCTTTTGTGAGTCATGTATAAACCAACCACACCACCGTCAGTGGCCTTCACTGTTAACTTCTTTTAACAATTCCGTACTATCTATTTATGTTTAACAGATTATACTTTTTTTCCAAATCCACTTCATTTTGACTCAGACCATTTTCTCTAGAAAGAAAAAACAACTGGTTTTCGGCTGATTGTTTGACTTATCCCACTCCCTTTAGGTATATAATGATCTCCAGAAATCTCTAAAAACAAAATATAGAGCTTCTGCGTTTCCCTTTCTTCAGAACTTACCATAGATTCCATCCAGTCTGACTTTCTACACTGAGAAATTTTCAGTCTATTAAGTATCTTTACGTTTTTCTGTTCCTTAACATTTAATGTCTTCAGCTTTGTACCCATGTTGGCAGCCTCCTCTTTACAAGTACACAAATACAACAAACTCCTTTGTTTTCAGCCATGCTCTTTTTTGTTCTCCATCTGGTCTCACGGTTCTACGCTGAACTGAGGCTGTGGCCTGCAACAAATGGGCTCCTGAGTCAACTGCAGTGATGTCTGGCTTCATGTCTGTGGACTGAATTTTGTGAACTTCAGTTTGGAATGCTGTTTGCTTTTATTGTTTGCATGATTTGTTTTTTTTTCTCTGTGCCTATTGGGTGTTTGGTGTTTTTTAAATGGGTTCTTTGTTTTGTGGCTGCCTGTAAGGAGACGAATCTCAAAGTTGTATAAAGTTTGCATACTTTGATAACGTATTTTGAACATAGAACTTTTTAATTGTAGGCCTTTTTTACCCCCTCACAGTCGCTTGCCATAAATTTAGTCACCCATTGAGTCTTTGGCTGTCAACCTTTTCCTTTTCAGGAGAACTCGTCTATTAATATTTTGTAATTCTCTATGTTGAAGTTTTATTTTTCTTATTTATGTTTTACCATCATAATTTTTAGTTCCAGCCTTGCTGGGGAAAATTTGACTTCTAGTCTGTTGGACTCCATCCCATCCCCCTAACATCTTTCTAAATTGTACTTTGTCCTGATCTTTTCCCATAACTTGACCATACCTGATTGTATGGCCTAAGCACCTTTAATGCCCTCCACTGAAACATGCAACTGTGCCACATTTAATTACTCAGAAATAGAACCAACATGGCTTTCTCATTTAATTAGATTTACACCCGAAGAATTTACTTCCCTCCTCTCACTCTTGTCCTAACAACATTATGTATTTCACTGTCTCTTGTTACTGCTGCAAATTCACTGTTAAATTTGTCTTCTGTTGTACTCCCCACAACCCAACCCAACCCAATCATATAATCAGGAATATTAAATTCCCACTGCTCTCCTTCTGTGAGTGTCTGAAAATTAGTGTAATGGACACGTGTTGCCTTGTTCCTAGAGGTTACTGCTAGAGTCTTTGCTCTAACTGACCAACAGTTGTCTTCCACTATTCTCTCAAATTTATGAATTACTGTTTACTCTGGTTGTGATATTTGGCATGCTTTTGGTCCCTGGAACGTGTGATGATGCCCAAGTTAGAAATGTGCACCGGTATTAAATATCAATTGTTCACTCAGTAGTGATTCTTTTTCAGATGAGGTTCAGTGATTTTTCCATTTTTAATCAAATACAAATCTATTCTGGCTTAAGATTTGTTTTCTTCATACCTTTGTTTCTTACAATTAAATAATCCACAAAATTACTATTGCATCGCTAACACTTAAAACTTGTGAGTAGAGAATGCGACCTAAAGTGCACAAGCTCCGTGGAACGTAGAACAATACTGCACAGGAACAGGCCCTTCAGCTCACAGTGTTGTGCCGAACCAGCTGAAAAGCAAATCAATAGCACCCAAACACTAATCCCTCCAATCAACACAATGTCCACATCCCTCCACTTTCCTCATATTCATGTGCCTATCTAAATGTCTCTTAAAAGCCTCTAATGTAATTGCCTCTACCACTCTACCAGGCAATGCATTCCAGGCATCGACTACTCTGAGTAAAAAAGCTTACCCCTCACCTTTATTGCATACTCTCTAGTATTAGACATTACAGCCCTGGGAAATGGATACTCCTGTCTACTCTCTCTAGGTCTCTCGGAATCTTAAAAACCTCTATCAGATCTCCCCTCAGCTTTCACCCCTCCAGAGAAAACAACCCAATTTTATCCAGCCTCTTGTGATAGCACATGCCCTATAAACCAGGCAGCCTCCTGGTAAACCACTTCTGCACCCTCTCCAAAGCCTCAACAGTAGTCCGCAGAAATATTCCGTAGGAAGATTACATAGGGGCTAAATGGCCTAGCTACAATGGACTGACATTTGTCACATAAAACACACAGTACTTGTTTTCTTTTTTTATTGCATTTTTAAGTAGTTACAAAATGAAGTATGAAAAAAAAATGTATGTAACCCTTCCCCCCTCCCCTTAACCCCTCCCCCCTAACTGCCCTATAGAAAAAAAGAGAAAGAGAAAAAAAAGAAAGAAAGAAAGATTGTCTGGTTGTTGGAAGATCTCCACATGCTCCATGGAATTTGTAAAAACTTTAATATGTAAATGTATTTCTTTTCCCAAATGACCAGTTGTTTCATCTTCAGAGCATCTATAGATTTAATCCTGTCTTTTGTAAATAAGGGCTCCAAATTTTCAGAAATGTTTCATATTTATCTCTTAAATTATAAGTAATTTTTTCTAATGGAATACAACCATAGATTTCTTTCTTCCAAGAGTCTATACTTAAATATGTATCCGATTTCCAAGTAACTGCAATAGCTTTTTTGGCTACTGCCAGTGCAATTTTTATAAATTCTTTCTGGTATTTATTTAGTTTGAGTTTTGGTTTTACCCCTTCAATATCACCTAATAAGAGTAATATTGGATTATGAGGAAATTGTGTTCCTGTAATTTGTTCCAATAAGAGTCTTAAATTTGTCCAAAAAGGTTGAATTTTAGAACAAGACCATGTAGAATGTAAAAAAGTACCAGTTTCCTGGTTACATCGGAAACACTGATCCGATAAGTTTGGATTTAATTTATTTATTTTTTGTGGTGTAATATATAATTGATGTAGAAAATTATACTGCACTAATCTTAACCGAACATTTATTGTATTTGTCATACTATCAAGACATAGTCTTGACCAATTTGTTTCTTCAATTTTAATATTCAAATCACTTTCCCATTTTTGTCTTGACTTATGGATTCCTTGTTTAATTGCCTGTTTTTGAAGTACTTGTTTTCTGACACTCTGATGAGATTAGAGGGCGGCGAGCACTTAACAATTATAGTGTGCTTGCCCACTTCCTTAAAAGCATGTTTTAAGATTGGGAGCTGCAATGAGTTGTATGTCATAGGTTCTCAGTATGCATCTGCTGAAGTTGCAAAATAAAAATAAAAATTAAACTTTAGTGCTTGAAGGTTGAAATAAAAGCAAATGCAGAAAACATTTGACGGTTCAATGATCTGAAATGTTAACTCTTTCTCGTTCCACAGATGCATGACCTGCATCTTACTGGTGTATTCTGCTTAAATCCTATATTTCTGCTTTCTGCATAATCCTCATCCTCAGCCTTCTGCTAACTTAATTCCTCCCCACCACATTTCTTCTGTACTCCCATCCCCCAACTTTCTGAGACAAAATTTCAAAGTGACTGGGTCTGCTTTGAAGCATCCATTTTGCCCAAAATTAGTCCCAGTACCCCAAGTTTATGAAGCTCTCTCCCCTATCTATACCTATTCCCTACCCACGCATTACTCTGTTGTACCCATCTAATCATATATCGCTGGTATAGGGTTATAGGGAAAATCCTGTCCTATACCACTTTGCACTGGAAATAAAGCAGAGAAAACCACCACTTTCACTCCATCCTGAAACTATAACATTTCAACCCTTTTCCTTCTTTCATAGATCACAACTGCTGCTTGTTCCTTCTCCTACCTTCCTTACCCAAAGCATTCTACATTCCCAGTCACTTTAAAGTACTATAACATCCCCTTGAATCATAAAAAAAACAATTAAAAAAATCACTACTCTGTTATGATCTTCTTTGGATCTCAGACAAATTTATCTTTTCAATCGCAGTGAATGTAAAAGACAAGGAATCTGAGAAATTGAATAGTATGAAACTTCAGAATGGATAATAATATGTTTTCAGTGGATTCCTGCTTTCTAATGCAGTACAATTGTTTTGTTCTGTTTACACACCCTTTAGAGCAAGGCGTGAAAAGAATTGGGCCTCCACCAGATGATCCTCCTTCAAAGAACGCAAGAGTTGAAGAGCGGGGTCAACCAATGCATCAAGGAGTGAATTTTAATCGTAATGACCTTCCAAGGCCAGCACCAATGATTCCTGAATATCCCCCTATCCCAGCAGTGCCCCCCCATCTCCAGGTCCCATTTCCCCCTGCCCCCTATTTTCATTTCTTTGATGCTTTGCAGCATATTAATTTTGAGCAGGACTACCCTATGCACTTTGGTCCACAGCCCTACCATCGCCATCGTCATCGTCATCGCCATCATCCTCAAGGGCTTCCACACCCACACCATCACCATCACCATCCTCCGCACCATCAACATGACAGACCCCATGGACAACCAAATGTGCCACCAGTTTATCAGCCACCACAGAACCGTGTTTTGTTTAACTTTATACCACAGCCACAGCAACATAACCTTTAATAACTAGCATTGCCCCTGTAAATTTTATTTTGAGCCAAAGAGACCTTTGGTGTTCGTTGTTTGGTGAATGTATAAATGACTGGCTGCAGATTTGCTGTAAATATGATTAAATAAACCATGTTTTTCCACTTGCAGTAGACAAAGATTTTTGTTCTGTTTGCTGTATAAATGGGTGGTTCTGAATTTAATTCTGAGACCTGTTTGCTCCAGCTAGACTCTAAAGGTCATATGAGCAACAATGTGAAGTTGTTTATAATTAGAGTATTCCCTCTAGAACACGGTTCCCAACCTGGGGTCCACAGGCCCCTCGGTTAACGGTAGGAGGTCCATGGCATAAGAAAGGTTGGGAATCCGTGCTCTAGAGTGATCCAAACAGAAGTGCAATGTGCATATCCTATGCTTGCTTTAGTTCAGTGGCTTTTGCAGTTGCACCTTCTGTAAATGCCTGTAAGAAAATGAATCTTAAGGTAGTATATGGTGACATATATGTACTTTGGTAATAAATTTACATTGAACTTTGAACTTATCATTTTGGGCTGAACTAATACCGAAACCTAGGCACAGATTACACACCTATCTGGCGTCATACATATAGCATGCTGAGAAATAACCAACAAACGTGCACTGTGCAGATTCACCATTGACGGCAAGTTCAAAGTAAATTTATTATCAAACTGCATATATGCAAAACTTTCAAAAATTCTAGATGACATACTGAACCTTTGCAAACTTCTAAGAAAGTACAGGCACTGCTGTATACACAGTTGAATGGTATGACCTCCTTGATGGTTCAGTGATTTCAGGTATACACAGATCACGAATTACATATCCTTTACAGACAGTTTCGGAAAGGTTGCAATGGGACATTGCATTCACTTAGTATTCACTTCGTATTACTAAGGTTTATGTTGCCATTTTAATTTGTAAGCAATGACTAATGTTTCTCAACCACAGTATTAAATCAGATTACTCAATTATCTCATTGTTTATATTCAAATCAGCTGAATCTCTATCCGAATTTGGTTTATTATCGCTGGCATATGTCGTGAAGTTTGTTGTTTTGGAGCAGTACAGTGCAATAAGTAAAATATACTATAAAATTACAATCAGAAATGTATATAAAAACTCAAATAAGTGGTGCAAAAAGAAAGTAAAAATGGCAAGGTAGTGTTCGTGGGTTAATTGATTATTCAGAAATCTGATGGTATAGGGGATGAAGCTGTTTCTAAAACATTGAGTATATGTCTTCATGCTCCTGTATTTTTCCCAATTGTAGTAATGTGAAGAGGCCATGTCCAGGGTTGTGGAGGTTCTTAATGATGGATGCTATCTTTTTAAGGCATTGCCTTGTGTTGCGTTCCCTGTAATACTACAAAACAGCACTTTAAAATACTTAATTGGATTCAATGTTTTGAACACCCTGAGGTAGTTCTTCCCAAGTTAGATAGGTCAGAGAAGATATATCATGAACTTTTATTGTGTATCTCAATGTCAGAATGCTTACAACCACCATAGTCTGACCACTGCTGTAATAAAGTAAAAGCAACAGCCAATTTGAGTATACTGAGGCCCTACAACCACCAACAAGATGGTGACTCATTTTCTTTTTTTAAATACTTCATTTTCAAAATATCCCAAAAAAAAACAATGAAATCAACAAGAACTCAATTTCTTTAGTAAAACTTTTTGAAGGATTTATTTTACCCAGGCATTCGGGTAAATTCCTTTGCTCTTCCAGTAGAGAGAGATTTTGCATCCATCTTACAGGAGGAACAGTTTTTGTAGAATTATTTCTCTGCCCATTCTTTACATTCTGCACTTTATTGTATTTGCTGAATAATTATGAAAAGAAAGGAGCAACAGGTATGAATTTTTCTTTGCAAGTGGGTTACTCTTGATCTGACCATTTGATCGACACCATTTTTCCAACACAATGTACTCACGAGGTTCTTTAGTGCAATAAAAGTAAATAAGTTCCCTGACCTTGGTTACTGCTTATCATTTATCATTGAAGTTACTACCACTTCCCTTCCAAGGATGCCACCTCCTTGCATTTGAGAATTTCCCCTTTGATTTCTTAAAAAGGATCCCAGGACCTGAAATGTTAAATATAGTAGGTTCTATTTGTTGTCAGCAGAAATCTTTCCCCATCTTATGCTTCATGATGGTATGCAAGTCACAGTCCCAACCAATGGTTGACAACAGATCCACCTCAGTGCAGGCTGGGATTGAGAGAGGCTGTTGCACCTCCCTCACATGTGTATCAGTCACTCTCACTGAAATGTTTCACCTCCCTCCCTTAAGCTTCCCGCTGCAGTGTGTTAATCCATTAGATCAATAGGAAAATGTTCAGTTGGTGTTGGCTTCACTCCAGAACTAAAGTGATTCCCAACTCTAATGGACTCAGCAGGCAATGGTAAAGAAAAGCCTCAAGCATATGTAATCCCATGCAGCCATGATCTATCTTATCCTCCTGAGCTCCCCACCATCACAGAAAATTTTCAGCTAATTCAATTTCCTGCGTATGATATCAAGAAATCATTGAGACCACTGAATAGAGGAACAGCTGGGAGACTCGAAAACATTCCACTTGTACTGAAGACTTCTACTCCACAACTAGTTGCGCCTCTGGCCAAGTTACAGCAATGTGGAGAATTGCATTGCACGGTGTACAAAAAGCTGAAAAATCACAGCCAGGTATTCAGTCCATGTTCAATCATCAGCAACTCATTGGAAGATGCAATTGATGGTGCCATCACTTAAGCATATAAGAGATTAGGCTATACACAGTGCATGTTCAAATCAAACGTTTTGGATTAGTCTACCTCTACTGCTTAGAGTTGCCCTCTGTCTATAAATTTTCTCCTAGCTAGAAATTCTATGTTGTGCTTAATATTAACATTATTATCAGGGAATGCAAAACTGGACTCATCTAATCAAACCTGGGTTCAAACTAGAAATTCTTGCATTTAGTATAGGACATTTCTGTGTTAGATTGTTTGTTTACCTGCCAAGACTGAAGCACATTAGACTAGTGTATAAGCTCAATATCTAAACCTGTAAGTACTATTTGGTTTGTTCCATTTATACAGCTGTGGAGTAGCAAGCAACAAGGGACTGCTTTGTCTCCACCACTTAGTTCCAAAACATTTATCATGATCTCCCAACCTAACTTCTAACTAACCACATCGATGAGACCAGCCTCACGGAAATCATCGGACACTCCTCATGCAACACTGACTATAGCCTTCTGCAACCCCCCCCCCCCCCCCCACCCAATCCTTTGCCCTCTGCAAGCATTCTATGCACTTCACCATATCATCCCCATGGTTTATCCTCCTCCAGTTCCATTTCAGCCATTTCAAATGGAACACGGGGACAGCTCTGATTTGCTGTGATCTAATTGAGTGGCAGATTAAGCTCAGGTAGCTAAATGGCTGCACATGTTCCTTACTGGGTTCTCAAATCTCAAAGCACCCATTTCTATTCAATTTACTTGGCCCCTTTCCTGGTTGCTACTTTAAAAAAAGAGTTGTAATAAAAATCCTTTTTTTCTGTTCATAGTATTAACCATTATGGACTATGGGCTCTATGCTTTGTGGTTTATCGTCACAACTCAGAGTTGTTTATGACCAGGATAACTTCTATCATCGGTCTCTGACTAGCTTATAGTTATGTTTAATACTTCTTCCCCAGTATATTTTCTTTTTGACCTTCCATTTGGACTATCATGCTGCGTGGTCTATTGAGTGATTCAAACATTATCATGAAGGGAAGATTTGGTGTCGTGGTAATTACCACTGTATTAGTAATCCAGAAACCCAATTATACACTGGTGACACAAGTTTGAATTCTACCATGGCAGATGGTGAATTTGAGCTCAGTAAGAATATCTGATGACCATGAAACCATGTCGATTGTCATAAAAACCCATCTGGTTCACTAATGTCCTTTAGGGAGGGATCTTGCTGTCCTTACCTGGTCTTGGCCTATATGTGACTTTAGACCCACAGTAGTGTGGTTCACTCTTAAATGCCCTCTGAAATGGCCTAGCAAGCCATTCAGTTGTGTCCAACCGCTAAAAAGAAAATAATTAGAATGAACCTGGATGGATAACCCTGCATCAACCTAGGCACTGGAAATGACAATGGCAAAAGCAGCCTGTCGACATTGCAAAGTCCTCCTTACTAATATCTGGGGACTTGTGCCAAAGTTGGGAGAGTTGTCTCACTGATTAGTCAAGCAACAGCCTGACATAGCTGTACTGACAGAATCATACCTTACAGTTAACATCCCGGACTCCACCAACACTATTCTTGGGTATGTACTGTCTCACCGGCAGGACAGACCTAGCAGAGGTGGTGGCACAGTAGAGAGGGAGTTGCCCTGGCAATTCTCTACATTGACTCGACTCCATGAAGTCTCATGGCATCAGGTTAAACTTGGGCAAGGAAACCTCGTGCTGATTACCACGTACCATCCTCCCTCGGCTGATGAATCAGTACCACCATGTTGAGCAGCTCTTGGAGGAGGCATTGAGGGTGGCAAGGGCACAGAATGTACTCTGGGTGGAGGACTTCAATGTCCATCGCCAAGAGTGGCTTGGTAGTACCACCACAGACCAAGCTGGTCGGGTCCTACTGGACACAGCTACCAGACTGGGATTACAGCAGGTGGTGAGGCAACCAACAAGAGGGGAAAAACACACTGGACCTCATTCACACCAACCTGCCTACCATGGAAACATCCGTCCACGACAGCATTGGTAGATGTGACCACTGCACAGTATTTGTGGAGACTAAATCCCATCTCCACATTGAAAAAAACCCTCCACTGTGTTGTGTGGCACTACCACCGTGCTAAATGGGATGGACTTAGGACAGATCTGGGCATCTATGATGCACTGTGGGCCATCAGCAGCAGCAGAATTGTACTCAACTACAATCTGTAACCACATGGCCTGGTATAGCCCCCACTCTAACATTACTACCAGGCCAGGGGATCAAACCTGGTTCAATGTAGAGTGCAGGAGGGCTTGCCGAGAGCAACACTGGGCATATCTCAATATGAGGATCGCCCTGGTGAAGCTGCAGTGCAGGACTACTTGCATGCCAAACACCATAAGCAGCAAGTAATAAGACAGAGCTAAGAGGCCCCCCAACCAACAGATCAGATCTAATTTCTGTAGTACTGCTACGTGCAGCCATGAATGGTGGTGGACAATCAAACAACTTACTGGCAGAGGAGGCTCCACAAGTATCCCCATCCTCAGTGATAGAGGAGCCCAGCACACCGAGCAAAAGATGAGGCTGAGGCATTTGCAACAATCTTCAGTCAGAAGTGCCGAGTAGATGATCCAGCTCGGCCTCCTCCAGAATTCCCCAGCATCCCAGATGTCTGCATGTAGCCAATCCAGTTCACTCCATGTAATATCAAGAAATGGCTGAAAGCACTGGATACTGCAAAGGCTATGGGCCCAGACAAAATTCCGGCAATAATCCTGAAGATTTGTGTTCCAGAACTTGCCATGCCACCAGCCAAGCTGTTCTAGTACGGCTGCAACACCGGCATCTGACTGGCAATGCGGAAAGTTGCAGAGTTATGTCCTGTACCCAAGAAACAGGACAAGTCCAACCCAGCCAATTACTGCCCTGTCAGCCTACTCTCAATCATCAGCAAAGTAATGGAAGGGGTTATCAGCAGCACTATCATGCAGCACCTACTGGGCAATAACCTGCTTACAGGTGACCAGTTTGGGTTCTGTCAAGGCCACTCAGCTCCTGACGTCATCACCTCCTTGGTTCAAACATGAACCAAAGAGCTAAATACCAGAGGTGATGTGAGAGTTTAAGCCCTTGACATCAAGGCAGCTTTTAACTGAGTCTGGCATGAAGGTGCCCTGGCTAAAATGGAGTCAATAGGAGTTAGGGGAAAACCCTCTGCTGGTTGGAATCATACCTGACACAAAGGAAGATGGTTGTGGTGGTTGGAGGTCAATCATCTCATCCTCAGGATATCACTGCAGGAGTTCCTCAGGGAAGTGTCCTAGGACCAACCATCTTCAGCTGCTTCATCGATGACCTTCTTTCCATCATGTCAGAAGTGGAATGTTCACAGAGAACTGCATAATGTTCTGCACCATTCGAGACACCTCAGATAGTGCAGCAGGACCTGGACAATATCCAGGCTTGGGCTGACAAGTGGCAAGTAACCTGGCAATGACCATCTCCAACAATAGAGGCTCTAACCATCATCCCTTGACATTCAGTAGCATCACCATCATGAATCCCCTACTATCAACATCCTGGGGGGTTACCATTGACAGGAAACTGAACTGGTCTAGCCATATAAACACCATGGCTACCAGAGCAGGTTAAAGGCTAGGAATCCTGCAGTGTATAACTTGCCCCCTGACTCCCCAAAGCCTGTCCACCATCTACATGGCTCAGGTCAGGAGTGTAATGGAATACTCACCACTCGCCTGGATGAGTATAGCTCCATCAACACTCAAGAAGCTTGACACCATTCAGTACAAGGCACCCCACATGATTGGTACCCCTTCCACCAATCCCTCCACCATTGACAAACAGTTGCAGCAGTGTGTACTATCTACAAGGTGCACTGCAACAACACACCAAAGTTCCTAAGGCAGCACCTTCCAGACCCACGACCGCTACCAGCTGGAAGGACGAGAACAGCAGATATACTTGGGAACACCACCATTTGGAAATCCCCCTCCAAGTCGCTCACCATCCTGAATTAGAAGCATACTCCATTCCTTCATTGTCGCTGGGTCAAACACATGGAATTCCTTTCCTAACAGCACTGTGGAAACACCTACACCGCCTGCAGTGGTTCAAGAAGGCAGCTCATCATCACCATCTCCGGGGCAACTAGAGGTGGGTAGTAAATGCTGGCTTAGCTGGCAATGCCCACATCCCATAAATGAATAAATTTTTAAAAAATTATTAAAAAATTTAAGTGCCTGACATAGTTCATATGTTTTATGTCTTACACTGGAAAAACAAAATTAGATTACTCCCTCTGTTATTATTCGTAATGAATAGCTAGGAACTTAGTTTTCATCTCTGAAGTTTGCATGGTTTTTTTAATCTTGCTCTTGTGCAAGTTATTCTAGAAATACCACAACTGGTTCAGCAACATTTGTATCGAGGGGAACAGAGTGAGTAGAGCATTGTGCTGGAGAGTTCAGCTGGCTGCAGGGAGTCGCAGGTGAGGAGCACTCCATGAGTTTCTGAGCCATGCCGGAACCACAAGAGGTGGCTGGAGTAAGCACAATTCACTCCAGTGTATTAGGTCAATGATCTCATTGAAAGGGTAGAAATCAATATGCTTTAAGAAGTAGAGAAGGGAGCAAGGGGAAGATCTTCGGTAGAGTGGAAGAAAAAGGTATTAAATGCAGAAAGGCCTGACTAATTAGAGAACAACAAATAATGTGAGCACACTGTTTTGTAACTCCAAAATGTAAAACTAATTGAAAGAGAAACACGGGAGCCGGGGACAACTCAGGTATTTTAGTTTTACATCAGTGAGGCGTGCACATATGAGGGGGTGGCACAATGACGTATGCCACTCATGTACTTTTACATGTAACCCAGAGTGAATTATGTAAACAACAAAGAATGCTTAATCAAACAATATATTTACAGTATTACACAAACTACTGAAATATTAAATACACAACATACATGACTTCGGATGGCAGCAAGCTGAGTGGCAAAGTCAAATTACTTGGCAACGGGTTTCTTAGTAAAATAGCAGAATTATGGACCCAGAGCATTGTGGATCTGTAAATCTGCCCTTGGGATAATGTTGCTCATAACAATACTAACCATACTAGCATCACCAAACCAACAGGAACTTCTCATTTTAAATAACATATTCTAAGTGGTTAAAATATGCCAGGATGCTACATTACCATAAAAATTGCTTTCATATTAGCAAAAGGAGGTAAACATGTAATGCTGCACATAGATCTACACGAACCGTCTAAAATGTTAACCATTTCTCTCAGATACTGCCTGACCTGCCGAATAACTCCTCCCTTTTCTGCTTTCCTCTCTGAATTGAATCTATTTGTGCTACCTAATCCAAACACAGACACTTCAGCTGAATAATCTGAAACATAGAAAACCTACAGCACAATACAGGCCCTTCAGCCCACAAAGCTGTGCCGAACATGTCCTTACCTTAGCAATTGCCTAGGGTTCCCCGTAGCCTTCTATTTTTCTGAGCTCCATGTACCTATCCAGGAGTCTCTTAAAAGACCCTATCATATCTGCCTCCACCATCGTCGCTGGCAGCCCATTCCACGCACTCACCACCCTCTGCGTAAAAAAACTTACCCCTGACACCACCTCTGTACCTACTTCCAAGCACCTTAAAACTGTGCCCTCTCATGCTAGCTATTTCAGCCCTTGGAAAAAGCCTCTGACTATCCACACGATCAATGCCTCTCATCATCTTATACACCTCTACCAGGTCAAGTCTCATCCTTCGTTGCTCAAGGAGAAAAGACCAAGTTCTCTCAACCTATTAACATAACATAAGAACATAAGAGATAGGAGCAGGAGTAGTCCAATCGGCCCCTCAAGCCTGCTCCGCCATTCAACAAGATCATGGCTGATCCAATCTTAACTCTAGTTATCACCGAATTCCACAAGGCAACAGTGCCAACCAACAGGGCACCATGCTGCCCATTTTATTTTATTATGCATCCCGCCCAAACCCATGTGATCACCCGGGGAAAAAAAAAACGATTTGCCAATTGAGGAGAAAAAGTCTGGAAAATTCCTCTCTGACCCATCCAGGCTATCGAAAACTGGCCCAGGAGATCACATGGCTGATCTAAAACTAGCCTCATGTCCACTTCTGCTCGCTCACCGTATCCCCTAATGCCATTTTTATCCAGGAAAATGTCTATCTCCGTTTTGAATTTATTGAGTGTAGTAGCTTCCACAGCTCTCTGGGGCAGTAAATTCCACAGCCCCACTACCCTCTGAGTGAAGAAATTTCTCCTCATCTGTCCTGGAACGGCATCCCCTTATTTTAAGATTATGCCCCCTAGTCCCAGTTTCACCCATCATTGGGAACATTCTCCCAGCATCCACCCGATCAAGCCCCTTCACAATTTTATATGTTTCAATAAGATCGCCTCTCATTCTTCGGAACTCCAATGAGTAGAGTCCCAATCTACTCAACCTCTCATCATACATCAACCCACCCATCCCCGGAATTAACCTAGTGAACCTTCTCTGCACTGCCCCGAGAGCCAGTATGTCCTTTCTTAAATATGGACACCAGAACTGCACGCAGTACTCCAGGTGTGGTCCCACTAATATCCGGTACAACTGCAGTAAGACCTCCCTGTTCTTATACTCCATCACCCTAGCAATAAAAGCCAGCATTCCATTGGCCTTCTTGACCACCTACTGCACTTGCATACTAACTGTTTGTGTTTCCTGCACCAGGACCCCCAGATCCCTTTGCACAGAAGCACTTTCCAGTTTCTCTCCATTGAGATAATAACTTGCTCTATTATTTTTCCTGCCAAAGTGCAAGACCTCACACTTGTCAGTATTATATTTCATCTGCCAAATGTCTGCCCAATCACTCAGCCTATCTATGTCCCCCTGCAGGGTTTCAATGTCCCCCGCACTCATTACACTCCCTCCCATCTTTGTGTCATCAGCAAACTTCGATATGTTGCACTTAGTCCCTTTCTCCAAATCATTAATATAGATTGTAAAGAGTTGGGGTCCCAACATCGACCCCTGCGGACCACCACTAGTCACCAACTGCCAGTCTGCGAATAAACCATTTATCCCAACTCTCTGTTTTCTGTTAGAAAGCCAATCCTCCACCCATGCCAGAATATTATCCCCAATCCCATGATTTTTTACTTTAAGTAATAATCTTTGGTGTGGCACCTTGTCAAATGCCTTTTGGAAGTCCAGATACACCACATCTACCCTTTATCTACCCTATATGTTATGTCCTCAAAGAACTCCAACAAATTTGTCAAACGTGACTTCCCTTTTGTAAAGCCATGCTGACTTTGTCCTATTAAGCTATGTTTATCCAAATGCCCTGTTACTGTTTCCTTAATTATCGATTCCAACATTTTGCCAACCACAGATGTTAGGCTAACTGGCCTATAATTCCCAGCCTTCTGTCTATTGCCCTTTTTAAATAAAGGAGTTACATTAGCATTTTTCCAATCTGCCGGGACCATTGCCAAGTCCAGCGAGTTTTGAGAAATTATCACTAATGCATCCACAATCCCGACTGCCACTTCCCTTAAGACCCTAGGATGCAAGCCATCCGGTCCAGGTGATTTATCCACCTTCAGTCCCATTAATTTATCAAGTACCATTTCCTTGGTGATTTGAATCGTAGTTAGCTTTTCCCCCTAGAGCCCCCTGTTTATCCAGTGTTGGGATATTTTGAGTGTCCTCTACTGTAAGAACTGTTACAAAATATTTGTTCAGTGTTTCCGCCATCTCCATGTCCCCTACCATTAATTTCCCGGTCTCATCTTCTAGGGAACCAACATTTACTTTAGCCACCCTTTTTCTTTTTGTGTAACTATAAAAACTCTTACTATCTGCTTTTATGTTTTTCGCCAATTTACTTTCATAATCTATCTTCCCCTTCTTAATCAATCTTTTTGTTATTTGCTGCTGATCTTTAAAAGCTTCTTGATCTTCGATCTTCCCACTAGATTTAGCTACTTTATATAACTTTCTTTTTAGTCGTATACTCTGCTTTATTTCTTTACTTAGCCACGGATAACTATTTTTTCTTTTACACCCTTTTCTCTTCAGTGGAATATATTTTTCTTGGTAGTTGTAAAATAATTCCTTAAATATACACCACTGATCAAGTACCGATCTACCCTTTAATCTATTTTCCCAATCCATCTTAAGCAATTCTGCTCTCGTACCATCATAGTCTCCTTTATTTAAGCTCAGTACGCTTGTTTGAGATCCAACCCTCTCATCCTCTAATTGAATATGGAATTCAACCATGTTATGGTCACTCATTCCTTTACTAAGACGTTTTTTATTAGTCCTGTCTCATTACACAGGACCAGATCTAGGCCTGCTTGCCCCCTTGTTGGCTCAGTAACGTATTGTTCAAGGAACCCATCCCGAATACACTCAATAAACTCTTCTTCAAGGCTGCCGTGACCGACTTGATTAGTCCAGTCAATATGAAGTTAAAATCCCCCATAATTATAGCTGTTCCCTTATTACAAGCCCCAACTATTTCCTGATTTATGCTCCGACCAACTGAGTTACAGCTGTTTGGAGGCCTATAGACTACTCCCACCACTGCTTTTTTCCCTTTACTATTTCTTATTTCTACCCAAATTGTTTTGTTATCCTGATCCTTTGAGCCAATATCATTTCGCTTTATTGCAGTGATTTCTTGCTTTATTAACATAGCCACCCCACCTCCTTTTCCTTCTTGCCTGTCTCTCCTAATTGTCGAATACCCTTGTATGTTTAATTCCCAGTCCTGTTCACCCTGCAGCCACGTTTCCGTAATTGCCACAATATCATAACCATATGTAATTATTTGTACCATCAACTCATCAATTTTATTCCTAATACTATGTGCATTCAAATAAAGGACTTTCAAATATGTTTGACATTTATTTCCTACCTTTTCCTTTTGTACAACGCTACGCTTATCTCCGTACATTCTTTCCCCTCCTGAAACACTCTGTCTTTTTATTCCTCCACTTTTACCTACATCCATTACCTTCTCCATTGTCTTTTTAATTACTTGCTCTCTAGAATCCTCCCCCCAACTAGCTAGTTTAAAGACCTCTCTGCAGCCCTAGTTATATGATTCGCCAGGACACTAACCCCAGCCCGGTTCAGGTGAAGCATAAGGCATTCTCCCCAATCCAGACGCCATCCTTGTACATCTCCTCTGCACCCTTTCTATGGTTTCCACATCCTTCCTGTAGTGAGACAACCAGAATTGAGCACAGTACTCCAGGTGGGGTCTGACCAGAGTCCAATATAGCTGCAACATTACCTATCGGCTCTTAATCTCAATCCCGTGATTGATGAAGGCCAAGCACTTCAAAATTGGAAGGGCAAGCACTGAAATTGGAAGTACCAAGCACTAAATACTCAGCAGTCAGGCAGCATCTATGGAGAAAGAAATAGGGTTAACATTTCAAGTGGGTGATGTTCTGGACAAAAGATCATTGAACCTGAAATTCTAATTCTGTTTCTCAGTTTTGATGAGGTCACTATGTCTTTTTCACCTCATTTACTACCTAATCAGCTGAGTATTACTGCCTCAACCTGATTATAGTCTAAATTTGAACAAAATGCACGGTTAAGGTACTTACATTCAAAGTACCGTGCATACCACACAAACAATGCAGATATTCAACATTTAGGAGAAAAAAAATCAGGTATTAACACGTTCCAAATGTTGGTAACCTGAAAGGTGAATTACATGACAGACTTACAGCAAGATCACTACATTCACATGAGGAAAAAGAGGCCTGTCATGTTAGATGTAACCGTTTGTTTGAACAGTAGGATTGAAATGAATCAAGTAGTTTGTTCCTTAGCTGACAAAGTATCCCAGGATCTAGAAAGTTAACTGCATTTGAAGGGGGCCACAGGGAAGAGGATACAGTGTGGAATGATATTCACACTGTTGAATAAAACAGAAAAGGCAAGCATTAGCTAATTATTCCCTGAAAAGGTTTTTCAACCAAGAATATCTCAACTTCTCACTAAAGGAATAAAGAAAACTGAAAATAGATAATAGTTGAATTAGCCCAGGAGCAGTCCCCAGAAGAGGAAACATGAGAAAATGCACTAAATTAATCAATTTAAAAGTGTTTCTGTTAATTAATCAGATTCATATTAATTCTCAGCACAGCATTGGGAACAAAATCCAGATATATATATATATATATGCTGCAGTCTTAATTTCATTAGAACTCAGTCTTGCCTCTGCATACATTGTCACTGGAGAGCAGGTCTTTATTAAGATTCCATTTCCTTGCAGAGCAGCAGTACTGACAATGGCATGTGATGTAGCCCAGCAAAGAGATGTGTTCATGCAGATAATTAATGACAAGGCACAGCAGAGGTACCAGATAGTCCTTAGCATTCACTATGAAGCTGAGAACAGGTGTAAAAATAATTTTAATGTTGATCCCCATAAGTTGTCAGTGTAATGATCAGTATCAGAACAAGTGTGATGCCTAAGTTAGGACACCACATATTTCCATTAAAATGGATTCTTCAGCTTCAGTAAGTTTATTTGCTTTCTCATTGCTGTCTTCAACTGACAGCCCTAAACTCTGGAATTATCTCTCCACTTATTAGCTTTTTGGCTTTTCTTTAAACTCCAGAAGACCTACTCCTCTGAATAACCCTTTGATCACCAGTCCAATATCTTAAGTGGTTTGGTATGATATTATTTTGTTTGGTAACTCCGCCATGAAGTGCCTTGAGATATTTCAGCAGAGTTAGAGTCACAACATCAATGGAACGTTGTTGATTATCTGAAACATTCACTGACCTTTTGGGAAGAAATAAGAGAGATGATCGTGTGGAAAGTCAATAGGAAACAAGAACTTGTAGTGATTATGCCTTTGACTTCAGTCATAAATAATAATCCCCAGAAGAAAGTAAAGTATGATGCTAACTTCAGACATCTGGGAACTACAAATTTTGTATCTAGACTATGTCTAATTATCAATAACATTGTAAGAGTTGTGAAAGCAGAGCATAAAGAACCATTGGAAAAGTTTAACTTATAATCAATCATTTAGGAGCCAACCTAGTGCAAAAGTTGTGGGGAAATCCTGCTGAAATAAGAATCACCAATAGAAAGGAAAGTCTTGTGACCAGGAAATGTTGACAGGGCAGCACATTCCAGTATCACTCAAGATTGACTCCCAGTATAATCACAAGTGTGTTTCTGAGTGCAAGAACTGATGTTTGCATCTGGTATTGATTGTTCTTGTAAATTCCTGTAGCATTAGTCATGTGTCATGTGCTATTTGAGCTTTTGATATTTGATCAAGGTATTAGATTTTGTGATTTAATTCATTCAAGAGTTAATTCATTTATATTGCTTTTATATTTCAATATTTCCACCAGCTGAAATTACTAAAGTTCAAGTATTATTCTTGTTTTTTAAGTTTATCATTGAAAATTACAGTACTGTGTAGAGTAAGGTTATTTGGGCAAGCATACCTGTTTTGTCTCACTTTATCCATTTAGCATTCTCCCTCTTGCAAATTCTATTCTTCTCAAGAATTTTTTCAATTATGTATTGAAAGGTAAGGTTGCATTTGTTCCCATCGTCTTTCAAGATACTGCAACTAATAAACCTTATTATTCTTGATGTTGGGTGTGGTGCACAATCACCACAGGGACACTGAAACTAAAAGGGTTAAATTTTGAAGGCAAGTTACAGAAGCCAGACTGTATTCTCTAGATAGTAAAGTATTTGTGTGATGTCATCGAGATGCTTCAGATAATTAAAGACATTGACTTGATAGATGAAGCAGGCCAGAAATAGTGGTCAGCTCCTTAACATTAAAGCTGGCCACTCAGAATGAAATTATGAAACATAGAAGCAGAATTAGGCCACTTGGACCATCAAGTCTGCTCCACCATTCAATTAAGGCTGATTTGTCTTCCCTCTCCACCCAATTCTCCTGCCTTCTTTGATGTCCTTACTAATTAAGACCTTATAACCCTCCACTTTAAATTTACCTAATGGCTTGGCCTCCACAGCCATCTGTGGCAATAAATTCCAATGAATCACCACCCTCTGTCTAAAGCAATTTCTCCTCACCTCTGTTCTAAAGGAACATCCTTGTATTCTGAGGCTGTGCCCCTTGGTCCTAGACACCCCCACTAAGAAAACATCCTCTCCACATCCACTCTATCTAGGCCTTTCAATATTCGATAGGTTTCATTCTTTTAAACTCCAGTTAGTACAGACACAGAAGAATACATCATACATTAACCCTTTCATTCCTGGGATCATGCTCATGAACCTCCTCTGGACCCTTTCCAATGCCAACATGTGCTTTCTTAAATGAGCCACCTAAAATTGTTCACAATACTTAAAGTATTTCAAAGTTTAGACAGATGTTTGTTACACAAAAGAGGGTTAAGATTTAGAGAATCATGGTGATAACTGGACTTACAAGTTAGCTGTGATCTAGCTGTAGGATAGGAGTAGTTTGAAAGGTACTTCCGTTGTTCTCTATGTTAATAACTGAAGTCACTTATTTGATGGCATGTGCGATGTGCATGTAGTTGAAGAGGAGCCTAAGATAATCCAATGCATATTATTTTGGAGACTCAGTAGGTCACTTTGAAAGGGACTCAAAAAAATCTATATCTTCCACAGGATTTGAGAACAGGTGCCAAGGCAGCAAAGTTGCTGAGAACTTCAGATGACTTAATGTCCGTGGTAGTATGATATATCATAGTACTGTCCACCATACAGAATGAAAGTGGTAGGATTCAAGTATCTTAAGCTGGAGTATCACGATTATATGGTTAAGTTTTGCAATTGTGAAAGGGAATCATGTAAGTCAGTCTGGCTATACCAGGAGTTTTAGACTCTTCAATAGCATGCAGGATCCTTCATTTGGTAGCTTCATGGGCAAACAATATAGTTGAAATCCAGGGTGAGGATGAAATTGTGCTGACCATAAAAAGACCCACAGTGAAGTGGAGGAGGAATCACTGATAGAAACAGCTGAGTTTGTACCCAAAAAATATTGGGGATGCGGATGGGGTTGGGATGATGGCTTTCAAATCACTTTGGTACCTTCAAAGATTCTAGAGATATGAAAGTTCAGGACCAGAAATTGATGATCAAACCCACAGGTCATGGTGTTGAAAAATGTGCCACCACACTCTGGCTTTGACATGCGGGAGAAATCTGTGGGTGAATTAACTAATGAGCAGATTGGATCCCATAACTGAATCTCTTGTGACTGATCTGAGTCACCAGGGAGACACTGAATTAGTGATAGAAAAGACTTTATTCTTCTTTATATATCAAAATAAACTTTATTCATAACTTTAAAATATTTACATGCAGTGCATTTTTATTATTAAGTTCATAGTCAAGGCATTTGTAGTGTTCAGTTACATTTCTTGAAACCAGTGAGTCTGTTGCCAGTCAAGTAATTACCCCTGGGTGGTACACTACTACAATAAGTGAGGGGCTTCCTCAACCATCTCAGCCTCTCTCTGTACAGTAGCAGAAGAGTGCTATACTGTAGTCTTGCAGTGGCTACAGCAGGTCTCAGTGCGTCCCTTAGCACATACTCATTCAGTCTGGAGTGTACCAGTCAGCAGAATTCCTACATGGACATCAGTGTGCAGGCAGACCAAAGGGCATCTTTCACCGAGCTGATGATCTGCCAGCAGCACTTGACGTCTGTCTCTGTGTGTGTCCCTGAGAGCAGCCCATAGATCAGAGAGTGCTCTGTCTTGCAGCTGCTTGGGATGAACCGTGACACAGGTTTCACTCATCACAACAAGCAGGCATTCTCCCAGAGACCCTCTTGGCATAGTCTCACTAAAGTACTCACTTTTCTACTCCTCAGATCAGACAGCAGTTGATTCATACAATAGTTACAGTGACATTGTTTGATTCAATATTTTGGGTTGACAGTGCATGCTTGAAATTATTTATCTAGCTTGGGAGACACCCCTTAGTGGTGTCAGGGCTGACTCTGAGTACACAAATATCCTATTGATTGATCAACTGTACCTGTGACCGTGTTTATGTGCTAAGTGACAACACCAGTCTTGTCTGTCAGCTTTCTTGAAATTTAGTCACAATGGTGAAAAATAACTTAGCCATATCGCTTGGTCTGACCACAGGCCAATTAACTTAACCCCATAATCTTATGTTTGGTTAACACAGATGTAGGCGAGAAAGTTTCATGTTCACTTTGCAAGCCATATCTCTTGAGCAGCCTTCTGAGGACCCAAGTCTGTGCTTTGTAGACTGTGCTATTTGCAAAGCTGTCCTCCTAACTTCAAGCTAATTACACCTTGCATTGTACATTAAGAACTGAAGACTGGTTCTTGCTTGAATAAATATCTGCTATACTCACATAATTTCATAACTCTGGGATAATCACTAACAGAATCCAGACGATCCAATATCTGACCATCTAAGTAATGTAGCTGTGTCATTGGACCTGGCCTCATAATTTGCCATGAAGTTTCAACCTGTTTATATAACATTAGTGTTGACGTGATTAGCGAGCAGACAGCAGTAACAGAGGAGAAATTTCCAACAATAAGTCGGAGTCACATGATGGAGAATGAGGTGAAAAATGCATCAGCAGGAATAGCCCTTCACCATTCTGCCAGTTTAGAGCTACAGAATACTTCAGTTACAAAATGAAAGGGCTGAAGACCCAGGAAGGCCGGAAAGTATTTTAGTCATGTGCTTTCTCAGAGCAAGAGAAGTGCTGTCAACAGGAAGCTACAAATAGGAGCCTTTTATAAAACTGAGGCCAGTGAGTGATTTTAAAAAAGAATGTACACTATTAGCTCAATAATGTGAAAGGCAGTGGTTTTAGTGTTAAGATAAAAAATAATGATTGGTGTATTGATATGATAACAGTTATGGTCTCTCAGTGATGAGAGTTATTTAGAAGTATGAAAAGTGCCCTTGGTGAAAAAATTAGAACTCATTAACAAACAGGATTTGAAATATTTGCTGATGAAACAATAAAAATCTTATGTTAGATGCAAAGTAATGGTTTGAATAATGGTCAAAAGGTGCAGCTGCCAATGATAGTCACTGATTACAAATAGATCAACCCGATTAAGGAAAGGTTGGCTCAAGATTTAAGGGAGATTAAAATAACATGTACAGAGTCGTGCTTTGTTTTCAAGTCTCGACTAGTTTCTAGAGCGTAAAGCACACATTTGCATAATTGTCACATTTGCTGAGCCAAGTACTACAGATGTCAACTGTCCCAGAAACATTGAAGACTCAGGCAGAGTTCTATTGTTCGCAAGTAAACAGCTTCCTGAGCTGAAGTTCGCAAAGCAGGAATCGCTGCAGCCGATTCAGAAGTTCACTAGTTGCAGGCCACAGCCTCAGTCCTGCACAGAGATGAGCAAACCCCACTGAGCCGCAAGCCAAAATGGACCGTCCCTCACTTCTGACTCCAACACCCTGATCGTTTCAATTTGGCCTGGTGCTTAAATCCTCCAAACCACTCGTCGTTCTTCACTCTCCACCACTTCGATACACTCTCGGGCTCGGGCTTGAGCTCTCCCACCTCAATTCAGTCTGTTCCTGACCCTTCCAATTTGGCTCGGCTCTCAGCTCGATGAAACCTTGACCTTTCCTCGACTTCACCTTGCCTCAGCTCCACCACCACTCCGAGTCCATTTCAGCAATTCCAGTCCGGACATGATGCAACCATCCTGCCTCTCCAAGACCCCAGCCCACACCACAAAAATGTCAGGGCACACAGGCGATCTAGCACACTTCCGGCAGGGAAGCCACAGGCCACCGATTGTAGTGATCATTTACCAGAGAAAGTGTGAAGATCGAAGTACCTTTGTTTTATTGGCCACCAGAAAGTAGTCACTGAACTTCAGCAGTGCCATCTTGAGATTGGTCAGTAAGTTGGTGGAGAAGCAGGGCTAATGAGCAATTGTTCATGAGATTTCAGTTTACAGGAAGAATGAGGTAGGAGTCTGTGTGATGAGTCTTGGAAAGACTGAAATAATTGAAGAGAAGAGACTGAAGATTAAAAAGTAACTGAATTATCACATAAAATCTGCATGAGGTACACAGATTAGTCACCAAAGTTCAAAGTAAGTTTATTATTACAGTATGTCACCATATACAACCCTTGGATTCATCTTGTTGCAGGCATTAACAGTAAAACAAAGAAATACAATAGAATTAATGAAAAACAACACACAGTGACTGACAACCAATGTGCAAAAGTTGACAGTTTGCTCGAAGTCACATTCTTAGCCTTATAGAGTCATAGACAGATACTTCACCCACACTGACCAGTGGTTATCCACCCACCCTAATCCTACCTCCACAGTATTTGGCCCATATTTTTCTATGCTTAAGTGATTCAAATGCTTATCCGAAGACTTTTTAAATACTGTCAGTGACCCTACTTCAACCACTCTCTCAGGCAATGCATTCCAGCTACTCATCACTCCAACAGAATAATGTTGTTCTCATATCTCCTCTGTATCTTTTCGCTTCTATCCTAAATCTGTGACCTCTTTATGTTTCTTCCTCTGATATGGGGAAAGGATTCTTGCATTCTACCTTGTCTATACCCCTGATCAATTTATGTACTTCAGTCATGTTCCCATTTAACCTTGTGCACTCCAGGAAGAACAGACCGAGTTTCTCCATTCTCTGCTTGTAATTAAAGTACTCCATCTCAGGCAGCATTCTGGACCCCACCAACCATCTTTCCTACTTTGAAATGTTAACTCTGTTTCCCTTGCCATGGACGTAACGTGACCGGTTACAAATTTCCAGCATTTTCTATCTTTTAAATTTTATTTACTTATTGAAGGACAGCATATAATGATCAAAACTTCATATAATAGTGGAAGCAGTTCACTTTGATGCATCAAGAATGACTTAATAATTGCCTATGTTTAATTGTTGTTCAGCTCATGATAAGAACAGAAATTGTCCAACACATTGTCAGCATTGTATTAGGATAGCCATTGATACTCCTGGGATAGCCATTAGCCTGTTACCTAAACAAAGCATGGCCTCTAGCTTCCGCATTTGTCGTTAACATACAGCGCAGGCTTTAATCACATGGGAGAGTTCAGAGGTTAAGTGAGAGCAGCTGCTCCAATAATTACAGCAAAGTAACAATAACATTGTGCTTGCTGATTAAATATTAAATATGAAAGTTGCAATGAATCTGCTACGGTACTAATCAGGGTTAAACCTGCCTAGGGTGCTGACAGGATGCTGAGTTCCCAAACAATTTTTCCAAATCTTTCAATCACATGGTTTTCTTTCCATTGTCCCAATAGCTCTCCTGTATTTCCCAAAGTATATATCTCTTTGTGTTATGATTACAACAGCATCATAAAGCCTCTATGTGTAGATGACAAGTTTGCAAAGACGTTTAATTTACAGTACTTATTATCCATATTGGCTGTTTTCAACATTAAAAACTACTCCCCCCCCCCCCCAACCCCACCCAAGAACAGCAGTCTCCAGCTGGAGGCTCTCTGTCTATTGGGGAATATCACTCAATTCATTCATTCTCTGTGATCATTACAGAATGGCTCAGTGGAGAATAGCTAATTGATGTTTTAAGCCAAATAACCATGGGGACCTGTAGAGACTCTGGAAAGTAATTCTGTTTCACAAAGATAGAATGTGCCTGCATTAATTGCAGGAAAATTGACATTCCCGTTTGCCACAACATAATTTTCTCCCTGTCACCATGGAATAGTGTTCCCCACCTTTTGTTTCCCCCCCCCCCCCCACTACCCCCATCATTCCCCTTCATTGCTTGTTTTCAGATTGGCTGGTTTCGTATCACTTATATTTTTCTTTTGCAGTTGCCCGTCACAGAAATCCAGACAATTACGATTTCGGAGTCTGTATGTGTTTAGATGTAATGAATCAGCATTAGTAGAATTACATGACTGTGGGTCACTCCAGACCTGACCTGAATTTCCTGCTCCTTTTTGTGAAGCAAATGTTATTAACTGGAGGTGGCTGAAGATATACTGAGCTTGGGGCTAGCCTTCTCTGCGCTCATTGGGAGCTGACTCATTCTGACAAACATGAGTGCTCATTGATGTTACAGTCCAGCAGGGGACAGGTCGGCAGTGAATGGTGGGAGCTGCCATATCCATACCCCTTGTACATAGAGAAATTATTCAGCAGAGTAGGTGTCCTTAATAATATATTGAGTAAATACAGCAGGTTGCATTTGTACAGTGCATTCAATAATGTAAGAAAGTCTCAAAAATAAAAAAAAACCGCAGATACTGAGAAACTAAAACAAAAGAGGAAAATGTGGGTAATACTTAGCAAACACGAGGAGATCTGCAGATGCTGGAAGTTCAAACAACAACACACACAAAATGCTGGTGGAACACAGCAGGCCAGGCAGCATCTATAGGGAGAAATGCTGTCGACGTTTTGGGCTGAGACCCTTCATCAGGACTTAGCAAGTTAGGTTGCATCTGTGGGAAGAGAGGGAGTCAATGTTTTCAGTCAGAACTGAAAAGGAGACAAAAGAAGCTTGTGCCGCTGCAGGAAGGGTGGAACGGTAGATGTTTCAGTTCAGGTAAAACCATGGTAACCAAGAGCTTAAACATGAAATAAGGTTATCTGGTCAGTGGGTGAATGGGAGCAAAAAGAGGGTGAGGAACTTCAATAAGCAACAACATTTTAAGATGTTTAAACAAACTATCGATCCTCAAAATCAATGGATCCTGGACGATAGACTCAGGTCTCAAGTGCAGTTCTACTTTAAAGAAACAAAAGTAAGTATGGCACTTTGGCTTACAGGCAAGATTCAAACACCGAGGCCTTAGACACCACTCCTGACTTTCCTGCTGGCAAATATTTAGTCTCTGGAAAATAAAACTGAAGACCTCAGAGCAAGATTGCAGTACCAGAGGGACAGCAGAGACTGCTGTGTACTTTGCTTCACAGAAACATGGCTCACTGTCGCCATTTTGGACTCAGCACTGCAGCCCAATTGCTTCACCAAATACAGGTCAGTTGAGTCTTTTGAAGGTAGAGGAAGGGAAGTATGCTTCATGATTAACTCATTGTGGTGCACAGATGTGACGGTTTTGTCTCAATTCTGCTCACCCGACCTGTAACATCTGGTGGTCAAGTGTTGTCAATTTTACCTGCTGAGGGTGCTTTCCATCATCATCCTGGTAGCGGTATACATTTCACCCCAGACCATTGTCAGGCAGGCACTGGAGGAGCTGAGCACCGTGTTCAGCAGTCATGAAACAGCGCACCCTGATCATTGCTGAAGATTTCAACCAGGCCAGCTTTAAGTCATCTCTGAACAACTACCACCAACATATCACCTGTGGACTTTAGACTCTGTCTATATGCTGGGAGTAGAAGTATAGCCAGTTGATTAGACTCTCCAAAGTGTGGGTGTGGGAGCGTAAGTGTAAGTGTTTTAGATGGTGGTATAACAGTGGTCAAGTGTGTTGGCTACAGAGACTAAAGACCGCAGCACTGGTGGTGAGGACCAAGAAGATATGATCAAGGGAGGCAGAAGAGTGCTTGCAGAACTGCTTTGAGTCTGTGTACTGGACAGTTATTGAGGGATTCAGCTTTGGGTCTGAAGGTATATGCTACGCTTGTCACCGACTTCATTAAGACCTGTGTGGATTACTGTGTGTCTGTGAGAACAAACAGGACATACTCAAATCAAAAGCTATGGATGAACCAGGAGATTTGTAGTCTTCTGAAGGATAGATCTGTGGCATTCAAGATCTGTGATCCAGAGTTATCCAAGAAGTAGGGAGAGCTATTTTAGGAGCAAAAAAAAACAATTCCAGTTGAGGTTAGAGACTGAGTTGGACGCATATCAGCTCTGGCAGGGTTTGCAGGCCATTACTACCTACAAGGCAAAACCTAACATCACGAATTACTCTGAATCTTCACTCCAAGATGAGCTGAACGCCTTTTATGCACACTCTAAAAGGGAGAATAAAATTACACCTGTGCAAATCCCTGCAGCATCTGGTGACCCTGTGATCTCTGTCTTGGAAGCTGACATCAGAACATCTTTCAAAAGGGTGAACCCTCTTAAGACATCAGGCCCTGACGGCGTAGCTGGTGGGGTACTGAGAACCTGTGCCAACCAACTGTGGGAGTGTTGAAGAACTTCTTCAATCTCTCCCTGCTGGAGTCGGAGGTTCCCACCTGCTTCAACCGAATGACAATCATACCAGTGCCCATGAAGACCAGGGTGAGCTGCTTCAATGACTAACACCAGTTCCACTCACATCTACTGTGATGAAGTGCTTTGAGGTGTTGGTCGTGGCCAGAACCAACTCCTGCCTAAACAAGAATTTGAATGTACTGAAATTTGCTTAATAGCAGTTACAATCTCACGGGCCTTCCACTAGGCCTTGGATCACCTAGAGAATAGCAATACCTACATCAGACTCCTGTTCAATGATTGCTGCTCTGTACCATCATACCTTCAGTTCTAATCAACAAGCTCCAAAACCTGGGCCTGAGTACCTCCCTCTGCAACTGCATCCTTGACTTCTTTACCCTAAAGTCAAAGATTGGAAATAACTTATCCTCCTCGCTGGCAATCAATACTGGCACATCTCAATGATGCATGCTTAGTCCACTTCTCTATTCCCTCTTCACTCATGCCTCTGTGGCTCAAATGCTATCTATAAATTAGGCAATGACACAACTATTCTTGGCAGAATTTCAGATGGTGGTGAGGAAGTGTACAGGAGCAAAATAAATCAGCTGGTAGAGTGGCGTCACAGCAACAATCTTGCACTCATCGTCAGTAAGACCAAGAAATTGATTGTGGACTTAAGGAAAAGAATGTCGAGGGAACATGCCCCAGTCCTCGTCGAAGAATCAGTAGCGGAAACGGAAGCAGTTTCAAATTCCTGGCTATCGGCATCTCTGAAGATCTATCCTCAGCCCAACATATTGATTTAATTACAAAGAACGGGTGACATCAGTTATATTTCATCAGGAATTTGAGGAGATTTGGTATGTAACCAAAGATTCTTGCAAATTTTTGCAGATGTACTGTGGAGAGTATTCTGGTATGGAAAGGCCACTGAATGAATGAATGAATGAATGAATGACTTTATTACTTACATCCTTCACATACATGAGGAGTAAAAATCTTTACGTTATGTTTCTGTCTAAATGTGGAAAGTGCAATCATAGTAATTTATAGTAATTTATAACAAATATATCAGTCAATGTAACATTGTTCTATTTATTATAAATTATTATCATTCAGATTTCTGAATGAACAATCTAGCCATGATATCTCTACCTCACTACTTATTTTTCTCTTTTTGCACTACTTATTTATAATATTTTTTTACAGTTAGTTTATTTTTTTATGTTTTACCATCTACCTCTGCCACAAAACAACATATTTCACAACATATGCCACTGATGTTGAAGCTGATTCTGATTCTGAGATGGTGGGAGGTGTGAAATGCAAATTGAAAGGATAGTTTATGCATGTTGTCTGCTCCAGAGATAGAAAAAAGAAGGAATTAAAAAACTGAGTTGATATTTACACTGAAGCACCACACTCAAAATGCTGGAGGAACTCACAGATCAGGTACGTCTATGGAAATGAATAAAACTAGTCAATGTTTTGGGCTGAGACCTTCTTCAGGACTGAAAAGGAAGGGGAAGATGCCAGAATAAAAAAGTGAAGGGAAGGGAAGGAGGACAAGTGATAGGTGAAACCAGGTAGGTAGGAAAGATAAAGGGCTGAACAGGAAGGAATCTGACAGGAGAGGGGAGTGGACCATAGGATAAAGGGAAAGAGGAGGGGGCCGGGGGGGGGAATGGGGTGGTGAGCGGTGATAAGAAGCTGAGTAGAGGTAAGAGGCCAGAGTGGGAAATGGAAGAAGAGGGGAGTGGGAGGGAAGTTTTTCTAACAGAAGGAAAAATCAATATTCATGCCTTCAGGTTGCAGACAACCCTGATGGAATATAAGATGTTGCTCCTCCATCCTGAGGCAGCCTCATCTTGGCACAGGAGGAGGTCACGGACCGACATACCAGAGCAGGAATAGGAATTGGAATTAAAATGTTTGGTCTACTGTTGAAGCGATGGGAAGATGGGGTAAGCACGGACATTTGGAAAATGGAGGATTTGCAGGTGATGACAGCATTAATGGTGCAGGGAGGGAAACACTGTTGTTTGAAGAAGGAGGATATCTCTGATGTCCTGAGAAGGAAGCCACATCCTGGGAACAGATACAGCAGAGACAAAGGAACTGAGAAAAGGGAATAACATTTTTACAGGAAACATCTTGCAAAAAGGAGTAATCAAGATAATCACGGGAATCGGTAAGTTTATAAAGGATGTCTGTTGACAGCTTGCCCCCAGAGATGGAGATGGAGAGATTGAGAAAGGGGAGGGAGGTGTCAGAGATGGACAAAGTGAATCTAGGGGCAGGGTGGAAGTGAGAGGTAAAGTTGATGAAACTGATGAGCTCAGCATGGGTACATGAAGCAACACCAATGCAGTCATCAATGTAGCAGAGGAAGAGTTGGGGAATGAAGATAACGAAGAGGGTGCCCCTCAAGTCTGGGGAAAATGCAGAGTAAGAGGACAGGTTGGGAAGGAAAAATTATTGAGGATGAGGACCAGTTCTGCCAAACATAGGAGGGTGGTTGTGGAGAGGAACTGTTTGCTTCTCTTATTGAAAAAGAAGTAGAGAGCTTTAAGACCTTTGTGATGGGGAAGAGAAGTGTATAGGGACTGGACTGAGAAGATCAATAGCATGAGCAGTGTTGTGGATGTAGGTAGGAAGGGACTAAACCAAAGGGGATAGAATGAATTCAAGGTACAAGTTCTTTGGGACAGAAGCAGGCAGAGACAATAGGCCTCCCTGGACAATCAGATTTGTGGATGTTGGGTAGGAGTAGAAGCAAGCAGTGACGGTTGAGGTAACTATGCGTTTAGTGGGAGTGGATGGGACTCTCCAGAGTAAATGAGTCAGTGATGGTGTTGGAGACAGTTTACTGAAGGCCCGGAGTGAGGTTCTCTTCAAGGAGCAGGTATGAGGAAGAGTCTGTTTGGCCTCAAGAGCGTTAAGGTCAGTGTGCCACACTACAACAGCACCCACCTTGTCTCCAGGTTTGATGGTGAGGGTGAGATTGGAGCAGAGAGAGTGGAGGGCAGATGGGGTAAGGGTCAAGGAGGAAAGAGAAGTGTTGATCAGAAAAAGGTAAGGCCCTTGCCGAGGGCAGAATATTCCGCCTCGGAGGGGGGAAGGTCAGAGGGAATGGTGAAGACACAGCGAGGATTGGGAATTACGTTGGTGGCACCGGAGGAGAGAGGAGGGTTGGGCTGTTCAGGGGTGGGGTGGGTAAAAGATGGAGGCTCCAAGGACTCAAGAGTGAATGGTGGAGTCTGAGAGGCACGGGGTTGGAGAGTGGTGGTGGGGGGAGGGAAGCCTGGGGGCCCAGCAGCACCAATGAAAGTCTCAGCCTGGAGGGGCTGTCAGTCGACGTCCAGGCTGGATCCAGAGATAGAGGCAGTGCAACCTGTATTCTGAAGGCATCCAGAGTTGAGGGACTGGCACTGGAATCCAGGGTCTGGATCTGCTTCTCTTTGGAACCAGGGTTGGTGATAATTGTGTCAGTGTTCCAGAGGACTATGTAGAAGGGATGGGTTAGCTTGATCCTAGTAGGTTAAAAGGTCAGCACCACAATGTAAGCTGCAGTGGTTTACATTCAGCGTTCTAAAATGCTACATCATTAAAGTTAACGATTATGGACCCAGCACTGATCCCCGCCGTACTGCATCGGTCACAGGTTGCCAACATGAAAGTTACCCCATTACCTGACCTACTGACAGTTAGCCAACCCTCTAACCATGCCAATATGTTAATTCCTACGTCATGGAATCTACCGGGTGTAAACCAGTCGTGAGGCACTTTGCTGAATGCCTTCTGGAAGCCCAATACACTGCTTGCCATCTATCAACTATGGTTCAAGTGTTCCCTAAAATGTCTGTTAACTTTTCAGACTTAATTTTCTATGCTGAATTTCTTTGATTAGATCGCGCCTTTTAATTTTTAGTCAAGGTCTCCTGCCTACTTGATTGTAAACTAACCTCTGCACCATCACCATGCCTAAAGTTGTGGTCAGGTATAAGACGTAGAGTGGGGAGGCTGGGGTCTGTGCATTTGCAGAGTTTCAGGGGACTGAGAGGAGAAACATGATTGGGACACTTTCCTGACAAAGCCAATGCCGCTGCAAGATGAGATAGTCAACATGTTGTCAGTGCTGCCCCACCGAGTGCAGAATGTAACGTGGGCCATGGAGGAGTCCGTCTCATACCTCCTGTGGAAGGCTGTGTAGAGTCAGGAGCCAACGGCATCCACAATGGAGGGAATGTCCACTTCCTTTACAAGGGCTTGGCAACAATCCCATCACAAAGCATCTCCTTATACAGATCTTCTCAAGCTGCTTCTCTGCTACTATCCAACTCCTCAGCCAATCACCAGATTCACTTCCTTTTCCTGGTGGGGCTGCCACGTCCTTTAACCCTTAAAAGCTACCTCACATTATTTTCACATTACTGTACCTTTTTCCACTGCTTCAGTCTGCATTCCTACATTTTGCACCATTTCATTGATTTGTACTCATTGCTATTTGTACTCATGCTTCCTGCAAGGAATTTCATTGCACCCTGGAGTGTGTGACAATAAACCAAATTAACTAATCTCAGTTCAGTTCTTTCTGCTTCTTTTAAAGGTTTACTCTCAGGCATCCAGAGATCAGTTTTCTGCTATGAATGTTTACCCCTCAACATAAGTCAACCTGATCGACTATCGTGGTGGGCGCTATTCTCAGCTGCAGTTCTGCAAGAGCAGTATCCGCATCGGTGGCCAACAGCAGCTCAAAGCTTTCAAGCTGTTAACCACCGGTTACTTCTGCTGAGAGGAGATCCTCTAATGAAGTGTGTCTTGTGCAGAGCTCTAGATTTTTAAGCAAGATGCCACACATCAACACTCACATGTCACCTAAGTAATTGGATTAGGATTTGTTCATTGGCGTGTTATAATCAGTGCTGTGACTGAATAAAACTGAGCCACATGGAAACTGTAAATGGGAAATACAGCAGTCCTCACAGCGAACCACCAGGAGAGAATCCAGGAGAATCTCACTCACTTGACACTTTTAATATTTCTTCAACATAAAAATAACAATAAGCAATTAACTACAGTTTCAACAGCTATAATCAACTATTTAACTTTACATTTGTAATATAGTCATATTATTGACAGAATTACATATTTACAATAGCAGCACATCCTGACCAGCCGAACCCCTTTGAATATTCAACATTGCTGTCCCTTCCAAAGCCAGAACAGGCAAAGTACACCCTTCTTGTTGAGAAATCACTCCATGAACATACAACTAACCAGAAGGCTAAGTGACTAAACAGATCTGTGCCTTTTAAGTTTCACAGATAGGCCTTTAAAAATGTGCTAATGGCAGGAATGTTCATCTATCGTAACACACAAGATACAGGGGGAACCTAGCAGGTCAGGCAGCATCTATGGAGAGGAATAAACTGTCGATGGTGTGGGCTGGAGCCCTTCATCAGGACTGGAAAGGGAGGGCGAAAAAAGCCGGAACAAGAAGGCGGGGAGGAGGGGAAGAAGTACAAGCTGGCAGGTGATAGGTGAAGCCAGGTGAGGGGGAAGGTGGGTGGGTGGGGGAGGGCTCATGAAGTGAGGAGAGTCCTGCCGAAGGGTCTTGGCCTGAAATGTCGATTGTACTTCTTTCCATGGATGCTGCCTGGCTTGGTGAGTTCCTCCAGCATTTTATGTGTGTTGCTTGAAGTGAGGAGTATTGTATTTCTCCTGGCTTCACCTATCACTATGAAACTAGCCCTCCTTCCCCTCTTAAAGAGTTTTCAATTTAATAGCTCCTATTGTAAACTCCTCCACATACATCTGGCACTACCAATCCGCTAGTGAGGCCAGATAACACATTATTCTTCCAGTTTGCTGTGGGCATTGAGAAACCCAGTACGGAACCTTGTGCCGCTGACTGACATGAGTCAGTTGAGAGTTCCTGTACCTTGACTTTCTGGGAGAGAGCTGTCCAAGCGTTAGCAGAAATTGTCCTGTAGGATATGACATACCTCAGTGATGTCAGTCTTGTAAAGCATGATCCTATAAATACATCACAGATTGGACGGGTCCTAGCAGGCTTTTACCTGGAAGTGATATCTGATGTGATCTCCTTTGGATTTTGTGGTGCTTCCAAAAATACAGCCACAACAGTTGATTCCTGTACCAATGAATGCTTTTTGCTCATCACAACCTGAAATTGTTGGTTTTGTGGTTCTGCAGACAGGAAAATTGAGCTAAGTTGAACAGCGTTAATGCCGAGTGCCAGCTCACAGTTATTCCCCTGTATTTATATATGAGCAATATCTAAATTACAGTGATAAGTGAGTCCCATCTCTGCTAGGTGAAGTTGCAATTTCTTTAAATTACCTATTATGTACCCTGTTACATTACACTAAGATCATCTGGGGCAAGACTGTAGTGTGGCACAGACTTGCCCCGATGGCAAGTAGTTCGTGGTCATTTTTGCAGCCGAGTTTCTGTCACAATGGCACAGTGATAAAATGCTGCAGAGACTGGAAATCGGAAACAAAAACCACAAGTTCTGGACCGATACAACGGGTCAGAGAGAGACCAGGTTAATGACCTGATTAAAGACCTTTCAGCAGGACTGGCATAGCTGCAGGCCGGCATTTTCTCTTTTTATTTCTCTAGATTAGTCAGCTCCTCACCATGTTCTCCTAGCAGCTGCTCCACATTTTCTGAGCATGGCAATTGGGTTTTATTCTCTTCACGTACACTTCGCTAGAAAGGTTGTTCAGCTGTGATTTGTTGGCATTTAATGCATCATATGGGGCTGATGTTTGGATCCAAATGTCTCATTGTAGAGATCGTACAGAATTCATAATCAAACCTCCTGCCAGAGTAAAATGCTCCAAGGAGCCTCATTGCTGCATAATTGGTCAAAGATTGATACTGTAATGGGGTAGCCAAGCTCCGAATACTGCAATCAGAATATCCCAGCTGCTTAATAGGAAATTAAAAGAAATTGCCACTTTGCTAATCAGTAAACAGATATTTTTACTGTTCATCTTTTCATAGGTTGCCACACCGTGCATGAAACAATGACATTCTACACAATGACATTCTACACAATAGTTCTATAGGCCAGAAAAGACCATATTTTATGTGGGAAGTTTGTAATTTCAATTAATTTAATTTTTCATCACTTTAATTGTGTTTTTTTTATTTGGGATAGCTCAGCTTCAATATAGGTAATCCAGTCATCATGTCGCCCTTGGTACAAATTTGACATTATTTTTCTTCTGGACTTCATGTTTTGTTGATCAGATAGCTGATGATACTATTGCTAAAAAATGCCAAAATAGAGAAAATGGACTCCTCAGGATCACAAGATCTTTCTGGCCAACTTGCTCCAAGGCCAGTAACAAGTTATATGTAAAATCCAAGCCATTAGACCAGGTCTTTGCATGAATGAAATTAGATTTTAAAGAAAAATTGGTGGCAGAGAAAGGAATGGAGATGCTCGCAAGCAAATGAATCTCAGGGTTTTATGTGACGACATATATGTACTTTGATAATAAATTGACTTTGACATGCTGCACACACCTGATATTCATTCAAATCTTCCATCGTTTGACTTTAGTTGCTAAAAGAGAGAATTAAAAGGCTGTAGGCGAGATGGTCACAGGTGAGGGCCTTTCCTTGCTGCTGAGAATGCTGGGAGTTGCTTTGTTTCATGGCTGAATCACAAGGACAGATGCTAGTGCTTGTACCAGAGCATGTTTGAGTTTCTGCTGATGTCCAGCGGTCCAACTGAGCAGCACAAAGCTTCAAAATCTTTGGGAAGCTTGTATCGTGTTAACACACCACGACACATTAACTCCTTCAAATGGGAGGGAGGAATTAATTGTTAAGAGAAAAGTAAGTAGTTATTTTACACTATATATTTAAGTTATTTTGCTTGTATTTACATTTGAGTGGATGTACTCTCATATAAAATTTAATATTTTTAACATTTTTAAAAATAAGCCCTAAATGTTACAAAATGTTGAAGATATTTGGAGTCAATAAAACAGATACTTGTGAGCTGGGAACAGGGCCTCATCAAATGCCAAATCCATTGTGTGAGTGCAGCTGGCTGTTAGCATTGAAACTATTCCCTTGTTGCCAAGTACTGAGAGGAACCTCCCAGCAGAGAACTGTGTTGGGGGTCAGGCTAAGCAAACAGTGTGACACACAGGCAGGCAGCCAGTGATGCAATAAAATAGTCTGTCCCATAGTCTGAGTGAATACAAGCCCTTGCTGTTGATGTGGGCACAACAGTAGGTCCCAGTACTGGAGCTGCTGACCATGTCTTTGTCAGCTGCTGTGTGCTGATTTCCACTGGATGTATGTAACGGTCAGGGTACGTGGAAATAAATGTGTCCCGGTAATGTTCAGATTGATCTAGAACTTAATTCTTGGAGTAGCAGGGCAGCCAGTAAACATAGTTATAAAGCCCAGTAGGATGCTTTCCATTATACCCAAGGCATGGTTATATTGCAGAATGCTCTAGGATTGGATTGATTCCCAACAGGGAACTGAAAGATAATTTATAGCTCACGCAGAGAGCATGTATTTCAATTGTGGATGTTCAGCCTTTAGCATGATGCACATTCTCTCTCTCTCTCTCTCTCTCCCTCTCTTTAGGGGCAAATATTTAATAATATGCCTCTCCCCATCCCACCCACACAATACTGGCTCCAATTTGCATCTATCAGTAGTTTCTCCTGATTAAAGTGCTGACTCTCAGCGTCTTTCCTGCTCTTGGGTTCACTGTTATTGTTGACTACTTCCTCCCCTTTGGTATTACTTCACATCTTTGTTATCACCCTTGCCCACTGCCCTAGCTTTGACCATTCTTTTCCTGTAGATTATTGCCTCAAGTAAAATAGTTCAACAGTGCACCACTTCAAACTAAGTTTGAATTAAAATGCCATTTGATCCCGTCTTTCTTCTGTCACAGTTATAAAACAAGTTATGACAGTTGACATCCGTGTGACGAAAGTTGATCTAACCCTTTTATCCTTTTCAGACTGTCTGCAGCCTTTACCATCATTGATTCCACTGTCCTCCTACACATTCTCTTTACCATTGGATAGACCTCCCAACTAACCCTAAGCAATCAACAGCAGTATGTTCAGTTTCTGCAGCTGTGGTCTTACTGCTGACCTTTGCTTGCATTCCCTAGGCAAGACTCACCTGAATACCAGCGCTTCTCTAGCTCTTCCTCAATGTTTCATTGTCCATTTCTGAAGAAGCAGAGATTTTCCTCCGGTTAAATGTTGTGAAGATTAAAGACTTTGCCCTCCCTCCCTATTACAAACTCTTCTTCAGTAACTGCCCAGTCCTTTTCTGGTGATTTCCACTGCTGGACTGATAACCCACTGAGATATCGATTAATCCTCGTGCTTGATTAATGCTGGCCTTTGTATCATCTCCATATTGAGTTACTGACAGAAATTTCTTTGGCAAACAATGGCCTACTCTCTGGAATTCTCTACCATTCTACTTTTCTTTCCTACCTTTTTAACCTATCTTTTCATCACTTGTCCCAGTCTCTCTTTCTGTGGCTCAATGCCAATTTTAATAAGGTTCCTTGTGGCATCTCTGATGTGCAAAATGTTCAATGAATAGAGTTACTGTTTTCGCAAAATCCTATGGTGCTTTCAAACGTCTTAAGATCCTTTTCAATAATAGACATTATAGAAATAGTTTTCTTTCCTTATTTCCAGTTTATTTAATGTCAGTGTATGACAATTACTTGCATTAAATACAAAATAGTTTGTAATACGAAGTGACGGTAATGGCTTTGGTTTCTGCAATGCTTCGTATGGGAATTTTTTAATGATACTCCACACTTTGTGGTTAAGGGAAGCTCTTCTTCAGAGCTTAAATAATAAATGATTTGCCTGGATTAATAAACTTATGCATCTGGAAACCCCTATGAGTGTAGAAGGAGGTTAAACAGAAGGCAAGAGCTGACAGGCTTTTACAAGCAGGTGAGAGTGTGTTAGGTGGACAGGGTGATGAGCTAGGGACTTGTACCAAATGAAACAGCATTGAAACACGAGTACAGATTCACATAAGACCAATCTGGTAAGATTGAAGGTATAAAAAGACACTTCGTACTGCTATGTTACTTAAGAGGCTGAATGGAGTCTCGAGGGCAAGTTCTGGCTATTGACTAAAGCAGATTATTGACCAAATGTTTGAGCTGTAGTTTCAGGGGTAAGTGTAACACAAAGGAACAAGTTGGTGGAGCGTCTTCACTCTGTACATGTGAAGTATAGAGCCTATGGGCTTGTATAGTCGCCCGGTAGAAAACAGGGGATTTGGAGCTTTGCCTCAGTGCGCACACTGACATGAGCACCAGCCCTGTGTTGATGACTGACGTTGGCTTTAACTGCTACAGCAATATGTGCAACATGCTGCAGGTTTAATTGAGTACTTATTCCTGCAGTTAGGGAATGTATTTCCTCTAATATTCCCAGAATGTGTGAGTTATGCAATACTTGCCAATATAGGATGAGAAGGACACAAAGATGTTGTATTCCTGCACTGCAACACGTGTGCTGGCGGAACTCAGCTGGCCAGGGAAAAGAGTAAACAGTCGACATTTCAGGCCGAGACCCTTCATCAGGACTGGAAAGATTGAGGAGAAGTGAGAGTAAGAAGAAAGGGGATGGGGTGGTAGAAGTGTAAGGTGGTAGGTGTTCGAGAAATCGATGTTCATGCCATCAGGTTGGAAGCTACCATGATGGTAAAAAGGATGTTGCTCCTCCAACCTGACTGAGGCCTCATTGCGGCAGCAGAGGAGGCCATGAACTGACATGTTGAAATGGGAATGGAAAGTAGAATTGAAATGGGTGGCCACATGGAGATCCCGCTTTTTCTGGTGGACGGAGATATGTGCTCGGTGAAGTGGTCTCCCAATCCACGGCCGGTCTCACCGATGAAACGGGAGGCCACGCTGGAAGCTCCAGATGCAGTAGATGACCCCAACAGACTCGCATGTGAAGAGTTGCCTCATCCGGAAGAACTGTTTGGAGTCTTGAATGGTGGTGAGGGAGGAGGTGCAGAGGTGTGGCACTTGTTCTGCTTGTACCTCCTCCCTCACTACCACACCAGGGATAGGGTTCAATTCTGTTTCCCATTCCGACATGTCAGTCCACAGCTCCCTCTATTGCCACAGAGGCCACACTCAGTTTGGGGCAGGAACACTTTAAATTCCATATGGGTAGCCTCCAACCTGATGGCATGAACATCGATTTCTTGAACTTGCAGTAATTGCCCCCTCCCCTTCACCATTCCCCATTCCTGTTTCCCCCTCTCACCTCATCTCCTCACCTTCCCATCAGAGTGCCTCTCCTTCCCTTTCTTCCATGGTTTTCTATCCTCTCCAATCATATTCCCCCTTCTCTAGCCCTTATCTCTTTCACCAGTCAACTTTCCAGTTCTTTACTTCAGCCTGCCAACTCTCCCAGTTTCACCTATCACCTGTCACCTGCTACTTCTTCATCCCCTACCCCACCTTTTTACACTGACTTCTCTTTCTTTCCGGTCCAAAACATTGACTGTTCACTCTTTTCCATGGATGCTGCCTGGTCTGCTGAGTTCCTCCATGCTTTGCTTTGGATTTCCAGCATCTGAGATTTTCTTATTTTTGTGGTATTCCTGAGCTGGCCCGTTAAGACAGACAGACAGACAGACATACTTTATTGATCCTGAGGGAAACTGGGTTTCGTTACAGTCGCACCAACCAAGAATAATGTAGAAATATAGCAAATATAAGCTTCAAGTTTCACAGACTTCTGCCATTCTGAGATTCAAGTGCTGTTGTCACATGGAGCCTAATCCAGAGATAGTTCACAGGGAAGTTAACAATTGACTAGTACACACAAGTCTAACTCATTTCTCTAGTTTAACATCTTATCACAGTGTTTGGCATCGTTTATATTTTCAGTGATTTAGGAAAAGGGGCAGTAGAAAGAGCTGGAACACTCTGGTTCTGTTGGCTGCGTAAGTCTAGGGAAGACAATCTCCGTGTGAGATTGAGCTGCAAGCCCTGCCTGAAGCCCCCTGTTTGTGTGGATGCTGTGTGATTCGTTACCCTGTTACAAATAAGAACCATGAAATAACACTGCATACAATTAAACTATTTCACTTTATAATTCCTAATTTGACTAAAGGGTGAGTAAAGAAAAAGCAAACAAAAAGAAAAGGGCACATTCTATTGAAATAGTTTAATGTGCACAAGTTGGAGTTCACGGTTTCCCCTTTGCCAATCCTCCTTCGATCTCTCCAGGTTTCCTCAAATCATGGTCCCACTCCGGGTCGAGTCCTACGACCTCTTCTCTCCAGCATCTTCTCCCTTCATCTCCCACCGAACAAAAGACCCAGCTCACCCCAGTCTCAGGCACACAACATGGAAACACCCTCCCGTCATTGGACAGCTCACATTCCGAAGCTCCCGTTATCTCCAAACATAACCCAAACAGTGCTTCTACAGAAAGACCATTACATTAGCAGTGAAACCCTTCCCAGGGTGTTAAGCATACATTTTAAACTTGTATTTCTCTTTCACATCTAAAAAGCAGAACTAAAATAAATGGCATCATATTCACTGATTTGCAAGGCAAATCCCTGTATTCCTGAAAGTATTGTGTCGCAATGCACACTCTCTGCTCCCTTCCATTTTCAATATGAAATTAAGAGATTGGAAAGAGCAGATAAACTTTTTAGAAGCAGTTAGAGTGACTTTTTGGGGGTTAAGGCATATACATTTATCAACTGACTTTGGGTACCAGCCTTCACATCTGATTATGTATTGTGGAATTAATTTGGGGTTGCAGAGCTGAACAATGGGTTCCTAAAAGCCCGAATCACAGACCAGACAACGCTGATTAAAATTAATATAGATTCCTGTGGTGTGGTTGCGAATCAGGTATGAAGCTTGTATATTGTTTCACAGAAAATATTGTCCATACATTGTAAATATGGATTTATCCTTCAATATTTGGCACATAAAATGCCAAGTGCTATGTTGGGCCAGCAAGACCTTTCAACTGAAAACGTCACCATATGATGCCTGCTGTACCTTGTGTTGCTGATAAAGAAGCTGCTTTGTATCTACCAGTAATTTTCTCCAGTGACTTCATTCACCCAACAGCAGAAGCCACGTACTTCAACTTTGATTTCTAATTCTCCTCAGGATCTTGCTCACCTCTCACTTTCCTCTGATGCAGTCTCTTTCAGCTGCCTCGCCCCTGGTGTGTTTTCTCTCTCCCTTCACTCTCTGAAGATCCATTCTCAGCGAAGGCCTCACTTCAGTATCAGGTGAAAGAATTTAAGCCTGACAGTGCTGGTTATTCTTCCATCATGTTTTCCTCCATGCCCACATTGGGAGCTCTTTCAGGTGTATGGTGTATTGGCCTTCATCAATCGTGGCATTGAATTTAGGAGCTGAGAGGTAATGTTGCAGCTATGTAGGACCCTGGTCAGACCCCACTTGGAGTACTGTGCTCAGTTCTGGTCGCCTTACTACAGGAAGGATGTGGAAGCCATAGAAAGGGTGCAGAGGAGATTTACAAGGATGTTGCCTGGATTGGGGAGCATGCATTTTGAGAATAGGTTGAGTGAACTCGGCCTTTTGTCCTTGGAGCGAAGGAGGATGAGAGGTGACCCGATGGAGGTGTATAAGATGATGAGATGCATTGATTATGCGGATAGTCAGAGGCTTTTTCCCAGGGCTGAAATGGTTGCCACAAGAGGACACAGTTTTAAAGTGCTGGGGAATAGATACAGAGGAGATGTCAGGGATAAGTTTTTTACTCAGAGAGTGGTGAGTGCGTGGAATGGGCTGCCAGCAACGGTGGTGGAGGCAGATATGATAGGGTCTTTTAAGAGGCTTTTAGATAGTTACATGGAGCTTAGTAAAATAGAGGGCTGTAGGTAAGCCTAGTAATTTCTAAGGTAGGGACATGTTCAGTACAACTTTGTAGGCCCAAGGGCCTGTATTGTGCTGTAGTTTTTCTATGTTTCTATGTTTCTTTCTTCCATCTTCAGAACTCCTGATCCATTGGTGCTTGCCTCCCCACCCCCCCCCCCCCCACCTCACTCTCTCTGGATCCTTTCTAGATCCAGTCATTGCTAACCACCGATATGATTCCAGTTGCTCACTCTAACCTCTGAACTTGCAGCACTCTGCTCACAAAGGGTAGTCCAGCACTGTGCTCAACTTGCTGATAAGAGACTGAAAACACATGAAATCACTCAAACCTTGTTTTTGACACTGAGTATCGAGTTACAGTCTCCCATAAACTCACAGGCCTCTGTTCCTCTGGACCTTTCCCCCACAGCCTCTATTTTCAGTCCCCAGCTAAGCACAGCTCACCAATAATATCCGGGATACACCATGATGGACCTATAGATTCTGCCTGTTCTTGTGTCTTAGAACTTAATTATTATTTCTCCCCTGGATCCAACTTGTTCACCTTCAACGTGAACATCCAGTGCCTCCACACCAGGGTGGCCTAAGGGCCTTTGCTTCATAAGAGCCCAGCTAGTCCCCCTTCAACATCGCTCTTCATCGAACTCTTCCTTACATTGAATGACTCCTCCTACCTCCTATCAGCCCTCAAAGAGATAGGCAGGGCTCTGGGAATGCACATGGGACAAAGATACACCTATCTCTTTGTGAACTGCATGGACAAAAGGCGTACTTCAGTCCTACTCCTTCTGCAGGATTCAGTCATTTTACCATCTTGGCAATCACTTTTCCTCTGCTGTTATTTTTCATTTAGTTCAATTTTGACTCTTTCCTTCCTTGGCTTCTCCATCTCCGCCTCAATGCAAAAGTTAGGTTATAGATGGAGGTGTAGAAGGATTGGATGTCCATGGGTGAAGGTGAGCAGGTCGTGTCCAGCTGAGAAGGAATAAAGATTGGAAAAACTAAGTTCTAAGAGACAAGCACATGGCTCCACCATGACAATCCTGCTGTATTGCCAGGTTCTTTGGGAAGAGGTCCCGATGGCTGTACCTATCTGGGGCTATGAAACTGGTGGCTGTGGAAAAAATCTTCTAAGGGTCTTTGATGATGCAACAACCTGGTACATTAACTCTCTCTTTTCTCAGAGGCTGCTTGACCTGGGTATTTCCAGTATTCTTCATAATTTTGTATTGGATTGGCAGTGTTGTTTACACTCTTTGTCTGATTGTGCCTTTCACACACACTGTGCAGCTGGTGAGATCTTTTGTGAGTGAAACTACTGCTGATCAAGACCTTTACCTCTAACGCCTTCTTAGTATCAAGTGTTATCCCGCGAAGTGCTTTTGCAAGGTTAAAGTAGTTTGTGTGCAAGCTGAGCTGTTGATCATGCAACAGTGATAGAAAGGCCTTGAAATGTTTCCATGACAGGAAATCAGTGGTTGGTGGGACTGTACTGGTTGCAGCAGCCCACAGCGGTAGGCCTTCTACCCAGAGTGCAGTAAGCCCGATTGAGGTCAGGGTTTTAATCACACTGAGAGGAGATATGGTGGTGGGGTTAGTCTGCATCACAGCCGGGTGAGGAAGGTGCAAATGTTGACCAAAGCAGAACAGAGACTTGCTGAACATATGTCGGATCCCATGGGCAGGTCCCTTTCAATGCCAAAGCAGGCCTTGCAATCATTGTGAGGGCTGTTTCTGTAGCAGTGTTCTACGTCACCTGTGGGCCACAAGGTTTGACTGATTTCTGGAGCTGGTGTCCCAGTTTGGTTCAATATCTCAGTGTATCACATCCACTGAGGGCCCACAAATTCTGCAAATTTTATGATTGGTGTTAAATGTACACCATTTTTTTCCTGGTAAAACATTATTGTTTACTGGACATGAGCTTTGTTCTGTGCAATAGGATTTTTAGACCAATAGATCTGGTAAACAGTTTGCCAATAATAGAAAGGGCTTGTGTTTCTAAAGTGGCTCCCATGACCTCCAGACATGTCTAAAACATTTTGCAGCAAACAGGGTATTTTGAAATGTTGTCACTATTGTGAGCTTAGTCGGAGTTACAGAGCACTACAGCACAGCAACAGGCCCTTCAGCCCATCTAGTCTGTGCCAAACCAGGGCCATGACCTCACTATCCGCTGCAGGGTATTGCAATCCAAGATGGTGCAATTTCCAAACTAGGCAATGATGCAACTGCTCAGGATGCTCTTGATACATTCTCTGTAGAATGTGATGAGGATTGGGGGTGGGAGCTGGACTTTCCTCAGCCTTCGCAGAAAGTAGATATGCTGCTGGGCTTTCTTTGCTATGGAGCTGGTGTTGAGGGACCAGGTGAGATTCTCTGTCAGGTGAACACCAAGAAATTTGGTGCTCTTTACGATCTCTACCCAGGAGCTGTCGATGTTCAGCAGAGAGTGGTCACTCTGTGCCCTCCTGAAGTCAACAAACATCTCTTTTGTTTTGTTCACATTAAGAGACAGGTTGTTGGCTCTGCACCAGTCCATTAGCCGCTGCACCTCCTCTCTGTACGCTGACTCGTCGTTCTTGCTGATGAGACCCACCACGATCGTGTCATCGGCGAACTTGATGATATGGTTCGAGCTGTGTGTGGCAGCACAGTCGTGGGTCAGCAGAGTGAAAAGCAGTGGACTGAGCATGCAAACCTGGGGGGCCACCGTGCTCAGTGTGATGGTGTTGGAGATGCTGCTCCCAATCCGGACTGACTGAGATCTCCCAGTCAGCAAGTCTTGGATCCAGTTGCAGAGGGAGGTGTTCAGGCCCAGTAGGCTCAGCTTTCCAATCAGTTTCTGAGAGATGATTGTGTTGAATGCTGAACTGAAGTCTATGAACAGCATCCGAACGTTTGTGTCTTTTTTGTCCGGGTGGGTTAGGGCCAGGTGGATGGTGGTGGCAATGGCGTCATCTGTTGAGTGGTTGGGACGGTACGCAAACTGCAGGGAGTCCAGTGAGGGGGGCAGCAGGGTCTTGATATGCCTCATGACGAGCCTCTCGAAACACTTCATGATGATGGATGAAGAGCAACTTCCAAATTAAGTCTCACCAACATATTATACAACTTCAACATAATATCCAGTGCACCCCACCAGGGGCGGTATGACGCAGCATGCAGGCTGGAGTCAGTGCTGCCCCCAGTGTTCGCTCGGCAGAATACAAGCTGTATTGTGATCAACCATACCTTTCTGTGGCATTCATGGACTCAGGGTCTGGATTTCTTTTGTGTGGCTGTATTTTAATGATACCTTACATGCACTTGCTATCTTGTATATGCTATTATGTGCTTTGTGCTGAGTATGACTGTTGGTACTGTGTTTTGCGCCTTGACCCTGGAGTAACGGTGTCTGGTTGGCTCTGTTCATGTATGGTTGAATGACAAATAAACTTGAATTGAATTGAATTTCAACTCCTGTACTCAGTACTTTGATTTATGAATGCTAATGTCAAAAGCTTTCTACCTATCTGCCTGTGATACCAATTTCAGGGAATTATGGATCTGTATTCCCAAATCCTTCTGTTCTTTCACGCTTCTCAGTACCCTGCCATTCACTGTGTATGTCCTATCCTGGTTTGTCCTCCAAAGCACAACACCTCATATTTGTTCTGCAGTAAGTCCCATCTGCCATGTTCAACCCATTGTTCCAGCCAGTGCAGACCCACTTCAAGCTTTGATAGTATTCCTCATTATCCACTATGCCCCCAGTCCTAGAGTCATCCACAAATATGCTGATCCAGTTTACCAAATTATCATCCAGATCACTGATGTAGATGACAAACATTGGACCTATCACTGACCCCTGTGGCGCACCACTAGACACAACCCTCCAGTTGGAGAGGCAACCATCTACTGTTATTCTCTGGCATCTCCCGCGAAGTCAATATCAAATCCAATTTACTAACTTACCTTGAATGCCGAGTGATTCAACCTTCATGACCAACCTCCCATGTGGGACTTTGTTAAAGGCATTGCTAATGTCCATGCAGACAACATTCACTACCTTCATCAACCTTCTTGGTAGCTTCCTTGAAAAAATTTACAAGGTTGGTGAGACATGACCCACCATCCACAAAGCCATTTTGACCATCTCCAATATGACCCTGTCCATCCAAAAATTTATATATCCAGTCCCTTAGAATACCTTCCAACAATTTACCAACTACTGGTGTCAGGTTCACTGGCATATAATTTCTTGGCTTATTCTTGAAGTCATTTTTTTGAACATTAGCCATCCTCCAATCCTCTAGCACCTCACCTACGGCTAATGACATTTTAAATACCTTCTATGTGCCACTTCTTATGATTTTGGCAGATAGTCCAGCTTTATCTATTGCTAAATTCGTTGCTTGGTTTCTGATGTTCTTGCCTCTGGTTGGAAGTTTGCACATGTAAATCCAACTCCAGACTTGATCACAAAAAAAAATCAATAGGGAGATTCCACTCTCGGACTCAAATCAAAATTGTGCAATAGATCTTTCACATTTACCCTGAAGATCAAGAACGGTCTGGTTATTATATCATCTGAAAAACATCATGCCAACAGTTAAGCAGCACCTTGCTCATGGTCCTGACGAAGGGTCTCAGCCTGAAATGTCGACTGTACTTCTGCCTATAGATGCTGCCTGGCCTGCTGTGTTCCACCAGCATTTTGTGCGTGTTGCTTGAATTTCTAGCATCTGCAGATTCCCTCGGCCTTGCTCATGGTGTTGATTACCAATGCCGTTGGAACAAGCCAACACCACGTAAACAAACACCTACCACGTAGATGGGCCCTGGTTCGGTTTATTGCTATAAGTTATAATGCTTGTCTTGTTACCTTACAATGAAGTTAAGCATTATTAAATAAAAGTATTCAAAGAAGATAGAAAAAAATTACTATGCCCAATTGATCTTGTTCCTGAAATGGCTGTGACATTGACCAGATGACTGATTCCTGGTGATTCTGGGATAATCATGGAAGATTAGTAGTTGGGTTAGGATAAATACCTTCCCACTTGATTGACTTAAGTTATGCCAGTTGATGCTGTACTGAGGGAACTTTCCATTCACTTACCCAGTGATGTGACAATCACCTAGCCATCTGGGTTTTGAATGTTAACCAAGGCACTAGAACAAGACACCTCATTTCTCCTAAAAATAGTTCTATTGGATCTTTTATTGTCCATGTAAGTGTAAATAGGGCTTCAGTCTAATATTCCATCTAAACATTTGCCCACCCTTCCCTGGCAGTGCCATGGGATCTCAGGTTGCCTTTAGCATTTCTACCTCTGAACAAGGATTTTACTGATTGAGCTAGAACTGGTACCCTGGTTACTTGTAGCACTGGTTGAGAAGAGGCAATGGGACCACCTTGATAAGCACCAGCTTAATTCATTGAAAGGAATTTGAGCTTCCGGGTTAAAAACGTCGATTCTAGACCCTTCTTAGAATGGTACAGCTGGACACTTGGAAACCTCTAAGTGCTTACTGTCAGAGCAATGTAGTAATTGTACCCCCGATGCAGTCTGACCTATTATCCCCGGCTTCCACATGCACACATTGGATAAACATAGAACACAGCTCCTTTACACACAACATTCTTTCATCGAGTTGCCAAGGAAACAGTGACTGCAGATACGTGCCAGGCCTATGCTATTTGATTGATGATTTCACACTGGGTGCTTTATTCTACAATGATGGGCTGAAATAACTGATTAATTTACAATGATTTTTGTCGCTGTCCCATCATGGAGAGAGACTAACACTTAAGATTGGCTGGAAACCCAGAATCTGCCAGTGTCTGTGATTATGTGCAGAGGGGGTAAGTCAGGGGTTTTCAGTAAAAAGACACTGTCCCTCTGTCATTCTTGCTTTGTTACCCTGTGTGACTGACAGGATGGAGTGTATAGATTTACTCATCTCTGATCCAACAGACTTTTTTCTCCTCTCTACAGCGAATCTATCAAAGGAAAGCAATGGCTGTAAATGTGGGTGCACAGCTTCATTGTTTGTCGCTAATGAGCTGACCTTATGAACTCTTGCTCCTCATGCAAATTGAACGTTATGGTCCTGTGGGAGTTGGGCGTGCAAAGCTGGCAGTTGCTGGTGTGCAGAGAGAGTTTTAACCCATAACATGGCCCATTGCAGAGTTCACACATTGACGCATGTTGAGATGTGAGGAGCTCAAACAACTTGCCTCGTTCATTGGAGGTATTCCACAGACTGTCTTTGGAATTTTCAATGGGAGTAGTGAATCACAAAACACAACACTGAAGGGATGACAGCCTGAAAACTACTGTCATAGCCACTATTACAGATGCTGAACCCGGCAACAGGAGTTTGGCCGATGTGCAGGGAACTTGTAGGCACTCTGTGCTAACAAGAGGGAAATGTTTGTGTCCAATCCGGGCATTCACCATGACCGCTGAAGGAGGCCTGGAGAGTTGGGTGGCTTGGCAGCAGGAATAGACCTGTCCTGCAAGATGACCAGTATAAGAGACTTAGGAGGAGTTGAATGGGCTGTCTAAATGCTACACAAATACTCCCCTCCATTGAGCAATCCTGACCAGGAATATTCAAGTTGATCAGCGTATTATATATTTTTTAAATTACAGTAAATTTGAAATAAATTCATTATCAAAGTACACATACATGTCACCATATACAACCCTGAATAAATTGAACACGCCAAAGGCAGGAAACATGTTCCCGATGTTGGGGGAGTCCAGAACCAGAGGCCACAGTTTAAGAATGAGGGGTAGGTCATTTAGAACGGAGTTCAAGAAAAACTTTTTCACCCAGAGAGTGTTGGATATGTGAAATGCTCTGCCTCAGAAGGCAGTGGAGGCCAATTCTCTGGATGCTTTCAAGGAAGAGTTAGATAGAGCTCTTAAAGATAGCGGAGTCAAGGGATATGGGGAGAAGGCAGGAACGGGGTACTGATTGTGGATGATCAGCCATGATCACAGTGAATGGCGGTGCGGGCTCGAAGGGCCGAATGGCCTACTCCTGCACCTGTTGTCAATTGCCTATAATAAGCAAAAGGCATCAAACTGCAAATACAAATAGAAAACATTAACACTAATAAATAACAATAAATATCAAGAATGTGAGATGAGGAGTCTTTGAAAATGAGTCCATAGGTTGTGTTCAGTTCATTTTTGGGATGAAGGAAGTTATCCCTACTGATTCAAGAGCGAGATGGCTGAGATATAGTAACTGTTCCTGAACCTGATAGCAGGGATCCTGAGGCTCCTGTACCTCCTTCCTAATAGCAGCAGTGACAAGAGAGCATGGCCTGGATGGTGGGGTCTTTAATGATGGATGTTGCTTTGCTGCAGCAATGTTCCATGCTTAAGTCGATTTCCAATTCAAGGGCAATGGTGCTTCCATACCAGACGACCCGTCAATATACTCTCCTCCGCACATCTGTATAAGCTTGTCAAAGTTTATGTTGACATGCCGAAGCTACGCAAATCAATGGAAGTAGAGGTGTTGCCGTCTTTTTTTTGCATTGGCATTTATGTGCTTGACCCACGCCAGATCATCTGAGCTGACAAAACTGAGGAATTTGACATTGCTGACCCTCCCCACTTGATCCCCCAATGAGGACTGGCTCATTAACCTCCTGAAGTCAATAATCAGCTCCATGGTCTTGCTGACACTTAGTGAGAGGTTGATGTTGTGGACCCACTCAGTTAGATTTTCAATCTCCCTCCTATATGATGATTCGTGCATATACAATGATTCAGCAATGACCACAACGTCAGCAGTGCATTTAAATATGGCTTTGGAGCTCTGGTTAGCCACACAGTCACAGGTGTGAAGTGAGTAGATGGTGAGGTGTGCTGATAGTGATTGTGGAGATATTGTTGCTAATCCAAACTAACTGGGGTCTGCAAATGAGGAAATTGAGGACCCAGTTGAACAAGGAAGTGTTGAGGCTTAGGTCCTGGAGTTTATTGATTAGTTTTGAAGGGATTATAGTATTGAATGCTGAGCATCCTGATGTATGTATCCTCACGGTTCAGATGGTCCGGGGTGAGTGAAGAGCCAATGAAATAGTATCCGTTGTCGACTTGCAATGGAGCGTTTCCAAGTTCCTTCTCAAGTAGGAGTTGATATGTTTCATCACCAATCTCTCAAAACACTTCATCACTGGATGTAGGTGCTGCTGGACGATATGGTCACAACATGGAATTGGCAGCGCAGTAGATACGCTTGTGAATATGCATGTCTCAGCTAATTATTATTTCATTGTGATAATGTTTAGCTCCGTTCATTCTGTCATAGTACTTATCGAGACCTAGACACAGCACAGCAACGCTTCCTGCCTGCATTCCGCCTTGCCTGAGAAACTGGACTGTTGAATCAACTGACTAAAGGCTAGCGGTATCTCGTTTTATTTTTAGTTGTTCTTTTCAGTCGCAGTGTTGGCTACGTTTCCATTTGAGCATTTTAGTTAATGGCCCTGTTTCCTTTTTCCCATTACCATTGTTGGCATTAAAGTCTGAACTATCGACCTGCTTCAGTGTCTCTCACTCCGCACTTGAGCCATACCTGCATCGGATGACAGCAAGTCTCGACCACACAAAGATGGACCCAGCAGAGTGAGAGAGAGAGAGCAGCTGACCTTGGCCATGAAATTCATTGGTCAGAGTGATTCGTCGAGGCAACAATGTTCCGTTGGAACTCCTATTTATATATTCTTGTTTCTGTCTCCATCTTTGACAGAAGGATCATGCTAAGTAATGGACCCAGTGAAGTTTGAACAGTGACGTTTTGAGATTGGTGGCTTGAGGAGAGGGTCACTTCTATTCTCAGTGCACGTCCTGCCTCTGCATTCCGAGGGTCCTGAGTCTACCTGCCGAGCTTCTCTAGTCTATGTTGAGTTTCTCCGGTATCCATTCCAAGCTTCAAGTCACGTACCCAGGTTCCAGCCTTGTGGTCCCGTGACTCCGGTCTGCATAACAAGTGCAAGCCTATCAATTGATTCAACAAATCATCATTCAAGTCAATAGTGTAAATTCTGGAAGAGCCCTACTCCAAAAGCTGATCCCTTCTGGAGTGTGCAAATACATCAGTAAAGTACCCTATCAAGAGTATTTTTAACCTCTTGATGAAAGTCATGGGACAAACTGGGAAAATTGAACTTTCATGTAGCAAATTAACCAGATCTACAGAGAACCAGCTAGCTTAGTGATGTAAGAAACCTGTCTATGCTGTCTTGACCTGTAAAATTGAGAGTATATCCTAATTGCCTCTAGAAAAAGTTGTGAAAGATAAAACACTGAGCAAGATTTGAATAGGTATCCTTCTCTACTTTTCAAGTTTCATGTTTTCAACATTTCCAAGAACTTTTCTCTATGTTCCCAAGGTTTTTATTTTTCCAATTGATTCCAAGGCTTATTTAATGTGTTTGGGGTTTCTCAATGTCCTCCCCATCTTGATGACTCCCAAGCTTCCCTCTCTGCTTCGCCTGAGGTTTCTTGATCTCAGTCTGTTGGGGCTCCCAGGTCTCTCAGTCTCTCTGCATCCTCAAGTCTCCCTGCCTCTCGAGTCATTCCTGGATCTTGCGTTTTCAGGTCTTCCTGGGCCATCAGGTGCCAGCTACAGGGAGTGGGGTCCTGTAGTGACTTCTTCATGCCTGAGCAGGGCATCAGAGGGCATTGAAGTTTTTAGAGCACCTGAATTGGCTAATTGTCGCTTAGCAACAGTTATTAATGTTTTAAGAGTTCCTTGTGTTTTTCTCGAGCGACTCGCTTCGTAATGCGGCTTCCTGGTGCTCTCTGTTTAAGTTTATTTTGATAGGTTCAGGGATTCTGTGTTAGTTCTATTCCTGAAGCAGATGCCCGATTAGCTCCAGTCGGAGGGTCCTCATTTTGAGAATGTTTTGTGTCACGGTGTCACTTGGTTGAGCTACCTCTGTATAAGCTCTCGTTTCTGTCTCTACATGGAAGTCTTTGGCTCCGATAATGGCAGTGCACACCATGGCACTTCTCTACCAGCATCACCGAAGGACATCTTGGACAAGTCCCTCGTCCAGGACTCATCCAGCGGACACAGGTCTGTGGTGCCTCAGGGGCTGCGCCTAGAGAGGGGGACCGTGTCACAACCACGGATTTGGCAGCACAGTAGATACGGCAATTGCGCTTGTGAATATGCATGTGTCAGCTAATTATTATTTCATTGTGATAGTATTTAACTCCATTCATTCCATCGTAGTATTTGTCTGGACTTGGACACGGACACAGCAATGCTTCGCTGTCTGCTTGCATTCCGCCTTGCCTGAGAAATTGGACTGTCAAGTCAACTGACTGAAGACTAGCGGTATTCGTTTTATTCTTAGTTGTTCTTTTCAGCCGCACTGTAGGCTTCAGTTTCCAATTTGAGAGTTTTAGTCAACAGCCCTGTTTGGCCTAGCATTTATTGTTTTCTTTTCCCTTTAACACTGTTCGAATTAAAGTCTGTGAACTATCGACCTGCTTCAGTGTCTCTCACGCTCTTGGGCCACGTCCGCACCGAATGACAGATAGTCATTGAGGGAGCTCACCGTGCTTTTCTTAGGCACCAGTATAATTGAAGCCTGCAGATATGTCAGACTGCTAAAGGTACAACCCCAGCCAATTGACCAACACAGTTGTTTAGTACTCCACCACATATCCTATCTTCACCTTCCTGAAGGATGGATGCTCCCACCTCGGCCTCAGAGACTGAAATCACAAGATCATTGAGGGCTGTGGGTTTGTGAAGGTTTCTGCATGCTTTGATGGTCAAAGCGAGCATAAAAGGCATTGAGCTCTTTTGAGAGCGAAACCTTGTTGTCACTCATGTCGCTTGGTTTCACTTTGTAGGATGTGATAGCATTCGAGCTCTGCTACAGCTGTCCAGCAATCTTCAAGGATTTCAATGTGAGCTGGCTTTCCAGAGATCATACCTGGACCACTTGTACTTTACTTGTTTGCCAGTCCTGAACGTCACTGATCTGGCCCTTGGTAGATTGCGGATCTCATAGCTCATCGAAGGCCTCTGGCTTCCGGTCGGGGAAGACTCTGAATGATTTTGTGTGGACACACGAAAATCTGTGACAACCATGGTGCATTCATTCAAATTCTCTGATGAGTCCTTGAACACAATGCGGCCCTGTCCACCAAACCCACAGCCACTCCGCTGCCTTCCGCAAGAACCTCGTAGTCCCCGTCTCTGAAGTATTGCTCTTTAGCCTCTGCCTGTATGCAGGTGGGAGGAGGACAGCCGGATGCTCAGATTTCCTGATGAAGTTTTGGGATTGAATGGTATAATCCTTGCAACATGACAACAGGCCCTTTAACTCAACTCACCACTGCTGACCAAGGTCTCCACCTAAGCCAATCCCCTTTGCCCATGTCTGACCCATATCCCTCCAAACCTTTTCTGCTTGTACCTTTCTAGGTGTATTGTAAATGATGTAATTGTACTCACTGCTACCTCACCCTGACTTCCTCTGCCAACCCATTCTATATACCCACCAACTTCCGGGGAAACATTTACCCTTCAGGTTCCCCATTAAATCATAACTCTTTCGCCTTAAGCCTATGCACTCTAGACTTGTCTCCCCTACCCTAGGAAAAGACAACATTTACCTTATCCGGAGTACAAGCCCTGGAGTTCGGGGTCCTATCATCGGCGAGTCCTGGGGTTGATAATAAAGATCGAAGTCCAGAAGGCTGAAGTCCCGAGTCTGCTGGGGAAGTGGTGTGTGAGTGTGTGTGAGGGTGTGAGTGTGAGTGAGTGTGAATGTGTGAGTGTGTGTGAGAGTGTGTGTGTGTGTGAGGGTGTGAGAGTGTGAGTGTGAATGTGTGAGTGTGTGAGAGTGAGTGTCCGTGTGTGAGTGTGAATGTGTGAGTGTGTGTGTGTGAGAGGGTGTGAGAGTGTGTGTGTGTGAGTGTGTGTGAGAGTGTGTGTGTGTGAGTGAGAATGTGTGAGTGTGAATGTGTGTGAGAGTGAGAATGTGTGAGTGTGTGTGAGAGTGTGAGAGTGTGTGTGTGAGTGAGAATGTGTGAGTGTGTGTGAGAGTGTGTGTGTGGAAAGGGGCTTGTTTTGCTGTTGTTCTGCTACACATCGTGGGCATGTTACTTTAGCGCTCTAAGTGTGATTACACTTGCAGGCTGCCCCAGCACATGCATAAGTTGTGTTGGTTGTTAATACAAATATCACATTTCACTGCGATAAATGAATCTGAATCTAATTTTATAATGCCCCACAGATACAAATGGCTAATCAGACTTTGAACTGCCTCAGTTGAGCAGCTGGTTTGGCCAAGTCTAAAAACCTGAACATGGGTTTTCTAAACTGCTGTCATAGACACAAATTCTGAAAATCAATCTCTGTCCCTTTGAAATTTAATCCCCCACCCACTTCCAACCTGCCCCTGGGTTTTGAATGTCCCTGCCCTTCATTTTGATGGTAAATTAGCTTCCTTTTTATAAGGACATTTTTGCATAATTATGTACATTCAACTGATTACATTACTTTTAACTCCACCAGAGGAAAACTGATAAATCTTAGTTATATCATCTTCTGAAACATGTGATGGTTTAGCTCTTCAGAGGACATGCTCCCCAGAATCAGAATCAAGTTTATTATCACCGGCATGGGAAGTGACATTTTTTAACTTTGCAGCAGCAGTTCAATGCAATACATAATATAGAAGAGAGAAAAAAATAAAAAAATAAAAAATAAGTAAATCAATTACAGTATACGTATATTGAATAGATCAAAAACTGTGCAAAACAAAAATACTGTATTTTTTTTAAAAGTGAGGTAGTGTCCAGGGGTTCAATGTCCATTTAGGAATCTAATGGCAGAGGGGAAGCAGCTGTTCCTGAATCCCTGAGGCTTCTGTACCTCCAACCTGATGGTAACAGTGAGAAAAGGGCATGCCCTGGGTCCTAGAGGTCCTTAATAATGGACACTGCCTTTCTCAGACACCGCTCTCTGAAGATGTCCTGGCTACTTTGTAGGCTAGTACCCAAGATGGAGCTGGCTAGATTTACAACCCTCTACAGCTTCTGTTGGTCCTGTGCAGTAGCCACCCCCCCCCCCCCATACCAGATGGTGATGCAGCCTGTCAGAATGCTTTCCACAGTACATCTATAGAAATTTTTGAGTGTATTTGTTGACATGCCAAATCTCTTCAAACTGCTAATGAAGTATAGCCACTACCTTGCCTTCTTTACAACTACATCAGTATGTTGGGACTAGGTTAGATCATCAGAGATCTTGACACCCGGGAACTTGAAACTGCTCAGTCTCTGCACTTCTGATCCCTCTATGAGGATTGGCATGTGTTCCTTCGTCTTACTGACGCTGAGGGTCAGGTTATTGCTGTGGCACCACTCCACTAGCTGGCATATCTCACTCCTGTACGCCCTCTTGCCTCCATCTGAGATTCTACCAACAGCAAATTTATAGATGGTATTTGAGCTATGCCTAGCCAAAAGTCATGTGCATATGGAGAGTAGAGCAATGGGCTCAGCACACACCTGAGGTGCGCCAGTGTTGATCGTCAGCGAGGAGATGTTATCACCAATCCGCACAGATTGTGATCTTCTGGTTAGGAAGTCAAGGATCCAATTGCAGAGGGAGATACAGAGGCCCAGGTTCTGCAACTTCTCAATCAGGATTGTGGGAATGATGGTATTAAATGCTGAGCTATAGTTGATGAACAGCATCCTAATGTAGGGTGTTTGTGTTGTCCAGGTGGTCTGAAGCTGTGTGGAGAGCCATTGGGAATGTGTTAGCCACTGACCTATTGTGGCGATAGGCAAATTGCAGTGGGTCCAGGTTCTTGAGGTGGGAGCTCAGTCTAGTCAAGACCAACCTCTCAAAAGCATTTCATCACTGTAGATGTGAGTGCTACCAGGTGATAGTCATTAAGGCAGCTCATATTATTCTTCTTAGGCACTGGTATAATTGTTGCCTTTTTGAAGCAAGTGGGAACTTCCGCCCATAGCAGTGAGAGGTTGAAAATGTCCTTAAATACTCCTGCTAGTTGGTTGGCACAAGTTTTCAGAGCCTTACCAGGTACACCATCGGGACCTTCCGGCTTGCGAGGGTTAGTTGTGTTCTTGCTTTCAAAGCATGCATAGAAGGCATTGTGGTTCATCTGGTAGTGAAGCATCGCTGCCCTTCATGCTATTGGGTTTTGCTTTGTAGGAAGTAATGTCTTGCAAATCCTGCCAGAGTTGCCATGCATCCGATGTCACCTCCAGCCCCATTTGAAATTGTCTCTTCGCCCTTAAAATAGCCCTCCGTAAACCATACCTGGTTTTCTAGTACAGGCCTGGGTCACCTGACTTGAATGCCACAGATCTAGCCTTCAGCAGACAACATACCTCCTGGTTCACCCATGGCTTTTGGTTTGGGAATGTACAGTAAAGTCTTTGTAGGCACACACTCATCCAAACAGGTTTTAATGACATCGCTAACAACTTCAGCATTCTCATCCAGGTTTGAAGATGAATCCCTGAATAGGGTCCAGTCCACCGATTCAAAGGAGTACTGTAAGCGTTCCTGTGCTTCCCTTGTCCCAATCTTCTTGGTCCTCACTGCTGGTGCTGCAGTCTACAGTCTTCTGCCTATATTCTGGTAGTTGAAATACAGCCAGGTGACCAGACTTCCCAAAGTGAGAGCCTGGAATAGCATGGTAGGTGTTCTTAATGGTGGTGTAGCAAGGGATCTGTTGATGCTAATTGCTTAGTGATTTTTTTCAGAATGGCCTGTTTAAAATCTCCCAGAACGATGGTGAAGGTGTTAGGGTGCGCTGTTTCGTGCATGTTGATACTATTGCTCAGATCATCTAAAGTCTGCTTGACTTTGGCCTGAGGTGGAATGTAAACTGCTACCAAAATGACCCCAGAGAACTCCCATGGTGGGTTAAAAGGATGGCGCTTAACTGCGAGATATTCCAGGTCTGGTGAGCAGAATTGGGACAGCACTGATATATTTGTGCAGCAAGAAGAGTTGATCATGAGGCATACTCCTCCACCTCTGCTTTTCAGAGACTCTATAGATCTATCCTGACAGTGTATAGTAAACCCGTTGATCTGAATCGCTGCATCCGGTACGGAAGGGGTTAACCAGGATTCTGTGGAAACAAAGGACACACGCAGTCCTAATGTCCCTCTGATTCAGCACCCTGCCTCTGAGATCATCGATTTTATTCACCAGAGACTGCACATTTGCCATCAAGGTAGTCAGTATAGGGAGTTTAATACCCCGTTTCCATAAACACACTTGTAACCCCGCTCTGCACCCACGTTTCATCTGTGGTATCCTTTGTGGTCGGAAGTGCCCACATTCAGTGTTGTTTCCATCAGTGTTAAGCAGCGATGGTTTGCTGCATAAAGTGAACAACAGGTCTTTCAACACACCAGATGGTCTCTCAAATAGCCAGGCCATCCGTTGGGATGAAGCAAGCCTTCCACTGCAGTTCAATAACTTCATGTTCCTACTATTGTGCTGAATAAATTTACTATATAAACACAAAGGGGTAATGAGAAGCTTGAAAGCCAGTAGTTTTTATCTCTAGTTCTACACACTGTGAGCTCTCAGTTTGAAAAAAATGGTTAAGTTTATTTTCTCTATATGGATTCCATTAAGAACAACAAAATATGAAATTAAAATCTAATTCATACAGAATGGCCTAAATGAAGGAAATTTAATTAAACCAATTTGCAATCAAAGCTAAGTGCATAATATTGTTCAAATTACTTTACACCAGTGATTTTTGATCTTTACTTCCGTAGCCACCTCCAAGTTTTGCAACGCTCTGCAAACTCATTTCTGTGCTTCAGTGATTTTTGTTTTTTTCCTTTGCTTCCCAACCAGCCAGAACATTTTCAGCACTGCAGACTGCTAGTCTCTAATCTTTCCTCAGGTGCTGTTTGGAAATCTGTTGCTGACTAAATTGAGCACAATAGATAAGATGTTGCAAGATTTTTCTGGGAAATTCAGTATTATGGGAAGCTGGTATAGATGAAATGATACCCTATCATATTACATGGTGAGCAGGCTTGTGTGGCCTATTCCTCTTTTCTTTTACAGCCAGGATTTGCAGGTCCTGAAGAAAATTGTTGGATGTGAAGTTACCTTTTTTTTTTAAACTGGGTGTCAAGCTTGTTGTTGAGCTGCATTCATCCAGGCAAATGGAGAATATCTCATCACAATCCTCTTGGATTGGAGAGGTGATGGTGGAACCTTGGAGATGGTGGAAAATGTTTGGGGATATTAGCAAATATTTGCCACATAATAATTGTCTGACTTCCCTTTGTAACCAAAACATTTATGGCAGATCCTATTAGTTTTGTTAATGGTGATCCACAAGATACTGATTGCTGTAGCATTAGTTACCATAATATTATTGAATGCTAAGGGTAGGTCACGATACCTCCTCCCAAACATTCCTACAAATTCCTCTTGCTCAATGTCAGCAAAACCAGAGATGATTATTTACTTCAGGAGGCAGAAACCTGAAGTCCATGATCCAGTCCTTAATGGGGGACCAGAGGTGCAGTGTGTCACCAACTTTAAATTCTTTGGTGTTATCATTTCAGAGGACTTGCTCTGGGCCCAGCCTGCAAGTGCAATTAGAATAAAGCACCTCTACTTCATTGGAAGTTTATGAACATTCTGCAAGGTATCTAAAACCTTGACAAACTTCTACAGATATGTAGTGGAGAGTATATTGACAGGCGGCATCACTTCCCAGTATGGAAACATCTATGCTCTTGAACAGAAAATCCTACAAAAAGTAGTGAATTTAACCCAGCCCTTTACATGCACAGCCCTCCCCACAAATGAGCACATCTACATGGAGTAGTGCTGCAAGAAATCAGCATCCATTATCAGGGACCCCCATCATTCTCTTTTCTCAGTGCTGCCTTCAGGATGTACAGGACTCACACCACCACATTCAGGAGCAGTTATTACCCCTCAAACATCAGGCACTTGAACCAAAGGGGATAACTTCACTTGCCCCGTCATTGTAATGCTCCCACAACTAATCGACTCACTTTCAAGGACTCATCTCACATTCACAATATTTATTATTATTGTTAATTTTTTATATTTGCGTGTACTGGTTGTTCACTCTGTTGGTGTGGTCTTTCATTGATTCTATTATGGATATGGATTTAGAGTATGCCCACAAGAAAGAAAATCAACTTTGGGTTGTTTATGGTGACAGATGTACTTTGATGATAAACTTACTTTCCTTCCATCATTCAGCAGGATGGTCAGGCTTTGGATACAAGCAACTCCTGCAGTGATGTCCTGGGGCTGAGCTGAGCGGCTTCTAACAACCGCAACCACCTTCCCTTGTGGAAGGTGCGACTCTAACTATTGGAGAGTGATCTCTTTGATGTCCATTCACTTCAGTTTTACCAGGGTCCTTGCTGAACTATCACAGTGCATTTACTCTCACCTCATTTCCAGAATTCTAGTTCTTTGGTTAGAGTGAAGACTACAATGAGATTCAAAATCTGGTGGGTGGACAGTTAATTCAGTAATTAACTGCTATGCCAATTTAGTAACCTTGCGTTAGCAGTATTTCAAAATAAAATACAATGAGATTTGAGAAATACTTAAAAAATATCTTGTACCATTTTATTGAACAAGGGTTTATCAAATTTTGACTGCAGAGCTGTTTTGGAAGGGCTGTTGAGTCTATGAAGCACAGAAAATTTACATTTAATTTTAGTGAAGGGCAAATGCAACCTGATAAAGTTGGTGTTGACCAATAGGCTGAAGCGATCAAGAGCTGAATGTGTGTATTTGTTGAACTGAACAATGCTCAAACTCAAACTATTTAAAACATCATGAATTCTGTTGGGAAATTTGTTCAGTGTTAACCTTCAAGCATGGAGAGATATTTGATAGGATAAGGCTACTTTTCACCTCTGGTCTGGTCTAGTTCTTCAGAAGAACAATCCATCTGCCTCAATCTTGCTCTCTGGCCCTCAAACCCTTTTATTAGTTTCTCCAACTATTTACAACATCCATTTTGAAAGCTGCAATAGAATCAAGTTATAATAAGTTAACCTTTTAACAAGTTTTGAATGCTCAACATTGCTTTTGGTAAACTTAACAGACATAGATAATGAGCATTTGTTGATAGAAGTTTTCTGGCATCTGTACCCTGGTTCAGGCACTTAGTACTAAAGTTTGGCATTGAGGGATTCTACAAAAAGTGGATAACTTGCTGCTGACCCAGTGATACAGGGCAAATTGTTTCCTGTATGTTAACATGAGTGATCTAAATACAACAGTAACCTTGTGTTTATTAATCTTGTTTAGGGCTGTTGATTAATCACATTCAAATAATAAACATCTTTTAGCTTTCACTGCTCTAAAGGGTGAAAAAAACAAAACTGCTCCAATCTAGACAAACATGAAATTCCACTTCTCTGGAAGTTGTATACCCTTAATTAGAGCAAACTCGATGGGCCAGATGGCCTAATTCTGCTCCCATGTCTTATGGTCTTAAAGCTTTCACACACTGCTATCAGAATAAAATTGTGATGAAATTTTTCATCTTACACCGAAGATTTGTTTTAAAGAGAAACATTCCACTCACCTTTATAGCTTTCTTTTATAGCATTATGGACCTCAGGTCAGAGAGGGAAAACAAAGCATTTGTTGTATGTTTGGACTTTCAGAAGGCTTTTGGCAAGGTGCCACACACAAGGATCCTGCTTGTAGTTGGAGCCCATGGCATTACTGGCATGGTTGGAGTATTGGCTGTTCAGTAGGAGGCTGCATGTGGGAATAAAAGGATCCTTTTCTGGTTGGCTGCCAGTGAGTAGTGGTGTTGGGACCATTTCTTTTTATGCTGTATATCAATGATTTAGATTATTTGCCAAGTTTGCAAATGATACAAAGTTTAGAGGAGGGGCAGGTAACATTGAGGAAACAGGTAGGCTGCAGAAGGACTTCGACAGATTATGAGAATGGGCAAGAAAGTGGCAAATGTTGGAAAATGCATGGCCATGCACTTTGGTGGTAGAAATAAATGTGAGACTATTTTCTAGATGGGCAGAAAATCCAAATATCTGAGATGCAGAGTGACTTGAGAGTTCTTGTGCAGAACTGCCTGAAGGTTAATTTGCAGGTAGAGGCATTGGTGAGGAAGGCAAATGCAATGTTAACATTCATTTCAAGAGGTCCAGAATACAAGAGCAGGGATAAGGCATTGGCAAAGCCTCAAGTATTGTGAACAATTTTAGTCTAATAAAAGATGTGCTAGCATTAGAGAGGGTTCAGAAGAGGTTCACGGGATGATTCCAGAAATGAAAGGGTCATCATAGAAAGAACGTTTGACAGCTCGGTCTGTACCCACTTGAATTTAGAAGGACGAGTGGGGATCTCCTTGAATCCTTTTGGATATAGAAAGGCTTAGACAGTATAGATGTGGAAAGGAAGTTTCCCATAGTGGGAAAGTCTAAGGATGAGAGGGATAGAGGGGTGTCCATTTAAAACAGATGTGGAGAAATTTCTTTAGCCAGAGGGTGGTGAATTTGTGGAATTTATTACCATAGGCAGCTGTGGAGACCAGGTCATTCGGTGTGTTTAAGACAGAGCTTCACAGGTTCTCGATTGGACACGGCATCAAAGATTACAGGGAGATGGCTGGGGAGTGGGGCTGAGGGGGAGAAAGGATCTGCCATGATTGAACGGCAGTGCAGGTTTGACGAGCCAAATGGCCTAATTCTGCTGCTATGTCTCATGGTCTTAGTATTCCCTCACTGGTTCATACATACCCTTGTGCTCTTCTGTATTGACTTCCCTTCAATGCACCCACCCATTAGACCTGTCTTGCTTTTAGTTCCCATGTGTAAATTTCAAGTTTATCTTGCAACTCTAAAGCTGGGTTATTAATTTTAGTCAGTTTAGGCACTAAACCTGCATGAAATTGCTCAAGGAACAATTTGTAATTACATCCTTTATACAGAATTTTCTATACCACTTTTCCGTGCTGTTCCCACAACCTCAAACAATTTACTCTTAAATCCAGCCTAGTTTTCCCAAGTGAACTTTCTCTACATTCTCATTTGCAGTTACTCCTCAAATGGAATACACCCACCCTGACACCATCCTGTTTCTAGTTCTTGTAAGAGGATACCTTTAAACACTTGTCAGCCTGTATCACATTGCATCAAATGATCAACCATTTATCTAATCAGTAAGCTTATTATCAAAATACATGCGTATATACCACCATGTACTACCCTGAGATTTGCTTTCTTGCAGGAATTCATGATAGAACAAAATACAATAGAAACCACACAAACAGACAACCAATGACAAACTGTGCAAATACAAAATAAGTAATCGGTCCTCATCCACAGATTCTGCCAACCGCAGATCGGGAAAACCGGTAAGTTCTCTCTCCAGCACTCATTGTTTGAGCATGTATAGACTACTTTTTCTTGTCATTATTCCCCAAATACAGTATAACAACTATTTACATAGCATTAGGTATTCTAAGTAATCTAGAGATGATTTAGAAGTACAGGCATTCCCCAGGTTATGAACGAGTACCGTTTCTGAGTCCGTCTTTAAGTCGGAACAGGTACATCCAGAATTATTTAGCCTCAGGTAGTCAAACGTTTGTCTTTGTATATAGTATATATTTTACTTTTCTATGCAAATAGAACACTTAAGAAAATGTATGTATTTCAATAATTAAACCACTGCTTTGCTTGTAATAATTGTAGCTTTCATTGGGGCAGGGCCAATCATCCACAGAGGAGGGCCGACTGTACTGAAAATGAGTTGTAGAGTCCCTGAAAGTGAGTTAAGAGTCTTATCTGCTTTGATTTTCTTAAACACTAATCCCAGTCTTAATCTGCCCCCACTAGTCCCCTACTATTAAAGCCAAGGGATCTTGATACAGGTGGCCCCCATTTTTCGGACGTTCACTTTATGACAGCTCACTGTCACGAAGACCTACATTAGTACCTATTTTCGCTAACTAAACAAGATTTTCGTTTTTATGAAAAAAAGACGCCCGCTTTATAGGGGTTTACCCGAGAAAGACTACCATGACCGTGAAGCCTTGCGTGGGCAGTTGTTTGCGCATGCGTGTACGTGCGTAGGTATATACGTGCCAATTTTTTTTCTCCAAATCGATTCTGGCTTGCTGTCTTCCCAATTCTGATGAGTGAAGCTACACTGTACATACAATATTTTCTACTTTATATAGGCTCTATAGTTATCATATCATTCCTGCTTTTACTACATGTTCGAGTTATTTTAGATTTTGTGTTTTTGGTATGATTTGGTAGGTTATTTTTTGGGTCTGGGAACGCTCAAAAATTTTTCCCATACAAATTAATGGGAATTGCTTCTTCGCTTTTTGACATTTCGGCTTAAACGGTTTCATAGGAACGGTCTACCTTCGGATAGCAGGGAAGCCTGTATTCACTTGTTGGTTCCTTTTCGCTCCTTCCCTTCAGATTATCAAATCTCCAGTTTTCTACTTTAATCCCCTCCACTCCTCCAGCTCTTATTGAAGTGATTATTTGTTGTCCCCCATTTCCTTTTCAGAGAGTGTCTGTAATAGTCTATTCAATGCAAATTCTAAAATGTATTAACTTAGACCAACATGGCTACAAGTTTCATGAAGATATTTTCCACTGGATTAAAGGCCGACTATAGTTTCTATGAAAATAATTGTAAAAATGTCATTATGCATTTAGTTCTGTAAGATAGGTGTTTAATTAAAGTTAAAACAACTTTAGCCAGAACTTTATTTTACCTTTATTTTCCCCATTCAGCTGAGGTATGTATTCTGGAATTACTGCAGATCATCTCCAGCTTTCAAATTAAATTTCCCCAAATGATTTATAACCCCCATGGATTACAGGCAGTTTTTCCTCAACCAATTTAGGATTTCTGTCCGTAATGCAATCGGGGTATAATGGAATTTATGATGCTTCGTGCATGGTTAAGGTTTGCCCACGAATAGTTTTGATTGCAACAGAGCTCAAAATTAAATAGTGGATAAAGATAAAGGCCCAAGTCTACACAATTCAAACCAAAATATTTTTAACGCATTGTTTAAAAAGCCAATGAGTGCCTTTAGTTCTTAGCAAGGAGGCAATTATTTTCTCTACTTTTTGATGTAAAGTTAAACATTCAGATACTATTTGTGGGATAGTTACGGAAACCTTCTTCCTATTGGGCTGAGTTACTTTTTCCTGCACTACTGTATACCCACCCCAAAGATGTGCCCCTGTGCCAAAGGCCCATGTGCAAATGGCCCAGTTGTACTTATAATTTCAACAAATTTGCATACACAGACTTTGGCATATGCAACATTGTTTTATTTGACATGACATTCCAAGTTATACAAATGATTGATTGAATGGAAAGTTTAAAGTACGGTGTTAATTCTACAAGACACATGTGTATGGAACTTGACATTAAAGGTGAAATCTTATGTCTTAATGTCTGTTGGTGGCCAAGTTTAAATTTGATGTTGACATTGATACCAGTGATTTTTCAATTGTATATTGTAATTTACACAAGACTAATGGACCAAATAGCTCTTTTTTTTTAAAAAAAGTGAATTTAAGATACCACAAATTGTAAGGTTATAGCATTTGCAATATTCTTGGTTATCATTATTCCAGTTGAATTTGCTTTTGAGAATAATATACAAAGGTTTCACATTACAGAGAAGCAGGGTTTGGCAATATATCCCTCCACAACAAGTTACAAGACCACATGCAGTCTCCATAAAGTACATGGCAACATTGCATTAAGATGATCCTACCGTGGATCAATAAAGCAGTGGTTATGGTCCAAATGCCTGTCCATCTTTCAGCTAGAACCAGAATTTGAGACACTGACTTTGGTCTTTACTTTTGGAGGTGGGGTGGGGACTCAACTGAGATGGTTAGCAAACCTTCTGGGTTATCCAGTTCAATATTGAGCCACAGAAAATTAGGTAGAATCAGAGGAAGCTCTGCTAAATTTTCCAGTTCAAGAATTTTTTTTTTTTTTGTTAAATCATTCCAATTTTAGCAATAGCCCTCATCTACAATAGTCCAGTAGCCATACTAAGGGATTGACAAGTATTAAAGATGGCAGTAAAGAGGCACAGATGCTTAAATGCAAGGTTGAAATAAAATGAGATGGCCAGATGACTAAGATGGTCACAATTACCAACTTATGGCATCTTCCTCATACTACAATTATTCATCATGGAAGTAACTTTTTGAACTACAGCATGGAAAAACAATAGAAACGTACAACACAAGACCAGCTTATGTCATTCCATAGTCATGAATTTGAGGTTGATATTTTCAGGTGTCTGCCTACTAGGAAGTATTGTTTCCTACATCATTCTCTTAGGAGCCTGATTCTTGAGCATTTCTAGATTCTGTGGATAAATTATGGCTAGATTTTTCAATTACCACAGCAACTGTTGGGTCTGCATAAACTGATAGCTTTTTAACTACTGCATGCAACAAAATTGCTCAGGCAATTGAGAATGAGCACAGTTGGAGAATCAAACTGTCTTCTGCAGAGAGGATGAGATAATTTAGCTATTCCTTCACAGCTTCATGCCCAGCAAAATCTTGTATATAGTCAGCACGGGGAGCTGAACTCTCCCCTCCTTCTGCAAGGGGAGGCTGCAAGTGGTCTCAAGCCCCCAGCCTGGCATAACCAAAACAATGGCAAATGTAGCTTGCAGTACCAGGGCATCTGGCAGTAGTGCAGCTGTAAGGTGGCAAAGGCACATCAAGTCTTAACCGTAACTTTGCCAATGTTACAGTGTCCAGAAAAAAACTCACTAAAGGAATGCTAAAGGGACTGTCAGAGTATAATTTAAATGCCCTGCACAGATCTAGGAAAGATCTTTAATAGCAGCTACAGCCAAGATGAATATACAAAATTTCTCTTTAAAAAAATGGTTGCAATATGATGTGAAAGAAGGGCAGGCATCGCAGCCCATAGTGGGATACTGCAAGAAATGGATGCTGGGAAGCCACATAAAGTGCATTTAATACTCCCACAGAGTTGAGGAGTCAATGGCATCAGCAGATGCCTTGAGCACACCTGCATGGTCCCCCTTTAAATACTTCCCATCTATTTTAATTGCAACCTTGTTGTAATCACAGAATTCAAACAAGAAATCCACAGGTTTATCACTGCTGCTGGTAACAGAGGAGTCACTTCCAACCATCCAGTACTTTCCAGTAGAATCTGCAAAGAAATACAGTATTGTCTAAGAGCCAGACAGAGAAAATTTGTACTTCAAGATTTTCTAATGTATACATCAAATGTTACAGCTGCAAGTTCAATTCTGGCACAGACTTTATTTATATAATGTCACAATTTCAGTTCCAGACTATTACTACAAGGGTTAACTTTGGTTTCTAGCCGTAAGTAATTGAAAGAAAGCCTGGAGAGCAAAGCACAGGCAAGCAATTTGTTATTAAACCTCTGGGAGTACTACTAAACATGTTATGTTTAGAGGTGACTCTGGAAATTGGAGAGCTAACATTGAAAGGGAAAGTAGCGAGGTGTGCTACACCTCTGGATGCTGCCCACTGCTCAAAACAAAAATCACACTGAAGGCTGAGCAGAGCAAATCACTCAACACAAGATGTAACACAAGTAGAAAGGCTACTCATGTTAGCAATATAACTGAAACAATGAAAGTATTTCTACTATAACAGCTATCATGCTAAAATAAACCATGTTACTGTTTGGTCACAGGAAGAGATACAAGTATTTTGGAAAAGTCCTCTGGGAAGAAAGCAAAGAACAAACAAGTGCTAGTATTTACCTTTAAGGTTGTAAGCTCCATCATTAAGCTCCAGATGGAAGACATCATATGAAGATCTGTTGGAGTCTAGGGTTCCAGTCACTTTCCGACAGCCAATAAAGCCATGCTCTCCACGAAGAACTATTATAGGCCTGTTGATGAGTTTCATTACAAACTCTTCAGTTTCCGCTTGAAATTAGGGTAGAAGGAAGAAGAAAAAGAATACTTCAGTATTTCATAGGTGGTTGTCACCAATTCTAGAGGTTTCAGCACCTCTTCAGGGCACAAGGGATACAAGTCAGGCTCAGGTACGTCATGTTCCAGACCAAATAGCTCAAAAACCAAACTTAGATCACAAAGCAATAATTCTTAAGAGCAGTACAATTCATTTTCCACCTCTCCTACCTGGAAGGGAGAAATGGGGTTACAGCAACTTGCATGAGTGCATTAACAGGAACTTACTTGGTGTTTCTATGCTGGCACAAAGCTGCCCATTCTTTTTTGCAGCCACATATTTGCCATTGGCAGCCTTCAGAACAATTCTCCTTTCGTGCCACTCTATTTGGAAGTAACAATTGTCACTTCTGGAAAACAAAAATCAACAAATCATGACTTCTTGGAATATGTCTGCAGTTTAAGTCACTGCATAGCAACAGTGTATATTCTGGCAATTGAACTATTGCAGGGTTATATTGAGACTTGATGGGAGACGACACTGATTAATGGGCAGAGAATTTTAAACAGATACAAAGGCCAAAGGGTTACACAATAGGTTAAAAATGCAGGTAAACAGTTATTTCTTCCTTGCAAGTTGCTGTTTCTATTGAATTTGTGCTTAAAACAGCCCACATACACACAGTAGCACTGAATCTAAACACAGCAGCACAGCACCATTACTGCTAGTCTCCAACAACCCCAACCTTTTCTTTTAGGCATTCAATTTTAATACATCTCTCAATTTTTAAGAATTTATCAGGAACCAATTGAGAATGCTTGTAGTTTTTGAATCAAATGCACCAGCACAATAAAGGGATATTTATTTCAACATATTGCAGCCATTTATAGAACTGAGCAGGAGAGGGTAAAAAAAAAATCGCAATCCATTGCAGGTTTTGTTTATGGGGGAGATCAAGCCAGTGCAAGCTCATTTACAGGGATGTTACTGACAAATATTAACATAGATCATATTAATATCAATACAAAACATTATAAAACTTTATACCACAAGGATGAACACTTAAACCAAAACACAAACAGGTGGTCAATAAATGCTTAACAGCATTTCCCCTAATTAGACTATCTTGGCTGTATAATATCCATTTAGAAGACTGTCCCTTCAAAGCTCAATTTCAATATTATGGAGTATTTAATGGCACAAGCACTAAGATGGTCAAGTGGCTATGCAAGGATCACAAAAATCAACCAAATCTGCAAATAGTGGAAACCTAAGCAGCAGTTTCAAATTTAAAGATCACAAGTGTTTGTGAATTTAGGGGCAAATGGTGAAGATTGAACATTCCTCCAGTTTTGGTTTGGGTCGAGAAATTCTAGAAAGCCAAAGTTGCTCGTTACAGAAGGAACCCACCACTCTGAACTTTTTGAAAACATGTCAAAGCATCTCCCATGTCGTACTTCAGACCTAGGTGTTTAACAGTCCTTAGAGATGGTTTTAGGAACATGGGGAGTTCGGGACAAATGAGGGGGTCAGGTTAAGGACAGTAAATAGAGGTAGGAGCCAGATTCCTGGTTGAAGTGCTCACCAGTAGAAGGCCAGTGATCCCTGTGGACAGATGTCAGATGGGTGGGCCTCAGGGAACAGGGCTGATTTGACATCCCCAGGACAGGAAACCACCCCCCCCCCCCCCGTGCCCCCATGCTTGCAAGTCCAGGGATCAGAGGTCCATGTTGTTGAAGCCTGAAGTAGGTGAACCGCAATTTGAATCCCGATATCTACCAGCCTGTTCAAGTATGACCTTTCCAGGAGAGGGAATTCCAAGACTGGAAGCCCAAGGCCTGGAGTTTAAATTCCAGAGGCTGATACCGAAGGCTGAAGTCAGTGAGTTGGAAGTCGATTGGGCTGTGGGGGTCTGGAAGTTGGGAGGCCTGATGTCTGAGTCTGAATCCAGGGCAGGAACTGGGAGTTCAGGCCTGGAGGCTGTCTGTCGAGGTTGAGGCCTATCTGTGTGAGTGTCTGGGTAGGCAGGAGAAAAGAGGACTTGCATTGTTCTGCTGAAAATTGTGAGCACTGCAGTGTGAGGCAACACTTGCAGGCTGCCCTCAGCACACCCTTTGATTGTTTTGGTTAATAACACAAATGGCAGTTTTCACTGCTTGTGATAAATGAACCCAAATCTCAAAACCACCCAACTTGAAAACCCGAGATTTCAAGCTGCGATTGTGCAGGAAGCTTACAACGTGAATGAAGCAGCGTTCTCATGCTGTAATGACTAGCTTGGTTAGCAGCTCAAATTAAGTGCTGAATGTTTCCAAATAATATAGTTTCAAAATGTAAATTAAAAATTCGTAAACAATATTCTAAGGTCCATCCTGGAATCATCAAATATTACACTAATCTGTACACTTACTTTGTAGAGGCAGTAGACTGTACCCCTCCATTCGAAGTCAGTGTCCAATATTTTCCAGTACAGGTCCGGAAAGCACATTTCTTAGTTTCTTTGTTGATTTCTAGCTGAAAGGTTTCTTGGTCACTTTCTTCATCCTGATTAGCGGACAGGTCCATACCTTTTAGGAGCAATCCATACAGTCAGCACATAAACCAGGGCAAAAACTGAACAGACCCCAAGCTTAAAGATCAATCAGACCAATCTACATTGATATGCTTCACGCAAGTGGAACCCATACGCACCACCACCCTTCGAGTCTTATGAGTGAACTTCTCACTATTCAGGACATTTACAGAGACAGGTGCATAAAAAGGATCATTGGGGACCTGAGTCACCCGAACCACAAACTGTTCCAGCTGCTACAACCTGGGAAACCATACCGCAGCACAAAAGCCAGGACCAACAAGCTCCGGAACTGCTTCTTCCAACAGGCCATCAGACAGATTAATACATGCTGACGATTGCATTTCTAAGCAATATTGACTGTTCAGCTGTAGATCTTACTGTACATACCATTTTACAAATCACTATACAAGTTGCACAATGCACATTCAGACAGACATCACTTAAAGGTTTTTCCTCATGTATGTGCAGGATGCAAGAAATAGGTCAATTCAATTAATGAGGAAAGCAAAACTGAGGGTAAAATGCACAAGTCAAAGTATATTAGATAAACAGGGGTAAAACTTCCCATGCAGCACCCATCCAACACTCAACCATGATTTCATTTGGATGTTTCAAACACTTCCACCTATCTTGACCATTTCTGTCCCAGAATAGTAATCCAGTTTTAGTCGGTGAATTGCAAAGAGGGAAGTTTTTGTGGATGAGGCTGTACCTGGAGTATTGCTACAAAGTGGGGTCCCTACTCAAAAAAACAATGAGAAACAGTTTATCAGTGACTCCTGGGATGCAGAGAACAGAAATGGAATGGTCCCATCAAGGAGAGATCAAAGGTCAGACCCATTCTGAGTTTACAAGAACGAGATGTAATATCTTAAAACATACAAAATTATTAAAGAGCTTAATATAGGAATATCAAACACTTTTTGAATACATAAATATCAATTTAACATAGAAACAGAAAACCTACAGCACAATACAGGCCCTTTGGCCCTCAAACTTGTGCCAATCATGTCCCTACCTTAGAAACTACTCAGCCCACCTATAGCCCTCTATTTTTCCAAGCTCTATGTACCTATCCAAAAGTCTCTTAAAAGACCCCATTTTATCCGCCTCCACCACTGTTGCCAGCAGCCCATTCCATGCTCTCAACACTCAGTAAAAAAAAACTTACCCCTGACAAAACAAAGGTTGGTGGTGTTGTGGATAGTGTAGAGGATTGTCAAAGATTGCAGAGAGACATTGATAGGATGCAGAATTGGGCTGAGAAGTGGCAGATGGAGTTCAACCTGGAGAAGTGTGAGGTGGTACACTTTGGAAGAACAAACTCCAAGGCAGAGTACAAAGTAAATGGCAGGATACGTGGTGGTGTGGAGGAGCAGAGGGATCTGGAGGTACATACCCACAGATTCCTGAAAGCTGCCTCATAGGTAGATAGGGTAGTAAAGAAAACTTATGGTGTGTTAGCTTTCACAAGTCAAGAGATAGAATTTAAGATTCGCAAGGTAATGATGCAGCTCTATAAAACTCTGGTTAGGCCACGCTTGGGAGTACTGTGTCCAGTTCTGGTCGCATTGGAAAGATTTACCAAGATGCTGCCTGATTTAGAGATTATGCATTATGATCAGAGTTTAAGGGAGCTAGGACTTTACTCTCTGGAGAGGATGATGATGAGAGGAGACATGATAGAGGTATACAAGATATTAAGAGGAACTGATAGAGTGGACAGCCAGCACCTCTTCCCCAGGGCACCACTGCTCAGTACAAGAGTTCATGGCTTTAAGGTAAGGGATGGGAATTTCAAGGGGGATATTAGAGGAAGGTTTTTTACTCAGAGAGTGGTTGGTGTGTGGAATGCACTGCCTGAGTCTGTGGTGGAGGCAGATACACTAGTGATATTTAAGAGACTACTAGACGGGTATATGGAGGAATTTAAGGTGGGGGTGTTATATGGGAGGCAGGGTTTAAGGGACGGCACAACGTTGTGGGCCGAAGGGCCTGTACTGTGTTGTACTATTCTATGTTCTCTGTTATGTTCTATCTCCTCTGTATCTACACCCCAGCACCTTAAACCTGTGTCCTCTTGTGGCAACCTTTTCAGCCCTGGGAAAAAGCCTCTGACTATTCACACAATTAATACCTCTCATCATCTTATACACCTCTATCAGGTCACCTCTCATCCTCCATCACTCCAAGGAGAAAAGGCTGAGTTCACTCAACCTATTCTCATGAGGCATGCCCCCCAATCCAGGAAACATCCTTGTAAATCTCCTCTGCACCCTTTCTATGGCTTCCACATCATTCCTGTAGTGAGGTGACCAGAACTGAGCACAGTACTGCAAGTGGGGTCTGACCAAGGTCCTATATAGCTGCAACATTACCTCTCGGCTCCTAAATTCAATTACATGATTGATGAAGGCCAATACACCGTATACCTTCTTCACCACAGAGTCAACCTACGTAGCAGCTTTGAGTGTCCTATGGACTCGGACCCCAGGACCCCTTTGATCTTCCACACTGCCACAAGATTTACCATTAGTACTATATTCTGCCATCATATTTGACCTACCAAAATAAACCACTTCACGCTTATCTGGGTTAAACTCCATCTGCCACTTCTCAGCCCAGTTTTGCATCGTTTCAAAGTCCCGCTGTAACTTCTGACAGCCCTCCACACTATCCACAACACCCCTAAGCTCTGCGTCATCTTACTAACCCATCCTTCCAATTCCTCATCCAGGTCATTTATAAAAATCATGAAGAGCAAGGGTCCCAGAACAGACCCCTGAGGCACACCACTGGTAACCGACCTCTATGCAGAAAGTAACCCATCTACAACCACTCTTTGCCTTCTGTGGGCAAGCCAGTTCTGGATCCACAAAGCAATGTCCCCTTGGATCCCATGCCTCCTTACTTTCTCAATAAGCCTTGCATGGGTACCTTATCAAATGCCTTGCTGAAATCCATATACACTACATCTACTGCTCTTCCTCCATCAATGTGTTTAGTCACATCCTCAAAAAATTCAATCAGGCTCATAAGGCATGACCTGCCCTTGACAAAGCCATGCTGAATATTCCTAATCATATTATGCCTCTCCAAATATTCATAAATTCCACCTCTCAGGATCTTCTCCATTAACTTACCAACCATTGAGCTAAGATTCACTGGTCCATAATTTCTGGGACATCTCTACTCCCTTTCTTGGATAAAGGAACAACAGTCATAACCCTCCAGAACCTCTCCCATCCCCATTGATAACAAATTCAATTAATTTTAAGTAATTTCCTAAGGACTTAAATACAATGTGATCAGCTGCACACTTTTAATTTGGCCCTATGAACAGGAAAATAGAAGATTACTCAAGTTAATAAAGCCACAACTTAATAGGGAATTTCACTTTAAGCTTTAGAAACCAAGTTTGAAAAGCGTTTAGTCTATTTGTTTGCTTATTGAGATAGAATGCCACAGAACAAACCCAATTTAACCCTAGACTAATCACTGGACAATTTACAATGACCAATTAACCTACTAACCAGTAGGTCTTTGGACTGTGGGAGGAAACCAGAGTACCTGGAGAAAACCCATGCAGTCATGGGAAGGATATACAAACTTCGAAATTGAACTCTGAACGCTGGCACCTTGAGCTGTAAAAGCAGTATGTAAATTGTTATATTATCCTTTTATTTAATACTCTACACCTGGGATGCAATTACAAATTGTTCAACTCAAAACTCAGTTCAATATGAGTCAAGGGGTCCCATTACTACTTGTGATGAAGTATTCAAATATAGTATTTCCCAGCCAACATTACTTGATCCAAAAAGATAGTTGGCCAAGTCAGAGCCGGAATCCAATCCACTGGGCTGTATTGTTTGAGTGATACTTGTAATGAAATTACAAGTAATAATATATTCATGCCTCAATACAAATTAAGAATAATTGAACCTTTTTACATCCTGAATCTTGTATTTTAAAACTAATTTTAGTTCCAAAGAGAAAGCCCACTTCCAATAATAGGAAGTCAAACATTTTGATATTAGCTTTAAAGTATTTCCTTCCCCAACACTCTCCCAAATAAGATGCGAGGAAGTTAAAACTGTTGGAGTTGGGGGAAACTACAGGCATAGAAATTATAGGGCACCTGTCTGGATGTTTCATTCATGGGTCTACAACAGCCTACCTTAGGAGTAAAGACAGCGTCCAGGATTTTCATGAAAATGGTGGAAACTATAGGACTTCCTTTGTTGGAGCCCCTGCCTGGTACTTTGCTACCAACTGTCCTAAGAACGACTAACAGTGGTTGATCCCAAGGCAAAATGGACCAATTTCTCCAGCAACACCAATGCCACAAATCACACATACACAAGTACAACTCACACCTTTCAATCTAAGCGACCCAGAAAAGGCAAGTCATGTTTCATTGTCAAGTTTATTTCTCATTGTAACTACCAAAGTTGACTCAAAATGAAAATAGAAATCATTAACTTGTATTAACGCTTTAGTTTCTTTTTTCATTAAACATTGTCAAAAGTTAAAGTTTGTGTCAGAACTTGTGTACCTTTAACCATGAACAGAGGATTAATACTCACAACCAAAGCAAATACTCTTGAAGAAATCCCAAATTACATGGGGACAGTTTTTGCATCATGTCCTCACTACTTTGGCCAATGTTGTCTAAATCTATGCAGGCCAGCTTTTGAATAGTATTGCAACAGCTGGCCACCTGATGCTTTATTTTGGAAGAACAACAGTTATTTATTTGTGCATGTCAGAGTGGTTTTCTTCCTGTTACTGATGGATGCCCATGGCATTTTTCATCATGATGCTTGTGTACCTTCATTGTTGGAAGTTTCTATAGTAGTGAGGCAATGCAGAAGGGAAAGATGACAAGGACTATGTAGTCCTCACTCCAGTAATCTGAGCACTGAAAGCCCCCAAAGATAGCTGTTGTTTCACCCGATTTGGGGTTCACAACTCAAGGGTGGATGCTACCAGGACACAATCCACTGTCCGTGAGAAAATACTTTTAATGCTCCATCCACAATCTATGTATTGAGCAGGAGGAACCCTTTTCTTTTAAAGGTCAGGCGTTTAGAGTGATATTTTATGTACAAAGTACATTTGTGAGAATCCAACAAGTCTCAATGCCAGAGATACGACCACTTCACTGAAATTAAATAGGCAGTCACCTTTCTTCAAGGGTCTGTAAGACTTCCCTTATGCAATTGTGAGCAGTTCTTTGCAAGTCTTGGTAGAGATGTGGCTATTTGGTATGATATACTAGCAGGGAAGTGACTAGTTGGTGACTGTGACCTCATTAGAGAGCAAACGGGCAAACAGAAGTGCCTAGACCAATTTTGATTGTTCAATTAACTATCCTCCAGGTAACGGCAACACAGACTAACATTTCAAGCTCAACAGTTCAAATTAATTTCCAAGCAATTATAAATGAAATATTTAAGGTTCACCAAGTGCTTATAAAAATGGAAGACAGCCATAGAGATAGCATATAATTTATTTGAAGTATGATCAAAGGTATTGTGACCCAGAATTAAAAACTTTACTTTGGCAAAATCAGGTAGAAAAATTAAATGCAGGATGTCTTGTTACATCTGGTGCAAATCATCTTCTCTGACCAATAACCTCAAAGTAGCTATTGTGCTAATCTCACTGTTTCTTAGTCCACTAAGAAAATAAAGTCAGGCATACTTAGCGTGCCATATTGCTATGTTCAAAACTAAACTGCTAACAGGAACCACACTAAGTGAAAAAGCCCACAGGAAGCTGTTAACCCTGATTTGCACTATGCTTCACAGGCATCACTGCTTGCTACACAGAGCAATTAGCCAAGGGTTGGGGTGGGAGAAGAGATATTTCTCCAAATTATAGAATTCAGACACTCTTAGGAGTTTTGGGTCCCCTATCTTAGAAGGGATGTACTGATATTGGAGAGAGTTCAGAGAAGATTTACAAAGCTGATTCCTGGAATGTAGGGGCTAACATGAGTGTTTGTTGGCTCTTGGACTGTATTCATTGGAGTATAGAAGAATGAGAGGGGATCTCAGAAACATTTTGAATATTGAAAGGGTTGGACAGAGTAGATGTGGAAAGGCTGTTTCCCTTGGAGGGAGAGTTCAGGACAAGGGACCACCGTCTTAGAATCAGAGGATACCCATTTAAAACAGATCAGAAATTTTTTTAGCCAGAGGGTCGTGGATTTATGGAATTCTTTGCCACATACAGCTGTGGAGGCCCGATCATTGAGGCTGTTCAAGGAGGAGATTGATAAGTATCTAATTAGTCAGGGTATCAAGGGATATGGGGAAAAAGCCGGAAATTGGAACTAGATGGGAGAAAAGTTTAGCTTATGGTGGAGTGTCAGAGCAGACTCGATGGGCCGAATGGCCTGCTTCTGCTCCTTTTGTCTTGTGATCTTGTGAAATGATTTTTTCCACTCGACTAGGGTAACACTGAACTCAAGATCTTGATTATGCCCCTATCCACCTCTAAAAGAGAAAGAAAGTTAGAACTATGTTTTGATGAGCATTTTTTGATGCAATTGCCTTAGCTGCAGATTAGCTGCCTGAAGCAGGCCTAACACTATGAATTCCCTGACAGCTATCTACTCCAAAAAGAGATTTGTTTCTATCCCTCTCCTTTCCCAAGTCCATTGTATTTCTTGATGGACTGCTACTGAAGTGCAATTCCAGTTGCATTTAACCCTGTTACTGCTTGTTAATGCACCTCAGGCCAGAACAATGACCATCAGGATAACTGGCTTAAAATAGACCATGAGCAGCATTACCTTCCAAATGCCATTCAAGAGCATCACAGCTAACACAACCACAGATCAATAAAAGCACCATTTTCAATATGGATGGATTAGACAAGGAAACATTCAAGAGGTGCAAATGCAGCTCTGCATGCTACTGCAGCAAAGCTATGCTCCTCCCCTCTTTGGAGGGATTTTCAATAGATAGACAAGGCAGCTTTCATAAACAAAATACTTAACAAAACCATGATTACACCCACATGGAAAGGGTCTTAAGTGGCTAGTGATAAAGTGACAAATGCAAAAATCAAGCAAAAAGAGATTCAATCACAAACAAAAATCTGCAGATGCAGAAATCCAAGCAACACAGAAAATGCTGGAGGAACTCAGTAGGCCAGGCCGCATTTATGGCAGTACAGTCAATGTTTCAGGCCAAGAGCCTTCATAAAGAGAGGTTTGTACATCATAACATGCATTTAGTTTATTGATGTCAGGAACAAACTGTAATAAAACAAGAGATAATGATAATTGTTTACAGCATTCAATGACTAGACCATAGAGTTTCGAGCAGAGCCAAATACGCCCCCCCCCCCCCCGCCACACACACACACCAAAAAACACACCATTCATTAAAAAAAAGAGAATTTGGTTAAGCTATGACAAGTCAAGGCTGACCATTTGGACGAACAACACCAAGTGCAGATAACAATATTTGTTATCCTTGGAAGAGCAGCCATGATCTTACTGAAAAACACAGCAGGCTCATTACAAGGGAGGGTATTTCATCTCTCCAGGTCCTTAAACCAGATGCTGCTCAACAGCTCTTGAGACAGTATAATGGGATTTGGTACGTCAAAGGGGTAACAAATTTGGGTCTCAAGAGGTGCTAATTAATGATCATGAGGCATGGCAGAAAAACTTAGTAATTTCTTTTCTTTGTTTCTGGGCACGTGGCAGCATCTGAAACATCCCACTGTGCTATGTGCTAGAAATTCAAATTTCCAAAGTATCTGCAAAGAACAAAATTATTTCCACCACAAGCTTAATAAAAAGCAAGAACATTTAAACAATAAAGATATTGGCAATGCCCCTCAACTTGGAATCAATTTCATTGGAATGGAAAATTATACTAGTTACTTCGCTATTGAAGACGGAAGAGGCCTGTAGACCACTTTGGCTTGAATGACTTTGGACACTTTCAGCTCAGTTGAGCCTGCATGGATTTGTGGTGTTAGACAGTGCTTGAGCACAAGCATTTGAAAAGATGACTAAAGTGGTAGTTGGAGAGCTATTGCCCATGGAAACAACACTGCAGGTGCTAGAACTTGAGGAAAAAAAACAGGTTGGAACTCTGTAGGAATATGCAGGGTTTTAAAATGTAATGCTGACTGTCCATTTCCCTCCACAGATACTGCTTGGTCCACTATGTTCCTCCAGTATCTTATTCATTGACCATAGCCATTATTTAGACTTACAGAAGCTGTGTCATGTTGGTGTCACAGTGTCATTGCTTATTAACTCCGTAGATGATGAGTGTATCCAAGACCACCAAAAAGCACTAAGATAGCAGGGTAGAAATTATTAATGGAAATACGGAGCCACCAGATATTAATGAATTAAGTATTGGGGATATGGTATTGATGTGGATAGAGAATTGGTTGGCAGACAGGAAGCAAACAGTGGGAGTAAACGGGACCTTTTCAGAATGGCAGGCAGTGATTAGTGGGGTACCGCAAGGCTCAGTGCTGGGACCCCAGTTGTTTACAATATATATTAATGATTTAGACAAGGGAATTAAATGCAGCATCTCCAAGTCTGCGGATGACACGAAACTGGGTGACGGTGTTAGCTGTGAGGAGGATGCTAAGAGGATGCAGGATGACTTGGGTAGGTTAGGTGAGTGGGCAAATTCATGGCAGATGCAATTTAATGTGGATAAATGTGAGGTTATCCACTTCGGTTGCAAGGACAGGAAAACAGATTATTACCTGAACAGTGGCCGATTAGGAAAAGGGGAGATGCAACGAGACCTGGGTGTCATTGTACACCAGTCATTGAAGGTGGGCATGCAGGTACAGCAGGCGGTGAAAAAGGCAAATGGTATATTGGCATTCATAGCAAAAGGATTCGAGTACAGGAGCAGGGAGGTTCTACTGCAGTTGTACAAGGCCTTGGTGAGACCACACCTAGAATATTGTGTGCAGTTTTGGTCCCCTAATCTGAGGAAAGACATTCTTGCCATTGAGGGAATACAAAGAATGTTCACCAGATTGATTCCTGGGATGGTAGGACTTTCGTATGAAGAAAGACTGGATCGACTGGGCTTATACTCGCTGGAATTTAGAAGATTGGGGTGGGGGGGATCTTATTGAAATGTATAAAATTCTAAAGGGATTGGACAGGCTAGATGCAAGAAGATTGTTTCCAATGTTGGGGAAGTCCAGAACGAGGGGTCACAGTTTAAGGATAAAGGGGAAGTCTTTTAGGACCAAGATGAGGAAAAACTTCTTCACACAGAGAGTGGTGAATCTGTGGAATTCTCCGCCACAGGAAACAGTTGAGTCCAGTTCATTGGCTATACTTAAGAGGAAGTTAATATGGCCCTTGTGGCTAAAGGGATCGGGGGTATGGAGAGAAAGCAGGTACAGGGTTCCGAGTTGGATGATCAGCCATGATCATACTGAATGGCAGTGCAGGCTCAAAGGGCTGAATGGCCTACTTCTACACCTATTTTCTATGTTTCTAAGTGAATGGGCAAGACTGTAACAAATGGATTTCTGTGACAACGTGAAGGGTTACCCAAGTAAAAGTTACTTTGGAAATGGTGTAAAGTTAGAACCAAAAATTCAGAGTGACAGATGGCAAGTAAGGGGTGGCAGTCACACAGATTAAAAGGCCAAGGACTTGCAGTGAACCAGAAGAATCAAAGATTCAGCATTAAGCTGAGGATGAACCTCACAGATTCATCTTTCACTCACATTTTTAATAACTGGAATTTAATTAGATTTTCCTTCAGTTTGATCCAGCAGTTTTCTACTTCCATCTGGTGAGATGGAGCTACAAATTCCTGAATCTACAAAATCTGGAGGCAAAGAAGGGCTACAGTTCTTGAAGTTTGACAGTATCCAGAAATTTCTGATTTGGTTGGAAAACCTGAAGGACTGACAGAAGCTGTTACTGCTTTTGAGAATGGAATCAAACTCCAGAAATTAGAACCAGAACATCCAGGAAACTAAATCAGAAAATAGCAATTTAAAACTTTAAATTCTGATTAAAGAACAAAAGGTTTAAAGATGAATAATCTCACTTTGATGTTGATTCTATAAAAACAGAACAGACTTCTGAGATCATGTTTATTCCACATCACCAAATCTTCCAAAATATGCCAAGTGCCATGAGAGTATCCTGGTAAGATTCCAAGAACAGAATATAAAATCGAGAGCCACTTATTGTTTTATGTAGAGACTGAAAGGAAAAAATTAAATTACAAAATATCGTATGATACCCAATTTCTTGAGTCATACACAGCATGTAACAAGAAATATATTTACAAGTGCAAGGTGTAAAATCATAGCTCTAATGCTGGAATAGTAGTGTAGAGCTGCACTCAACTACTAACAGAATCCAATCCAGACTCAGTTGCATACTGGCAGCCCCCAGTTACATAAAGGTTCCACTCCTGACTACAGCCCACAAGCCAAATTTCTGTACAAGGGAGAAATGCCTATTTTCTATAGATACCCATACTGCGTACTTATTATAATTCTTTTATCATCCTAATACCACCTTTAGATAAACTGATAGAATATGCACTGTAACCAATCATTAATGAAACTTTACTTATTACTAGCTTGAAAGATGCTTTTAAACTTGCAGATTTTTGCAAGGCAGGTTTTTGTAATCAAATACAACCTGAGGGCTTCTCCTGTAATAAATGCAAGATGGTGCTTATTCAAAACTGCTTTTAGGAACTACACTTTTTCCTGAAGTACCCAAAGTGTTTCACCCCTCCCCCTCTTCAAGAGCATTTCCTTTTTTGGGAGCCCCTACTACACTGCTTTGGTGGGCTACCCACCACATTACAATCGACATTCAGTGCAGGCTCTCATGTCAGGGGGCTGCATAGATAAGTACCGATCACATCACTCCTGAATTTGCACACTTCATATGACCACAAAGATCCAGCATTCACACTTTGTGGCCCAGAAGTCACTGTACAGTTAAATTTTTAAAAACATTTTCACATATTATACACCAAGTAATCTCCAAGTACACAATTCAGAGAAAAGCAATTTTTTTGTGAAGACTTCAATGGACCAGTAGGACCAGAGGAACCACAAAAATTACAAGTTTTACAAAACTAGGTTAGGAGATTGGAAGAATCAGTTATCACAGTAGAGAACTGATCTCTGAAGCAAAGGTAAAGATAGTGCAGATTCAGATGCTGAAAGATAAGCTAGCAGGTTCAAGAGTAGAACCATTGACAAACTTAAGCCTGCATGGGTTCTGCTATGTACTACAGCACTTACAAACCAGTCTGTTCCAAAGGAAGACACAACTCCTTTAGCAGAAACAAGTAGAGAAAGAATTTACTTCACACTTATTTATGGTAATTGCAGACAATCAGAACAGGCACCAACTACCCCAGTGTGACAAATAGCCAACTATTCCCATTTGTTACTTGGATTATTTTATTTTAGGTGGATCACACAGGAGCTACGTGTGGTTATCAATTTTCATCACTACATAATGGAAATATTTGAGTAACTCATGTTATCTTCTTTCACATGCAAATGTGATTGACACAACAGGTTGGAACACACTTCATAAATTCCAAAAACATCTACACAGAAAAAAACCATTAGCAGATATACCATTGAGAAATAGCCAGCACCTGTTAGACTGCATCTAGAATTGCCCAGGTGTATACCCAAAAATAGTCTGAACAATTCAAACAATGCCAAAGTCCCATTTTGCTCATGTTCTTGGGTTACAGACTTTGGAATGATACTCGCTACTCCAATTTCATCTTGCTTTAAGACAAAACTGCTCAAGTGCAAAATGGAAACCGAATAGACAAAATAATATTTGGCTTCATGTTGTACAATGAAACTTTCTGAATATCTCCAAAGTGGAAGGTGTTTTATAGGATTAAATTCATTCTTGGGCATAGTAGGAGTAAGGGTTCTTAAGCAGGATGAATTTTGTTGAACAGCAAGTATGTCTCCAAAGCTTGTAATCCAGCTACACAAGCAGAGGTTAAGACCTTAAATATATTCAATGACATTGCTTCCAACGTTCCTGGAGGAAGAGTTCTAAGAACCACAAGTTGATTGGTGTCTTGTAAAGGCAACCCCTAATTGCAAAGTCCCCCACAAGAAAACATTTGCTCCACATCCACACTGTTAAGACACATCCGAATCATACACAATTAAATCACTTCACTTTTCTAAACTTTAACTTAGCAAATAGTAGTAAATTTATGGTGCAATCTAAACAGCCATTAGAGATACATTATCAAACTGACCAATTGAATACTCCAGAATAGTTAACACAAAGGGCAATTGAGTAAAGGAAGCCAACGGCCCCAATATATAGGCCAGGTCTGACCATGGATATTGCATCATAGTTGTTTGCCTCAGAGTTGATATGTAAGCTAGGGCAGTACGATATGAAGAGCAAGCATGTCCTCTCCATGTAGCTGATGAATCCAATAATGAGATAAAGGTAATAGGTGGGAAAAATTACAACCCAAAGTCAAATAGAATAATTCTGCCTAGAGCTATGAAACAGAAACATTGCTGCACGCAATTCCCCACAACAGTTTGGTAATTAGGTGTCATCAGGAAATTAGAGGTGCATTTTATAAAGTAACAATAATCAATGAAGTGTTTAGTCTACATAAACATATCAGGAATTCATGGAGCGGATACAAATTCATTTTCTAGATCAGCACACTGAAGTATTAACAAGAGAATCAGATACATCTAGTGTGCAATGAGAAAGGGCAAGTGAATAATCTGGCAGTTAAGCAGCTGACTAGTAGCAATGGCTTTATGATGCATTAGTTCAGTCAGAAAATAGAATCTTAAGATCAGAATAAAGGCACAAGCAATAAATTGTCTAAGATGAAATGAAAAACTTAATTAAAATACGAAAATGACTTGATAATTAAAAAGTCACCCACTGTGACTATAAAGAACTTTAAAATTGAATTGACTTTATTACTTACATCCTTTGTATGCACGAGTAAAAATCATTGTTAACATCTCCATCTAAATGTGCAATGTACAATTATAAAGTATAATAAATAAATGTAGAACAGGACAGTCAATATAACAATTGTATTAGAGTAAATTAATCAGACTGATGGCCTGGTGGAAGAAGCTGTCCTGGAGCTGGTTAGTTCTGGCTTTGTGCTGCGGTACCATTTTCCGAATGGTAGCAGCTGGAACAGTTTGTGTTTGGGGTGACTCAGGTCCCCAATGATCCTTCAGGTACTTTTTACACACCTGTCTTTATAAATGTCCTGAATAGTTCACATCTACAGATGTGCTGGGCTGTCTGCACCACTCTCTGCATTGAGTGAAGTACAATTCCCATACCAGGCAGTGATGCAGCCAGTCAAGATGCTCTCAACTGTGCCCCTATAAAAAGTTCTTAGGATTTGGAGGTCCATACCAAATTTCTTCAACCATCTGAGGTGAAAGAGGCACAGCTGTGCCTTTTTCACCACACAGCTGGTACATACAGACCACGTGAGATCCTTGATGACGTTTATGCCAAGGGACTTAAAGCTGTTCACCCTCTCAATCCTTGGGGCTAGCCTGTCTCCATTCCTCCTGTAGTCCACAACGAGCTCCTTTGTTTTTGCGACATTGAGGGAGAGGTTGTTTTCTTGACACCACTGTGTCAGTATAAAATGAACAGGAAAAGGCACCATGTTGCCAAATAAGTGAGCTCTAGCTTTAGGGAACTTTCATACCTCAGAGGGAAAAGGCATTCAAATGTAGATAGTGGGGAATGAAAACAAACCATAGACTTCCGTAGCGCACACGTGAAAAATCTTATCTAATACAAGCTATTAGATAATAACTTGTAATACAGCCCAGAGAAAAAGGAAATGGCGGAGAAATTATAAAATCTGAGCATCTCTTTATCAAAGGAGACAGAAAATCTGCTGATTATGGAGAACTACAGGGGCACAGTAAAAGAGCTTTGATAAATTAGCCCAAAAATTAGAGAAATTAAATAGACTGAAAGATTATAATTTGTTAGGATCTGATAACCTGTATGCTATAGTACTGAATGGGTTGGCTAGGGAGATAATAGATACGCTCACTGCCATTTTCCAAAACATTATAGATTCTGACTGGCTCTCAGAAATTGGAAGGTAGATAGTTTAAAAACTTGAAGCAGCAACAGATCAATTGGTCCAACATCAATAATGGGGAAAAAGTCCAGAAAATTGTAAATTACAGAAGCAATACAAGAAAACATGACCTCAATAAAAGATACCACAAATGAGATCAAACTAAATGGAGCTCATCATTATGGGCTAATATATGGTTGAAGATTAGTTAATGGACACAAAACAGGTGGGTCACCCTCTGGTTAGAAGTAGCAAGTAGGATGCTGCTAACATCAGATCCAGCTGTTCACAAGAGACCAAGTTTTCTAATGACACAAAGCTAGGTGGCAGTGTGGGCTCTAATGAGGATACAGTGAGGCTTTAGGGGATATTTATGGTAAAGGAATGGAAAACAAGAATGCAAAAAATGTCAGAACACTAATTTGGAAGAAAGTTTTTTTTTAATAGTGGGAGATTGAGAATAGTGTTAGAAGGTTCAAGCTCCTGAAAGATAAATTGAAGATATGAAAGCACCATCTTTTATTTTTAAAAGCACAAGATTCTGCAGATGTTGGAAGTTTTGCGCACACATGAAAATGCTGGAGGAACTCAGCAAGTCGGGGAGCATCTATGGAGGCAAATAAACAGTTGACATTTCAAGCTGAGATGCTTTATCAGAAATGGAAAGGGAAAGCAACTAGAATAAGGCATGGGGGAGGGGAAGGAGTACAAGAATGGGAGGTGATAGGTGAAACTAGGTTGGGAGTAACGTAAATGAATGGAGTGGGGGGGGGTGAAGTCAGAAGCTCAGAGTAGATGGTGGAGAAGTGAAGATCTGGAGAAGGAACCTGATCGGAGAGGACAGAGGACAAGGAGGGAAGATACCAGAAGGAGGTGATGAGCGGGTCTGGAGAAAGATGGAGGGGAACAAGAATAGGGAAGGAAAAATGGAATAAGGAGGAATAGAAATCACCAAGTTAGAGAAAACAATATTCATACCATCAGTTTGGAGGCTACCCTCATGTGGAGGCTGCCATGGACCAACATGTCAGAATGGTACTGGAATGGCCTTTTGTAAAAACACTACCTTTAGTTCAAAGATCCCAATACAACAGGGACAACAAGCTTCAATTACTTAGTACCTAATGGGACTGCATCTTAGTACAAGTCTGGTCTCTGTATCTAAGAATATACTTAGAGAGTACAAACAAATATTTACCAAATTGATTCCTGAGATAGTAATTTTCCATGCTTAAGCTAACTGAGCAGAAACAGCATTTTTCAAATTTAGATGTTGAGATCTCACTTAAGTACTTGTAAGTTCTATGTTGCCTGACCCAGGACAGGTATGTTTTCTTCATCTGCTGGTTCATTGGTTCACAATTATTTGAAACCTTCTATGCTGCAGGGATCTGGAATTGCATTGTGAAGACAGAATAAAATAGGTTTGTCTTCTGCTGCTGCAGTCCATCCACTTCAAATTTGATGTGCTGTGCATTCAGAAGCTCGTCTGCACACCACTGATGTAACAGTTACTTCAGCTTCTGTTGCCTTCCAATCAGGTTGACCTAATCTGGTCATTTTTCTTTGACCCCTCTCATTAACAAGGCATTTTCACCCACAGAACTGGATGATTTGGGGTTTTTTTTTTGCACCATTCCCTAAACTCTAGAGACTGTTGTGCATAAAAATACCAGGAGATCAGCAGTTTCTGAGATCCTCAAACCACCCCAATAATCATCAACCAAAGTCATTTAGATCATATTTCTTCCTCATTCTCAAACAATATCCGCAGATGCTGGAAATCCAAGCAACACACAAAATGCTGGAGGAACTCAGAAGGCCAGACAGCATCTATAGAAAAGAGTACAGTCAACGTTTCAGGTGGAGACTTCTTCAGCAGGAAGTCTTTCTCTGCCATCACCTTCTCCATTCATATTTGATACTAACAAATGAACCTCAACCATGTCTGCATTCTTTTATGGACTGAGCTGCTGCCATATGATTGACTGATTAGATAGTTCCATTAAGGTGTACCTAATAAAGTGACCACAATGAGTCCAGTCCTGCTTGCATTCTGAAAATTCTTTTTCTAACACAACCTCTTGCAGCCTTCAAATCCACAACTTGCAATTTCAGTTACATTGGACCCAAGCTCTAGAATTTATTCAAAACATTTGTTGTCTTCAATCAAAATGTACCTTCACCAATCATTTGGTTTCCTGTTGCTGGACATCCAATTTAGCTTAAGTCTATTATCTTAATAGGTTGGTGAAGATGCACTCAGCTAAAAATCAAAGAATGGGACTTCATTAAATCTCAAGATGCCCAAGTAATTTTTTCCTGAAAATAAATCAGTAAGTTTGCATCCATTTGGAATCTGATTTTAGGTTTTCATTCATTACTGTCTACTTCATGAAATCACTGCAAACTGGGAAAAAGAACTGCAATCCCAAGTAAAAACAAGGCTGGGGCAGGTAGCAATTCAGGTTGCATTTGGAAAGAAAACTAAACTGATACAGTGTGACCCCAGCAATGTCTTTTGCTTCAACATTGTTTTTAACGCCATAGTTCCAACGTCTGCCTTTTTAAAATTTATTTCCATGCTATTATTCTCTCCTGATCAAATTTACTCTTTCTGAAAACTGAATTTGATGTTAGAAAAATTAAGTTAAATAAAACAAAATCTATATTTAAAATTAGGCGAAAAATCAGATTACGGGTCCATAAAGAGAAACGAAAGGCAGTCTGCCAGTGAACAATAATTAAATTGTGATCAAATATGCATAAGGATAGTTTTTTTGCAAAAAAGCAACCTGGGCGCAGCAATGAAATGTTGCTCACTGGTCTTTCTTTAAGAGGCGTTTATTTCTGTCGGCAGACCTAAAACTGGCAGCAAAATTCCTTACTTTAAGAGTTCAAATAACACATCTGGTTTTGTTCGCTATCGACGAGTGAGATCGCGTCTATTTTTTTACGGTTGAAAGGAATTTGTAAATGCACATTTCATATTATAGCGCAACTGATTTCGTTAAAAGGGCAGACAAGGTGGGAGTGGTCAGCTGCATCTCAGACGCGAACACTGCAACGATCTGTATCCAGCGTGAAACACATTTCGTCGAGTTTCTCAACGGTCTCGCTGGATTCAGCCACACTTCCTTTGTTGCGTGGGTTGCCAGATTTGCTATTTAACGCCTCCTTTAAAATGAAGGTGATTACAGAGAGGGATTTCAGTATGCAGCTGCTTATAAAGACAGCACTGAGATTTAACTCATTTTCTGTACAGGTTAAAACACAGTTAACGGTTTGCTCTTCAGCACCAACTCATTGCGTACACAGATAATGTTTTCATAAAATAATTCTGCAGTCTTGCGAACATCGATATGCCTGAATGGTTTCCATTTGAAAACGTTCTTTATTCCACGTCTACCCTGAGATTGGGGGAGGGGTTGTGGGGCACCAGTCGGCTTTGCTAGTAGAGAGAGAGAATGGTAAGGAAATGTTGGATTGTTCCCTGCACAATGGGACGATTATGCCTTTGCTGTAATGAAGGAGCAAACCAATTGTGAACAGCTGCAAGAGACCGTTACCGCAAACAAATGGCCAGAACACCATTCGTTTGATCCCGCCCTTGCACAGAAATCATTCTAGGAAACTGTTGCGTGCATGTCTGCTGCACTCCTACAAGTTTTAGCCCACGTTCCATACAATGGGATCCTGTTTTACATGAAAGCTTTTGCAAACCAAAGATTGCGGAATAAGGTCTGGTCGAGGTAATTAACCTCTCCATTGCCTTATACTACTGCCCAAAGTAATTAGATGCAGTTACTAGGGGAGATGGGGGAAGGACTCAAGGATATTCGAGGTATTTAACTGGGGTCAATCCATTCAAAAAAAATCTGCATAGGAATGAAAAACAGAAGCCATATTGGTGGAATTCTCCCTTGTGAGCAATTCAGTAACAGACATTTCTGGGAAGGTAGTTATCGAGAATGCTTCATACCAATGAGCACCAACGCTTTGAAAGAAGTACATTTCATTGACTATTTCACACTAGAACAGAAAGGATTGTTGGAAATATACAAAAAAACGAGTTTTTTGTTGGCATTAACGCTTACCTTGCCGAATGGAGACATTTCTGCCGTTGGCAGCCTTCAGGACGACCTGGGGGTAGCTCTGTTCCAGGACAAAGAGCTCGTCCTTGCCCACCTTGGTGCTTTTACTGGACTTCATGGTGCCTGTAGGGCCCGAAGGCGCCAGGTACTTGCCCTCACAGTCCCGAAAGGCCACTTTGCCTGACCTGAACTCCAGGGTGTAGCCGGTGGCGGGCTCGGGCCCCTCCACCAGCTGGCCATCGTTGCGGAGCAGACGATTGTCGCTAGTCTGCACGCTGTACTTCTGGTCCTGAAAGACCAAGGTGATGAGGGAGTCCAGACCCCAGGGGCAGTCACGGTCAATGGCAATCTCGTCCTTGTCGCTGAGATGCGCGTACCTCTTCCTAGTCACGCTGAAAATGTTGGCTTGAGGGTGCATGGCAATGTGGACGCTCCATTTCTCCGCCACTGAGATGGTCTGCGCGAAACAGATGATGCGGTCCTCTGTGCCGCCGAAATACCGCTTGTGCGGCTCGGACTGCAGGGACCAGCGGCCGTCATCGTGGGCGACGATGAGAAAGCGGCAGTCGGCGGATGGCTGCTCACTATCACACGACACGTTCCCGTCCTTATCGGCAGCCAGGTACCTGCCTAGGTGGCTCTTGAAGAAAACCACGCTGGAATCCTCGCCATTCTGCTCCAGAGTCCAGATCTGCTTCTTCTTCATGGTGGTTGCCGATGCATTGATCTTGAAGCCAAAGGCTTCTGCCGTCAGGTACTTCTTGCTGCAGTTGATGAGTCCAAACTGGATCTGCAGGCGGTTGCTGTTATCATTGGCTGGCATGGCTGCACGTTTGCTATTTAGGAACCGTTTCTTTCCCCCCTTGAGATGTTTGTGCGGCGAATGTTGCAGAGTTTGCTTCTCGAGCCCCTTTGTTTGCCCGCAGAACCGACCGCGTGAGAACTCAACCTCCTCCAGCAAAGCTAAAGCCCCGGCTGCCGCGGTAGCATTTATATGGCGTCTGACGTCAGGCGTCAGCCCCGCCTCCAGCGCGCCCCTCTGCCACTCGAAGCGCACCTCACTCACTCATTCATCTGCATGGGTTTGCTCATGCCTCTACCTGCTGCACGAAACTACGATTCACAAAGTCAGCGGTGTTTTTTATAATTACCTCTTCTACATGTCATTTAGTATGATAGGAGGTGTACGGGCCCCTGGGCTCACTGCGTCTACGCCAACTATCATCATGCTTGGTGCCACTTGCCGGCATTCATTTCATATTAGTCCATTCCTTCCTCATTCAAGTACCTATCAAGATAACTTTTAAATATTGTTTCTGCTCCTCCTTTAGCAGCTCATCCCAGATACCTGTGAAAAATTTATACCTCCGGTTTCTTTTAAACCTCATCCCCTTCATCTTGAACCTAAGCTGTCAGATTTTAGACATTCCCACCCACGGGAAACAGACTCTGGCTATCTACCCTAAATATGCCTGTCATCATCTTATATACTTCTATCATGTCACCTCTCCTGTGTTCTTGGGAAAATAGATCCGGCCTATCCTTTCTTTCATTATAACCCAATATAGACAACACTGAGTCTTTTCTGCACCCTCTTTAGCTTAATCACATCTTTCCTATAATATGGTGATCAGAACAGCACACGGTGTGGCCTAGCCAGCATTTTGTGCAGCTGTAACATGATGCCCCAACTCTAGGGTGCAATGCTGAATCCAATAGATGCAAATGTCAGAATAAGAGTCAGCAAAGTGAAATTTGGTGTCTTTGTGGCAGCAGTACCATGCAATACATAATAACAAAAAAACCACTGAATTATATATATAGTTAAATAAGTAATGCAAAAAGTGAAATAAAACATGGTGAGGTAGTGCTGCATTCAGAAATCGGATGGCAGAGGGGACGAAACTGTTCTTGAATCGTTGAGTGTGTGCCTTCAGGCTTCTGTACTTCCTTCCTGAGGGTAGCATTGAGAACAAGGCATGATCTGCATGATGGGGGGTCCTTTTTGAGGCATCGCTCCTTGAAGATGTGTTGGATACTACAGAGGTTGATGCTTCCCATGTTGATGTTTACAGCTCTCTGTGGCTTACTTCAATCCTGCAGTAGCCTCTTCTGCCCCCCCCCTCCAATTCCAGCTGGTGATGTGGCAGTTGAGTTGGAATGCTCTTCACAGCACATCTGTAGAAATTTGCAAGTGTCTTTGGTCACCAGGTCTGTAAACTATAAACCTATAAACTTAAGTAATAATGTTACTATCAATGCCACTACATATTCCAGTGACCCCTGCTTATGAAGGGCCCCCAAGGTTAGCAGCTGATACTGCTCATTCCCTCTCCAGTGGGACCTGGATCTGAAGCAATGGCCCTTCCTTTGCCTCCACAGATGCTAACTGGCCCACTGAGTTCTCTTAGTAGTTTGATACATTTTGCTCCAGATTGCAGCTTCTGCACGCTGTCTTTTGTGTCTCCAATTGATAATATAAATGAGATACCTGCATTTTTTTTCAAAAGAACTTATGAAAAACAGAATACTTCTTCATCTCTGATGACATGCACCAAATATTAGTATGAGTTAAGTTCATTGGTACGAGCTAAGCCCATTGCAAATTGCACCATATGATGTTTCAGAAGCACTAGGCTGTCATTGAATCCTGTGTGATTAACCTCAAATTTCACTTCATTTTCAGAATACGGCATTACTTTTACATGATCAGGTCTCAAACCAGTCAATTGAAGATTTCTGTAGGATTCCAGTCACAATGAATATGAGTGTTTGACCATTGTTGTGATTGCCTTGCACAATGAGATCTTGGAATCTTCATAATGTTTCCTTTTTTAGCAGTCTTTCCTGTGTTATAAACTGCACACAGAACGCCTGCTGAATGAGAACTCTGGAAATCAAGGCTGAAGTTTGCTGTGCAGTTAGAGGTAGCGAGGGATCCTCTGATGGGAGTGTTATGTCGCTGTAGGGTGTATCAAATTCAAAGTTCAAAGAAGATTTATTATCGAACTGTGTATACTATATAAGACCTTGAAATTCATCTTTTTGCAGGCAGCCACAAAACAAAGAAACACAATAGAACCCATTAAGAAAACTCACATAGCCAAGAGTGTCAAACACCCAATGTGCAAAAAAACGAACAAATTGTGCAAACAATAAAGAAGTAAACAAGTAACGCACAGAACACGAACTGCAGAGTTCCTGAAAGTGAGTCCACAGCCAGGGAGCCAGTTCAGCGATGAGGCGAGTGAAGCCCTTCTCAGAGCCTGATGGCTGCAGGCCATAGCCGTGGAGGCGACTACCAACACTTGCAGAGCCAGTCAGCGCCAAAGTGAATAAACCCTGCCGGATAGTGAGCCGAACACCGGTTTGTCCTTCGCTCCCCCCCCCCCCCCCCCGGCCTTGATGCTTTGATCAAATCGTACCAACAGTTAAAAACAAGTAAGCCAAAAGGCCAATAACTATCCATTTTGAACCTTACAGTAACATGAAGAGGTATGAGAAATCTTAATAAACCAACATTTGGGTTGATGATCTGGATATAACTTTATTCAAGCTCTGTTTTTGTATGACTATATTTGGTATCAAGCCTGAAATGGGGTTGGGCAGACAGAATGATTGGATAACAATCTCATCAGATTTTCTATCGATAACATCCAATCAAGCTACTTAGTACTGGATTCTATTTTTTTTTGGACAGCTTTTGAGAAGATTCAATCAATTAATGAATTGTATTCATTTTTCACTCTTGCCTCTTTATGTTATTTATCTTTCCATGAGGTTACTCTTGTTATTCTTTTTGGGATAAGTCATCTTAAAATCTAATTGTCTATTGTCCGTAAACTCAATAAAATCTAATTGACAACCAAATTGTTTATTGTTTGTCAGGATGTGGGGATATGAGGTGGAGCAGGGAGGGGTGCAGATAGCTCTGGTAGCGCCTGTGATAAACTATGCTTACTTTGTAGTGTTACCACACCCCATACTCCCATAATACCATTACATTTACAGGTACTGCACATCCATCTGATAATAACCAAGGTGAGTAAATTACCTGAAGGCAGTATAGGCATAGCTGTGCTGCTTACTGCTGAATCCAACGAGCATCATATGACTGGAAAAAGCAGAAATCATAGAAAAAATAGTTATACCAGTAGCTGTGACTTTAGGTCATATCTGTGTCTCACCTATGGTCCTGGTGTTTGACATGAATCAGAAGGTTATGGGTTAACTCTCCAGTATTGCGATATGGACAAGTCTAAGCTAATGCTGCAGCGTTGTACTGAGAGGCACTGTTCCTGACAAAGCTATCTTTCAGAAGAAAATGAAAAACTTCATTGTCAGTAACTTATTTGCTCTGTTGGGTGGATGTGAAATATTCCATGGCGTTATTTTGAAGAAGAACAGGAAAGTTATCCCATTAGTCTGAGAAATATTTATCTTTCTATCAACATCACTCAAATAGGCAGACCAATCTTTATTACCTGACTATTTGCAGAATCTTCCTTTTCACAAATTTTCTTTGCAGGCAGTCAAGATTAAGGATAAATTGCTTCTACTCCAAGAAACACAAAATGCTGGAAGAATTCAGCAAGTTAGGCAGCATCTTTGAAGGGGGTTAAACAAAATCAATTTCTCTCCATAGATGCTGCCTGACTCGAAGAGATCCTCCAGCATTTTGTGTGAGTTGCTCTAGATTTCCAGCATCTGCAGAACCTCTCATGTTTATGATTTGCTGCTACTCCAGTTTTGTGGGGTCGGATGTTAGTGATGAGATCAATCGGAACCACAGTCTCTTCCACAGATGGGACAGCAGATGACTGATGGGGCAGGCAACTTATTCAGTTTGTTAGGTGATTTATTCTTTTGACAATTTACATAGGGTTTCACTGTGCTTCAGCTGCATGAACTAAAAGCTCTTAATTCCTTCCTGGATGCTCCTTCTCCACTTGAAGACCAATGGGCCTAGGATTCCCAAAAATCAGTGAGGTTGTGCTTTTCAAGGAGACTTTGAAACATTGTTGAATTTCTTCTGCTATCCACCAGGTAGTTTCTTCATGTGACGGAATAAATATTGATTGTCTGCTCTGAGAGTCCAGCAGTGAGCATGTTAATGAATAGGTCTCCCCAGTGGAACCATATGAGTATAATTAGGGCCTCAACAGTGGAGGTGTTGGTCTAGGGGAAGACTCTAACATTAATTTGAAACCTTTCCTGTAGGTTTGGAGTATTTTGCAGAGATATGCTTGGTACTGTACTGTGTCTCCAGTGTCTCTGATGCCTTCTGTGGATAGTCTGGTTCTGAAAGGCAAACGATCACTGGTGCCCTGTAGAACTTTGTACTTGGCCTGAGTTTTTGAATTTCAAACACCTTTTCTTTAATCAAACAAAGCCTAAGCTTGGGAATTGAAGGCAATGTGAATTTCATTGATATCTGCCTTTGCTAAGAAATGTCATCTGATGAATAAGAAGTTGTTTACATTTTCTATGGCCCTTACATGCACTTTTATTATCAGTGAGGAGGGTGTTGTACAGTAGGGGTCTGATGTTAGAGTACCTTTGGTTTGTGGATGTTGAGTGTAACATCTGTCCTCTGATTTATTTAAGTGACGAAGTTCATGACGGTTGGAAACTCGATATCTCCAAGGTATCTCAGATAATAAGACTCAACTGATTTTGGCTCTGGACCACAGTCTCCGCAGCTTGAACAATTTCCCAATAATTCTGAAAAGCAGCTTCATTTCCATGGGAGATCTGTTGGAAGTGAAGAGCAACATTTTAGGGAAGAAGTCTGAGAAAATAATACAGCCTTCCTTGTCACCATTCTTCATTGCAATTGGCTCTGTTATACATCAAGAGTTAATGAATTTTTTAGGCAGCTAAGTTTGAAATGGGAGTACCACAGTCCCTTTCAACTGATAGAATCGAAGGCTTTATGAGATCAAGAACAGCAGCTAAGGCGATTGATGTGTTGCTCCTGAATTATTCTTGCGGCTGTGGTTGAAGATCTTGTTCCCTGTCCCTCAGGGGACCAAATCCAGATTATCATGCTGGGAGTAGTTCTTTGAGAAGATTTTGTGATAACTTTCACCATGGCAGACAGCAGAGAGATTCCTCACAACCTGTAATCTTCCCTTCTTGAAGATGATCCCAAAAAAGGCCTTTCTGATTTGGACAATCCATACCAGGCGTGCATGAAAAGAGCTACTTTCTAATAAGGGCAGTGATCAAGATTTTGAAGGCAGAGTTTCACTGTAATTTTCCAGATTTGGGATGCAACCAATCAGCAAGCGGCACTGCATAAAAAGAGCTACCTTTCAGTCAGGTCTGCGTTCAAGATTTAAAAAGCAAGGCTTTGAGCCAGTTTTCTCTGAGATGGACAATCCACATCAGCAGTGCGGGAGAAGAGCTACTTTTAATCAGGGCGGTGATCAGGATTTTGAAAGCAGAGTTTTGCGGCAGTTTTTCTGAGTTGAGGAGCAACCAATCAGCAAGAGGGATTCATTAGAAAGAGTCAATAAGAATAATTCAAATGCAAGTGACAACAGCCATTCTTGTGAATGTGTTGGCCTTTAGAGTGGGTTTGATTCATGGGGTTTAGGGGAGATCAGGCTTGGGTGAGGTAGATTATCTTGTAAATTACTCCCTCTCTGTTCTTATTCATTCCTCACCTATTAGTGCAGAGTATTGTGAGAATTGCCAGGGGCAGTGTTTTGCACTGTGTGTGGGATGTGGGAAGATAAACACATCTGCACCAGGTGCACCGAGCTGCAGCTCATGAGACAACGTATTAAGGAACTGGCGTTGCAGCTTGATGACCTTCAACTCATACGGGAGAGTGAGGAGGGCATAGACAGGAGATACAGGGAGGTAGTTACCCCTAGCTTACAGGAGACAGGTATCTGGGTGACTTTCAGGAGAAAGAGGAGGAATGCACAGCCAGTGCAGAGTACACCTATGGGCATTCTTCTCAGTAATAACTTTAGGTACTATTGAGAGGGATGACCTCCCAGAGGGAGCCGCGGTGACCAGGTCTCTGGAACTGAGTCTGGTTCTGTGGCTCAGAAGAGTAGAGAGGTGAAGAGCACTACAGTGATGATAGGAGATTCCTTAGACAGAGGAACAGAGATGAGGTTCTGTGGGCACAATAGAGACATCAAGATGGTATGTTGCCTCCCTGGTGCCAGGATCATGGAGGTCTCGGATCATGTCCATAGCATTCTCAAGGGCAAGGGTAAGTAGTTAGAAATCTTAGTACATATTGGCACCAATGACATAGGTAGACAATGTGAGGAGATCCTGAAGAGAGATTTTAGGAAGCTAGGTAGAAAGCTGAGAAATAGAACTTCCAGGGTAATAATCACTAGACTGCTGCCTGTGCTACGTGCCAGTGAGGGTAAGGATAGGATATTTTGGCAGATGAATGTGTGGTTGAGTTGCTGGTCCAGCAGGCAGGGGTTCAGATTAATGGATCGTTGGGATCTCTTCTGGGGAAGGTATATCCAGTACCATAGGAACAGGTTACACCTGAACCCAAAGGGGTCCAATGTCCTGTGGGTAGATTGGGTTTAAACTAATTTGTCAGGGGGATAGGAACTGGAGTGATAGTGCTGAAGGTAAGGTAGCTGGCTCACAAACAGACACAATGTGTAGTGAGGCTTCGTCTGAGAAGAGGCTGAATAGAGTAAAATTCCAGTCAACAGGATCAGTTGTAATTTAAAAAGTGGACGCAATTGAAAAGCTGAATACAGGACTAAAAGTGTTATAGTTGAATGCGCGCAGTATACAGAATAAGGTCCAATGAACCTGTAACACAGTTGCAAATTGGCAAGTATGATTTTGTAGCATCACTGAATCATGGCTGAAAGAAGATTGTAGCAGGGAGCTTAATGTCCAAGATACATATTGGATCAAAAGGATAGGGAGGAAGGCAGAGGGGGTGGCATGGCTCTACTGGTAAAAAATCAAATCAATTAGAAAGAGGTGACATAGGATCAGAAGGTGTTGAATCCTTGTGGATCGAGCTAAGGAATTGCAAGGGTAAAAAGACCTTGATGGGAGTTATATACAGACCCCCAAGCAGTAGTAAGGATGTGGCCTATAAATTACAACAGGAAATAGGAAATGCATGCCAAAAGGGCAATTTTTCAATAGTCATGGAGGATTTCAATATGCAGGTAGATTGCGAAAATCAGGTTGGTGTGGGATTCCAAGAGGAAGAATTTCTAGAATGCCTGTGAGTCAGCTTTTTAGAGCAGCTCGTGGTTCAGCCCCCTGGGGGTTCAGCTATTCTGGATTGGGTGTTGTGCAATGAAGTGGAATTGATTAGAGAGCTTAAGGTAAAAAAAACTCTTGTGAGAGGTGATCATATTATGATTGAATATACCCTGAAATTTGTGAAGGAGAAGCTAAAGTCAGATGTATCAGTACTGCAGTGGAGTAAAGAAAATTACAGGGGTATGAGAGAGGAGTTGGCCAGAATTGATTGGAAAAGAACACTGGCAGGAATAATGGCAGAGCAGCAGTGGCTGGAATTTCTGGAAGGTATTTGGAAGGCACAGGATACATACATCCCAAAGAGGAAGATGTAGTCTAAAGGAAAGATGACACAATCGTGGCTAACAGAGAAGTCAAAGCCAGCATAAAAGCCAAAGAGAAGGCATATAATAAAGCAAAAATTAATGGGAAGTTAGGGGATTGGGAAGTTTTTAAATACCAACAGAAAGCAGCTAAAAAAGTCATTAAGAAAGTAAAGATGGAATACAGAAGTAAGCTAGCCAACAAAGAGGATACCAAAAGTTTTTTCAGATGCATGAAGTGTAAAAGAGAGGCAAGAGTGGATATCGGACCACCGGAAAACAATGGTAGTTGTGGAGCGCAAGGAAATGGCGAATGAACTGAGTAAGTATTTTGCATCAGGCTTCACCGTGAAAGATGCTAGCAGTATGGTGGTACTTCCAGGTGACAGGCATCATGAAGTGTGTGAAGTTACCATTACTATCTAGCAAGTTCTTGGGGAAACTGAAAGGTCTGAAGGTAGATAAGTCACCTGGACCAGATGGTGTACACTCCAGGGCTGAAGTGATTGTGGAGGCATTAATAATGAATGGAAGACTGGAAGATTTCAAATGTCACTCCACTCCTCAAGAAGGGAGAGAGGCAGAAGAAAGGAAATTATGGGCCAGTTGGTCTGACCTCAGTGTTTGGGATGATGTTCGAGTAGATTGTTAATGATGAGGTTTTGAGGTACTTGGAGGCACATGATAGAATAAGCTGTAGTCCGCATAGTTTTCTCAAGGGACAAATCTGTTGGAATTCTTTGAAGAAATAACATCAGGATAGGAAAGGAGAATCGGTTGATGTTGTGTACTTGGATTTTCAGAAGGCCATTGACAAGGTACCACATATGAGGCTGCTGAACAAGCCACAAGCCTATGGTATTACAGGAAAGATTCTAGTATGGATAAAGCAGTGGCTGATTGTCAGGAGGCAAAGTGTGGGAATAAAGGGAGCCTTTTCTGGTTGCTGCCCATGTCTAGTGGTGTAAAAACAGGGGTCTGTGTTGGGACCGATTCTTTTTGTGTTATATGGCAATAATTTGGATGATGGCATTGTTGCAAAGTTTGCAGCTGATATGAAGATAGAAGGAAGGACAGGTAGTTTTGAGGAAATAGGGAGGTTACAGAAGGACTGAGACAGATTAAGAGAATGGGTAAAGAAGCAGCAGATGAATACTGTGTTGGGAAGTGTATGGTCATGCACTTTGATCTAAGAAATGGAAGTGTTGGCTATATTCTAAATGGAGAGAAAATACAAAAAACGGAGGTGCAAAGGGAGTCCTTGTGCAGGGTTCCCTAAAGGTTAATTTGCAGGTTGGGTCTATGGTGAGGGAGGCAAATGTGATGTTAGCATTCATTTCAAGAGGATTAGAATATAAAAGCAAGGATGTAATGTTAAGACTTTATGAAGCACTGGTAAGCCTCTTAACTTAGAAAGAATATGCTGAAACTGGAGAGGGTTCAAAGGAGGCTCTCAAAAATGATTCCATGATTAAATGGCTTGTCATATGAAGAGCATTTGATGGCTCTGGTTCTGTATTCACTGGAATTTAGAAGATTGTGGGCTGACCTAATTGAAACCTATAGAATGGTGAAAGGCTTTGATGAAGTGGATGTGGAGAGGATGTTTCCTATGGCAGGAGAATCAAAGTTCAGAGGACACAACCTCAGAGTAGAGGGGTGTCCTTTTAGAATGGAGATTAGGAGAAATTTCTTTAGAAAGAGAGTGGTGAATCTGTGGAATTCTTTGCTACAGGCAGCTATGGTAGCCAAGTCTTTATGTATATTTAAGGCAGAGGTTGATAGATTCTTGATTGGACAGGGCATGAAGGGATACAGGGGAAGGGGGTCAGGAGTTTGGGGCTGAGAGAAAAAAAGGTATCAGCCATGATGAAATGGCGGAGCAGACTTGATGGGCCAAATGTCCTAATTTTGCTCGTATATCTTATCGTCCTATGTTTCCTAGTATGTCTCTTCCCAGATAAGGATGATAAATTTGTAGATTTAAGAGTAGAAACTTCCATTGATGAGTTTAAGGACTTTAGCAAGGATACCATCTGCTCTCTAGGCAAGGAAAATACTTGTTGGTCTCTAGCGGCAGCAAGGCTGAATTGAATTGGGTGTCATTAGACAGAGTCAATGCTTTCCCGATTGAGCAGATCCCTGAAGTTTCCTTCCTGCAGGTGTTGATTGCCTTTCTTTATCTGATAAATTCATCCTTGTTCTTTGTTCTCAGCAGGGTGGGCCTAGGGTATTTGAGCCATGATTGTTTTTGGTGTCACTGAAGAGCAAGTACAATTGAAAGTTGTGAGCGAGTTGCTGAGCCCCTAGTGATACCTCCGTCCACCACCTGTTCCTTAAGTCACAGCTGCTTGTAGAGTGTTTATTTTCCTCTGAGGGAAGTTGCAAACTTCTAAACCAGGAATATTTTATCTTTAGGGTTCATCTAAGACTAATTAGTTCTTTGATCTCATGGTCATTCCCATGAAACCAATACTGGTTCATCATGACAGAGAAGCCATATCTCCAATGAATCCCAGGGCAACCCCATCAGCTGTATTCACTTTGTAACTCCTGTTACAGGTAGTCTGTGAGGCACAGTCTGAAAAGAGCCGCCTTTGTAATGCCCTTGAGAACTTTGACATTGACATTCTTATGGCAATAGTGTTTAAAACGGATGTTCTTGGGCTGGATTGTTAACGGTTTTAGAACAGCTTCAAGAGTGGTTAGTCCAGCAGGCATCACAGCCTGTGTAATGACAAACATTGTCATGGCCCCTACTTGGAGGCTATATTCCAACAGACATTTGGTAGATGGATGCTGGGCGTTGTCATGTGTTCTCGTGCTGATCTCTCTGCTGAAATGTGGTGTTTGTTAAGACGAGCATTTTTTCAGGGGAGGGACATGATGGAATTATTCTTCCTTACTCTTTCCTTACCAGAGGATTGCATACCTCCCACCCTGGCACTGAAATTGCCCGGGAAGATCCATTTACAGTATCTCCACTGGGATGCAGAAAAGTACTTTTTTTAAAGATCAGAATATTCCTCCTTGCCTCATCCATGGCTTTCAAGGTTAGACGGCATTTTGACGGAAATTGTCGAAACAATTGACTAGCTGATTCTTGCTGGCAAAGCTCATTCTACGGAGAAGATGTTCACTTTACTCCTCTTGAAGAAAACTTACCCACCACTTTGTTCTTTTAACTGGGCATCTCCTGCCCATTGTACCTCACTCAGGACAGTGATGTCAGTGTTATAGAATTCAAAATTCTGAGCTTGATGGAATTGTGTGCAATGCAGTGCAAAGAAAGTATGCCAGCAGAGTTTGGGAAGATTCAGTAAGTCATTGACAAAATTTATAATCATCTATAGGTGGATGGTGGAAGAACATTATGACTGGCTGCAGCATAGTCTACAATAGAGGCTCAAATGCACAAGATTGCAAGAGGTTGCAATCTTAATCATAGGCACAAGACTCCCCATCACTGAGGGCATTGTCAAGAGGCAGTACCTCAAAAAAGTGCTGTATATCATTCAGAGCCCTCAGCATCTGGACATGCCATCTTCTCATTACTACCATTTGTTCCTACCTTTTTTGCACAATTATTTATTTTTGTAACTTACAGTAATTCTTAAGTCTTGCTGCTGCAAAATAATAAATTTCACAAAATATATCAGCGATAACAAACCTGATTCTGATTTTTGTCATTTATGGTCATTTTATGTCTTTCCACTGTACTGCTGCTGCAAAACAACAAATTTCACATCATGTTAGTCAGCGATAATAGATCTGATTCTGAGCTGTAATAGCAGAGTGACATTCAGGTTTGTCTATTTTAGAATTGCCCATGAAGATTTTGATGTTCCAGGTCCCCAACTTAATATCTTGGATTGGAAACTGCCTGTGTGTGATTTCTTTATGTCAGAGAGTCCTGGACTCAGACAGCTCAAAACCAGGTCCTTCAGCCCAATTGGTTCATGTCAACCAAGGTACCTTATTCAAGCTATCCCATTAGCCAGTATATGGCCCTTCTAAACCTTTCCAATCCACATACCTATCCAGTTGTCGTTTAAAAGTTGTTCTTCTCCAGCAGCTGATTCCACATTGATATCACCCTTCTGTTAAAAAGAGTTCAAAGTGGATTTATCATCAAAATACATATATGTCACCATATACAACCCTGAGATTCATTTTCGTGCGGACATTCAGACTAAGTACAAAGACGATAGAATCAGTGAAAGACTATACCCAACAAAATGGACAAACAACTGATGTGCAAAAGATAACAAAATGTGTAAATACAAAAAGAAAAAGGTAAATAAATAAATGATAAATATCAAGACATGATATGAAAGTGCATCCATGGGTTCTGGGACCAGTTCAGTGATAGGGTGAATGAAGTTATCCCCTCTGGTTCAAGAGCCTGATGGTTGAGGGGTAATAACTGTTCCTGAACCTGGTGGTGTGGGTCCTCAGGCTCCTGTATTCCTTCCTGAAGGCAGCAGCGAGAAGAGAGCATGGCCAGGATGGTGGGGGTCCTTCATGATGGACTCTGCTTTCCTGCGACTATGCTCCATGTGGATGTGCTCAATGGTGGGGAGGCTTTTACCTCTGATGGACTGGGCCGTATCCACTACTTTTTGTAGGCTTTTCTGCTCAAGGGCATTCTGCTCAAGTCCATGATACAATCAATGAGAAGTTTGTCAACAGTTTAAATGCCAAGCCGAATCTTTGCAACCTTTTAAGAAAGTAGAGGAGCTGCGAGCTCTCTTTGTAACTGCACTTATGTGCTTGACACAGGGCAGATCCACTGAAGTTATAACACCAAGGAATTTAATGTTGTTGACCCTCTGCAACTCAGTTACAAATGCTTAGCTAAATTGAGAATTAGAAGTGGTAGGACAAGACAGACACTAAGCATACAGGCAGTGGCAAAAACTTACCTAAAATGTGTGCCTGGACCCTGCAGCGAAAAGATGTGTCACAGTTTCCGTGTGCTAGATTTAAACTCTACCGGTGCCATGATATCAGCTTTTAAGCAGCAGCTAGTGAGAGAGGCTGTAATGCTCCTTACACAGGCCAATTCCCGCCCCCAGCGGGGAGTGTGACTGCTGATGAGCAGATACATTTTGAAATTACTGCAACATTCCTCCCTCAAAAGACACAATACTGTGATACCAGTCTGCAGACTTGTATAATCCCTGTGGACGCTCAACAAGTTTTTATTTTATAGAGATACAGCATGGAATAGACCCTCCCGTCCCTTTGTGCCACGCCGCCCATCAAACCTTGGATTGAATACTAGCCTAATCACAGGACAGTTTACAATGACAAATCAACCTACCAACCATTACATTTTAGACTGTGAGAGCACCCGGAGGAAACCCATGCAGTCTCAGGGAGAACGTACAAACTCCTTCCAGGCAGCAGCAAGAATTGAACCCAGGTCGCCTGTACTGCGAAGCATTGTGCTAACCACTACGCTACCATGCCACCCTTTGCTGCAGATAAAACATAACACTCTGATGCCCATAATTACTAGCCCACCAGCTTCTTCCCAATACACTACAGTAGTCTACTAATCTCCCAGTGCCTCACTGACTGATGCTCATGCGAATGTCCCATGGCCACATGTGTTACATATGATAGGACCCTTTCCAGAGTTCCAATACCTTGTTCTAAGAATGGTTCCTACATTTAGAATGAACATACTCCAGTTTGTTGTTTCAGATAATATTCGTCTCCCTCTTATTTATTTCTGCCGGTTGAATTTGACTTCCTTTATCCTTGCCATTCCTGTGATGCAAATTAGATGAGGGCCTTTCTGTAGTTGGTGGCCAGATGAGGATCTTTCTGTAGTTGGTGGCCAGATGAGGGTCTTTCTGTAGTTGGTGGCCAGATGAGGGTCTTTCTGTAGTTGGTGGCCAGATGAGGATCTTTCTGTAGTTGGTGGCCAGATGAGGGTCTTTCTGTAGTTGGTGGCCAGCTTGGATGGACGTCAGTAATTTTTCTCCCATTGAGTAGTGTCACATTAATGTTGTAATTAATCTTCAGAATTCCTAGTGGGGAACATTATGAACAATATGCACCTTTCATTCTTTTTATATATAGAACAATCTTTTTGTTTAGGGTAGTGATACTTTAGCTGCAGTGTTTTTCACTGACCTAAAATGACCCTACACTCTTGTTCTTGAGTCTGCCATTAATCATTAGTTAATAATCTATTGTCGCATTTTTAAAAACCTCAGAATGTGTTAATAGCATAGTCATAAAATCTGAAAATAAGTAGTTGTGTCAACTTGATACAACAGTATTTATTGTTATGGCTAGTATTTATCACCATGAGTTGTCTGTCTGACTGTTGTTTTGTAAGTCTGGTTTGGAGTTTAAAGTAAATGTTACATTCTCAGATGTGACTTCAAATTGCACACAAGTGCTCAAGGCCATTTTTTAACATACTTTTCGCTGCCATCTTTGGAAAGAGGGATCTATTTTAAAAAATGGGCATTGCACTAAATGTGAGCTAAACTGACATTAAAGTATATGTTGGGTGTGTTTTAACACTCCATAAGTCGTTGTCTAAAATTCTTTTATTTGTACTTGATGGTAATTACCCTCACTTAACTTCATTTTTACAACCCAACCAATTCTCCGGTGAAGGAAGGCCGAGTAAGAGGAGAGCCACACCGACAATAATCTTTTTAAGATTCTCCCTCAGGATCGAGGAAGATTTGCTTTTGCACGAGTCCTGTGGGTCTGAGATGAATGTGGTGAATGTGCGAACTGCAGACTCTTCCACAGGTATGGCTACTGGTGCCTGACAGAATGGTGGGTGGGTGGCCAGTTTTTGAAGTGGTGCATTCTTTCCACACTTACACCATACTTCCATGTTCTTCTAATACAAGACCTGATGGATCATTACAAGTGCTCTTTCTCAACCTCATTTTTTGCTCTGATCACCTGATCGTATCTTACCATGACAGTACTTAGAATGGACTGTCTATTTTGAGAGACTGGTGTTGGATATGTAAATTATGTGGTTGAGCAGTGTATTAGAGCCTCATTGCTGGGGTTGTGGGCCTGGGAGGTGACACTGACATCGATTTGCTTATTCTTTCAGTGAATGATTTTGCAGCAGTAGCACTGGAGTTATCTCACCAGTACCTTGAGGTGCCTACTATTGATACTCCAAGTTTCAGAAAGATAAGGACGGGTTTCTCTCCTTCATGATAGACCATGATCTTTGTGTTGGGTCTGAACTCTTGATCTACACATATCCTTTCTTCCCTGAGAAGGTATGGGAAAAGATCAGATCTGCTGGAAGTCAAAGAAGAATGACAGAATGTTGACTCTATTATCTCAACTGGCCAAAGGCTGAGATGTGTACTGAAGGGAATAGTGAACTTTATCATTAATATCGGATCTTAATATCTTAAGGATCCACCATTAAGAACCCTCACCGTCTGGGACACGCCCTCTTCACATTAGTACCATCAGGGAGGATCTTCAGTGGCTTGAAGAACCACAATCAACATTTTAGGAACAGTTTTTCCCCTCCACCATCATATATCTGAATATCCATGCACCCATGAACACTACCTCACTGTTCCTCTTTTGCACTGTTTATAGTACTTATAGTAATGTTTATGTCTTGCGCTGTCCTGCTACCACAAGACAACAAATTTCACAAGAATTTCATTATTAATGATATTAAACCTGATTCTGATTCTCACTGAACTGATATTGGAAGTGGCTGCCTTTTTTCAGAGTCTTGGCATGCAGCTTTATTGTTGCACAACAGGCACAGTGCAGTAGTGGACGTTCTTGTGGAGATTGATTGTAAGACTTATCCTCCAGTGAATGAGTTTATGAAGTCTTGGAACTCCTAACATGCTCAAACACAAGCATCATCTGTGTGAGCTTGGAGCTTAGGAGTGGAGGTACTGTAGGGCATAGATTAGCTCCATTCCATTGGGAAGTTTGTTGAAGGTGACGTGCAGCATTGCTGCTGGAAAGATTGCGAAGTGCATCAGGGCGATGGTTACTTGATGGCAGCTTGCTTACAATCACTCTGTTGTGGACCATTGCTTTGGTCATGCCTTGTAAGGTATTATCAGAAAAACTCTATTTGAGCAAGGCACTACACAGTCCTTGCTTGTAGATAGCATCAAAGTTTTACTGAGTTTGTAACGAGCTTTATTTGGTGGTTGGTGCTGCTCCCTGTACTACTTGGAGTTATTGATAGTGAAGGTTATGTCTATTACGTCTCACTACTCTGAAAATCAGGGAGCAGCCCTTCTAGACAATGAGCTCATAAGATGTAGGAGCAAAACTAGGCCATTTGGCCCATTGATCCTGCTCTGCCATTCGATCATGGCTGATTTATTATCCCTCTCAACTCCATTCTCCAGTCTCCCTGTAACCTTTGATAACCCTACTAATCAAGAACCTACCAACCTCCACTTTAAATATACTCACGACTTGGCCTCCATGTGTCGAAATGAATTCCATAGATCATCACCCTCTGGCTAAAGAAATTCCTCCTCATCTCTGTTCTAAAGGTATATCCTTGTATTCCGAGGCTGTGCCATCTGTTCCTCGACTCCCCCTCTACAGGAAACACCATTTCCCCATCTACTCTATCTTGACTGTTCAATATTGAATAGGTGTGGGAGAGGGGACAGAGGAGGACCCTTGTAATGACATTGTCCAAGGCAGACAATAAAGAAACCCCCTCTGCTGCGGGGCCAGGAATGTGACCAAGAATATGGCTGGTGGTTGGACCTCATGTACAGCTGGAGGTGGACAGGTCTGAGGCCAAAGTGCAATGGAGAACAGGAGAGGTTTGGTGCTGGAGTGTGGTGTTACAAGGACAAGTGTGAGATCAGAGCACAGTAGAGCCGGGGCCAGCTGTGTGTTAATAACAACTAAAATGAAATCAAGCGGAGTTGTATGTGACGTCTCAAATTACTTCACTTGTGTTTTGTTAGTGAGTCATTTTGTTGATTCTGCAATGCAGCGTCTTTTTTAAAATTAATTAATCAAACATACTGCTACACATTATTTTGGTTTGGCATCCTTCAAAATCTCTTGTAATTGGTTGATGATCATGCAGTGTGGCTGCATATATTTTTCCAATCACAAACGAGAGAAAATGTGCAGATGCTGGAAATCCAAGCAACACACAAGTGCTACACCAGCCGCTACACCTCCTCTCTCTCACTCATTCAGGGCCCCAAACAGCCCTTCCAGGTGAGGCAACACTTCACTTGGGAGTCTTCTGGGGTCAACTACTGTACCTGGTCAAGACATACCAGACATACCCAAATCAAAAGCCATGGATGAACAAGGAGATTCATAGTGTGCTGAGGACTAGATCTGTGGTATTCAAGACCAGTGATCCAGAACTGTACAAGAGATCTAAGTACAACCTATAGAAAGCTATTTCCAGAACAAAAAATACAATTTCAACTGAGGTTAGAGATAGACTCACACGTTTGTAGATACACATCAGCGCTGGCAAGGTTGGCATTACTTCTTACAGTGTGAAACCTGAGATCATGAATGACCATGATGCTTCACTCCCGAATGAGCCCAATGCCTTTTATACCCATTTTAAACGGGGGAATAAAACTATTCCTGTGCAAATCTCTGCAGTATCTGATGACCCTGTGACCTCTGTTTCAGAAACTGATGTCAGAACATCTTTCAAGAGGGTGAACCCTCTCTGAGCTTCAGGCCCCGATGGTGTACCTGTTAGGGCTCTGAAAACCTGGGCCTGCATCATACTGTGGTAAATTTGTGAATTGCACTGCACTGCTGCCACAAAAAAAAATGATGCATGTGAGTGATGATAAACCTGATTTTGATATGGGTCTCTACTGTGGGCTGAGAGTGGGAAGGGGGGCAGGGAAAGGGGAACCGTGTTTGGGAAAAGGAGAACAGAGAGGGGAGGGAGCCAATCTGAAATTGGGGAACTCTGGGAAGGCACATTAATATTAGTTGATTACACTTTCTTTCAATTATGGGGAAAATAACCAGATTTCAAGTTGATACAAAAGATGTCCATGTCACTGCTTGGATTGTTTCATTATATTAGCAGTTTCTGGCATTGATGGCAGTATATTTGAATCTTCCTTCTTTGCTTGAATAAACAGTTCTCATTTATAACTGCATCTATCTAATCATTGCTGGAACTGTTTATTTGCATCTAAAATGTTTTTCTATTGGTGTCCTGCCATTTCAGGATGTATGACAGATGAGGCTTGTTTTGATCTCACGAAGAAGGAAAACAAGCTGATTGTTAGCAAGATGTGCAGCTGTGCCAGATGCCTATCCTCTTGCATCCAGTCATCCCAGAGAACCCAGATTTACTTATGATATAACTGCCATGTACAGGGCACGCAGTAACACAAGTTTCAATATTCAGTGCAATTTAGGATGTTGTCAACGGCCAATAAAAGTCCTGAAGAGGTGCATTCGAATGTGACCATTGACATGAGAACAATTAGGTTGAGGAATTAGAGCACATGGTATTCTTCTTGGAACAGGGAAGGTTAAAAGAACATTTAATGGAAGTATTTAATGTTACGAATGGACATCATGGAATAAAGAAGGGAATCTCTTTCAGCAAGCATGGAAGCTGAGCCCATTTATACATTCCAAGTCATGATCTGGAATGTACCACGTGAAAGGAACTTGAAAGAAGATTTAATGGTAACCTACAAATGAGAATTGAGCAACCACTTACAAAAGAGGAAAATGCAGGGCAATGGACTGAGGGTAATGAAGTGAGGCCACTTAGAAACTCATTAAAAGAGATCACACTGCCAGGTGGGGCAAGTAGTCTCTTTCTGTGCTCTACATTTTCAGGTACACACTGTATATTGTTACCTTACTGTTTATTTCCTGGGGGATAAATTCAGTGCTCCACCACATTAATCTCCAAAATAACATATTTTGCCTTAAGGTTAACCCATTGCCTCTGCAGTGCTTTGGGATTTCCATAATGATGCTAATATCACAATTAGAGACACCACTGTAGCCATTTTTGGCCTAACTATGGAAGCACAGGGGAGCTTATTGGGTTTTTTCCATCGGTTAGGAGATTAGGGATCAACATGCTGAAAATCCACTGAGCACATTTATGTCCAGTTATTACCTTACAACTATCAGGCTCCTGAACGGGTGTGGATACCTTCAATCACCACTACTCTGAGTTGATCCTGTGACCTGCAAACTCACTTTCAAGGACTTCTTACAACTCATGTTCTCAGTGTTATTTTTTTATTTGCATAGTTTGTCTTGTTTTGCACATTGGTTGTCAGTTTTTGTGCATTGTTTTAATATTCTATTGTATTTTCCTGTAAATACCTGCAAGAAAATGTGTCTCAAACTACTAAATGGTAACATAGACTGTACATGCTTTGATAATAAACTTACTTCAAAGTTTGAACTTTGAGATTAGGCCTTAGCCCTTGTCTCAGGAATGCCATTTATAGAAAGTTCTGAACAATCATGCCACGACAATGGCTTCTGGGACCGTCTGGTGAAGGAAGCCATTGAAGTACAACTAGAGGAAAAGGATTTTAACAAAGACGAAGGTCTCACTCTAGGTAAGAACTAGAATTTATTTGTAAACAAGGTGGGACAGCAGAAACCTGATTGGATGAGGACTAACCAATCAGGAAGAACAGATGATGGGGGTATAATTACCACCGAACTAGACATTCCCAGGCATCATGAGGAAGACAGAATTTGTCATCAAAGTGTCGGTTAAAACTGATACCTGTACCCAGCTGGAAGCCCAAGAAGAGTTTATTAGTTCTGATCCAGTTCAACTGCTCAAGCTTTCTGGAAGTCTGTAGAGTCAAGGACATGACTTATACACTTTTTAAGAGTAGTCACTATTTTATGAAGCAAATGCTGCAGCCAATTTATGCACAGCAAGCTCGCACACTCAACAATGTGATAATGACCCGGTGGGCTGGTTAATGCTGATATTTGAGGGATAGCATTGATCTTTGCCCTGCTCTTCTTTGAAAAAATGCCAAGGTATCTTTAACAAGAACTTGGGAGTGCCAATGGTTTAGAAAAAGCAGCACTTGTTCTGTATGAGCCTAGATTCTGGTGATATATAGAATTCTATAGCTGAGATGTAACTGACAGGAGGGCAAGATCCGCCAATGGCAGCTTTCATGTTTTGATCTGAGCCAGATGTTCACTTACATTTCAATGACGTATGTAACACTAGATGCCTAACCTTTTTTCTTTAATACTTCTATTAGCATTGCTGATTTTGTTGTTATGCATCTGCATTGCCCAGGTTTACCTTGAAACATGTTTCGAGGCTTTGATCTCGACAAGTATTGTATAATTTGATCTTTATAAATCATTCAGGTTTAATGCCTGAATCAGACAGGTATCCCAGGCATTAGCAGTCAGCTAATCCAAAATGGCAATTGCCTGACTTTGATAAAAGTTATTATACTGAGTTTTTATAGCTTTGATTGAGGAAGCTGCTTCATGTTTTGCTCTCTCACAAATACATGAGTAAAATGATTATATTTCTACGTTTGGCTCGATGGCAGAACGTCCATCTCTAAGATAAATTAGATAGAAATCGGATTTCTGGTTTATTAAATGAGTGCTGCAGATTGAGTTAATGCCAAATTGAAGGTCACAAGGAATACCAAAAATTGGGATATCTTTGCTTTAAAGAATCGTTATTGTGGTTTGCTTCAGTTTTAGAGTATTAAACCAAACTTACTTACTTCAATGATGGAAACTGTTTTCTAGTGAGGTAAATACTGTATCAGTAACATACTGACCAATGGGAAACATCATGATTCCACAAAAAGGATTCAGTCCTGATCTTCAGGACTCTCTAACTCCATGGCATTCTCCCATGTACTCTAGCCGTCTTTCAGCATATCTGGAAGGTTAATTTCCAAGAGTTGGTACGGAATTGATGGGAATGTGGGGAGAACAGATCTCAGGGAAAATTAATAGTGAATGATTAGTAGAGTGCTGATGAAGGGTTTTAGCTAAAAACGTTGATAGTTTATTCCCCTCCAGACTTGCTGAGTTCTTCCATCATTTTTTACATGTTCATTTTGACTTCTGGCATCTTCAGAATCCCTTGTGTGTGGTAAAAATGAGACTGCTCTGTGAGCTGGCATAGACTTAAAGGGCTGGGTTTCCTCCTTCTATGTCATCTGAAATAAGTAGTTCAATGCTTTCAAAGCAATTCAATTCACAGCAATATAGTCTGTGTGTTCCAGCATCAGCTCACCCTTCCCTGTACCCTGCTGTGGAAAGGGCTCAGTGGCCGCTGCTATGTTTGTGAAAGGGTCCAAACCTCTGTGGTTGGTAGAAGCCATCAATCAGGTCCACAGTGTTCTTAACTTGAAGGTTCGGTATTTTCAGAAGCTGCCAGCACCAATTTATTAAAGAAAATTAGTGGAGTATTTTTTGGATGTTATGGGGTTTGGATGTGGGAAATACATTTTAAACCAATCGTAGCTCACTACTTTTGCTTCAGTAACTTGAACTATTATGAATTACTTATAGGCTTACATTGCAATCTTTTAATGCAGTTTCCATTTTTAGATAATAAAATTAAACTGTGCAATGATGTCATGATGAACAGGGTAAATAACAGAGAAATGAACTGAATAAGGGTGAATGATGCTCAAATGTGCACTGTAAAGATTCCCAGTGCGTATGAATACTTTACTATGAGGATTTTTGCTTATCAATCCACGATTGATTCACAAATAAAAAGACACGAGGCACATTTCTAGGCTTCCGAGTTTACTGTCTACACAAGATTTCAGCACACTATTGAGGTGAGATGCGGTCCAAGAAATTTTGTAGCCAAATGTATTTATTAATAAAATGAATATGTAACCATCTCACCGCGGCTTGTAATAAACGAGGCTTGTTAGCTAAATCTGGCTAACAGTCATGTGACTCCGCATTGCATGGGTAACGGTGAGAAGGCCACCTTCAATAAGCAGCGCATGTCTCGGATCAGTTTGATTCGGGTTCAACCCAACAGGAAAGTTGGAATGTTCTGATAAGGGAACGGAAATTATGGTGAGTGCTGTGTAAATGCAGAGCATTTGGAGCATAAATGTTGGAGCTCATTTCTGGAGTGGTCAGATGCTTCACATGCTGAACCCACGTTCTGCGTGAAAGACACCAGCCACAGTCCACACTTCCCTTGAAGACCATGAGTGTAATTGATCAGTCTTCTTCACAGGGCAGGGAAGACTAAAACTAGAGGGCATAGGTGTAAGGTGACAAGGGAAAGATTTAAACAGGACTTCTCAGGAAAGAGGTGAGTACAGTGGATTCTGGTCAATTGGGCCATTGGCCAATCAAGGCAGCCACTTTTTTGGGACAACCCTTAAAGAACAGAAACTAATTGAGAAAATAGCTGGGATTCCCTTTCTTTATTTGGGACACTATACAGCTTAATTGGGGTAGGCTCTTGCTGAATAGGTTCTAATTAGCATCCATCACACACACTTGTAAGGCCATCAGACAGTACAGTAGAGGTCACCAACCTTTTTAAGCCCAAGATCCCCTATCTCGGCCTCAGTGAAAGGCAAGATCGACCTACTAAGTCGTTTAGAGAAAAAAAAGCTCAGATTGTACTTCCAACTTGAGGCCCATTATTTGGGATAGTTGTATTTTAATTACATAAAATGCTTTTGTCAAACTTTCAAATTAATTCAAACAAGAATACACTGTAACTAGCATATCAAACAGGCCATAGCGGCATCGAGCTCATCCAATAACACCTTGAATAAGTGGTGCTGAAGCACTTTTGCTTGAATCAAGTTTATCAGTTTGACCACCAGTGTCATTACATGAGAGAAGTCCATGACCTTCCCAGCCAAGGGCTGCTGATGAATCACACAGTGATAATCCAGGAAGTCAGGAAAATCAGGGTCATTACGGCACAGTGCTATAAAACCAACGTGCACACCGCGCATTGCTGGGGCCCCATCAGTAATAATTGCCACCAGTTTATGAATGGGGATGTCATTTTCACGGTCATTTATTTTAAAACTCATTGTAAATATCCTCACCTCTCATTCTCTCCTTTAAGTGCAAAAGAGTGAGGAATTCCTCCTTTGTTGTAAAATCCTGGAAAGCCACTCTGACAAATACAACAAGCTGAGCTGTTTGCATTACATCCAGGGATTCATCGATCTGTCATGAAAAATATTCACAGAGTGACGAGTCCTTTAACACTTGTCAATCCACGTCCTCTGAGCAGCATGTTTACTGGGCCTTCAGCTCCTCAACTTTCCTGGTATTGGTAAACTTACTGAGACACTAGTATAAGTTTCAGGGGTACGCAAGCTAATGGCACCACTGTTTCCCATTTCGTGTACAATTGGGGAATGTTGGAATTTAAAGGGGAGAAGTGTTGTAATGTGAGCATTATAAAAATGTTAATACCAATTAGGATCATGGTAATATAGCAATACTCCCGCTACGAAAACTGTTTGTAGAGAGAGATTGTTTCCGGGGTTGCAGGGTTTCCTTCCAGTTTTTTTCTGCCCAGTGCACATTAGTGGAAACCTCTGTTTACGAATATCATTCTACCGTCCTAGATAAAGTTGTTCCTTTTGGGCGTGAGGTTGTCACGTGGTCCTTTTTCAAAGTAGAAGTGACTACATATTTGCATCAAAATGTTTATCAGGCATAATGTATTTGTGTATTTATTTTTCTTTTTTTTTCGGGATGTACTAGAAAAGTCTCAAAGATCGACCAGTCGATCTTGGTCGACTGGTTGGCGACCACTACAGTACACCATGCTTAGAGCAAACAGTTTTTAAAGAGCATCAGTTGCGTGTGTTTGTGTTCAAAAAGCAGTGATTTTTATCACTGGTAGTTGGTGAGAATTAAGCAGTAAGACAATTCTGAACCATTATGTTCACTGCAGTTTCAAGCATTCAGCCAGGAGTGAAAATGAAATGATTTTACTACTTCAAGTAAGGAACTATGAGGAATATGAAGGTATCAACAATCATCTTGAATGTTGCAATGAAAATGAAGATTTGGAGGATACAATTGTCGATAGCATTGTATGAAGCATTGTATCTACGCTAGGTGTCTGCACTGATTTTGTTCATTGCATACACTGGATGTATTCCTCTGTCAATAACTATTAGGAATTAATTCACAGCTTTATAGTACTGTAGTATTATTGGTATTGTTCTAATTTGTTTTTTAAAATTTTATTTAAATACATAATTTGTTATTCAGATAATCTTTTTCATGCCTTTTTTGCTATTTCCATGAAACTTTGGTGAATTGGGACAGCCACTTGATTGGACAGAAATGTACTGGTCCTAATGTGTCCTAATTAACTGGAATCCACTGTATATGAAATAAGCTACCAGAGGAAGTGTTTGAGGCTGGAACAATTACCAGCTTTAAAGGATATTTGTACAAGTGCATGGCTATGAAAGGTTTAGAGGGATAAGAGAGATAAGTGGGACTCAATGATGTAGGCATTTTGGTCAGCATGAAGTACTTGGGCTCAAGAGCGCCCTTCCTTGCTCTATAACTCAATGACTTTATAATTAGTATTAACCCATGATTGAAATCTCAGACTTGGCTTTCATTTATTCAACATTCCTAACAAAGCAAAATAACTGTTTTGCTTGGCTCTTCACCCAGTCCGTCCTGTGGTCTTCCTTTGCTCTTCGGGCTAGTGATCTGCAATCGACATGTATATGTGAACGTCTTCCCAGACTACACTGAACCAATCAGAACTGATGAATCACTCTGAAAACTGAAGTGGAACTTTATGGTCAGATTGCCAGTGTTCTGTGAGTCTGACTACTGGCATGCTGACTAGTGTTAGGAGTCAGGCTTTCCAAACATTTGATGGCTAGGAACTAGATTAATGTGAACTGCCTGAGGATCAGTGCTGCATACCAAAGACTTGAGAACAGTGTCAAAGCTGTCATTCTAGTGCAATCTGATAGAATGTTATACTGTAGAATGAGACATTAAAGTCCTGTCAGATTTCTCATTGATGGAAGGCATCCCATAGCACTGCCCAAAAATGAAAAGAAAGTTCTTTTCATTCTCTTGCTGTTTGTAAATTAGTGGTTCCCAGAATTTTTTTCTGGTTACCACACCCTTGGCTCTCAGACTACACCCCACCCTCTCCCTTTCTGGCCATTACATAAAAACGATAAAGGATTTTGATTGTGATGCACAGTGAAAGAAAATAGGAACTGCAAATTTAAACCAGTGACAAATAATTGGAAAAACTTCACTCCTATATAAAGCTACAAATAATATTATTTTCATCAACAATTTTAGAGCGTACATTAGTAGTCCAACGGTTCACTACTTTGTTGTTTTTTCACCTTTCAGTGAGATGGATGGGCTTGGTGCAGTGATGTCAGCTCCTCAACATCAGGCTGAGTGTCACTCAGAACGAGTCTCAGATCCTCACATTTAGTAATTTGCAGTTAGTTTCATTGTTTGGAAGAAGTTGGGCAACTGCACTGAAATCACACTCCACTAAATATGATGTTGGAAAGACAGTAAAGTAATTGCAAGATAGCTATCAGAGATTTCTTTCTTCAGCCAAAAGTCATGATTTTTTGACCTTGTCTATGGCTCAGAGTCATCTTGTACTGAGATCTGTTTTCCTCCATCCTTCCTGTTAATTCCTCATTACAAGTGTTCCAGAACGGATTTGTTACCCAATCTGTAATTTGGATTGAGAGAAGATCTTGAAATCTCTCTGACATGACTTTATGCAGCTCACCCAGGTGGGCACAGTTTTCTTGAAGATCATAATCTGGTATTCTTTCTTTCTCTTCCAGCTCAGAGAGGCTCAGAAATTGAGAAAGGTGTTGCAACAGCCAATGTTGCATTTAAATAGAGTTAACTCGGACAGATACGAGAAGATGACTGATTAGACTTTGATAAGATTCACATCAATTCCTGGCAATTAGTGATTGATTTCATTAAATTTTCTGAGTAATTCTGACAAATAAGCAACATCATTCTGAATATACTTGAATTGATTACTGACTGAAGCATTCAAGTTTTCAAAAAATTTTATCAGTTTCAAAAAATGCATAGAAGAGTCTCAGGCGGTTTCCTTTTGAGAGCCATCTGACTTCTGTGTGCAACAGCAAGTGTTCAAACTTTTCAGCATTCTCAAAACAAAGCTCTCTAAGTAGTTGAGAATTGAGAGCAGGGCACTTGATTTTATTTATTGCTGTGATAAAATTATTTAATGACTTGTACAGCTGATCACTTGGGGTTTTTGTAACAAAATGTTATCTGAGAATTACACGGTGAATGGTAAATATGTTAGGTACAGCTGTTTTCAAGAAATTAATTATCCTTCGGTGGTGTCCTGTCATTGATGTTGTCCCATCTGTTGTACGAGCAAGAATGTTAGTGAGCAGAATGTCCTCTTTGAAAAATTGCTCAACCACTTGAAATATTGACTCCTCCTTCATATCTATTTCTAGTCGCCCTGCAAATAACCACTCTGAAGTGACTGAAAATAAGTCAAGTTATTGTTTGCTTTATCAGAATATAATCTCTTCAGATGTTCAAGAAGCCTAGACTCTTTCAGTGACTCATTTGAGAAAGCATTTTCACTCAACAGACATATTGGCTGCTGTCGGTTGCTTGCTGTTGGTATAAATCCATATTTCAGATACTCCGCACTAAACTATCTACACTTCTTTTTCATTTGGTATGTATATGGATTAATGACCATGATCAATTGCCTATTGTTTAAGTCCAACCTCAAGTGCTACAATCAATAAAGGGGAAAGTTATGATGTCTCATAGCTCAGGCAAACCCTGCCTCTCCGCCTGAAGGTACATAAAGTGGAGCAGTGACATCTCAGTTGGGCCATGGGCTAGAGAAACGCAGTCAAGACTACTCGAACGTGTGGATTATGAACTCTACCACACTGAGCACCATACCCTAATTCACAGAAACTACATCACTGCATGATCAGAGTATGGGAATCGTACTCGCTAAAACTGTACTATTGTCGTGAATCCCTATGATATGCGGGCCAGTCCCAGAAATAACACGATTTCTTCAGTCCAGATTTCTCATGATACTATAAATACAGAAATGCCACATTGCTTTTCAACATCTAAAATGTAGTTCGAGCAAAGTTTAAGACGATAATGGGTTAGCAAGAGATGAGGTGATTACATGATCATTATAAATATCTATCTGTGCATAACAGAAATATTATCAAACAGAAGTAACAATGAGCCATCTAAGGAAATATTAAGAATGAGGTAATTATGGCAATCTTTATGGGTCCTTGCTGTGCCTCCCTTTTCTCAGAATACGTCATACTTGGATTTTCACTTTTTTTCAGTGTATTGACAACAGTGCTGCAGCCTTTTCTTCATTTACCTTCTTTTGGTTAATTTTATCAACTTTGCAACCAAATTCTGCTCTTTCTGCACATTCACATTCTCATTTCTAACTTTTTCATTTGCTTCCTATGACTGTCAACACAGGTGCCCCCAGGGCTGTGTACTAAGCCCCCTCCTTTACTCCCTGTAAACCCATGACTGTATCGCCACCCACAGCTCCAATTTGCTAATTAAATTTGCTGATGACACTACACTGATTGGCCTAATCTCAAATAATAATAAGGCAAAAAAACAGAGAAGAAGTCATCACCTCGACACAGTGGTGTCAAGAAAATAACATCTCCCTCAATGTCGCAAAACCAAAGGAGTTGATTGTGGACTGTGGGAGGAATGGAGACAGGCTAACCCAGGGGTGGGCAAACTTTTTGACCTGTGGGCCATAAAGGGTTCTAAAATTTGACAGGGGGGCTGGACCAGGAGCAGATGGACGGAGTGTTTTGGTAATGCACCTCATAAGAGAAAATAAAATATCATGGGATATGTAGAAAACATGTGCTTTAATTTCAATTGAAAATGAACAACAAAATACATTACAACAAAATATCTGTCTTTGAAGTCCCATGGTATTTAGCTATTTATTGAAATGACTTTTAAAACACTGAAAATTAAATGAATAAAATACAGCTTTTTTTAATAGTAACAGTTATTATTTTAAAGCACTGAAAATTCTGTTATCCTTCAAGATATTATCATCATCACTCTCCTCCTGACTGTCTTTATTTCAAAAACGGTAGGAGATGTAGGTCTACTTGTCCTGCTCCTTCTTATTCAATTGTCCCCTGTGCCAAAACTCAACAACGACCAGCACAAAGACAGAACAGTGAGAGCGCGCCAGTATGCGGAGCGCGTTATTTGATCTGGAGCGCATTTTTTATTTTGAGAACGTACGTGCACCTGCGCACTACTCATGTCCATCACTTAACAGAAATGACATGTAACATGTAAGGCTTATTGAAAAAAATATTTTCAAATGCATTTTTTACATAACACAACAAAGAAACTTTTTAAAATTTCAGTGGGAACAGTGTTGTTGGTCTCCCTTTTCAGCCAGCGCATCAAAGTCTGGATTTAGTTTTGTTGTGGCGATTCTCAGGATGGATCTGAGGTGTTGGTCAGTTAACTTGGATCTGTGGCTGGCTTTGTTGATGTTCATGACGCTGAACGCCTGTTCACACAAATAGGTCGAGCCGAACAAAGAGTAAAGCGCAAATGTGGAGTAATACGCTGCACTTCAACAAAGGTCAATGTGTAGCGGTGTGCTACATGCAGTGCTAAAATTACGACACGGAGTCGGTAACTGCAGTCGAAGAAAAAAACTTTATTCGAAATCCCCAGCCTCACTTTTAAGCCTCCCTCAACCTGCCCCCCTGCGCAGAGGATTCAAAGCTCCATGCTCGCAAATCCCCACAGGCTATCTCCCTTAGCCAGAACGCTGGCTAATTGTGAGCCGGTTCGGATGTGCCAGGAAATGGGTCGCCACAAATGTATATAGAGTGCGTCATCTATTGGGAAAACGCCAGAATTGCGGGGGAAAAACGTTAACAAGGTTTATTAATATAATTTCATCAAGTTCTGCGGGCCGGATTAAAAAGCTTAACGGGCCGCATATGGCCCGCGGGCCGTAGTTTGCCCATGCCTGGGCTAACCCCTATTGACATTCATGGATCTGGGGTTGAGAGAGTGAACAGCTTTAAGTTCCTCAGCATACACATCACTAAGGATCTCATGTGGTCTGTACATATTGACTGTGTACTGAAAAAAGCACAACAGCATCTCTTTCACCTCAGATAGTTGAAAAATTTTGATATTGGCCCCCAAGTCCTAAGAACTTTCTACAGGGGCACAATTGAGAGCATCCTGACTGGCTAATTCACTGCCTGGTATGGGAACTGTACATCCCTCAATCGCAGAACGCTGCAGAGAGTGGTGCAGACAGCCCAGCGCATCTGCAGATGTGAACGTCCCACTATTCAGGATATTTACAAAGACAGGTGTGTAAAAAGGACCCAAAAGATCATTGGGGACCCGAGTCACCCCAACCACAAACTATTCCAGCTGCTACCATCCAGGAAACGGTACCACAGCATAAAAGCCAGGACCAACAGGCTCTGGGACAGCTTCTTCCACCAGGCCATCAGACTGATTAACTCATGCTGATACAATTGTATTTCTATGTTATATTAACTATTCTCCTGTTGTACATACTATTTATTATAAATGACTATAAATTGCACTTTGCACATTCGGATAGAGACGTATCATAAAGATTTTTACTCCTCAGTTATATGAAGGATATAAGAAATAAAGTCAATTCAATTCAATTTAAAACCTTTGATATAATCTATCAAGCAGTATCCACAATGGGCCCCTGGCTTCTCTAAATGATCTTAATAATACTTTCTGTAAGATAATACTTTCTTTCAATCTGTTCATTTTTGTTAGGTTTAATGATGTCATCTTCTGAACGGTGGCTTTTCACACAGCTTTCGTTTTCCTCAACTGGGATTCTGCTCTACCCAAGTAGATGAAGCCTTGGATATTAACTGTCCTATGTCCTGAACATCCCTTTCCTTTCAGCCTCATACCTATCATTTGTACCAGCCTACCAGCCCTTAATATTATCAGGTTGTTCCCTGCCACTTCCAGCTTGCCTATAACCAAACATGTTGACCTATCTTCCTGCAGCAATGTGAAGAACAAACCTAATGCCATTACTCTGCAGTTTGAGAGGGAGAAGCTAAAGTCAGATGTATCAGTACTGCAGCAGAATAAAGGCAATTACAGAGGCATGAGAGAGGAGTTGGCCAAAATTGATTAGAAGGGAACACTAGCAGGAATGATGGTGGAGCAGTAATGGCTGGAGTTTCTGGGAGCAATTTGGAAAACACAAGATAGACACATCCCAAAGAAGAAGTATTCTAAAGGCAGGATGACACAACTGTGGCTGACAAGTCAAAGCCAACATAAAGGCAAAAGAGAGGGCATATAATAGAGCAAAAATTAGTGGGAAGTTAGAGGATTGGGAAGTTTTAAAAAGCCAACAAAAGACAACTAGAAAAGTCATAAAGAAGGAGAAGATGGAATATGAAGATAAGCTAATCAATAATATTAAAGAGGACATCAGAAATATAAAAGAGAGGGGACAATAGATATAGGACCCCTACGAAATGAGACTGCAGAGGCAGTAATGGGGAAAAAGGAAATGGTGGATGAACTGAATAAGTATTCTGTATCAGTTTTCACTAAGGAAGACATTAGCAGTATGCTGGAAGTTTGAGAGTGTCAGAGGACAGAGATGAGTGAATTTGCCGTTACTAGGGAGAAGGCTCTAGGGAATCTGAAACGTCTGAAGTTAGATAAGTCATCTGGACCAGATGGTCTATAGCCCTGGATACTGACAGGGATGGTTAAAGAAATTTGTGGATGCATTATTAATGGTCTTTCAAGAATCGATGGATTCTGCATCATTCCAGTGGACTGGAAAATTGCAAATGTAACTCCACTCTTCAAGAAGGGAGAGAGGCAGAAGAAATGAAATTATAGGCCAGTTAGTCTGACCTCAATGTTTGGGAAAATGTTGGAGTTGATTGTTATGAATGTGGTTTCAGGGCATTTGGAGGCACATGATAAAATCAGCTAAAGTCAGCATGGTTTCCTTAACAGAAACTCTAGCTTGAGGAATCTTTTGGAATTCTTTGAAGAAGTATGATAGACAAAGGAGAATTGGTTGATGTTGTGTACTTGGACTTTCAGAAGACCTCTGACAATGTGTCACATGAGGCTGCTTAACAAGTTAAGAGCCTATGATATTACAGGGAAGATGGAGCAGTGGCTGATTGGCAGGAGGCAAAGTGTGGGAATAAAGGGAGCCTTCTCTGGTTGGCTGCTGGTGATTACTGGTGTTCCACAGGGCTCTATGTTAGGATAGCTTCTTTTTAAGTTGTATGTCAAAATGAAGGATTTGATGCTTTTATGACAGTTTGTGGATGATGTGAAGGATTGTGCAGGATTCCAAAAGGTTAAGTTTTAGGTTGAGTCGCTGGTGAAGAAGGCAAATGCAATGTTAGTATTCATTTCAAGAGGTAAAGAATATAAAAGCGACAATGTAATGTTGAGGCTTTATAAGGCGCTGGTGAGGCCTCACTTGGAGTACGGTGAGCTGTTTTGTGCCCTGTATCTAATAAAGAGTGTGCTGACATTGCAGAGGGCCGAAAGGAGGTTCATGACAAGCTTTTCATATGAGGAGTGTTTGATGTCTCTGGGCCTGTACTTACTGGAATTCAGAAGAATGGGGGCAATCCCATGATATCAATTGAATGTTGAAAGACCTCAATAGAGTGGATGTGGAGAGGATGTTTCCTATGGTTGGAGAGTCTAAAATCAGAGGACACCACCTCAGAATAGAGGGACAACCATTTAGAATGTAGATGAAGAGGAATTTCTTTAGCCAGAGAGTGGTAAATCTGTATAATTCTTTGCCGCAGGCGGCTTTGGAGGCCAAGTCATTGGGTATATTTAAGGCAGAGGTTGATAGATTCTTGATTAGTCAGAGCATGAAGAGCTATGGGGAGAAGGCGGGAGATTGAGGCTGAGAGGGAAATCGGTCAGCGTAATGAAATGGCAGAATCAATTAGATGGGCCAAATGGCCTTATTCTGTTACTATATTTTACAGCCTTATGGTCTTAGTTACACCCAAAATCGTCTTCCCTTCTAACAGCATTTTTCTATATATGTGATGTCTACCTTTTAACCTGCTCCCTTTCCATAGTCCAGGACACCACTTCAAGGTGAAGCCACAATTTCCCTGTACATTTTGTGATTTAGTAAATTCAGTGCTTATAAGCCTTCTAGGCTCAGAAATGTTAGCTCATAAAATTTTGGATAGCACCTTTTTGGAATGATTCTCTTACTGCCTTTACACCTCCTCTGGACACTACTTCTTTTGTGTGGCTCATTACTATACCCTTATGCCAGGGCCATCTGCTCGCCTTCTATCTTACAGCTTTGTTCCCTTTTGTTCTTCCCTAATGACCATCACATCCCCCACCTCTTTCATCAGCTTCCTCCCCCACCCCCTCATGCATCATTTCTTTTCACTGCCTCTGTACTTGTTTGGAAACTTGTACAGTTCTCTTTCCTATTCTGATCAAAAAAACATCGGCCTGAAGCAATAAAGAACATAAAAAAAATAGAAATTGCTGGCAACATTCAACAGTTCAGGGTGTACTTATGAAATATATTTAGTACAGTAAACAGAAAGACAGTAAAACTCACCGAGACATTCGCCGGGGTCTCCCTCCCCACTATTTATAACATTTACCAGGAGAGTTGCAGGCAAAGGGCCCAAAGCATTTTCTGTTTTTATTTCAGGTTTCCTGGTAAACCTCTTCTGCACCCTCTCCAAAGCCTTGACATCCTCCCTGTAATGGGGTGACCAGAAGTCTAGCTGTGGCCTAATTAAAGTTTTACAAAGCTGTAACATTAACTTCCTGACTTTTGAACCCAATCCTTCGTCCAATAAAAGCAATCATGTCATACATCTTATTAACCACCCTGTCAACCTATGTAGCCACGTTCAGGGAGCTCTGAACTTGGATGCCAAGATCCCTCTACTCCTCAACACTTTTAAGTGTCTTGTCCTTAGTGTACTATCTCTTTACATTTAAAATCTGTCCGGCATTCTCCGCCTGTATCAGCAATTGACCTACTTCCAATTGTATTCTTTGCCAGTCTTCTACGCCAGCCACAACACCACCAATCTTCATATTATCTGCACACCTGCTAACCCACCAAACTACATTTTTGTCCAGGTCATTTATATACACCACAAACAGCAGAGGTCCCAGTACAGATCCCTGCAGAACACCACTTATCACAGACTTTGTAGACTGATGTTGACTGAGAGATAAAGATTGGTTAGGGTACCAAGGAGAACTTCATGTTTGTTTTAAAGTCATGCATGGGATCTTTTGTAATCAAATGACAGTGCAGTTGGGAACAATGTTTCTGGGGAAAATGACGAAGGTGCAGGACGTGTATATTCCAAAAATGAAGAAATATTCAAATAGTAAAATAGCACAACCGTGGCTGACAAGGGAAGTCAAAACTATAGTAAAAGCAAAAGAAAGGGCATAGAACAAAGCAAAAATTAGTGAGAAGTTAGAGGATTGGGAAGTTTTTAAAAACCTACAGAAAGCAACTAAGAAAAATCAATAGAAGGGAAAAGATTAAATATGAAAACAAGCTAGCAAATAATTTCAAAGTGGATAGTAAAAGTTTTTTCAAGTATGTTAAAAATAAAGGAGAAATGAGAGTGGATATAGGACCACTAGAAAATGAGGCAGGAGAAATAATAATGGGGAACAAGGAGATGGCTGATGAAGTAAATGAGTGTTTTGCATTAATCTTCACTGTGGAAGCCACTAGCAGTATGCTTGATGTTGTAGTGTGTGAAGGAAGATAAGTTACTGTTACAAGAGGGAAGGTGCTCAAAAAGCTGAACGACCTAAAAGTATGTAAATCACCCGGATCAGAGGAACTACACCCTAGGGCTCTGAAAGAGGTAGTGTTAGAGATTGTGGTGGCATTAGAAATTATCTTTCAAAAACCATTGGACTTTGGAACGGTGCCAGAGGTCTGGAAATTTGCAAATATTACTCCACTTTTTAAGAAAGGAGGAAGGCAGCAGAAAGGAAATTGTAGACCAGTTAGCCTGACCTCAGTGGCTGGGAAGATGTTGGAGTCAATTGTTAAGGATGAGGTTATGGAGTACTTGGTGACACAGGACAAGATAGTACAAAGTCACTGTGGTTTTCTTCAAGGAAAATCTTGCCTGATGAACCTGTTGGAATTCTTTGAAGAGATTACAGGTAGGACAAAGGGTGCAGTGGATATATATTTGGACTTTCAGAAAGACTTTGACAAGGTGCCATACATGATGCTGCTTACCATATTACAGGAAAGTTACTAACATGGTTAGAGCATTGTCTGATTGGTAGGAGGTAGCGAGTGGGAATAAAAGGATCCTTTGCTGGTTGGCTGCAAGTGACTGGTGGTGTTCTGCAAGGGTTGTTGTTGGGACCACTTCTTTTTATGCTGTTTAAATGATTTAGATGATGGAATAGATGGCTTTGTTCCTAAGTTTGCAGATGATATGAAGATTGTGGAGGGGCAGGTAGTGTTGAGGAAACAGGTGGGATGCAGAAGGACTTCAACAGATTAGGAGAATGGGCAAGAAAATGGCAAATGAAATACAATGTTGGAAAATGCATGGTCATGCACTTTTGTAGTAGAAATAAATGTGCGGACTACTTTCTAAACGGAGAGAAAATCCAGGACTCTAAGATGCAGAGGGAGTTGGGAGTCCTCGTGTAGAACACCCGGAAGGTTAACTTGCAGGTTGAATTGGTGGTGAGGAAGGCAAATACTATGTTAGCATCCATTTCAAGAGGTCTAGAATACAAGAGCAAGGACGTGATGCTGAGGCTTTATAAGACAATAGTGAGGCCTCACCTTGAGTATTGTGAACAGTTTTGGGCCCCTCATCTTACAAAAGATGTGCTGTCATTGTAGAGGGTCCAGAGGAGGTTCACAAAGATGATTCCAGGAATAAAAAGGTTATCGTAACATTTGATGGCTCTGGGTCTGTACTCGCTGGAATTCAGAAGGATTGGGGCGGGGGCGGAGGATCTCATTAAAACCTTTGAATGTTGAAAGGCCTAGACAGAGTAGATGTGGAAAGGATGTTTCCCATGGTGGGAGAGTCTAGGACAAGAATAGAGGAGTGCCCTTTCAAAACAGAGATGCAGAGAAATTTCTTTAGCCAAAAGGTGGTGAATTTGTGGAATTTGTTGCCACATGCAGTTGTGGAAGCCAGGTAGTTGGGTGTATTTAAGGCAGAGGTTGATAGGTTCTTGATCGGACATGGCATCAAAGGTTACAGGGAGAAGGCCGGAAACTGGGGTTGAGGAGGAGATAAACAAAAGGATCAGCATGACTGAATGGCAGAGCAGACTCGATGGGCCAGATGGCCTAATTCTGCTCCTATGACTTATGGTCTTATGGTCTTAATTTAGTGTCTCATCTGAGAGAAAAAACAGAAAATGCTGGAAGAAGTCAGGAGGTCATTTGGATCCGTGGAAAGAAATACAGAGTTAATGTTTCAGATTTCAGATTCCCAACATCTGCAGGGTTTTTTTTTCAAATCTAGTCTGATAGTCAGCTGAATTACAAGGATACATGTTCACTAATTGCAATAGTGGGTCTCCAATGGCCTCATCAAGGCTCAGACATTTTACCCAGAGGCTGAACCTGGGAACATTTTAGCAGTAGATAAACTACTGGGATTTTGAGTTATGCAAGAGCTGCTGAAAATTGGTATTTACAATTTATTTAAATGCTACTTTGTGGATCAAGAACAGCAAGGACATGTGCATCATTATGCAAAATTACAGTTGTAATTCTTCCTCTGGGAAAATTTGTACTTTTTGTCATTGTGTGTTGTATTTTTCGTAGTGAGATGCGAACCTGGGAGTAACACACACAAATTACTGAAGGAACTCAGCCAGTCAGGCAGAATCTATGCAGGGAAATAACTGTTGATGTTTGGGGCTAAGATCATTCATCAAGACACGAAAGAAAGAGAGTAGAGGCCAGAATAAAAGGGTGGGTGATGGTTGAATCAGGTGAGGGAGAAAGGTGGGGACCAGAGAAAAGGGAAACATGTGAGAAACTGAGAGGTGATTATATGGAAGAGGCAAAGGACTAAAGAAGAAGGAATCTGATAGGAGAGGACAGTAGACCATGAGATAAGGAGAAGGGGTGGGGAAGCAGAAGAAAGCGGCCAGTGAGTGAGTGGGCCAGTGAAGGAGTGGAGATTTGAGGTTTTGACTTGAGAGATTCTGGCAGTTTTGGCAGTTGGACTGTACAATCAAGTCAATCAAGATTTGAATAGCTCAGGCTCAACAGAAAGCAGCTGATTGGACAATCGCGGTCAGGTGACCAAGCAGTTTGAAAAGCTCAAACAAATAAATAGAGGGTTACCTCAAGTGGCTTGAGAGGCTTCAGTGAGCAGAGGCTGAGGACGAGCTTCACTGCAAGTGAGGTAAGGCCAGGTAAGTTCCTTTCAAAGGAGAAAGTTTCAAAAGTTGAGGCAAGTATTGGGTAGGTCATGGCAGCTGAGATCGGCCCCATGGTTTGTTCATCCTGCAGCATGTGGGAAATCAGGGATACTTCCAGTGTCCCTGACGACTATGTGTGCAGGAAGTGTGTCCAACTGCAGCTTCTGGCAGACCATATTGAGCGCCTGGAGCTGCGATTGGATTCATACTGGAGCATCCGTGATGCTGAGAAAGTCGTGAATAGCACGTTCAGTGAGTTGGCCAAACCGCAGGTAAAGGCTACACAGGCAGAAAGAGGAGGGGTGGCCACTAGACAGCATAGCAGTAGGCAGGTAGTGCAGGAGTCCCCTGGGGTCATCTCCCTCCTAAACAGATATACTGTTTTGGATACTGTTGGGGGCGATGTCTCATCAGGGGAAGGCAGCAGCAGCCGAGTTCATTGCACCATGGGTGGCTTTGCAGCACAAGAGGGAAGGAAAAGGAATGGGAGAGCTATAGTGCTAGGGGATTCGATTGTAAGGGGAATAGATAGGTGTTTTTGCGACCGCAAACGAGACTCCAGGATGGTATGTTGCCTCCCTGGTGCAAGGGTCAAGGATGTCTCTGAGCAGCTGCAGGACATTCTGGAATGGGAGGGTGAACAGCCAGTGGTCGTGGTGCACATAGGTACCAACGATACAGGTAAAAAATGGGATGAGGTCCTACAAGGTGAATTTAGGGAGTTAGGAGATAAACTAAAAAGTAGGACCACAAAGGTAATAATCTCTGGATTACTACCAGTGCCATGTGCTAGTTAGAGTAGAAATAGGAGGATATTTCAGATGAATACGTGGCTTGAAAAATGGTGCAAGGGGGAGGGATTCAAATTTCTGGGGCATTGGAACCAGTTCTGGGGGAGGTGGGACCGGTATAAACAGGACGGTCGGCACCTGGGCTGGACTGGAACCAATGTCCTAGGGGGAGCGTTTGCTGCTGCTGTTCAGGAGGTTTTAAACTAATGTGGCAGGGGGATGGAACAAGTGCAGAGAGACAGAGGGGTGTAAAATGAGGGTAGAAGCAAAAAGTAGTAAGGTGAAAAGTAAAAGTGGCAGGCAGGCAAATCCAGGGCAAAAAGTAAAAAGCACAACTTTTCAACATAATTGTATAAGGGCTAAGAGTGTTGTAAAAACAAGCCTGAAGGCTTTGTGTGTCAATGTGAGGAGCATTCGTAACAAAGTGGATGAATTGAATGTGCAGATAGTAATTAATGAATATGATAATAGTTGGGATCACAGAGACATGGCTCCAGGGTGACCAAGGATGGGAGCTCAACATCCAGGGATATTCAATATTCAGGAGGGATAGACAGGAAAGAAAAGGAGCTGGGGTAGCATTGCTGGTTAGAGAGGAGATTAATGCAATAGAAAGGAAGGACATTAGCCTGGAGGATGTGGAATCGATATGGGTAGAGCTGCATAACACTAAAGGGCAGAAAACGCTGGTGGGAGTTGTGTACAGGCCACCTAACAGTAGTAGTGAGGTTGGGGATGGCATTAAACAGGAAATTAGAAATGAGTGCAATAAAGGAACAGTAGTTATAATGGGTGACTTCAATCTACATATCGATTGGGTGAACCAAATTGGTAAGCGTGCTGAGGAAGAGGATTTCTTGGAATGTATGCGGGATTGTTTTCTGAACCAACATGTCGAGGAACCAACTAGAGAGCAGGCCATTTTAGATTGGGTATTGAGCAATGAGGAAGGGTTAGTTAGCAATCTTGTCGTGTGAGGCCCCTCGGGTAAGAGTGACCATAATATGGTGGAATTGTTCATTTGGATGGAGAGTGACATAGTTAATTCAGAAACAAAGGTTCTGAACTTAAAGAAGGGTAACTTTGAAGGTATGAGACATGAATTAGCTAAGATAGACTGGCAAATGATACTTAAAGGTTTGACGGTGGATATGCAATGGCAAGCATTTAAAGATCGCATGGATGAACTACAACAGTTGTTCATCCCAGTTTGGTAAAAGAATAAACCAGGGAAGGTAGTGCACCCATGGCTGACAAGGGAAATTAGGGATAGTATCAAGTACAAAGAAGAAACATATAAATTAGCAAAAAAAAACGGCACACCTGAGGACTGGGAGAAATTCAGAGACCAGCAGAGGAGGACAAAAGGCTTAATTAGGAAAGGGAAAAAAGATTATGAGAGAAAGCTGGCGGGGAACATAAAAACTGACTGTAAAAGCTTTTATAGATACGTGAAAAGAAAAAGATTGTTCAAGACAAATGTAGGTCCTTTACAGTCAGAAACAGGTGAATTGATCATAGGGAACAAAGACATGGCAGACCAATTGAATAACTACTTTGGTTCGGTCTTCACTAAGGAGGACATAAGTAATCTTCCAGAAATAGTAAGGGACCGAGGGTCTAGTGAGATGGAGGAACAGAGGGAAATACATGTTAGTAGGGAAGTGCTGTTAGGTAAATTGAAGGGATTAAAGGCAGATAAATCCCCAGGGCCAGATGGTCTGCATCCCAGAGTGCTTAAGGAAGTAGCCCAAGAAATAGTAGATGCATTAGTGATTATTTTTCAAAACTCCTTAGATTCTGGATTAATTCCTAAGGATTGGAGGGTAGCTAATGTAACCCCACGTTTTAAAAAAGGACGGAGAGAAAAACCTGGGAATTATAGACCAGTTAGTCTGACATCGATGGTGGGGAAAATGCTAGAGTCGGTTATCAAAGATATGATAACAGATGAAATCATCGGACAAAGTCAGCATGGATTTGTGAACGGAAAATCATGTCTGATGAATCACATAGAATTTTTTGAAAGATGTAACTAGTAGAGTGGATAGGGGAGAGCCAGTGGATGTGGTATATTTAGATTTTCAAAAGGCTTTTGACAAGGTCCCACACAGGAGTTTAGTGTGCAAACTTAAAACACACGGTATTGGGGGTATGGTATTGATGTGGATAGAGAATTGGTTGGCAGACAGGAAGCCAAGAGTGGGAGTAAACGGGACCTTTTCAGAATGGCAGGCAGTGACTAGTGGGGTACCGCAAGGCTCAGTGCTGGGACCCCAGTTGTTTACAATATATATTAATGATTTAGACAAGGGAATTAAATGCAGCATCGCCAAGATTGCAGATGACATGAAGCTGGGCGGCGGTGTTAGCTGTGAGGAGGATGCTAAGAGGATGCAGGATGACTTGGATAGGTTAGGTGAGTGGGCAAATTCATGGCAGATGCAATTTAATGTGGATAAATGTGAGGTTATCCACTTTGGTTACAAGAATAGGAAAACAGATTATTATCTGAACGGTGGCTGATTAGGAAAAGGGGAGATGCAACGAGACCTGGATGTCATTGTACACCAGTCATTGAAGGTGGGCATGCAGGTACAGCGGGCAGTGAAAAAGGCAAATGGTAAGTTGGCATTCATAGCAAGAGGATTTGAGTACAGGAGCAGGGAAATTCTACTGCAGTTGTACAAGGCCTTGGTGAGACCGCACCTAGAATATTGTGTGCAGTTTTGGTCCCCTAATCTGAGGAAAGACATTCTTGCCATTGAGGGACTACAGAGAATGTTCACTAGATTGATTCCTGGGATGGCAGGACTTTCATATGAAGAAAGACTGGGTCGTCTAGGCTTATACTCACTGGAATTTAGAAGATTGAGGGGAGATCTTATTGAAACGTATAAAATTCTAAAGAGATTGGACAGGCTAGATGCAGGAAGATTGTTTCCGATGTTGGGGAAGTCCAGAACAAGGGGTCACAGTTTAAGGATAAAGGGGAGCCCTTCTAGGACCGAGATGAGGAAAAACTTCTTCACACAGAGAGTGGTGAATCTGTGGAATTCTCTGCCACAGGAAACAGTTGAGGCTGGTTCATTGGCTATATTTAAGAGGAAGTTAGATATGGCCCTTGTGGCTAAAGGGATCAGGGGGTATGGAGAGAAAGCAGGTAGAGGATTCTGAGTTGGATGATCAGCCATGATCATACAGAATGGAGGTGCAGGCTCGAAGGGCCGAATGGCCTAATCCTGCACCTATTTTCTATGTTTCTATATTTCTAAGATGAAGGTTATGGGCAGATCTTATGGGGGCATGGGAAGAAAATATGAAGGAGTAATAAGGCTAGAGAAAACAAAAGTGGAGGGTAGAGGAAACAAAGGAATGGTTACTAGATGTTACAGAAATTGATGTTGGTGCCATCAGATTAGAGGCTACTAAAATGGAATATGAAGCATTGCTCCATCAATCTGTGCCTAGCTTCAATGTGGCAGTAAGGAGGCTGTCAGTGTCAGAATGGGAAGTGGAATTAAAATGGCTGTCCACCAGTAGATCTTGGCTGTTACAGTGGACAGAGCGATCCCCAATCTGCATTGGATATCCAACTCCTCTTTCTCCCTTTACACCAATTGGGCCAGGGTCCCCAGTTCTCCTTTCTTACCAGGTGGACCTATTGGTCCCGTAACATCTGGTGGCCCTGATGCACACTGTTTACCGGGAACGGACAATCTATTTGGCCCTGGAAACCCTCTTGGACCTGGTGAGCCTTTCTGTCCTTGCATGCCAGGACCTAGGTTGCCTTTTGGTCCCTGGTCACCTCTCTCACCTGTCTTTCCAGGTGGTCCTGGTGCACCCTGCTTCCCTTCACCTGGCAGCCCCTGTGGGCCTGGTGGTCCTTGCACCAGCACCTGGTTTTCCTGGGGTATCCTGGTGAGCCTGGCGGACCGGGGTATCCTCGTGGACCTTGTGGTCCTCAATGCCATCTCACTGTTAATACAAATTGAAGAGATCTATGGGGGGGGGATTGATAAGTTTGTGGCCTTAGGTAGAAGGAGATGAGTTATTAACTACATACTTTCTGCATAATCACTCAAAGAGTTGAACTGCATGTGCATGTAACAAGAGCTGTATAACTCATCTCCTTTTACTTTAGGCCACAAACTTATCAATCACCCCTGCTGTAGACACTTTCTGGAGGTCCAAGATCCATATGCTCCACGACTGCTGAACTAAGTGCGTAAATGTAGGAGGGGACTATGTTGAAAAATAAATGTGTTAGGTATTCTAAAATTGATTCCATCTACCTTGGGCCACAAACTTATCAATTACCCCTCGCAGTTTAGATTATGGTATTGACTATATTTATATTGCTACATTATAAGGGTTGTACTTATTTCAAAATCACACTTTTTTTTAGGTTGGACATTTTGAGAGGATTAGATAGATTTGCTGAGTATGCCTGTAGGAAAAAGAATCTCAGGGTTGTATGTGGTGACATTATTGTCTTATGATAATAAAATTTACTTTGAACTTTGAACCTTTGAGAATATAAAAGTAAGGATGTAATGTTAAGGCTTTATAAGACACAGGTGAGGCCTCTTTTGAAGTATTGTGAGCAGTTTTGGGCCCCTATTTATGACAGGTTGTGTTGACATTGGAGAGAGTTCAAAAGAGGTTGACAAAAATTATCAGTGGAATCAGAAGAATCAAGGGGTCTCATTGAAACCTATTGAATGTTGAAACTCCTTGATAGAGTAGATTTGGAGAGGATGTTTCCTGTGGTGGGAGAGTCTAAGACCAGAGGACACAGCCTCCACATTTAGAATGGAGATAACGAGGAACTTCTTTAGCCAGAGAGTGGTGAATCTGTGGAGTTTGTTGCCACTGTCGGCTGTGGAGGCCGGGTCATTGGATATATTTAAGGCGGGGTTTGATAGATTCTTGATTAGTCAGGGCATGGGTGGATATGGGGAGAAGACTGGGGCTGAGAGGAAAATTGGAGCAGACACGATGGGCCAAGTGGCTTAATTCTCCTGCTATATCTTATGATTTTATATGAAGCACTTGTGTATCCCTGAATCATGCAGAATGTTTACTTTTACAGAGTTATAATCCAGATCAATTGTAGCTGGAATAAATCTGAATGAAATTGTGTCAACCATGAAATTAGACTGGAAACTTACAGTCATGATGTTCATTAGCACCCTTGATACTTCCAGTGAATGTCAATCAGTGTGCTACACACATTTTAGTCTGAAGCAACGTAATCTGGAGCACAAAGCTCCACTAATGTAGAACTATCTAAGAAGAATTTAAGGCACAATGTGCCATGTTCTTGCTGTTCTTAGGACCTAAAGGGACTATCTGCTAATATTAGGAGACATGATCTGGCAGCCACAGGACTGAAAACAGGTTGCACAGACAGATCCCAAAGTTCACAGAGTTGCTAAAAACTATCAGTGAGGCTGCTGTGTGTAGCACTTAGCTCTGACTCATTTTGCAAGTGCTGTCTCAGTAGTGACATGAATTTGAGAAGCTAGGCAGCAGTTTAAAGAGCAGGACCTCTATGATTGTAGTCTCTGGCTTATTTCCAGTTCCACTCATTAACAATTCTAGGAATTGGAGGAAAGGTAAGATGCCAAGGTGTAGGCGAGAGAGGTTTAGATTTCTGTGGATCTCTGCCAACTGGCCGCATTATACCTGATGGGGAATGTGTCTAACAGCCATGCAAGGAGATTTACTAGTGCTTTTGGAGAGAACTTGAACTAATTTAGCAAGGGGATAAACCACAATATAGATGTACAGTAGAGTGGGGTGGAGGGTGTTGAATATAGAAGGAAAGCTAAGTCAGTCCAGTAGAGTTATTGTCCTACAACCATCAGGCTCCTGTACTGGCATAGATAACTTCACTCACCACAACTCTGAATTGGATTCACAGCCTACAGACTCACTTTCAAAGCCTCTACAATCCTTGTTCTCAGTATTATTTATTCTTATTTGCATAATTTGTCTACTTTTACACATTGGTTGGCTGCCTGTCTTTGTTGATATATAGTTTTTCATAGATTATATTTTATTTCCTTATTTACCTGTAAATACTTGCAAGAAACTGAATCTCAGGGTAGTATATGGTAACATGTATGTACTTTGATAATAAATTTATTTTGACCATGATATTTATATGAAAAGCACTTAGGAAGAATGTTAACATGAGTGAATCTGCAGATGCTGGAAATAAATTAAAAAAATAAAAACACAAAAGGCTGGCAGAACTCAGCAGGCCAGACAGCATCTATGGGAGGAGGTAGTGACGACGTTTCGGGCTGAGACCCTTCATCAGGAGTGAAGTAACATGGGATGGTCGAGGTGGGATGAGAAGTGGGGGGAGGGATGAAGTAGAGAGCTGGGAAGTGATAGGCTGGAGGGAAATGGGCAAGGGGGAACCTTTCTTTCTCTTTTATTTCTCATAATTCTCCACCTTCCCCCTAGCCCATTTCCCTCCAGCCTATCACTTCCCAGCTCTCTACTTCATCCCTCCCCCCACTTCTTATCCCCCCTCCACCATCCCATGTTACTTCCCTCCTGATGAAGGGTCTCAGCCCGAAACGTCGTCACTACCTCCTCCCATAGATGCTGTCTGGCCTGCTGAGTTCTGCCAGCCTTTTGTGTTTTTATTTTTTTAATTTTTTTTTAGGAAGAATGTTAGTCTAATTATTTTTTGCTGCATGGGTGTGATTGGTAAAGTGGATGAACTGAGATTGTTGATTAGCTCATGGGAATATATACTGTTTTTAACAGGAGGATATGGCTGAAAGAAGGGTAAGAATAACTTTTCACCCAGAGGACGATTGGAATATTGATTGTACTGTCTGTGGAGGCAGAAGTTCTCACAACATAAATCTCCAAGAAGTGGAAGAATACATGGCGATTACTTATAACAGGGATCAGTATAGATAGATACTTTATGTCTAGCATAAATATGGTGGGCAAAATGCTTGTGTCTGTGCAGTCTGACTCCATCACTGCATAGTTGGAGGACACAGGCTGTTGTTGCAGGGTAACTCAGGGAGTGTTGTGGTCCTTGTATCAGGAAGCCAAGCAGTGTCCATCTCTGCAGATCATACTCACAGAGACTCCTCAGGGGCACAACCTAACTCCTGCCGCTCTCTGCTCAGGCGGTTGAATCAGATGTATGTGGCGTTCTGTGCTGTCTTTCGGCCACGGTCTTCTGCCTCTCTGCAAGTGATGTCACGGTGACTTTTAACTGCCTGACCACTGGATTATTTCACTGCCGGTCAGAGAGAATCTCTACTCATAGCAGAAAAATCTCTTCTCCCATATTTCAATGAGGAGAATGGGGTGTATCATGCACCTGGGATTGTCAGTCTTGCTAGCTTTCTATATACGCAGGCAACCATCATGAAAGCTTATCTGTCCGAAAGGGCTCCAGTATGCAAACAGATGCTTTTCATCAATAATAAGGCTTTCTACTCCCTAATGTTCCCACTGTGAGATGAACATGTGATGGTAGATGAACACATCTACCCTGGCAACTCTTGTGATTCCTCTTATCCCGAGGGAGTCTACACTGCCTGACTTGTTCACTGGCCAGGTGGAATAGATACACCTTGTCAGTACACTGAGAGTTAATGGTGATCGAGTGTCTTCTGTTTTGTGGTCATCTAAAAACAGGACTTCCTGGGAGCTGTACTATCCATAGGTAGGGTCCTTAACATGTCAGGCTTCAGGGTCAGTATTTAAGGCTGTCTAATGGGAGCAAACAGATAAATAAAAAATGTTTTCCACAAAAAGATGCCTTATTCATAATATTTGACAATAATTAATATAATACATTTGTGTCACTCCTTGGCCCCCTCTTGTGCCATGATGAGGCCACCCTCAGGGTGGAGGAGCAACACCTTATATTCCATCTGGGTAGCCTCCAAACTCATGGCATGAATATTGCTTTCCCTTTCCAGTAAAAAAATTTCCCTCCCCCTCCCCTCTTCTTCTACTCCCCACTCTGGCCTCTTACCACTTCTCACCTGCTGATCACCTCCCCTTGATGCATCTCCTCCTTCCCCTTCTCCTATGGTCCACCCTCCTTTCTCATCAGATTCCTTTGTCTCCAGCCCTTTATCTTTCCTACCCACTTCATCTATCACCTTCTAGCTATCCTCCTTCCCCTCCCCTCACCTTTTTGTTCTGATGTCCTCCCCCTCCCTTTCCAGTCTTGAAGAAGGATCTCAGCCCGAAACATCGACTGCTTATTCGTCTCCAGGAAATGCTGCCGCAGTGAAGGGTTCCCAGTCATCTTGCACTCCATGCCACTGGGCCCTGACCCCAATCTGCCCATGCATCAGGCATTTTGTGTGCAATATATTCAATTGTTCCCTTTCACAAGACCCATCATTTCATTTCCTTAATATATTTACAGTGCATTGTCATGATACAATTTTGGCTCTATGGTGTGCAGTGATACTTATAAATTCTCTGTTGATTGATCTGGTGTCAGAGCAGGACATATCCCACACAGAGGATACCTCATATCTGGAGAGGTTCTTTTCTGCAATCACGAGGGAGTACATTATTCCCAAAATCCGAGTTTCTGCTTTATCATGGCTATAAAATCCATTCGTTCTTGGTGCACATTTTAAATCCTCTGAACTAGGTTCTCTGGACAATGAGTTAGTTGGACCTGGTGGTGAATGAAACAAAGATCAATCAGATAGTAGCAAGGCATCATTCCAATTATCTATAAGAGTAATATTATATCAGCTCAACATCAGTTTATATCCTAACTGTAACCCTAACTCCATGAGCGATGGGGCCAAGACGTTTTTATGTGGGTTCAAGCCAGTCAGAGTGTGAACCTTCAGCTGAGGAGTTTTCACCCTGACCTTCTTTGGCAGCTGCCTTGGGTTTGAGTTTGCTGTCTGCGTATAACCGTGGACCTTGGAACTCCCCAGTTGCAGACAGCTCTTGTGCTGAAAACCAGCATGTTTGGGGCAGACTGAGCTGCAGGCTTGATCATCCACCAATAGTAACTGGAGTCTGTCCCGGTATGGAAACAGCGCATAGAGTACCGAGTCCTCTGATAGGAGGCTGTCTGGGATGAACCTTGACAAAAAACTACGGATCTCTTTTCAGACATACCCGGCAAATGCACATTCTAGGAGGAAATAAATGATGGTCCATTTCCTAGTTCCCATCATGGCTACCTCAAGAGTAGTGGTCGCTAACCAGTCAATTGCGATCGACTGGCCGATCTTTGAGATTTTCCCAGTAGATCCCGAAAAAAAAAGAAAAATAAATACACCAATAGTGTTGAGAGATTGTTTCTGGGTTGCAGGGTTTTAGTTCCGTTCTTTCTGCCCAGTGCGCATGCGTGTAGCTCCCCCACACTACACAGTGTACTTCAGTACCACCGGGCTGCGAGGAAACGAAATGAGTCAGCTGCACCTTTCCTCATTCCCTGTCACTCCCACTGTTGAACTTGAATGCAGGCGAGGTCATCAATCGCCTAAACGCAGTGATACCCTCGCGCGGCCGGTGGGAAGTGCCGTTGCTGCTGGCCTGGAGCGTGGACAGATGGGCGCTGCCTCTAAACCTGTTTAGCACACCAAATGTTTGCGGGGAACCCAGTGCTAAAATATTCACAGATGACCTAATCCAGGTTCAGGGTTCTGTAAGCAGCAGAGCAGCTCCCGCGCTGCGATCTACTGAAAGTCATCTCTCGAGCCAAACTTTTGTCGGTTGATAGATCCTACAAGGGGGGTTGGGCACACACCCTGTCACTCTCCTTGCTCGTTCTGTCTTGACTGCGACCGCCACGGCCCCGGCACGAGGACCTCTGGCCCTGACCTTGTCCTCTCACCCCACCCACGACCGGCCACACCTGGCCAAGGCGGATGGTGGGGGGCAGGCTGGAGGCTGCAGTTTGGACTGGGATGCTGTCTAGTGAGGCAATGAAGCCCTCAAAACTGCTTCGGTACCCTGAGTCCAAGCACCCCGCACTTAAAGACAAACCCGTTGGGTTTTTTCAATGGAAAAAAAGGTGAGCAAGCGGGACAGAAGCTGAGAACCACAAAAACTAAATTGCGGAATAGACTGGACATAAGGAACCTCCTTCGAGTATCGCTGTATTCCGGTTGTCTTTGACACCCACCCCCACCCCCCCCTCCCCCCATCGGCCAGTCCACAAGAATATTGTCAATATTAAAACACAAAAATACAACTGCAGATGCTGTGGATCAAAGAATACGTACACGACACTGGACGAACTAAGCAGGTCAGGCAGCATCCGTGAGAAAAGAGTAGTCAATGTTTCAGGCCGAGACCCTTCATCAGGAATGGGGGGGAAGAGAGGGCCGAAGCCCAGTAATAGAGATAGGGGAGGGGGTAGGGCCTAGAGGCGCCTGGGGGAAAACAAATCAGAGGAAAGATAAAGGGGGGAGGGAGAGGAGATAAGCATGAAAGAACTGTAGAGATAAAGAAGCAGAAAGTTGAAAGGGGAGAGAGGCAGAGAGGGACCTGGGATAGGGGAAAGGGGAGGGGGAGGGAGTTACTGGAAATTGGAGAATTCAATGTTCATACCACCAGGCTGGAGGCTACCCAGACAGTAGATGAGGTGTTGCTCCTCCAACCTGAGTTTGGCCTCATCGTGGCAGTAGAGGAGGTCATGTATGGACATATCTAGGTGGGAATGAGAGGCAGAGTTGAAGTGGATGGCAACCGGGAGGTCCTGTCTATTGTGACGGATGGAGCGTAGGTGCTCAACGAAGCGGTCCCCCAATCTGCATCGGGTCTCGCCGATGTAGAGGAGGCTGCACTGGGACAACTGGATGCAATAGACGACTCCAGCAGACTCGCAGGTGAAGTGTTGCCTCAACTGGAAGGACTGTCTGGGGTTCGGAATGGTGGTAAGGGGGGAGGTGTGGGGGCAGGTGTAGCATTTGCGCTTGCAGGGATAAGTGCCAGGTGGGAGTTCTGTGGGGAGGGACGTGTGGACCAGGTAGTTGCGGAGGGAACGATCCCTGTGAAAAGCTGAGAGGGGTAGGGAGGGAAAGACGTGCTTGGTGGTGGGGTCCTGTTGAAGGTGGCAGAAGTTGCGGAGGATAATATGCTGGATCCGGAGGCTGGTGGGGTGGTAGATGAGGACAAGAGGAACCCTGTCCCTGTTGTGGTGACAGGAGGATGGGTTAAGGGCTGAAGTGCGGCAAGTGGAGGAGATGTGGGTGAGGGCATCTTTGATGACGCCAGAAGGGAAACCACGATCCTGAAAGAAAGAGGACATTTGAGAAGTCCTGGAACGGAAAGCCTCATCCTGGGAGCAGATGCGATGGAGACGGAGGAACTGGGAATAGGGAATGGCATTTGCTAATGGCAAATGCTACATCTGTCCCCACACCTCCCCCATTACCACCATTCCGGGCCCCAGACAGTCCTTCCAGGTGAGGCAACACTTCACCTGCGAGTCTGCTGGAGTTGTCTATTGCATCTGGTGTGGCGAGACCCGACGCAGATTGGGGGACCGCTTTGTCGAGCACCTATGCTCCGTCCGTCACAATAGACAGGACCTCCCAGTTGCCACCCACTTTAACTCTGCCTCTCATTCCCATCTAGGTATGTCCATACATGGCCTCCTCTACTGCCATGATGAGGCCAAACTCAGGTTGGAGGAGCAACACCTCATCTACTGTCTGGGTAGCCTCCAGCCTGGTGGTATGAACATTGAATTCTCCAATTTCCAGTAACTCCCTCCCCCTCCCCTTTCCCCTATCCCAGGTCCCTCTCTGCCTCTCTCCCCTTTCAACTTTCTGCTTCTTTATCTCTACAGTTCTTTCATGCTTATCTCCTCTCCCTCCCCCCTTTATCTTTCCTCTGATTTGTTTTCCACCTGGCGCCTCGAGGCCCTACCCCCTCCCCTCTCTCTATTACTGGACTTCGGCCCTCTCTCCCCCCCCCATTCCTGATGAAGGGTCTCAGTCTGAAACGTTGACTACTCTTTTCTCACGGATGCTGCCTGACCTGCTGAGTACTTCCAGCGTTGTGTACGTATTCATTGTCAATATTAAACAGGTCCGTGGTGCATAAAAGGGCAGTGAACTTTTCATATATTATTTCTACTTCCGGGTTGTGGGGTTTTAGTTCCGGTCTTTTCTGCCCTGATGCGCGTGGTTATAACTAATCAATCTGGGGTTGATCTTGCCTTCACTAAGGCCGAGGTAGGGGATCTTGGGCTTAAAAAGGTTGGTGACCGCTACTCAAGAGGAATGTATGGAGTTGCTCACACACAGGCAAAGCTGCAGATTTCACCAAGTTGATAATCTACCAAAAATGATTTAGAACAGGCAAAAGCAATTGAATAGGTACCTATGAAAAGTATCACTTCGTTATGCTTGCTACTCCTGACTGACTAGCTCATCACTAAGGTGTAAAATTATTGTTTTACTTCTACGTCTTCTGAAAAGAACCTCTTCTTAGATAATTGATGCATATTTATGCACTATAAGAATGGCCGTATTAGTTTAGTGTACTAATTGTGGTGAATGGTTACATAAGGGAATCTCAGAGAACTGGCTTAAGCTGTGATGGCACTCCCACTGGAAAAGTGCATACTTGATTATCAATAACTCTACTTCCTTTTGTTCTTTTTTGCTTTCAACCATGTTTCTTCCAGAATTCCAGGGCATTAAATTGCATGATTTAGAGGAGCTTAAGGAAACTAAAGCCCGGGATTTAAATAGGCCTGAGAACTTTGGTTAACAAAACATAAAGGCTTTGTGTGCTTTTTGAACCACTGAAGCATTTACATTAGCCTAGACCAAACTTTGAAACAGCCATAGCATGATCGATTAGGATAGAGGAGGTCAAAGCAAGCACACGCAATCAACTGATTGAATTAATCACTCTTGACTTGCATCATTGTGTTGTTGTGTTTGCAGTATCCCCCTGTACACTGAGTGAACTGAGAATAGGTATCCTGAGGATCTTTTCCTTCAACAATAAATATTGGTGTAGATTTTATTCAAATTTCATTAATAATGTATTCATATCACAATTGATGAGTTTCAGTTTTATTAACTTTCACTCTGAATGGCTGTGAAAACTTATATCAGGATCTTAAATCTGGATAAATACATCATTAGTGTGGTTTCCATTGTCTAATTTGCCACAGAAATCACTTCAATGTCTTTCAGCATGATACCACATTTTCACATCCACTCCCAGGGACTTTAATAATAGTCCCAGATGTCCAAAAGTGACATGTCTTATGAAATAGTTTCCATATTTGTCTTTTCTTTTCTATCTTTGTTCAGTGAGGAAAGCTTTACCTCATTTCTTTTTAACCATTGACCAAACTCTTGGCCCTAAGAATGTCATGTCAGTTGTGCCCCTGGATGGACAAAGTCCATCTAGAAGTGACTCTAGAAGTAATTCAATAAGCACAGGGAGGAGTCAGTTGAGGAGCAATGCTTCTTTGTAATTATTTAAATTACAGAATTTGAAATTCCCTTTGAATAAAGCCTATGTATCACAGAAAATCTGAAGACACCCAGTCACCCAATGATCACATATCAGTGTTTCCCCAGAATCTGGTCTCCCTGAAGTCTGCCATAATTACCACTTGGAAAGAATTGTTTGATTTCTCTAACAGAAAAAAAGCACTTGTTTGTAGAGAGAGACCAGGAGCTTATAAATTATGAGCACAAGACAGTCTCGGATTAGAAACACTATCATGACTGAATGGTAAAGAAGATCACCATGTCTCTTAAGGATGAAGTTCAGCAAAGAAAACTCATGAATAAAGGAGCATAGGAGACCAAACAACAAGCTGACAGCCATGACTTGTGAATTCTTCAACACTGCCTCAAACAACCAAGGGCCCAACATCCAAATACCCAAGAGTCAAGATATGACAGAGGTTTATCCAGTACAGCAAGGTGGCCAGAAGTTACTGGAGAAAGTACTCAGCTCTATTTTTGATGCACTTTCTCTTAACTTGCAACAATCTATTCATCTACAACCTGTCACTACTCACCCAGCAAGCGGTTGGACAAGTGATCCAACAGCTGAAAACCAGCAAGACCTTTGGAGCAGGGGAAATCTCTGCTGAAGTAATTGAGTATGATGGAGATGCTTTTCTGCAGTGCATGAATGCATCCATTTCCTTCATCCAGGAAGAGGAGAGCAAGCCAACAAATTTCAGAAGCACCATAAGCATGACCATTTCAAGAAAGATGCCCAATAGCAGTAATTACTCAGGTGACCCTTCATTACATTGCTGAGGAAGGCTGTCAAAAGTACTGTCTTTTGGAAGCATTAGTTAAGCTGAGGCCTCATCTACGAACAATATTTCTTGAAATGGTTGGAAATCTGAAATAAAAACAGAAAATTCAGGGAACACCTACTAGTCAAGCAAAACCAATAGAAAGAGAAACAAATTGACCCAGGCTTGGAGAGAGGTACATATTTGCTTGCAATGCTATGTTCAAGTCTCTATAGGACTTCCAAAATGCAAATTCTTTTTTCTTAATTGCAAACTACTGACTGAAGAAATCTCAAATTGTACATTTCTATCCATTTAGTTTGATAGATAATAAGAAACATACATGGAGTGCTTGGCTAAATAAGTTGATGAGTGCAGCACAAAAGCAAAGTTTACATAGGGTGGTTTTTGACCTGTTGGGTTGGAAGTTATTTTTGAGAACAGTATTGATTCCTCCTTTACTGAAGAAATTTGAGTGGATACTGCATTTTCCCGACTCAGTAGTTTTCAGTTGAGGCTTAATGGCAGTATGAAGGAGTCAGACAGGCGCTCTGCAATCTGAAGAAATAAGCAGTAAGGTCATTTGAAAGTACTACCCTTCACAAGTTGCAAGAGAAGGCCAGAAATTATCTCCTTTGCTGATAGTGAACTATTTCTGGAAATTTGCTGGCACTGATTCAACAGACTCTCCAAGCAAAAGATTTTAGTTTCACTTAAAAGCCTGTGCAGCTATCAGTACTCTGCTCCGAGGATCGTCACCTTGTCATGGTGGAGAGGCTGAAAACCCAAGAGCGATGCTGTCTGGAGCTCAACTCCTGGTAGGGTTACCCACGGTGGGGCAGTTCCAGGCAAAGAGCAATCCAACCGAGACCTCAGTGATGGATCTGGTAGAAGGTGATGACACATCACAATGGCAGTGAAGGTGGAGGAATGCTGCCACTGCGAAGGGTCCTCAGTCATCTCGCATTTCATGCCAATCTGTCAAGTACCATGAGATGGCTGCCCATGCATCAGGCAATGTCATGCTCACATCTTCTCCATGAAGGAAATAACCTGTTAGGAGAACATTGCACATGACTGGAGCAGTTCTCTCAGGCTAAGATTCAGAGCTGCAGTAATTTGCTTTGGCACCAATATCTGGCCATTTGGCAGTGCTCAAAAGACAGTACATTTCTCATTTGCTCAGATATTCTTGGATTCATACTTCTCCTCAGAAACCATGAGCACAATAGACAAGCTTGATATTGGTGTACCACTGAGAGACTTCCATGTGGCCAGAGGCCCAATTTGAGTGAAGTGATAAACCAAGTTCTTTTCTGCCCTTTCAGGTGAACACAGAAGATACCACAGTGCTGTTCTGAAGAAAGGCAAGAGACATATACTTATTGTCTTGGCCAATAATCCTCTTAGCCAACATTGTTCAAAATTCAAGACTGTTTATTGTCATTCTTCAGCACACAAGTGTAAAGGAGAATGAAATGATTGTTACTCTGGGCCCAATGCAGCATGAAAAATATAATAAGTATAAATGTAAAAGCAATCCTATGAAACACGATTTGCAAGTATATATTTGAATGTGGGCATGTATATATAAGATTCATGCACTATTTATATAGATTGATTGTACATAAGGTGATACTAGGTGCAGGAGCATCTGTGCATACGGTGACTCTGGCTCTTGGCGAAGGGAACTCTTCAAGAAGGTAGTAGGGCATATGACAGAGACTGTGTCAGGGCAGGTATGAGAGTGTGGATTGTAAGCATAAAGTGCCTGTGTATGGGAGGATGAGAGGTGCTAGAGGGGCTGTGGAGGATGTGGTTGAGGTGAGGGGTGGTGGAGTGGGTTGGTTGGTGGAGGTGTTACTCAGCCTGATGGTTTGGGGGAAGTAACTGCTTTTGAGTCTGGGGTCCTGGGGTGCATGCTGCGTAGCCTCTTCCCTGATGGGAGCAGGACAAACAGTTCATGAGCAGAGTGGGTGATACTGCTGGCCATTTTCCTGGCACCTTCCTGTAGATACATATTTGATGGTGGGTAGCTGAAGCCAGTGATGCATCGGGCAGTTTTTAACTATCTGTTGTAGAAACCTCCTGCCTGCTGCAGTGAAGTTTCTATACCACACCGTGATGTTAGGATGTTTATAAGTGAGCATCCGTAGAAGGTTGTGAGTACTGATGTGCATAGTCCAGTTCCCTTCAGCCACTCCAGAAAATAGAAGTGTTAGTGAAATAAGAAATAAGATGATGAAATATAAGTTTTGTTTTGGGAGCGTTTCTTGATTTATAAACTATTGACTGATACTTTAGAAGACCTGACATTATGAAGGACATTTATTTTTTTTCTCTTCTGTTAATTATAGTTGACATTTTGAACATTTTAATTTCCTTCCTCCCTCATCTCCAGGAGGTGGTGGATGTGGACGCTGGCAGTACCTCATTCAAATGCCCAAGCTTTATTTTATGAATGAGCACCTATGTACCTAAGGATGGAGACTCTATTATCCAACCATATGTTTGTACTATATTCATGTATACTCAGAGTCAATGGACAGTAATTTGGTGCAGGAGATTGCTAACTTAGTATCTATGATCCATTTCTGATCTATGCTCCCAAGCTGATTCACAGGCCCAAAACAGAGTCTATACACTCTTTATTACTGCAATAAATATTTTCGTTGAACATTCCATTTGATGACATCATGATTCATGCAAATAGCAATGTAATTAAATAGTGATCCAAGTAGTTGGTACCAACTTGATCACAGCCATTACAGGAAAAGACTGTGCTGTTACTAGACAACACTTAAAGTTGTAAAGAATTTTTCGGCATCCCAAAGTTGTTCTGGGAAAGTCTGCCGAAGAATTGAATTACTCAGCATGACGGCATTCACCGACAAGCAATAAAGCCTTTTTAATTTTGCAACAGCTGGATGTTTGGCATTGACTGATGTCTATGGTATTGTAGCTACATGCAGACATACCTGGAAGAAATTAGTGTTGATATACATTGAATAAGTTCAAAATCCTAGAGAAGTTTGGGTGACAAACAGACTAATGATAAGTGTAATATTTTGATAATGAGCACTTTACTGATTTATCTCATTATTGAGTTTCCTGGAGCCACTGCTCATTGTGTAAATGACCAAAAGATGGAATTGAAAGTGACAAGGGATATTCTGGGTGCTTCTTGGGCATTACATGGTAAAATATGGTCAGTTCAATCCTGATCATTGGCTAATATAGCTTGTTCATTCTACATTCCAGCTGTACAGAAAAATAGCAATTGAAATTCTCCAAGCGTAGTTTTACTAAATATACATTTGCATTTAACAAGAAGGAAGAAAGCTTCAAACATAAATTAATGTGAAAATACCAACTTGATCAGAGACAAGAAATTGCATTATTTTTCAAGCCCTATGGGAGAATACGTGCCGAGTTTGAAAGGCCAATATGTGGTAATCTTAGGTTTTGATATGAATGAATAATGAATAAATCAAGCAGCCATTAATAACATTTATACATTATTCAATGTGTAGCACCCATATACTTCTGCTGCAGCATGACAAAGGATTAATATCTAACGCTGAATGCCAAGGAGGGTATATGCAGCTATTAATCACAGGATGCATAATGAAGAGAATAAACTCTGTCTCTTGAATAACAAAGAGAACATTGGGTAGATGGGGATGAATAATAAATTTGTAGTTTAATCTCAGGGTTCAGAGGATATTGTAAAGCATGACAGGAAAGGTCAGGTGCAAACTCTGAATCTGAAATTACACAGCATACAGGGTACATTTTCTGATTTTGCTTACAGACTTTGCATGACCAGCTCTCTAACAAATATCCCAAGGTGTTCTGCAAACAATGAATTGTTTTAAAAATTGATCTTTTGGTTGGCATCTGACATGGTTAGAATTTATTGTCATTCTTTGCTTTCCAGAGAACTTGGGGATGTTACACTTACATAATCAATGTCAAAACCAAGTGTCACTTCAGAGGGACAATTAAGAGTCAGTCATATTGCTATCTGAAGTCAACCGTAGAAATTGCTGCTTAAAGAAAGCAAGTTCCCTTTTCAGACGAGTTGACTAAAAAAAAAGTTAAATATTTAGGATAATTTTAGAACTGAGGATGTTCTGCACTGTCAGCAGAATAGTTTTTGTACATGAGATTTTTAAGCAAATTCTTATATGCCCTCTGGCAAATGTCAAAGATCCTCAGTATATCGGACATGGGATCACAAACAAGAGAAAATCTGTAGATGCTGGAAATCTGAGCAACACACACAAAATGCTGGAGGAAATCAGCAGGCCAGGCAGCATCTATGGAAAAATGTACAGTTGACATTTTGGGCCGAAACCCTTCGGCAGGACTGAAGGAAAAAGCTGAGGAGTAGATTTGAAAGGGGAGGGAGGGGAGAGAGAAACACCAGGCGATAGGTGAAACTTGGAGGGGGAGGGATGAAACAAAGGGCTAAGAAGTTGATTGGTGAAAGAGACAGAAGGCCGTGGAAGAAAGAAGAAAAGGAGGTGGAGGAGCACCAGAGGGAGGTGATGAGTGGGCAAGGAGGTAACATGAGAGAGGGACAAGGGAATGGGAAATGGTGAAGGAGATGGGAAATTGATGTTCATGCCATCAGGTTGGAGGTTACCCAAACGATGCATGAGTATCAATTTCTCAAACTTCTAGGAATGCCTCCACCACCCCCTTCACCATTTCCCATCCTCTTGTCCCTCTCTCATGTTACCTCCTTGCCCATCCATCGCCTCCCTCTGGTGCTCCGGTGCTCCTCCCCCAATCCCCCCCCCCACTTTCTTCCACGGCCTTCTGTCTCTTTCACCGATCTACTTCCTAGCTCTTTGTTTCATCCCTCCCCCTCCAAGTTTCACCTGTCACCTGGTGTTTCTCTCTCCCCTCCCCCCACCCCACCTTTCAAATTGCCGAAGGGATTTCTTCCTGTGTGAGGGCACTGATTATCCTTCACATGGCAGAGGAGCTGGGTATTTGTTAAGAAAAATGCAAAATATTGGAAAGAGAAACAATTAATATTTCAGGTCCAGGATCTATCAGCAGTTTCCACAGATTCTGCTTGCCTTGCTGAGTGTTTTCATCATTTTCTGTTTGTATTTCTACAATCCTTAAGAATTTAGTTGGCCCCTATTTAGATGTTGTATGTGGGACCGAGCTAATGGACAAATTGCTTGCTGTGTTCTTATATTGAAGTGGTCACTAAACTTCAATGCTGAAGTACATAAAAGGAGACGAGGTTATGATGTTCTATGTATATATACTAATTGTCTTAGTTTACATATAAATAGAAATACTCGGCAGCTACACAGATGCATTCAGACCTGCTGGGTATTTCCAGTACTTTCTGTTCTTTTACTTTTCCAGCTTCTGCATTTTTAAAAATGTTTCCATTACTTTTATAAGATCTCTTTCACTGATGCCAGCTTTTTAATGTTGTGCAGATTTACATTAAAACTGCTTTGTTAATGGCAGGAATGATGGAACAGCAAGGAGGTGAATAGACATTTGATCTATTTGGGGCATGGTTCAGGGACTATGGCTGAGGAGAACTTACCGTTTGTCAGGCCTGCACAGGCAGGCACCTCCCAGTCTCCACCCAGCTAACAGGAATCTCCTGTCATTCGATTCCACCTCATTACCTTTAGCCTGTTTAAACTCAGCTCTCATCCATAGTCCTTGTTTACTCATATGAACCAGCCAGCCTCAACTAGTTGACCTAGCCTTCAGTTATCTTGTTGCCTTGTTATGTTAAGCACCTGCTCTCTCTTGCTTTGTGACCACTCATGGCTTGTTATTTTGCAGTTTATTAGTAAAATATTGTTACCTGCTGAATTGTCTCTACTGCTTTCCTTTTGGCCATGCTTCCTTTACATTTCCTGAAAAGATGGGTGAATCCACGATTGACCCTGGAGAGAGTATGCTCACTTAAAGGAAGTCTTCTGTTAATAGAAGCATACGATCCCAAAGCAGCAGGAAACCACTCACCAGCTGCTTACTGTTCTCAACCAACTCTCCGTCTTGATACAGCAACCGCATGCCAGTCAATCTTCTCAGAACCTCAGATTCCAGTGCCCAAACACTTCGCCAGATTCCCAACCTGTGGCCGTAACTTCCTGTCCCAGTGTGTATTACGTTTTGAGCTGCAGCCATCTCTGTATTCTACGGACACAGTCAAGGTTGACTTCATCTGACTGGGCGAACTCTGACCTGGGCCGTTGCGAACTGGGACAATAAAGTCACCATTTGCAATAAACGTGAGAAATTCACCACAGAGGTGCTCTGGTTTTTCAGTCATCTGGAAGGTGGAAGCGGGGTAGAGAATAGATACTTCACGTTTGTCAAGACTCCTGGGAATTCAGAACTTTTGCAGCGGAGTGCAGCTAGAATGCGGAAAGGTTGCTGGTCCTTACCATCATGGCATCTCGGAGTCCACCTCAAAAGCCTCATCATTCTGGCCTTCCAAATTGACGAGCATTTTATGGAACAACCCTCCAGATCGTCAGCCATAAACCCAGTTCCATTGGCAGTATCATTTCAGGCTGCAGGACCCTCCTCAACAAAGGCTTTGGAACACATGCAGGTAGGATGAGCGCACTTAACTCTCCAAGAGCACAAGCGTGAGAACAAACAACGTGCGTGCTTACTGTAGAGCTGGCAGTCATCCACAGATCAGATGCTCACAACAACATCACTAGGTAGAGATGAGGGGCCTTCTATCTGGTAAGCTCCCCCCGACCAAACTGTACGTACAGGGCGTGTACAACCTGATCTGCATCTGCCAGGGAGATGAGTGGAAGATGTCATCCATATCACCCACTGGCCACTATAAATACTTGGTGATGTCTTTCGGACTTTCCAACTGTCCAACCATTTTCCTATGAGATCCTCTGAGACATACTACAAAGATATGAGCTCATCTACCTTGATGATATTCTTGTCTTTTCCAAGGACTCCCAAGACTACATCTATCATGTCTGTTCAGACCTTCATCATTTTCTCGTAAACCAACTGTACTGCAAGTTAGAGAAATACCAATTCCACACCCCAGTCTTTCCTTCCTGAGTTATATCCTCTCACCCCAAGGCATAATCATGGACCCAGACAAAGGGCACACCATCACCGAAGGCAGCAACCAAGCTCTCTCTTCATCTACAGTGCTTCTTGAGCTTCTCCATATTCTACCCACCATTTCGTCAGGAACTACAACCAAATTGTCACTCCTGTCACCTTCTTCACCAGAACACCTACCTCACAGATAACCTGGTCTGCTGCCATGAAAGACACTTTAAAGCAGCTCAAGAGATGTTTCACCACTGCTCCCACTCACCACCATCCAAAACCCTCCAGACCTTTGGTGGAAGAGGAGGACTCATTTGCCATGGGCACTGGGGCCATCCTCTCCTAGTGAGAACTGGACTGGAAGACACACCTTTGTGTCTTCTTCTCACGCATGTTCAACTCTGCACAGTTCCATTATGTAATTGGAAACAGCGAGCGATTTGCCATTAAATGGGCCTCAGAGGAATGGAGACATTAACTAATGGGAAACATTGAGACCTTCCTGATCTGGACTGACCACCAGAACCTTATATCCATACAACAGACCTGCCAACTCAACCCATATCAGGCTTGCTGGGCCCTCTTCCTTGAGCAGTTCAACTTAACCATCACCTACCAAGCCATCTCCAAGAACACTAAGGTGGCTGCACTGTCACGACAGCTCAACCCAGCTGAAACAGAGATCGACCCTCAGCCTATCATTCCATCCTCCCAGATCCTTGCTCCAGTCGTCTGGGATTTTGAGAACCAGATCTGCCAGGCCCTACAGCATGATCCTGCTCCAGCCAACACACCTGACAACTGCTGGTGGCTGTGTGCTCAAAGACACTCCAGGGGGCCCAGTCCTCACCCATCTCTGGCCATCCAGGCACATGACGAACTCTGTTTTTATTGTGACACCAGTTCTGGATCGCAGATGGATGTCAGCTCATTGCTGCCCGCTCTCAATGTGCCCAGTTCAACCAACAGCCCTCTGAGCTCCAGTGGCCTCTACTGGTCTACAAGTGCTGTGGTCCCACATTGCCTTGGGTTTCATCACAGGCTTGCTAGCCTTCAAAGGATCATAACAAAGGTGGACAAATTCTCCAAGGAGACCCACTTCACAGCCCTCCCCAAACTTCCATCAGCCACTGAGGTGCTGGACCTTGTTCTCTGCCATTGAGTTCACCTCCATGGTTTCCCTCAGGACATTGTACCCACTTGACTCCCGCTTCTGGCAAGCATTCTGCTCCTTCGTCCACACCGCAGTGAGTTTGTCCTGTAGCAATCATCCACAGAGCAATGGTCAATCAGAAAGAGCCAAAGAGCAAGTGGAGAAGTTTCTGCGATGCTTCTCCATGTGGAAGAAGTATCTGCCTCTGGGCTGAGGAACAAGCCAACCTCATTCAATTAGAACATAGAATAGTACAGCACGTTACAGGCCCTTCAGCCCACAATGTTGTGCCGACCCTCAAACCCTGCCTCCCATATAACCCCTCACCTTGAATTCCTCCATATACCTGTCTAGTAGTCTCTTAAATTTCACTAGTGTATCTGCCTCCACCACTGACTCAGGCAGTGCAATCCACGCACCAACCACTCTCTGAGTGAAAAACCTTCCTCTAATATTCCCCTTGATCTTCCATCCCCTTACCTTAAAGCCATGTCCTCTTGTACTGAGCAGTGGTGCCCTGGGGAAGAGGCACTGGATGTCCACTCTATCTATTCCTCTTAATATCTTGTACACCTCTATCATGTCTCCTCTCATCCTCCTTCTCTCCAAAGAGTAAAGCCCTAGCTCCCTTAATCTCTGATCATAATCCATACTCTCTAAGCTAGGCAGCATGCTTCCAGCATCCTTCCAGCATCCTTCCTGTAGTGAGGTGACCAGAACTGGACACAGTACTGCAAATAAATTGCTCCTCCCCTTCACTAAGCCGGTTGGCTTATCGCATTACATATCTGTTCTCTCTTGTTTTGTGGCCTCTCATGGCTTGCTATGTTGCAGTTTATTAGTAAAATATTGTCTACTGCCGAATCATCTCTGCTGCTCTGCTGTGGGTTCAGGCCTCCTCTACATTTCCTGACACTGCTTTCCTTTGGAATGCTAATGCCTACCTAAACCACTGAAACATGTACAAGCCCTGGGTTTGATCACTGAAACACAGCCATAAACTTGAGGCCCATGATAACATGATACTTGCCTAAAATCTGAGAGGCCTTTGTAAATAATATTACCATACAATTTGTTGAAAGAAGAGTGGGATGATAAAGCTCTCTTACTCTACCATAAATTACTGAGGCCAGCTCAGGTTCAATCCGTGACCACTGCTGAGTTGTAAAGAACGTTTTGTATTTGTGCAGCATACTTGTGACCTCAGCTCAGCCCACAGTGCCTCGTGGTCAATGAACTTCTTTTGAAGTCTTGTTGTTTTTAATAACTGGATACCCAGCTAGGATTGCCAACTGTCCAAAATTGTTTTTTGAGTCTCTAGACATTAAAGATTAATTATCAGGACACTGCCACTGAGAGAATGATCATCAGGGAATTAAATTGTTGTTTTCTTTTAGTTTCCTCTGAATGTCTTTGTTTGTTAAGAAAATAGTGCAAATAGAGAGAAAAAAAGTTTGCCTGACAGCCCATAGAATGACCAGTCAGCTAATGAAAATTGCCTAAAAATTCAATCAGATAATGTGTTTTCATTTAAGTATTGACTCTACCTGGAGTGAAACTAGATAATGGTGACTATATCTCCAACGACTCAGCAATAGTTGAATGTATAAAGGGAGGACAGGAGGATGAAAACACGGCCCTGGTGGAGGACTTTGTCAAACGGTGCAAGCTCACCTGCAGCTCAACATCAGTCAGACAAAGGAGCTGTTGACAGACTTTAGGAGGGCTATGCCTGCCCTGCTCCCCCTTACTACTGACGGTGAGGACATAGATGTGATGAGGACCTACAACTACCTGGGGGTGCACCTGGATGACGAGTGGAGCACCAACACAGAGGCTGTGTACAAGAAGGGCCAGAATCACCTCTACTTCCTGAGGAGACTGAGGTGCTTTGGAGTATGTGCAGGCCTCTCCTTCACACGTTCTAGCAGTCTGTTGTCGTCAGTACAGTGGTGTGCTGGGGCAATGGCAACAACAGGGGTGATGCCAACAGGCTCAATAAACTGATTAGAAAGGCTGGCTCGGTTATAAGAGTCAAACTGGATGCACTGGAGGCTGTGGTATAACCATATAACCATATAACAATTACAGCACGGAAACAGGCCATCTCGGCCCTTCTAGTCCGTGCCGAACGCTTACTCTCACCTTGTCCCACTGACCCGCACTCAGCCCATAACCCTCCATTCCTTTCCTGTCCATATACCTATCCAATTTTACTTTAAATGACAATACCAAACCTGCCTGTACCACTTCTACTGGAAGCTCATTCCACACAGCTACCACTCTCTGAGTAAAGAAATTCCTCCTCGTGTCACCCTTAAACTTTTGCCCCCTAACTCTCAACTCATGTCCTCTTGTTTGAATCTCCCCTATTCTCAATGGAAAAAACCTATACACATCAACTCTATCTATCCCCCTCATAATTTTAAATACAGACAGACAGACATACTTTATTGATCCCGAGGGAAACTGGGTTGTGTTACAGTGGCACCAACCAAGAATAGTGTAGAAATATAGCAATATACACCATAAATAATTAAATAATAATAAGTAAATTATTCCAAGTGGAAATAAGTCCAGGACCAGTCTATTGGCTCAGGGTGTCTGACACTCTGAGGGAGGAGTTGTAAAGTTTGATGGCCACTGGCAGGAATGACTTCCTATGACGCTCAGTGTTGCATCTCAGTGGAATGAGTCTGGCTGAACGTACTCCTGTGCCTAACCAGTACATTATGGAGTGGATGGGAGACAATTCCTCTATCAAGTCCCCCCTCAACCTTCTACGCTCCAAAGAATAAAGACCTAACTTGTTCAATCTTTCCCTGCAACTTGGGTGCTGAAACCCAGGTAACATTCTAGTAAATCTTCTCTGTACTCTCTCTATTTTGTTGACATCTCTCCTATAATTCAGTAACCAGAACTGTACACAATACTCCAAATTAGGCCTTGCTAATGCCTTGTACAATTTTAACATTACATCCTAACTCTTATACTCAATGCTCTGATTTATAAAGGCCAACATACCAAAAGCTTTCTTCACCACCCTATCTACATGAGATTCCACCTTCAGGGAACTATGCACCATTATTCCTAGATCACACTGTTCTACTGCATTCTTCAATGCACTACCATTTACCATGTATGTCCTATTTGGTAGAACAAAGGACCCTCTGGAAAATCCTGGCTATTCTGGACAATGTTTCTCACCATCTGTATGCCATCTTGGCTGAACGGAGAAGCGTATCTAGTAATAGACTAAGAGAACTGCATTGCTCCAAAGAGTGCTATCTCAGCCATTGAACTCCATAATGAGTCAGGGAAGAGAGCACTCCCTCCTGTTAAGCTGTTTGAGGTAATTTATTTTTTATTCTTTCTTACTTTCCTCCTAATATTTGTATATTTGTATATCTGTGCACTTGTAATGCTACTGTGACACTATCATTTCCTTTGGGATCTATAAGGTATTTATTTATAACATAGGCTGTTTTCCTTCATTCTGGAAAGCTGATTGGGCATTGCTTTAGAATAATCCTTCCTGCGTGTCTGAAATTATCTAAACTGCACAGGTGATGTTTCCCCATGAAATACTGCTTTTAAAACATGGAAGAAATCAGACCAAGTTATGTCATAACTGAGTACTGTTGCAAACTGTCAGGATATCTAAGGTTTAACATCCCTAAGGTCATTCTGTGACTTGCCTTCGATCCTTCAGGCTCTCATATTCACCAATTGCCAGCTCTCCCACCCACTCACTGTTGTCTCTTCTGACCCCATGCCCTGGCCTCTCCATCTCAAACCCAGGTCCCAATCCCCAGACACTTACCTCACCAACTACAGGCTCCACTCCTCAGCTTCTAACCTGTTCACCCCAGGTTCCAGTCCTTTGGTCATCATTAGCCTTGATCCCCTTGTCAGATCTCCTTCCCAGCTCCATACCTGCCCGAATCCTCCGCTCTGGCAACATCCCACACTGACCTCATCAACAGCCACCCTGTTGAGCTCAACAGCGATCCCAATATTTGGCTCTACCCCTCCTTTTCCTCCAACCAGACCTGCAGATAAGGGGCTAGTGCAGTTTCTAATGTGTCATGTGCCTAGCAACTCCAGGCAAACCTGTTAGTTGTCTCACTGGCATTGGAAAGCTGTAGGCCTTAAAATTAAACACGGAGTAATTGATTGTGGAACAAGCAGGACTATTGGGGCTAGGTTGCTACATGATGGAACATTCACCCAACCACAGTTAACAATTCCCTAGTTATTTGTTACAAAATGTGTGCATCATTGGCAAAACCAGTACAGTGGATCCTGGTTAAGTCGGACATGTTGGGACCAGTATATTTTGGCCCAATTAAGCAACTGTCTCAATTAGCCAAAGTTTCATGAAAATAGTTAAAGAGGTATAAAAATACTTAGTAACATTTAACTGAGTAACCAATTATATATTTAAATGAAATACAGAATAAATTAGAACACTATCAAAACTTTACAGTACTATAAAACTGTGTATTAGTTCCAAATAGTTATCAATGGAGAAGTTCTTTTGATTAGCTGTAAATGAATAAAATCAGCACAGACACCAAGTTCAAGTAGTAGACTGCTGTCAAATAGTGCTTTCAACAATTGCATTTAATTATAACATTCAAAATGATTATCGATACCTTGAAATTTTTCAGAACTCCTAACTTGTTCATATAGTGAAATCATTTCATTTTCACTCCCGGCTGTTGCTGGCATCTCCAAACCTGAAAGCTTGAAACTGCAGTGAGCAAAACAGTTCTGAATTGTCTTGCTGTTTATTACTTGCCAACTATAGAAGACAAAGGTCACTGCTTTTGAACATAAGCACGCAAGTGACGCTATTTAATAACTGTTCACATGAAGCACGGTGCAGTGTCTTAACAGCTACAGGATGTGCACGTAACTGATGCTTGTTAGAAAATGTTCAGCAAGTCTCCTGCCCCAATTAAGCAGCAGAGTGTCCCAAATCAATGAAGAGTGTCCCAGATATTTTTTCGATTTGTTTCTGTTCTTTAAAAGTAGTCCCAAAAAAGGGGCAGCCCCACTCAACCAATAACCCAGAATTTATTGTCTATATTGGCCTTGGTTTGGTCAATCATAGGGCAACTTCATTGGTTCATCTGAGTTCACATACATCCCTGATGCAAGAGATTCTGCAAGTGCTGGAAATCTTGAGCAACACACACAAAATATGGGGGAACTCAACAGGTCAGGCAGCATCTAAGGAATGCTGAAATATTGATTACTTTCCTCCATAGATTCTGCCTAACCCGTTAAGTTCCTCCAGCATTTTGCGTGTGTTGCCTACAGATAATCCAGATCATGTAATGACAGATTTGTCATCTTGTACACATCAATGAGTAAGGTGTGTTTTTACAGATTTGGTGTGTCATAGTTACCATTACTGATGCATAGTTTTTATTCCACAATAGAATCATAGGTCATACAGCCCAGAGAAAAGCCCTCAGCCCATGAGTCTACAGTGGCCTTCATTTGAATCTCCACCCGGATTTTGTCACTCACCTACACACCAAAGGCAATTTTCAGTGATCAATTAACCTGCCATCCAGCAGGTCCTTATGATGTGGAAGTACACTGGAGCAAATTCTACATGGACAGCACCTGAACTCAGGGTCAACCCTGGCCTGGGTGACTGAACCAGTGTCTAGCATTGTGAGAATGCTCCCCAACACTTTTTTTGCTACATTGACGATTGCATTCACTGTTCCCTCTAAGCTGCAAGGCGTGCAGCCGCACAGTAACAGAAATGCCCCCATGCACATAATCATTGTTGTCACACAGCTGGAGTTTTCTTTTATACAAATTTGAAATTATGCTAATAAAATTTTGAAATATGTTAATATACAGTCATTGTGAAATACCCTGTAATTAATTGTGTTAACGAATATAATCTATTAATGTTCTAAATAATAAACGTACCTCAATCTTTACTTTGAAACATTTTAGAACTTCAGTGTATTTACATTGTCAGTGTTTCAAGTTACACTGTTACAAATTTTAACAATAAACACTGAATAGAAATCAGTAGCTCATTGTTAATAAATTGCTGGCCTGTTGAACAATGTCACCTCAAAAATATTACAAGAATACTGTGATTTCCAATTTGTCATTTCTGAGAAAGATAATACTGGTTCAATTAGATGAAAATTGATACATTAAACTACGCACTTAGAAACAAAGAATTTGTAGAACTGTCACTTCGTGTTGACATCGTTGAAACATTTCAAGCTTCTAGTGCTGCTGGAAATGTGGATTCAGTCTTATGAGTTCAATCCAATGTAAGTCCAGAAACAGGCTAGGAAAGGAATTTTTGGATGATGTGGAGGTTTAAGATGTACTTTATCTTTCATTTGGTTGTGAAACTAATCTGGAGAGTGTTTATAGGAAATGGATTTGTAATGAAGACAGATGAAGAAAAGTTGACAAAATGTGGAAGATTTTCCTTGTTGTGCTGTTTTTGATTATACTCTTTGACTAAATCAAATCAAAAGTATGTGATTTTTTTTCAATTTTCATTCAAAATATTCATGATATGCACATTATAAAAATACATTTAAAGTGCCATGCAATTATCAGGCTGTATAAGAACGTCCTGCTCAGAGCAATGGTTGGCCCATGCAGCTGTAAAAAACATTAGAGGTGAAGTTGAATGCTTTGGTGCTGTTTCATGCTCTCGTGCTAGGTTCATCAATTTCATTAACGTTGCCTCCAACTTCCACCCTGCCCTTAAATTCACTTGGTCCATTTCTCATATCTTTCTGCTCTTTCTTGATCTCTCAGCCTCCAGCTCTAGAGACAAGCTGTCTAGTGATATCTTTTATAAACCTACCAATTCTCACAGCTATCTTGACTGTATCTCCTCCCACCCTGTCTCCTGTAAAATGCAATTCCATTTTGTCATTTATTTCATTTCCACTGCATCTGTTCATAGGGTGAGACTTTCTTTTCCAGGACATTAGAGGTATTCTCCTTCTTCAAAGAATGGGGTTTCCCTTCCTCCACCATCGATGCTGCCCTCACCCACATCTCCTTTATTTCCCAGACATCTGTGGTCACCGCCACCTGCCCACCACCTTAACAATGATAGAGTTCCTCTTGTCCTCACCTACCACCCCATGAGCCTCTGCATCCAACAGATCATTCTCCACAACCCTCTCACCAAACACATCTTTACCTCACTGCCACTCTCTGCTTTCCACAGGGATCCTATCCTCCGTGATTCCCGTGTCCATTCATCCCTCCTCACTATCTCTCTCCTGGTGCTTATCCCTGTCCATTCACCTCCTCCCTCACCTCCATTCAACGCTAAAGCTATTCCTTCCAGGAGAGGCAACACTTCACCTACGAATCTGTTGGGGATCATCTACTATATCCCATGTTCCTAATGCAGCCTCCCCTGCACTGATGGGACCTGATGTAGACTGGGGAACCACTTTGTCGAGTACCTACATTCCACCTGCAAAAAGAAGAATTTCAATTCCTATCCCCATTCCCATTTCAACAGTTCAGTTCATGGACACTTCGACTGCTGTGATTAGGCCACTCTCACTTTGGAGAAGCAACACCTCATATTCTGTCTAGGTAGCCTCAATCCTGATGGTACAAACATTGCTCTCTCCAACTTCTGGTAAATTTCCCCCTCCCCTTCCCTCTTGTTTAATTCCCCACCCTCACCTCTTAGCTCTTCTGGTCACTTGCCTATCACCTAGTGTCCCTCCTTCTTTTCTTTCTCCCATGATCCACTATCCTATCAAATTCCTTCTTCTCCAGCCTTTTACTTTTTCCGCCAATCACCTCACAGCTTATTACTTCATCCTACCCTCCCCCACCTACCTGGCCTCTCTTATTACATTCTAGCTTGTCCTCTCTTCCCTCACCACCACCCCCCCCCCAACCATCTTTGTTCTGGCATCTTTCCCCTTCCTTTCCAGTCCTAATGAAGGGTTTCGTCCTGAAATGTCGACTGTTTGTTCATTTCCATAGATGCTGTCTGACCAGCTGAGTTCCTCCAGCATTTTGTGTGTGTTGCAATGACTCTACCAGGATCCAGATTGGTTTATTGAACTGACATCAAATACTCCAGCTGTCAGGGTGGAATTCAAATTTATGCCTCTAGATTAATATCCCGGCCTTGGATTCCAGTCTTGTAACCTGGTGGGGTTAAATGGAGAGTTAGTAAAACTGCATACTCCATACTCTCCCAGTTCACTCATAAAGAATGACTGAGAGAGTCTGAGACTTTCAAACTGCTCCCCAGTCACAAAATAAATAGAATACAAATTGCAGCAAATAAATTGCAGTTAGCCACAAAACTGCTTTGCAGAAATTTACCAGGCTGATGACAATAGAAAATGTAAATAAACATCCTCTGAGAACAGATGGTGTTTCAGTGGCCTTGTGTCCTGGTGTTTTAGGCCCTTGCACAAAGAAAGGATATTTGGATAAAGTACTGAAAGGCTTCTGGCGTCTCTCACATTAGGTTTTGCCTCCAGTAAAGAAAGGCTGATAATTGGTGGGAGGAGATAAAAGAGCCATATAATTAAAGTTTCAGTAGAATAGCCTCTCATCAGAATGTCCTTCACTAAAATACATCTCCAGGGCAAAGGAATTAACAGTATTCCTGTGGCGTTTCGGAGAGGGTGCAGTTCCTGCCACAGCATTTTCTACAGTTCCTTGCGCCTTATTAATGGTCAAGAGGGGGGAGGGTAGTTGGGGCTCAGTGAAGCTTCCGCAATGCAGGGCAGACACCAGTGCAAAGATTAGTGAGGGTAGATGAGATTGTGGAATACAGGATTCCACATCCTTCACAGAGTTCAGCATTTGGTCATCAGCACAACAAGATGAATAAAATATCAGAGCATCGTTTTGAGTCAAATTTGATGGAAAATTGTTACGTGGTAATAGGTACAAAATAACAATAGCTGCAGTGTTTATTTTTAAATTCCTGGGTTGTGAACTATTTTGCTGAAGAGAAATTATCTTCCAGAATTAATTGAAAAAGTTTTGATTATGTCATAATCTTTTACAGTTCTTGCATTATATGAAAGATGAAAATAAATCTGGCTAGCTATGAATGGTAAAAGGAGTGTAAAGCATTAAAGTGGAGACACAAGGTACTGCAGATGCTGGAAATCGGGAGCAACAAGCTAAATGCTATCTTAACGCAGCATCAATGGAGGGAAATGGAGAGTCATCACTTTGAGTTAAGTCTGCCGTCAGGGTGAATGAATCATGTTGAACAAAATGAGATGACCATCCACCCCCCCCTTCCCCATAGATACTGTCTGACACACTGAGTTCCTCCGTTTTTTGTGTGTATTGTATAGAGTATTTAAAGTCCAGCGTTAAAAGTCCTGAAGAATCTCAGACTGAAATGTCAACTCTTTATTCCCCTCCGTGATTGTCTGAGTTGCTGAGTTCCTCCAGTATCTTGTGTGTGTTGTAAAATTCCAGCATCGTTTTCATAATTTAAAAAATTGTAATCTCATTGTGCCGATATTACTGTGCTCACTGTCACACTACCACATTACAGCAGTAACTATTATTCAAGTGTGGCTTCATATAAAGATGTTTCATAAGCACAACAATTTAGCCCAACTCCATGCTTTTCACATGTGATTTCATTTCACTGTGTTAGGGTATTCTTCTATTCTCGTCATGTATGTAGGAAGATTTGTCGTAAATGCGCCCCTGCTAATCACTTCGGCTTTATGGCAATACCAAATTCATCATTCAGATTTAGCAGATCTTAAAACTTCTCCGACACAAAAGTGGAAACTATTTTTTAAAAAAGATTTGCATCTCTTTTGCAGAGAGCTGGGATCAGCACCTAGTGAGCTACTCCCCAATGAATCATTGCTTTGAGGAGTCTGCGGGTGGGGGAAGGGGGAAGAAAGCGGTTAACCTGACAGACCATTGTTACATTTGTGTGCAGAGTCCCAGGGGTTTTGCTCGCCCTAGGAGGGTGGGAGTTGCGCATCTAACCCTCTCTTCCATTTCAAGGGCGTTTTCAGTGACACACATCCTGTTGCTCAAAGTACGTTTTGTTTAGTGTGTCAGCCTCTTTGAGGAGCCCCTTTACTGCAGGATGTTGCCGAGGATTTCATGAAGTAAGTGGATAGGGTTCTGATGCATTCTCAATTTGTTTGCGGATTATTACAAAGGAGAATTTACAGAGATTACGGATGTCTTTCTGCCTGCAATTAGACAGAATTCATGTTTCAGAACTGGGAAAATTTGCAGCCATTTGTTGCCTACAGCAGGGGGTGAAGGAGTTGTGGATAGCATGGAGAGGTTGCTGCAAATTGCACGTAAATCTCATACCAGGCTCATTAGAATTCAAATAAGTGACCTAAGCCTACGTGAAAAGAAAGGGCTATGGTAGACATGACTATGCTCCTGAGAGAAAAAAAATCATTGAAGTAGGTGCAGGAGAAATTTGGAACTAAGTTCCATCATTTCCATATATCCTGTTGCCAAAAACTCAAACCTTAGCAATACAATTTCTTTCTTGTTGTTTAAAATCAGACCAATGTACTATTAGTTGTCTTTCAATAATTGTGCTGCCCTGTAATATAGAGAACATGTTTCCATGGAAAAACCCATTGTCATCATCTTGGAAACACGAGGAAATCTGCAGATGCTGGAAATTGAAACAACACACACAAAATGCTGGCGGAACACAGCAGGCCAGGCAGCATCTATAAGGAGAAGCACCGTCGATGTTTTGGGCCGAGATCCTTCGTCAGGGCTAACTGAAAGGAAAGATAGTAAGAGATTTGAAAGTAGTGGGGGGAGGGGGAAATCTGAAATGATAGGAGGAGACCGGAGGGGGTGGGGTGAAGCTGAGAGCTGGAAAGGTGATTGGCGAAAGTGAGCAGGAAGGATCATGGGACGGGAGGCCTCAGGAAAAAGAAAGGGGGAGGGGGGAAGCACCAGAGGGAGATGGAGAACAGGCAAACAACTAAATATGTCAGGGATGGGGTAAGAAGAGGAGGAGGGGCATTAACAGAAATTAGAGAAGTCAATGTTCATGCCATCAGGTTGGAGGTTACCCAGCCGGTATATAAGGTGTTGTTCCTCCAACCTGAGTTTGGATTCATCTTGACAGTAGAGGAGGCCATGGATAGACATATCAGAATGGGAATGGGACATGGAATTAAAATGTGTGGCCACTGGGAGATCCTGCTTCCTCTGGCAGACAGAGCGTAGGTGTTCAGCGAAACGGTCTCCCAGTCTGCATCAGGTCTCACAAATATATAAAAGGCCACACTGGGGGCACCAGACACAGTATACCACTCTAGCTGACTCACAGGTGAAGTGTCTGGGGCCCTGAATGGTGGTGAGGGAGGAAGTGTAAGGGCAGGTGCAGCACTTGTTCCGCTTACAAGGATAAGTGCCAGGAGGGAGATCGGTGGGAAGGGATGGGGGGGGGACGAGTGGACAAGGGAGTCGTGTAGGGAGCGATCCCTGCGGAAAGCAGAAAGAGTGGGGGAGGGAAAGCTGTGCTTGGTAGTGGGATCCCGTTGGAGGTGGCAGAAGTTACAGAGAATTATACATTGGACTTGGAGGCTGGTAGGGTGGTAGGTGAGGACAAGGGGAACTCTATCCCGCGTGGGGTGGGGGCAGATGTGCGGGAAATGGGACAGATGCGTTTGAGAGCAGAGTTGATGGTGGAAGAAGGGAAGCCCCTTTGTTTAAAAAAGGAAGACATTTCCTTCGTCCTGGAATGAAAAGCCTCATCCTGAGAGCAGATGCGGTGAAGGCGGAGGAATTGTGAGAAGGGGATAGCATTTTTGCAAGAGACAGGGTGGGAAGACGTATAGTCCAGGGAGCTGTGAGAGTCAGAGGGCTTATAGTAGATATCAGTAGATAAGCCATCTCCAGACAGAAAGATCAAGAAAAGGGAGGGAGGTGTCAGAAATGGACCAGGTAAATTTGAGGGCAGGGTGAAAGTTGGAGGCAAAGTTAATGAAGTCAACGAGCTCAGCATGCGTGCAGGAGGCAGTGCCGATGCAGTTGTCGATGTAGTGAATGCTGTCAAGAAGGAGCTAGATAGGTATCTTATGGATAGGGGAATCAAGGGATATGGGGACAAGGCAGGAACTGGGTATTGTAGTAGATGATCAGCCATGATCTCAGAATGGCGGTGCAGGCTCAAAGGGCCGAATGGTCTACTTCTGCACCTATTGTCTATTGTCTAAAAGAGGGGGATGGATACCGGTATAGACTTGGAACATGGACTGTTCCATAAAGCCAACAAAAAGGCAGGCATAACTGGGACCCATGCGGGTGCCCATGGCTACACCCCTGGTTTGGAGGAAGTGGGAGCAGAACAAGTGCTATACCTGCCCTTACACTTCCTCTCTCACCACCATTCAGGGCCCCAGATAGTCCTTCCAGGTGAGGCGACACTTCACCTATGAGTCGGCTGGTGTGGTATATGATCCTATCCCTTCTCCAGCTCTGTATCACTTTCGCCTATCACCTTTCCAGCTCTTAGCTTCATCCCACCCCCTCCGGTCTTCTCCTATCATTTCGCATTTCCCCCTCCCCCCTCTACTTTCAAATCTCTTACTATCTTTCCTTTCAGTTAGTCCTGATGAAGGGTCACGGCCCAAAACGTCAACAGTGCTTCTCCTTATAGATGCTGCCTGACCTGTTGTGTTCCACCAGCATTTTCTGTGTGTTGTTTGTCATTATCTTGGATCAGTTAACAAGAGACAACCTCTGTAACCTGTCGAAGGGTTCAGACTGAAACGTTGACAATATCCTTTTCCATAGATTGCCTGCTGAGTAGGCATTTTGTGTGTGGTGCTTGCATTTCTGTAGATTTTCTCCCGTTCATCTCTGTAAACTTCATATTTTAGTAACAAGCTGAATGGAGTCATCAGGCACAGTGAACCTTGGAAAGACAGTATTGGTGTTGATTCTGAAAATGAAAACAAGTGGCAGTGACATTTCCAATCATGCTAAAATGCAGCCGGGGGATAGTTTTCCAGAAAGGCTGAAGATGCTCCCTTGTAGTTTGTCTGTTTGTCCAAGTAGCTGCCACAACATATGTATGTGACAACTGTATTTCTCCAATTAAGATAATATTTGGTGGAACGCTACAATGCACACTGTCCCGAGACTCACCAGTCCCCTAATTCTCCCCATGCCTCAACAAAGTTTTATATAAAATTCAATTGCTCTCTTGAGGGCGTCAGGTCATTCGCTGCCGAATGTCTTGAGTTTCCCAAGCTTATCCCAGTCATGCTGCTGTGTGAAATTGGATCCCAGGAGGCCGTCCTTTCTATACTATAAAAATTTGCTGATGTAAAGCAGATTACTATTATTTCCAGCTGCAAATGTGACCTGCAACCATCGGCATTCGGCTCAGCGCTGAACTGGCTCTGTAACTGTGACCTGCAGCCGTCGGGCTCCTGGATCAGCTGCAATGCTGATCTGTCTCTGTCACTTCTGAGATCTGTGCGGTTCATGCTCTGCATGCTATTTGTTTACTTCTTCATTGTTTGCACAATTTGTTCACTTTTTCACACTTTGGGTGTTTAACTGTCTTTGTGGTGGGGGGGTTTTTTGAGTCTCTTTGCTTTATGCAAGAAAAATCTCACCAATATATATAGCATACACTATATACTTTGATAATAAGTATACCTTGAACTTCTAACATTCATGAGTGTGAGCTTGCATGTTGTTGAGTTCCTGGGGAGCTAGATGTTGAACTGTCATGAGCTTTGAATGGTTAGATTGTGGATCAGCTGAATTTTATTGTACTATGAAAGTCACAGAAAAGTTAGCCAGTTTCAACACAATATAATGAAATCAAAACAGAAGATGCTGAGATCACTCAGAAGGCTAGGCTGCATTGAAAATAATGTGATTCCCTTTGTTTGGATTGGGAAGAAACAGAAGCAGAACAGATGTGAATTCCATACAGCGTGCACCAGAATCCTAAGTGAGGCAGCATCACGAACTCCGACACCACCATACTCTCTTAATGAAATAGGGATTCTTACACTCTCCCATTCATACATTACTTGATGTTAGTTCCCATATTTAACAACATAGCAAGCCTAGTTTAGCTTAGAAATTGGATGAATTTATGCAAGTTTTTAATGCTGAAAGTGCACATAAAGGCATTTATCGGAGGCCGATTGTACCAGTGGATCCTTTCACATCTGCAAATGGAAGTGTGGAGCACAGCTGCCTGGAGATTGGTTTTGCTCTCTTTTTGATGCACTGAATGAGCAGCAAATAAAGTTACCACTCACTCTGATCACGTAAGAAAATTGTAAGATGCAACAAAACTCCAACACACCCATTGGGTTATTGGTCTGGGCATTTCTGAGCACAATGTACCCTAATGAGGTTGACATTTGCCTGATGTCCGTCATGCGCCTGATTATGTCACGGGTCACAGGGTGCATGCTTCTTTTGGAACTGGCAGAGGCTGAAGATTTGGGTGAGGGGGGAGGGGGGGTAACCTGTGACCTTCTCAGGTCACTGACAATAAGAGTTGGAGTACATTGTGCCAGGTCTGGAAATGAGACACAAGTGAAATTAGCCATTCTGCAACATGAAAGCCTTGCATGCAGAGTCCTCCAGTGTCAGTGATTAATGGTCAGTGTTCGGTGGAAGGTGATACACTGCAACTCATGTCACTCAGCCTAGTGACACCCAAGAAATCAGCTGGGCGATTATCACTGACCCTGTGATCTTTCAATACCTGGTGTTGACTTGGATCTCCTCTTTCTACGGGCCATTTGCAATGTTTTCTTGCAGCTGATGCTGGGCATCCCACAGGTGCTTGGAGTCATGCGAGCAAAGTCACTGGAGATACAATGAAACTAGTGGATTAGAAGTGTTTTATTCAACAAAAAAAACGAGAAACAGGCATCATATTGAGACACTCTTGCAGAGGAGACCTCCTGGACCATTATCACATGACATTTTTACCTGCTAAAGATGAAAGGTAACAGCAGGACAATTCTATAGTTATAATGTATCTACAATGCTTCCTTTGAATTACATATAGTTGTCACGCACCTCCTTCTTTGCACCCATACTCCAGATACCCAAAACAAATGTTAATCTCCACTGACTCTAGGGTACATTAATACATATGCAGGTTTCTGAGGTTTCTTGGGGGGTGAAATTAATATTTGCTCTATACCCTAGCTCCAGAATACGCCTTAACAGTGCTAATTTAGCACATGAACCTGTGTGCCAAAGCCCTCTTATAATGGAGCTTTGCGCAGTTGCATAATCTTTACAGGTGATCTGAGTGGATGGTAGCTTTATATACAACTCACCTTTAGATTCAGATCCTGATTTATTTATCGCACCTACATTGAAATGTACATCATAAAATGCATCATTTGCATTAACAACCAACAGTACCTAAGGGTGTGCCCCAAGTGCCGAAACGCATTCTGACACCAACATAGTATTCCCACAATATTCAGCAGAACCATACAAGCAGCAATGGCAGCAAAATAAATAACGACAGCAAGACAAGCTGCTTTCCCTCCCTCCCTCCCTCCCTCCCACTCACACACACAGATGTGCCTCCAGCCCCAGTACAAGCCTCCTCTGAGCCTCCACCACCAGACTCTCAGACTTACTGTCATCAGGCCTCCAAACTCCAGATGCTGGCCCAGACTTCACACCAAAAGAGAATGAAACCTCATTTCTAGGCAATTAAGCGCTGTACTTCCTGTTGATGTAAAATGTACCGGTCTCTATAAAAACTGGCTTCCGGAAACCTCTGACCCTGGAGCATTCAAAGCAGAGAAGACACCTTCAGGAATGCGCGGAGAAGCTTGGAACCATTCATCAGAAGCAGACAGGAGCTCAGTGGAAAAGACAGAAGCCGCACACCGTCAAGCACCTCCTGCCCCTGATACGGAGAATGCTGCTTATCAGTACCTCAGAAGCCACAGAAACTTGAGTGGAAGCACATCATCTTCAATCTTTCCTAAGGAGAATTGGAAAGGGCCTTCATATACATTTAGAGCAAGGTTGCATACAGAAATAAGCTGTCATTAAACAATGTGTGTGTGGTGCTGATCTCTAAATGCATTATTAACAGGCAGAGGATAGAGCTGAAGTGTAACCAATAATCTTAAGTCTCTGTTTACCTCTTCCCACATTTCAAAGGTTCAAAGGTACATTTAATGTCAGAGAAATGTATACAATATACATCCTGAAATTCCTTTTCTTCGCAACCATCCACCAAAACAGAGGTGTGCCCCCAAAGAATGAATGACAGTTAGATGTTAGATCCCCAAAGTCACCCCCAGCTGCCCTCCCTCCCATGCGTAAGTGGCAGCGAGCAACAACCCCCCCCATCCCCCAACCGGCAAAAAAAAGCATCGGCACCGCCACCGAGCACTCTAGCGTGAGCAAGGCAACGGGAAAGACACAGACTTGCAGTTACCCCAAAGACTACACTGTTCACTTGGCATTCGACATACCACAGGCTCTCTCCATCCCTAATGGCGAAAGAGGTGTCTCCGTTTCACAGCGAGAGGGGAGACGTAGTAAAAACTCACTGGTTTACGATGTTAAAAGTCCATTGCGTCACTTTTTCCGAGCTCTGTGCCCAAAGGTCTCGGGTCTCTGGGCACACAGCCTTAGATCTTCCATCTCCCACGACACTTCACCGATACCCCGTCTCCAGAGCCATGAAAACTCGGAGCTCTTAGGCCAAGCCCCCAGCGTGCCGAACAGCGGCCAGCTGTGAAATCCCGAGAGGGGGTCCCATTCCCACAAAGAACCATAGTCAGCATGTAACTCCAGGTCAGGGCTTCCAAAAGAATCCTGAAAGGGAAAAGTAGAGATATTAACGATGGAAATAGAGCTGTTTCCAAAGATGCAAGCAAAGGAGTTACTGTTAGATGCCACTGTCTCCTCCTAAGCTCCGCCTTGGTTTATCCCTCGAAAGAAACTCAGTGCCTTTCACGTAACCTGCATGCTCCAGTATGCTCTTCAGTCAAAGTAGCTTATTTAGCAAGTGTGGCAGGTCATTTACGCAGCAATCTTCCAATGTGACTTTCTGTTGATGCTATTGGTTTAAAAATAAATATTAAGTAATGGAAAACTGTACAAGACGTTCTTGTATAATTGTGTGGGATTGTTAATGAGGGTGAATTCAACCAGAATCGGCACGAATCATCTTCAAGCCTAGTTGTATTCAGTACAACTGCTCACTTTCATATAGTGCATTACAACTTGCAGCACGAATCACTTCTTCTTCAGATTATTTTGCTAATTGTCTAAAATCGTGCAGACACATAAATGGGTTAGACAATGGCAGGATCATAACACAGGACACTGTAACAAGCCTTGTGATGGGAAATCAGCTCGGGCTGGGAAACTGACACCTGCTTTCAGGATGATCAGCCTGAATGAAAGCCAAAGACCACAAAGCATGCCAGACGCGCCTCTTGTAAAAACAAAGAGCTGTATTTAAATCTGGTTCTGCTTAATAAAGCAGTCCCATTTCCCAGCTACACCCTGTAACTATGTCTTGTTCAAAACCAGAAGACGCTGGAAGTGGGTCAGGCAGCATCTGTGGAAAGAGAAACTGAATTAACCTTTCAGGCCAAAGACATTTTTTTAGAACTGGGAGAGTGAGGACTTTATAGCGAGTGGAGAAAGTTGCTGCTGTGTAACTTCTGTTAAGGTGAAATAGAATGAGCTGCATAAAGGCTTGACAGAGTAAGGTCTTCGATCCATTGGCAACAGGGACCCATATGCCTTCTTAGCCATTCTCTTTACTGTTATGTACCCCGTAACTGGGTCACTTACCAGCAAAGATAGAGCGGTCCGTTGAAGTCTGATGGTACTATTTTAAACAGTATTTATTGATAAAAATACACAAAAATAATATCAATGCAAACATACAGATAATATATGTCGTCAATACTAAATCTAAAAGCGCGGGTATAATAATAATCAATAAGAAATATCTCTGTCGTTGTCTAGGGGATAATGTATTGTCCGATGGAAATAAAAAAGTCACTTTAGTTCATTCAGGCTGCAGCTTAAGAGAGAGAGAGACGATGTTTTTAGAAATTGCTCGTTTTCCTTTTTATGAGGTCAATTCTTTGAAATGTCGTCAGTGGTGATCTCTTCTTTAGGTAAGCTGTCTTCCGTGGTAAGGCCTCAATCCCGGGCAACAGGAAAGGACACACGTGGGCCCTCCACCGGTTGTCGCTATTAAACGCTGTCACGGGATTTCCAGCGTTTCTCCTGGTGCGTCTAAAGGGGCTGTTCCCCAGACCCTCTTTTATCCTGACTCACGGGGTCTCAGATGTCAATCAGGTTGGGATAATGCAATCCCTCCACCAACCCCCTCTGTTCATTGCCTGCGGGCTTCGATGAATAGTACAGTACTCAATACACAATTCCGTCTCCAAGAGATAATGGCCGTTATCCATGGCTTTGTCTTTCAGAGGCCCAGGACACAGTCCAAACCTTGAGGAATCTGCGTGACTCTCTCTCATTTCCTGGGTCCCAGACCTGAATTAATAGCAATCTTGTGATTCTCAAAAAGGAGGGGGCTACTTTGTACCCTTCGGCCCCTCAGAGTTGGGGCACAGGCGTAACATTACCAATACTGCTGCCTAGCAGGATCCTTGGAATGTACACCAAGGTCTCTCTGTTTCTTAGTAATTTCGAGTCTCCATTGTGTATTTCCTAGTTTTAGAAACAGAATCAGGTTTATTATCTCTGGCATAAGTCATGAAATTTGTTAACTTTGAGCAGTACAATGCGATTCATGATAAAAATTATTTTAAAAACTGTATTTCAGTGAGTATATATATATAAAATAGTTAAATTAATAAGTGCAAAAACAGAATTTTTTTAAAAAAGTAGTGAGAGTGTTCATGGGTTCAATGTCCATTTAGGAATCAGATCGCAGAGGGAAAGAAGCTGTTCCTGAATCACAGATCCAGATGGTAGAGGGGAAGAAGCTGTTTCTTCAGGCTTCTGTACCTCCTTCCTGATGGTAACAATGAGAAGAGGGCATGTCCTGGATGGTGGGGGTCCTTAATTATGGACGCTACCTTTCTGAGATACTGATTATTGAAGAAGTTTTGGATACTACGGAGGCTAGTACCCATGAACGCACCTGTTATTTGTCATACCAAAATGTGTCTCAACACGGAGTACACAATTGGTGACATGCTTCCACTTCGAGAAACAACCCTTGGCCATTGCACTCTGCCTCCAATCAACAAGCCAATGTTGGACTTCAATTCCAGCCTTATTACAGCTCATCTGCTACTGAAATGCTTGTCCGCACCACTGCTTTTATTCCAAGAATGAACATCTATATATTTATAAATATACATACATATAAACAGTGCAAAGCTCTTTACATTTTAATGCCATTTGTTTATTACATTCAATAGTGTTAGCACATATTTTTACATCAGATCAGGTTTATTATTGCTGATGCACATCATGAAACTTGTTGCTTTTGTGGCTTCAGTACATCCCTAGACGCAAAAAATCACTATTTTACTATAGTTATAATTACTATATAAAGGAAGTGCCAAAGAGGATGAGTGAGGTAGTGTTGGTAAGTTCACAGACCTTTCAGAAATCTGATGGAGAGGAGAAGAAGCTGTCCTAAAACATTGATGGTGCATCTGCAGGCTCCTGGGTCTCCTCCCTGCTGGTAGTAATGAGAAGAGGGCATTTTTTGGAGGGTGAGGTCCCTTAATGATGGAGACCACCTTTTGAAGCTTTTCTGGATACATTGCACCATTGCCACTCATGTGACTCCTTGGTTTGATTCACCTTTCCATTGTTTCACATCATTATTATCCTTGACTGTTCCCCAGTACACACCTGCCCAGTGTTTCTTTGTTCTGTTCTCCATAGTTAATTGTGACTTTGTCTGAATTTACACCACCCTGTTAATACTTCACTCTACTTGATGACAAACAGAGGCTCTTAACCGATGTCTTGATTGCTGAGTTTTGGCTTTATTTTCAAATCTTTCCCTGCTCGCATCACCTCCACATCCACAGCCTTCTAAGATATCTTTACCACTCTTGCACATTCCCAAATTTAATTGTTCCACAATTTCAGCTTTCAAACTCAAAACCTCCAGTGTTCCCTTCTAAAACTTTTCTACATCATCACTTTCCACTTTTCCTTTATACACCCCTTAAAACCTATCCATTTGACAGATATTTTAACTATCCATTGTCAAATCCCTTTACACCACTTGGTGTGATTGCTTTCTCTGATATTCATATGAATATCATATTCATATTAATATCATATGAATTGTTTTGCACTTCTCTGCGAGTTTCCTTGGAAAATATTTTTGACGCAGTCATGGTGTTTGTCATGTACATTACAGATGAAAGTTCATTTGAAACATTGGAGCAGTTCTGCATTAATACAGAATCAGAATCAGGTTTATTATCACCGGCATGTGACATGAAATTTGTTAACTTAGCCGCAGCAGGTCAATGCAATACGTAATATAGAAGAGAAAAAATAATAAATAAATAAATAAATCCATTTAGGAATCGGAAGGCAAAGGGGAAGAAGCTGTTTCTGAATCGCTGAGCATGTGCCTTCAGGCTTCTGCACCTCCTACCTGATGGTAACAGTGAGAAAAGGGCATGCCCTGGGTGCTGGAGGTCCTTAATAATGGACGCTGCCTTTCTGAGGCACCGCTCCTTGAAAATTTCCTGGGTACTTTGTAGGCTAGTACCCAAGATGGAGCTGACTAAATTTTCAACCCTCTGCAGCTTCTTTGCAGTAGCCCCCCCCGCCCCCCCCCCCCATACCAGACCGTGATGCAGCCTGTCAGAATGCTCTCCACGGTACGTCTATAGAAGTTTTTCAGTTATTTGTTGACGTACAAAATCTCTTCAAACTCCTAATGAAGTATAGCCACTGTTTTGCCTTCTTTACAACTGCATTGATATGTAGGGACCAGGTTAGATCTTCAGAGATCTCTACATTTCTTACGTGGAATCGTCCACTTCTGTGATTGTTGGTCTCCACAGAGTTGTCAGTGTCTGTGCTCCCAAAATCTTCCTTTCTTATTCTTTTCTTTATCAGATCAATCAATGATGTTTCAATTTCCTTGGCTCAAGGTCATTTGACTGATCTGTGTCAGCTTCTCACTGGATGCGGCCTAAGGCTACAAGCGGTGTTCCTTTATAATTCTTTCCTCTAGCCTTGAGCCTTAGGTGATTTCTCTTGTTCTGTCCAGCTCAGAATGGTTCAAACTAGTTTTAACCAGGTTAGCCAAATACTGGGTCCAGATGACCAGATCATAGGATGTTCCTTCTTTATGTCTGTCATTTTACATAATAAACAGATTCTTATCTGAGAATGGTCTCAGGTTTCTCAGATAGTCCTTGTGTCCATGTTCAATTGCTTTGATTAAGCTATCAGCTTCTTTACCCCTGGGCAGAAATCTGGCCCAGGAAGGTAAAACTTTGAACACAAGAGATTTTGCAGATGCTGGAAATCCAGAGCAACACACACAATGTACTGGAGGAACTCAGCAGCTTAGGCAGCATCTATGGAAATGAGTAAACAATTTATGTTTCAGGCCAAGACCAGGGCTGGAAAGGGGGTGGGGGGGGGGGGGAGGAAAGATGCCAGAATAAAAATGTTAAGGGAGGGGAAAGAGGATAGTTAGAAGGTGATAGGTGAAGCTAGATGGGTGGAGAAGGTTAAAAGGCTGGTGAAGAAAGAATTTGATAGGATAGGAGAGTGGACCATGGGAGAAAGGGAAGAAGGAAGGCCACCATGGGGAGATGGTAGGCGGGTGAGGAGAACAGGTAAGAGGCTAGAGTGCGGAATAGAAGAGATGGGAAGGGAGGAGTGGAAAAATTACCAAAATGAGAAATTGATGTTCATGCCATCAGCTTGGAGGTTACCTTGATGGACTATGAGGTGATGCTCCTCCACCCTAGGGGAGGCCTCATTGTTGAAAAAGAGAAGGCCACGGACTCACATTTCAGAACGGGAATAGAGGTAGGAATTAAAATGGTTGACTACCATCAAATTCTGCTTTTTGAACAGGGATTCTTGACAAAGTGATCCCTCAACTTACCAATGTAGAGGATGCTGAATTTGGAGCACCATATACAATAAAAGACCCTGACTGTTTGGGGCCCTGAATGGAGGTAATGGAGAAGGTGAATGGGCAGGTGTAGGATTTCTGTTGTTATGCCAGGTGGGAGATTAATGGGGAGAGACAAATGAACAAGCAAATCACGGAGAGAGTGATCCCTGCGGAAGGTAGGTGGGGAGGAGGTAAAGGCCAAACTTTAAGGATGATCTAATTGAGTAGGGCACCAAAAATGCCCTGCACTTCAGATCGCCTTCCCTATTACCAATCTATCATGCCTCTTTGTGGACCTATATCTACAGCCTGGCTATCTACAAGACAAAGCAGAGATGGCAATAAAATGTTCCAGAAATTTGATCACATCCTCTGCTTGGATACTTTTTAACTTCTCAATTTCAACAGCCTTTAAAATAGCATTGTTTTTCATGTGCTTGTGCCTCCTTCCCTGCTGGTCCATTGCAGTTTAATCATATCCTTATCCTTGCTCCTTTATTCTCTGATAACTAAAACTCAGCAGTGGCCATCAGAAGTAACTCAGTGCACAGGGCACCAGCAAAGTAACTTCGTTTCAGGTTCACAGGCAACAATGCCATGACAGAAGATTTTCAGAATAATCTGTCAAGCCTTTTAGACCCTTAGATCGATCTACGGGAAAGTTTGGGGTGTTGCTATATGGATCGCTACAATGACCTCGCTGTGGTGGCATCCCCCTCCCACAATGTCCTTTCGATTGGTGGACCAACTGCTGAAAGGGCCCATTTTACTTGTGTTTGTTCAGTCACCGTTCAGGCTGCCCTTCTTGATGCTCCTCTCTTCTTCTGTCTGACATCAAGGTTGTGGAATGAACAAGGGGTGGAACCTGATGTCTCTGCCATACTTTGGATCCCTCCATCTATTTTCACAATATCTTTCTATTCCGATTTATATAACTAATCATCTAGCTTCCAGAACCGGCCTTCAGTACAAAGTACTGTTACCAATATCTTTCAGTTTGAATGTCTTCTGCATTCGCGTTCCTGTTCCTTTACACTTGGGTCTTCTTCAGTCAGGAGGCTGATGGTCATTATTTAAGTTTCCTGTAATGAGATTGCTGGTGGGTTGACTCACTCTGGTTCTCTATGGTCAGCAGCAATTTTCATTTCACCAGACACGTGCTGGACTTCAAGCCCAGTCTGCATTTGCATTTTAGAGGACACACACTATGACTATGTCTCAGTCTTGCAAAGTTTATTGCTAAAGACCTAAAACTCAATCAGTGCATTGATAATGCCCAATATATATTTTAACCTTATGGAGCATTCTTTTTAGGAAAACCAATATTTCAGTTCACTCCCCAAATGTTTCAATCTTCCTTCAAAAGCATGCCTTTCAAATTCCCAACTTGAGTGTACACAAATCACCAATTTCCCAATTGTCAATATTTTATAGAATGTGGGAATCTCATATCCAGAAAAGAGACACTCATATTTTCATCACCTTAGCCAGGATTCAGCATGGCCAGTGTGGAACTTGGGTTTATTTCTGTCCACTACCCATTCGAAAAGGAAGAAAGAAATACACACAAACTTAAAACACAGATAAGACAAAACAAAAATCAACCCTTGCACTTTTCTTCCTTCTGAAGCTTCACAAATAAACTGAAAAATACTTAGAACAAACAGTTAACACACAATAAATACATTCCAAAGAATAAACAAAAAGAAAAGATGGATAGATGAGGCCCACACTCATGTACTGACACAAAAGTTCTTAGAGACTTCTTAGATAAAGCAGCCTGCAAATTTATTTTACATCAAGTAGCAAAATTTTCCTCTTGATTAGTTCAAATACCCTCCTGATACAGATTTAAGAAACCCATGATCACTCACTCACTCATGCATATTCTCTCTCTCTCTCTTCCACCCCCCCCCCCCCCTTGTAGCCACATCTCACACAACATTTTTCAAATTCAGCTATTCACATGCTAGAGAGCTTGGGAGGTTTCAGCTTTTTTTGTCGGACTGAAAGCAGTGCAGGGCCAATAAAAAGGAAGAAGATTTAAATCGAACAACCATTGTTGGACTGGGCCACCTTTAGAGTGGTTCTGCTTTGGCTCAGCAGGCTTCAGCAAGACCAGGCTTAGACGAGTGTAGACAGAGGTTATAGGTAAGTAAGAAAGTTTCTAGTAAGTTTTATTCCCTTCTGTTAGTACATAGCTACAGTGCTGAGAATAGATCCAGAAGTCGTGGTATGTTCTTTGTGAGTGATGTGGGAAATTTGGGAGATCTCCAGTCTCCATCTGCATGAAACGCATCGAGCTGCAGCTCCTTAGATACACTGTAAAGGAACTGTGCTACAGCTGGATGATCTTCAGCTCATATGGGAAAGTAAGGAGGTGATAGATAGGAGCTACAGAACGTAATCACCCCTATATTGCAGGAAGCTGGTACCTGGGTGATGGTCAGGAAAGAGAAAACAAGTAGGTACCCAGTAGAGGGCACCCCTGTGGCCATTGCCCTCTATAATAAGTATATGGCTCTAGAAACTGTTGACCTACCAGGGGGAAGCCACAGTGACCAAGCCTCTGGCACTAAGTCTGGCTCTGTGACTTAGAAGGGAAGTGGGGAGAAAAGAAGTTTAGTTGTGATAGGGGATTCCATAATTAGAGGAGCAGAAAGCAGATTCTGTGAATGTGAAAGAGACACTGGATGGTATGCTGCCTCCCAGGTGCCAGGGTCAGGGATGTCTCTAATTGGGTCCATGGCGTTCGAAGGGGGGAGGTTGACCAGGCAGAAGTCGTAGTACATATTGGTATTGATAACATAGGTAGGATAGGGGAGGAGGTCCTGAAGATAGAATAAAGAATTAAGCAGGACAGGACTTTCAGAGTAGTAATCTTTGGATTGTTGTCTGGGCCAGGTGCCCGTGAGAGTAAGAACAGGATGATTTGGCAGATAAGTGTGTGGCTGAGGAATTGGTGCAAGGGGCAGAGTTTCAGATTTCTGGGTTGTTGAGATCTCTTCAGGAGAATGTGTGACTTGTACAAAGAGGATGTGTTCTAACTGAACCCAAGGGGGACCAATATCCTTGTGGGCAGGTTTGCTAGAGCTGTTGAGAAAGGTTTAAACAAATTTAGCATGGGGATGGTAATCAGAGTGTTAGGGCTGGGGATGTGGTAGTTAGCATACAACTAGATGCAGATGATAGGGAAGAACTGCAGTCAGTGGGATGATTTAAAGTGTAACGGGCTAACATCAAAACGGATGGTGAATACAGGACTGAAGGTGTTAAATCTGAGTGCAGTATCTAGAATAAGGTAGATGACTTGGAGTGCTGTTAGAAATTGGCAGTTATGATGTTGTGGGCATCTCTGAGTTGTGGCTGAAAGAAGATAATACTTGGGAGTTTAACATCATTGTATTAAAAGGACACACAGGTAGGCAGAGGTGTTGGGGTGGCTCTGTTGGTAAAATATGAAATCAAATCGTTGGAGAGAGGTGACATAGGATTCAATGATGTAGAGTCCTTGTGGGTAGAGTTAAGAAATTTCAAGGGTAAAAAGGCGCCAATGGGAATTATATACAGGCCTCTGTACAGTAGCCAGGATGTGGGCTACAGATTGCAATGGGAGACAGAAAAAGCATCTAAAAAGGGCAATGTTGCGATAATCATGGGGATTTCAATATGCAGGTAGATTTGGAAAATCAGATTGGTGCTGAATCTCAAGAGGCCGAGTTTGTAGAATGCCTACGAGATGACTTTTTAGAGCAGTTTGTGGTTGAGCTCACTAAGGGAATGGCAATTCTGTATTGGGTGTTATGTGTTGTCCCTGGATTTGATTAGGAAGCTTCAGGTAATGGAACCCTTAGGAGGCAATGTGCACAACAAGCTAAGAGCCTTTAAGTACCTTTCTAGCATGGATAAATGAAGGGGCAGGTAGTGTTGAGGAAGCAGGGTGTCTGCAGAAGGACTTAGACAGAAAGGGAGAATAGGCGCTGATGTGGCAGATGGAATATAATGTACAGAAGTGCATAGTCATGTACTTTGGCAGAAGGAACAAAGATGTAGACTATTTTCTAAATGGTGAGAAAATCCAAAAGTCAGAGATACAAAGGGACATAGCAGTCCTCATGCAGGATTCCCTAAAGGTTAACTTAAAAGTTGAGTTTGTGGTAAGGAAGGCAAATGTAATGTTAGCATTAATTTTGAGAGGACTAGATTTCAAAAGCGAAGATGTAATGCTGAGGCTTTATAAGGCATTGTTATTTAGACCACACGGAGTACCGTGAGCTGTTTTGGGCCCCTTATCTAAGAAAAGATGTGCTGGCATTAGAGAGGGTCCAGAGGAGGTTCAGAAGAATGATGCCAGGAATGAAAGGGTTAACATACAAGGGATATTTAATAGCTCTGGGCCTGTACTCACTGGAGTTGGAAGAATGAGGGGGATCTCGTTGTAACATCGAAAATTGAAAGGTCTGGATAAAGTGGATGTGGAGAAGATATTTACTGTGGGGATGGCGGTGGAATCTAGGGCCAGAGTACACAGCCTTAGAATTGAGGAATGTCCATTTAGAAAAGAGATGAGGAAAGTTTTCTGTAGCCAGGCAGTGGTGAATCTGTGAAATTAATTGCTGCAGATGGCCGTGCAGGCCATATCATTGGATATTGGGTATATTTAGGGCAGAGTTTGATAAGTTCTTGATTAATCAGGGCATCAAAGGTTAAGGGGAGAAGGGAGGTAAATGGCGTTGAGAGGGATAATAGATCCGCCATGATGGAATGGTGGAGCTGACCCAATGGCCCAAATGGTCCAGTTCTGCTCTTAGAACATATGTTCTTTTGGTCTTCTCTTTGAGTTACTCTCTCTCAAAGGTTAAGCATTCATGCCAAGTTTCACAATCTTCAACTTTAAAGCTTTGAAACAAACAATGCTAGAAATTATTGGTCATGGACAAGCCAAACCTTCAACCATCCCCACATCAACCAAAATTTGAACATCTTCTGAGCTTTCTCAAATTCAAATCTCTGATCTATAGAATTTTGATTATATGATCTGTTTACCTTACAGTCTTGGGTGATATGTCCTACATCAGAATGTTTCATCCCTCTAGGACTATCCTGTAGTCCAGACCCTTGCTTCCACTTATATCTGGGATATATATGTGTGGGTTTATATGACTCTACTCTAATCAGGACTATTCTGACTGGTTCACAATCTTGTTTTTGTTCAGAACGTGCCCCTGGGATCTCATGATATAATCCAGATATGCCATCTTGGCTCCAGTCCCTGCTGGTCAGGGCTGCTTTAGTCATGTTGTCTGTTCTGTGAATCACAAGTGTTTGATGACCCTAAATTGTCTATGTGATCTATCCCGTCCTTGAATCTATGATAGCACCTGTCTTACTAAGTGCATATATCCCCAAGACTGTACCTTCATGGTCTGGGCATACCCAGAAATCCACTGGAAAGTGTATTGCCTCTATCTGAAGTACCTGATGCTCACACTTTCTCTGCCCTCATTGTTTTTCTGTTACACCTCCAAGATAAGTAACCTCCCCACTCGTGGGCTAGTGGGGACCGAAGCTCCTGATTCCACTAGCATATCACATTGTTTGCCCTCTATTAAAACTCTTGTGTACTTCTATGGATGATGAAAAATTCAAAAATTTATGATCAAAGTACATATTTCTCAGCATATACAGCCCTAAGATTCATTTTCTTGCAGGCATACTCAATACATCTGTAATAGAATAATATCCATAATAAATCATTGAAAGGCCACACCAATTTAAGCATTCAACCAGTGTGCAAAAAAACAATACTGTTTCAATAGTTACAACTACATCATTTACGTCAACACTACTTAAATACTTTGGGTTGACAATGCTTCTTTTGAATTGTATATCACGGTGTGTGACACCTCTGAATGTTCAAGTACCTTGCCTGAGACACTTTCAAACTCCTGAATTTGCTCAATGTTCAAAATGTTACAATGGCGCAAATTCCTTAAATCCATAGTTGATGCAGGGCAATTAACACAACCCCATTGTCTTAACATTTGGCTAATGCATATGCAAATATGATTCATAATCACCATTTTGCAAAGTTGTGCTTTTAACTTAAATTTACTGCTAGCAATGTATAGTCTACATCAAGAACTGAACACTTGTTCTTGCTTGAATCATTACCTGCTATATTCATGAAACTCCAAAATATTCCCAGACACCTACAACTTTGACAAATCTTTTGATTAACCATTTTCAAATCTCTTTTTGCTGCTTTGTATGATTGTTTTCATTGATGATATTCCTATGAATTGTTTTGCAATATTAATGGCATTAAATGAAGGGACATCATTATTGTTGCCTCATCATGAGCATTGCCACTGCCCCATATTTGTCCTGTGCAGTTTAAGTTAACTTAGCCTTTATGTGCCTCACACTTGGTCTGAAACATGAGACACCATTAAAAATGATCAGCAGCTGAAAACTTCCATCAAAGCATGAGCGGACTGTTCTCCTTGCTGCGAACTCTCCCCACCCTCCCCCTGCTATCTTCATGTTTCAATTTTTGTTCCTGTCCAGGATGACTTATGCTGGGAGACGACTTCATGGGCTTCAGATACACTTAATTTCTTTCTCATGGACGGACTCAAACAGTGAGTGGATAATTTTCATTCATGGTCTTAAAAGGTGAGTCAGTCTTCTTCATATATGGTCACGGATGTGGAGTGGATATAAGTTAACCACAGCTCCAGCCAATGAATACCCGTTCTTCACATAAGGTCCCAGATAGATTTTGTAGGAAAATAGGAGTAGAAAATGGTCATCTGGCCCTTCTGACCTGCCAGTTATTCACTGGCTAATCTATCCCAAGTCTCAAGTCCTCTCTGTGCCAGTACTCCAGGTTAAGGAGGGTTAGCTTTTCATCACTCTGTCAAACTTTCGTACTGTTGAAAGTACCTTGACTGGTTGCATCATCTGTTACGGAAATTTGAAGACACAGGAACTAAGGATGTGTAGGGAGTAATGGACTCTGAGAAATTTATCATGGGCATATCCCTCCCAGCCATTGGTAGTACCTATAGGAGGTAGTGCCTCAAGCAGCCATGCCATCTTTACATATCTATCATTTGACAGAAGGTACAGAAGCATAAAGTCCTACACCATCAGCAATGTTCCCTATAAGGTGAGATTCTCGCACACAAAGGAATTTAAACTGCACACAAAAGGTTGTCACCCTTTACCTCGTTGCCATGTTAAGTATATTCCACGATCACACACAATTAAATTTCCTTTTCTGGTTTCTGATGTGGACGGTCTTGACAATGTGGAGTTTGCAATGGTTTGTTTGCTGATTTTTAGGACTGCCTTATTGGTACTGTTTTTATTTTGTTCGTTTCGTAAGGCATTCACATTTCTAATTGAAGTGTGGCCTGGGAAGGGCAGACACGAGTCTGTCTATTTGGGAGCTGGAATTGGATCGACCTTCATCTGGAATCTCGTCCACAATGTTCAACATGGGAGGCCCTGAGCAACATCACCTGATGGAGTCCTTAAAGCACACAAGTCTCCACATGACGCCAAGCTGTTTTTATTGCAGAAATTATTGATTCACAATGTCGAATTCCAAAGAAGCAAAGGTGTGAAGCACAAAAGAACTGCTAGTTCATTTAAAGCAGAATGGCTTAATAAAGCTGATACATTGAAAACTCATGAGGTCAGGAATGTGCAGCTGAGAGAAATATTTATACACAATACTGAAACTGGTGTTACTTGCGTGTATTGTCACACTGCAAAAGTTGCTGCTGGAGAATTTACAAATGGGAAGAGGTGGAGTGATATTTGGAAAATCGACTTTTTAAAAGTGTCATTTAGCATGCAAATCCCATATGGATGGTGTGCAAAAACTCTGGTGAGAAAGTCCTTCATTACCTGTTACAGGCGTGCAGATGAATGGGGGTGAAAATGGTCAAACCCAGGGGAGATCAAAGTTCTTATTGAGAGTGCTTTGCTAGCTGTTAAAACGAACACCTCTATACATAAAATTCCGTGCACACACGTTGTTGTCACTGGGCAAAAAAAATTGTACTCTCAAGTTACAAGTTAGAGGGAGTGTTAACCATCAGGTTCAAGAACAGCATAACAACAAGTTATTTTGATGAATGAAGTTCCATCAAGTTCTCTTCATCTATTCGGTTTTTGAACCAACTGGCAAAATTCCTTGATCACTGCAATTTTGCAACACTTTGGCACTTTGACCACTTTGCACTAAAATGGATTTGTTTATTTTTGTTCTAATTGTGATAAAATTGTGCACAATTTATATTTAATTTATCCTTATTTCTTGTTATTGCAGCTTATGTAATGCTATGTGCCTACGTTGCTGCTGCAAGTAAGCTTTTCATTGCACCTGTGCATACATGTTACTTTCCTTGTGCATTTGACAATAAAACTCAACTTTGACTTCCTTTTTCAGTGTTTCCATTGATCTGCACAACCCTCTGGATAGAGAATCCCAGAGGTTCAAACCACCATCAGATGGTGAATGAACATTCTTCCTGCACCATACCGGATTGTGAGTGGATATTCTTTATATGCACACACATATTATTAGATTAATTGCAGATTCTTCATGCACATTGCCATCCTACAGTTCTAGGTAACCTGCAAATGCTGATCATACACAATTCAATGTATGGATGTTCTTTTCGTGTGATCCCAGAAATTAACCAGGTATTCTCTATCTGTAGGATCAATGACAGAATCTATTTTATAAATTATCTTGAGAAGTATATGGATGTTCTTTATATGTGAATTAAAAGTGTGTTGGCGCTCTGTATTTTATTTGCCGATGGTAAGTGGATATACAGCCTATGGAATGTCAGGCAATGATTTGATGGGCTTTAGACACAGTTCCTACAATGAAAGGACTCTTTTTAATATACACATTCAGAACTCGGATATTTTTCACATGCACTTCCAGACAATGAGTTGCCACTTTACAATTATATCACCCGACTAAAAAGACATCTACTCATGAGCAGTTCTAGATAGTAAGTAGATTATCTTTATGCTGGATATCAAACAGTGTCTAGGCATTTTTCATTAATTTCATTAAAAGTTTGTGGATAATCTCATACAAGGTCCTATTGAAACTAAGTGGGTATTCCTCCCATGTAGTCCAAGATAGTATAAGGACAAAACAAGCAGATATTTTTCCATCCTGTCTCCCAAAGTGAGTGCCTGCAGATGTTTCAGCAGCTTCTTACCTTAGCTCAGGAGCAAGAGGATACCAGCTGGATTCAGCCAGTTGTTTGTAGCAGATGTGCTTTGCTGCCACGTCAGGCAATGAAAATTTGCATAGTCCATCAGCTGGGCAGCCCTGCTTCTTCCGTGAGTGCACCAGTCAGAAAGTGTCATCTGGCTTTAAGCATAACCTTGCTAAGCACTGTTAGTTTAGTAGCTGAAGTAGAATGGAACCCATCTGTAACAGTGTTAAAGTGGAAAAGGCTCGAGAACGCCTGGACACAGCACAAGGGAGCTTCATTTGTGTTTTGTGAAAGAGTTCCCTAAACGCGTCTGTATGTTTATCTAGCTATGTCCCATGGGGTATTCCTCTAGTTTCAGGCAAATCCCAACATTTCAAATCTCTGGTTGAATGATGAGTGCTGTCTCTCTGAAGCACCTCCAGTTTGAAGCTTAATTTTTCCATTTGTCACGGTTGAGATTAGGATACCAAGCCAGCCCTCTGCCCCTTGCCCTTACCGGGAATCGGTTTCAGATCAACTAGCTAATTTGGCTGAGTTTACTTTTGGAGAATATGTCACTTCCAACCTAACATCCATTTTTGCAAGGTGATGCTTTCCCAAACCAAGTGAAAATTGAACAGGCTTTTTATAGTTTGAGCAGCCCTGGTCCTTAACCGGTAGATGAAAATACCAAACTAGAGTCTTAAAGTGGTTTGCCTCTATTATTTTCTTTCCATATTGCTTGCAGTAGCACCCAGGTGGTTAAACCATTCCTGAAATGTTGATACTGCTTGTTTTCCAGCCGTGCTATAGGCTCTGTCTCAGCTGTGAGGGAAACCGGATAGCTGGCTAAACAGTAGAAAATATTTGTAAAGCATAAATAAGTTGAAGCCCAAAACACTAGGCAAAGATAACCTCTGCCACCCATGTAATTCAATCCATGGCCCAGAACTATACCAGACACCAGAAGCTCACTGACATTTCATTTTGACAGGCATGTTACGTGCTTGGTCTGTTGCAGGAATGTCCTGGAAGCTCAGACACACTGTTAAGTCTTCCTCCCTTGGCAGGTCATATCAACTTTCTGGGGAAATACCCAGGAAAAATACCCAAAAATGTCCCTGGTGTGGATTTGTGTTACAGTGTACACTTGAGCTATTGCCTTCATAGGCTTTTCTTTACCATCAATGCATGGCGAAAGCACAGAAAAGGCAGATTCTTTTAATATATAACAATGTTATCAGATGCAAAGCAGGTCTTTCTTCACATTTATCTTATCACATGTTATTTATAAATAGGAATGCTTTGCCATGAGCTCATTTGTGGAAATGATTCCCCATAACAAGCTGTTTTCTCTCAATTTCACTCCATAAACACTTAATTTTATCCAGACTGGCACATTAGGTTACTGGCAGACATCTATTGCAAGTTGAGGGCATCAATGATAATGATCTAACTAAATTGAGTTTTCACCTAATCCATCATCCCAATATATCATGTGCTGTCAACGTACAACGATCAGGACTGAGATTGTGGCTGATCTAGCCATCAACTAGAAGGTTGAATTTAGCTGTTGAATAGAAAGGGAAAAAGAAACTATAATCATCCTTGTGAGTACCCAGATAGTGCTCTTTTTGATCTGTTGAGATATTATATTGGTATTTTTTTAAAGTTAGGAAGTATGTTAGATCATAGAGTCTGCATGTATGTGTGAGAGACAGAAAGGGAGAGCTTCCTCCCTGTGACGTGTGAAGCAGATTCGTGTTTCCATTGGCCAGTGTATGCAAGTATTTCGATAGAGTGATAATGAATAATCAAACTGATCAAACTAAATTGTGGAGCTAGATCGAGAGTCTGAATTGCAACACCTGTTCCCAGATTCTGGAAAGTTGTTCAGGTTTTGCACTTAACCAGTTTGTGCGGAAGAATTCTCATGCACTCATTAGGATGCAATAGAATCCCACTTGGATTATTGACCCTCTGTTTGGAATTTTAGTTCCAGGCAGCAGATTGGACATTGCACATTTCCATGGCAAAATTGCAGCTAAGTACTTCCTTCCAGGTTAGACATATTCCAGAACGTGGCGTCAACATGAGCTGTGTTAGGTGGTGGAGCTCGGGATCTAGAAATCAGGAATGTGAGAATAGCAGTTGGTGTTGACAGTGGTGAATTGAGGACAACTACCAGGGTGTCAGGACTAGAGGCAAGGGTTGGGCTGGTTCTGCTTGCTGCTCCGTGACGTTTAATCTGCTCTTCACTGCACTGAGGCTGAGGCTGTGGGTCTGCTCTGGCTGCTCCAGGCTTCATGTCTGTGGGCTTTGCGACGTTTTACCCCACTGCGTGAAGAACTGAAACTGAGGCTGAGGCTGTGGGCCTGCTCTGGCTGCTCCAGGCTTTGTGTCTGTGGGCTCTGTGATGTTTTGCCCCACTGCGTGAAGAACTGAAACTGAGGCTGAGGCTGTGGGCCTGCTCTGGCCACTCCAGGCTTCGTGTCTGTGGACTCACTTTCATTCTAAGTGCTATTTGCTTACTTTTAATGTTTGCATGATTTGATTCTTTTTCTCTCTCTGCACATTCGGTGTTTATCTTTTTTTAATGGGTTCTTTTGGGTTTTCTTGTTTTGTGGCTGCTTGTGAGGAGAGATGAATCTCAAGGTTGAATAATGTATACATATTTTGATAAGTGTACTTTGAGCCTTAAACATTAACTTTGAGGTGGATGGAGGGGGGAAGAGGTGGGGTTAGTGGAGCCAGCCAGAAAGTGACATGCACGTGTGTTATGGGATCAGGAACAGCAGCTCAGGAATAGTGGGGCAAAATCAACCCTGGCCTCTCATCCTGGGGGAAATCACAGATTGAGGTTCTGGAATCAGTGTTTAGAGATTAAGAGATGGTTGGACAAATGCAGTGGGGGTGTGCGGGTTGTTCAAGCCGATGGGTGGCAGTGCCGAAGAATAAATGTACATAATTTGTTTGCCTACAGGCATCCCATCAGGTAATGTGTGGGTAAGTTGGTCCTTGATAGGTGCCCATAAGCCTCCCACCTCATACATGGTCCAAGCATTTTTTTGCAAAGGTCATTCCAGGGCGCCTTAGGGTTTCAAAATTGGGGTGTATTTGAAAAACACCAAGCAGATCTGGTGAAATATTTGACCCATGTTTCACTCAGGAGAGGAGTTAATTTTCAATCGCATAAGGATACAAAAAAAATCATTCTGCAATTGAATTTCTAGGCAACATTAATTTTTTCATAACTTTCAGTCTGTCACTGCTCTTGCATCCGTAACATAACCCTGAACCCTTTGCAAGTGAAAAAAAGAGGACGCTTATAGGCCGGTGTATTTCTTGTTTGTTTATAACTCCTTGTGATACTCTATGTCAATGGATAATTATGATGTTGTTGGGATAATGGAGACATGGCTGCAGGGAGATCAGACCTGGGAAATGAATGAACAAGGGTATACGTGCTATCATAGGGACAGAAATGTGGGCAGAGGGGGTGGGGTGGCCCTGTTGGTGAGGAATGAGATTCAGTCCTTTGCAAGGGGGGACATAGGGTCAGGAGAAGTAGAGTCTGTGTGGATAGAACTGAGGAACAGGAAAGGCAAAAGGACCCTAATGAGTGTTGTCTACAGGCCACCAAACAGTAGCATGGATATTGGGTGCAAGTTGAATAGGGAGTTAACATTGGCATGTGGCAAAGGTAATGTCGCAGTAGTTATGGGGGATTTCAACATGTAGGTGAACTGGGAGAATCAGGTTGGTGCTGGACCATAGGATAGGGAGTTTGTAGAGTGCCTACGGGATGCATTCTTGGAACAGCTTGTATGAGAGCCGACCAGGGACAAGACTATTCTGGATTTAGTGTTATGTAATGAACAGGATTTGATAAGTGATCTTGCAGTAAAAGAGCCATTAGGAGGTAGTGATCACAATATGATAAGCTTTTATCTGCAATTTGAGAAGGATAAGGGCAGCTCGGAGGTGTCAGTGTTGCAGATGAACAGGGGAAACTATGGAGCCATGAGGGAGGAGCTGGCCAAAGTTGACTGGACAGATAGCCTAGCAGAAAAGACAGTGGAACAGCAATGGCAGGTGTTCTTGGGAATAATGCACAAGGTGCAAAATCAGCTCATCCCCCCAGAGAAGGAAGGATTCAAAGAGGGGAAAGGGGCCACAGTGGTGACAAAGGAAGTCAGAGATTGCATAGTATTAAAAAAAAGGAAGTATGACAGAGCTAAGGTGAGTGGGAGGACAGATGATTGGGAAGTTTTTAAGGAACAACAGAACTTAACTAAAAAGACAATACGGGCAGAAAAAATGAGGTACGAACGCAAGCTAGCCAGGAATATAAAGGAAGATAGTAAAAGCTTTTTTAGGTATGTGAAGAGAAAGAAGATAGTTAAGAACAATGTTGGGCCCTTGAAGAATGAATTGGGTGAAATTGTTATGGGAAACAGAGAAATGGCAGAAGAATTTAATGAGTACTTTAGATCTGTTTTCACTAAGGAAGACACAAGCAATCTCCCAGATGTATGGATGGGCCAAGGACATAGGGTAACAGAGGAAATGAAACAGATTGACATTTGGAAGGAAACGGTGATGAGAAGACTGATGGGACTGAAGGCTGACAAATCCCCAGGTTCAGATGGTCTGCATCCTTTAGGCCTGCACCCTAAAAGAGGTGGCCCTGGAAATTGCGGATGCATTGGTAATCATTTTCCAATGTTCCTTAGATTCAGGATCAGTTCCTGAGGATTGGAGAATGGCTAATGTTATCCCATTTTTTAAGAAAGGAGGGAGGAAGAAAACAGAGAACTATCGACCTGTCAGCCTGACATTGGTGGTGGGGAAGATGCTAGAGTCCATTATTAAGGATGAAATAGTGGCATATCTAGATAGCAGTGATAGGATTGGGCCGAGCCAGCATGGATTTACCAAGGGTAAATCATGTTTGACTAATCTATTGGAGTTTTTCGAGGATGTAACCAGGAAGTTAGACAGGGGAGATCCAGTGGGTGTAGTGTACCTCGGTTTTCAGAAGGCATTTGATAAGGTCCCACATAGGAGATTGGTGGGTAAAATCAAAGCTCAGGGCATCGAGGGGAAGACATTGACATGGATAGAAAACTGGTTGGCAGATAGAAAGCAAAGGGTAGCAGTGAATGGGTGTTTCTCAGAATGGCAGGTGGTGACTAGTGGGGTGCCACAGGGCTTGGTATTGGGACCACAGCTGTTTACCACTTACGTTAACGATTTGGCAATGAAAATAACATCAGCAAATTTGCTGATGATACTAAGCTGGGTGTCAGTGTGACATGTGATGAGGATGTTAGGAGAATTCAGGGTGACTTGGATAGGCTGAGTGAGTGGGCAGATACTTGGCAGATGACGTTTAATGTGAATAAGTGTGAGGTTATCCACTTTGGGAGTAAGAACAGGAAGGCAGATTATTATCTGAACGGTGTAGAGTTAGGTAAGGGAGAAAAACAAAAGAGATCTAGGAGTCCTTGTTCATCAGTCACTGAAGGTGAATGAGCAAGTGCAGCAGGCAGTGAAGAAAGCTAATGGAATGTTGGCCTTTATTACAAAGGGAATTGAGTACAAGAGCAAGGAAATCCTCTTGCATTTGTACAGAGCCCACACCTGGAGTATTGTGTACAGTTTTGGTCTCCAGGGTTAAGGAAGGACGTCCTGGCTGTAGAGGAAGTGCAGCGTAGATTCACGAGGTTAATTCCTGGGATGTCTGGACTGTCTTACGCAGAGAGGTTAGAGAGACTGGGCTTGTACACGCTGGAATTAAGGAGATTGAGAAGGGATCTGATTGAAACATTTAAGATTATTAAGGGATTGGACAAGATAGAGGCAGGAAATATGTTCCAGATGCTGGGACAGTCCAGTACCAGAGGGCATGGTTTGAGAATAAGGGGTAGGTCATTTAGGACAGAGTTAAGGAAAAACTTCTTCTCCCAGAGAGTTGTGGGGGTCTGGAATGCTCTGCCTCAGAAGGTAGTGGAGGCCAATTCTCTGGATGCTTTCAAGAAGGAGCTAGATAGGTATCTTATGGATAGGGGAATCAAGGGATATGGGGACAAGGCTGGAACCGGGTATTGATAGTAGTTGATCAGCCATGATCTCAAAATGGCGGTGCAGGCTCGAAGGGCCAAATAGTCTACTTCTGCACCTATTATCTATTGTCTATAATGGTGCTTCAAAAATTCTCTTATTGCCATGCCTCAAAATACTTTATTGCATGTTAAGCATTTTAGAACATTAGTGGGAGATATACAGCGGGATATTGGTGTGAGATATAGCGGGAGTAATTGTGCCGATGGTGCTCAGTTCAGCTCATTTCACCTGTCCATCCCACAGGAACATTGTAGTCCCACCTATTTTCGGACACTACCCGAGTCCCAGTGTCCTTGCTGCCACAGCTTTCCCATGAAATGTAACCACTCGCAGCTTGCAAGTGATATTGAGACATTTAGCAATAATTGAATATGTTTAAATGACGCTTAAAACTTTAAAAATAATTTACAAGCAGAATGAACATAAGAGAATAATAAAGTAAAACACTTGCCTTTAATTTTTCTATTTAAGTTGGCAGTTCAAGCGAATGGAGCCTAGCTGAATACACCAGCGAAGGTCAGCGCAAACCTGAGAGTCTGGGATTGAACCATTTCAGACCCATCAGTTCCCCATGTTACACTGTTGTTTCAGTACTCATTGCTGCTTCCTGGTTATAGATGTTCATGCATCCTACCTGTACTGTACTGTGCAAAAGTTTTAGCTAGTGTGCCTAAAACCTTTTTTTTTGGCGGAATACTCAAGTGATTTTATGTATTGCACTGTACTGCTGCGAAGTAACAACTAATTTTATGACATATGTGAGTGATGATAAACCTGATTCTGATTTGGGTCTCTGCTGTGGACTGAAAGTGGGAAGGGGGCAGGGAGATGGGAAAAGGGAAAGCAGAGGGGAGGGAGCAGGAAGTACCAGAGTGACATTCTCATCAGTAAACCAATTGTTGGGGATCAAACAACCTTGCTTGGTGTCTCAGAGCTGGATGTGTATATACCCACTCAACCCCCCCCACCCTGTCCCTGGCACTCCTTCTCTGCCACCCGTCCCATACCCCTCCCATGACAGTCCACCCTCACCATTCCCAACACCCTTTGCTCTTGCCAGATTTACAGACTTGCTGTCCGTTCCACGTTGACAAATACTGTACTTTTTACCATTGGTGTTTGTCAGTCTTTGTTTCTATATAGTTTTTTAAGTAAAATTCTATTGTATATCTTTTTTTGGTAAATGCCTGCAAGAAAATGAATCTCAAAGTAGTATATGACAACAGATAGAGTGGATTCCAGTTAATTGGGACACATTGGGACCAGTACAGTTTTGCTCTATTAGCTTTGGGAAATAGTTAAGAAGGTATAAAAAGACAAACTACCATTTAACCGAGTAACAAATCATGCCCCATTTAAATGAAATACAGAACAAGTTAGAACACTATCAATACTACTACACCACTATAAAACTGAACATTGATAGTTGTTGAGAGAGGAATTAATCCAGTGTACGCTGCCGTGTTCTTTTGATTGACTGTAAATGAACAAAATCAGTGCAGACACCAGGTGATGGACAGCCTTCATTCAACCTTTTCCACAACTGCATCCTCTAAATATTCATTTTCATTGTAACATTCAAGATAATTGTTGATACCTTAACATTTTTCGTAATTCCTAACTTGTTGAATTAGTGAAATCGTTTCATTGCACTCCTGTCTGTTTCTGGCATCTCCAAACCTGAGAGCCTGAAAAGGCAGGGAGTAAAACAGTTCTGAATTGTCTCACTGGTTATTTCTCGCCAACTATCATTGTCAACAATCACTGCTTTTTGAACACTAATACACATAACTGAGGCTATTTAAAAACTCTTCACTCTAAGCACTGTGTAGTGTACACGACTGATGCTAGTTAGAAGCTATTCGGCAACAGTCTCTTGCCCCAATTAAGTGGCATAGTGTCCCAAATAAACAAAGGGAATTCCGGCTATTTTCTCAATTAGTTTTTGCTTTTTAAGATTTGTCCCAAGTAAGCAGCTGCCCTAATTAACCGTTGGCTCAATTAACTGGAATCCACTGTATGTACTTTGATAATAAATTCGCTTTGCATTTGAACTTGACAGTGTACCTGGCTGAGTAATTGAAGATCTGATGGACGAACTGGCTGGAATTTTTACAGACATACTCAACCTCTTGCTTGTGTGGTTTGGAGGTTCTTATCTGTTTCCAAAAGGCAGCTTTTGTACTGGTGCCAAGGAGAATGTGGTGACTTGCGTCAATGACTACTATCCAGTAGTGTTTACATCAACTGTAACAAAGTGTTGCAAGAGGCTGGTTATGACATGAATCAATGCTTTCCTCAGAGATTGCCTGGACCCGCTTCAATCTGCCTGCCACTACAACAGGTCAGCAGCAAATGTGACTCTGCTTCAGACTATCTGAATAACAGGGACTGATACGTGAGGCTGCTTTTAATTACAGCTTGGTGTTCAACTTAATCATCCCTTCCAAACTCATCAAGTCTCTGTCCTCCCTTTCAGCTTCTTCATCAGCAGACCTCAATCATGTTTGACTTCCTCCTTGCTGACCATCAACACAGGTTCACCTCAAGGCTGCAAGCTTAGCCCCGCCCTGTTCTCTACACACATATGACTGTGTGACTAAGCACAGCCCCAATGCGATCCTCAAATTCATTGACAACGCTACTATTGTTGGATGAATCACAGGTGGCAATGAGTCAGCTTACCGGAGGGAGATGGGTCACTTGGTTGGGTGGTGGTGTAAAAGCTCAGTGTTAGGAAAGCTAAAGTGCCGATTGTTGATTTCAGGAAGAAGAAGGAGGGAGAAGATGTGCCAGTCTAGATTGCGGGATCAGTGATGGGGAGAGTCAGCAGCTTTAAATTCCTGGGCATTAACTTATCAGATGTCCTGTCCTGGACCGAGCATCTTTCCTTTCTTAGGAGATTAACGAGTTCAGCTTCTCATAAACCTTGTTTAGATGGGCCAAAGGGCCTGTCTCTGTGCTGTACTGCTCTTTGACTCTATGTCTTGCTGAAAGTATCCTGGCCTGTTGCATTATGGTCTGGTATGGCAAAGCCAGAAGGCCCTATTCAATTTTTTTTTATTAGATAATCTTCGATTCCTTGATAATATACTGTGACTTTAAAAAATTCTTGTGATGACCAGACACTATTGTTTTTTAGTGTCTCTTAGTGTGAAAAAGTCAGAAAGCTGCAGATGTGGGAACTCTGAAATTAAAAGCAGAAAATACATCCGTGGAAAGAGAAACAGAGTTAATGGTTCTGATGAAGGATCATTTACTTGAATCACTCAGTCTGTCCCTATTTCTACAATGCAGTTTGGTCTGCTGTGTATTTCCAGCGTTTTCTGTTTTTATTTTTTTATAGTTGGATTGGCAATTTTGAAAGAGGAATGATGCTCAACAATTCAGTCATCAAATAGGCTTCATGTCCTAGATTTTGAATTGCATTGTGTGTGTCACACACATAAAATGCTGGAGGATATTCGTTTGCATAGATGCTGCCTGACCTGCTGAGTTTCTCCAGCATTCTGTGTGTGTGGCTTTGGCTGTTCAGCATCTGCAGACTTTCTCATGTTTATGATTACGTATTGTAAATGTATTTTAAAAGCATAAAAGTCTTCCAACAGGTCCTTTTACAGTAAACCTGCTTTATTCTCCTCACAATCCCATTAACTATCCCAACCCCGCCCCCCCCCCCCCCCAGATTCTACCAGTCTCTACACATAAGGGGCAATTTACAGTACACTGTAGTTAATTAACCTACCAACTTGGGTGTCTTTAGGATAGGAGCACTAGAGGCTAGGATTGAACCCAGACTGCTGGAGGTGAGTGACTGCCCTGACTCTAAGGCATAAGAGGATCGAGTTGTAGTGTAACTCAAGTGCAAAGCAAATTCATTACTTTACAGTACAGTTCACACATAATAAATCTTCTGGTTCCACTTTTCCTGTGAGTCATGTGCACATGCCTCAGAGGTATTTCTGCCTCCTGTCGGGTACTCCCTGTGAAACTCTCCCCTGAAACTAATTACACGGAAAAGCAGGAATAAGTCCTGCGTTCACACTTTTTAAAGGAGTCATCAGTTGCTGTATGGTTTGTTGAGAAGTCAGTCAATTACTGAGCTCACTGGAATTTTGGAACTGTAGTCCACAGGATGTGTAAGATCAGTTTCAATGTAAACTTTATTTTTTAAACTTTTTAAAATCATTCTCCTGCTAAAACTCCATCAAAACCAGCCTCTGGAGGAGCGATGGTCTATCATAAGGTGGATGGCCCTTGGGGCCAATAGCTGTTCTCTATCTTTAGCATCTCACAACAGTGTGGCTCAGGTGTGTTGGAGAATGGATCTACAACCATAGCTGCAGCAAAGTAATTGAAAGTGCTGTCAGAATCTTCAAGATGCGAATTTTGGACCACTTGCAGGACTCATCAGAGAGGGTATCAGCTTCCCTCTTTATCATCTTCTGCTGCCTCTTTCACCATCTGGCTTTGAGGAAAACATTGACTCAGCCTGGTGCTGAAGAGAAGCTAGGGGAATGGAAGAAGGCGGAGGCAGCTGCCAGTGAAGTGAAGCCCTCACTGGACACCTTTGTTTTACCAGTGTTTCCATTTACACGCATACACACAAGTCAATGATGACTTGGACCTCGATCTCCAAGTGTGCTCATACCAGCTACACATTGTACCTCAATGGTTGAGGTCTGAGTAGCTGTGGTTCTGGAGTAGAGGTGACAGAGATTGGTTGAATGTTCTGTTTGTCCTGCAGATTAACTCCACTCCCATTGGGGATGAGAGCAAAACCCGAGTGAAGGAGATTGAAGAGGGGGCTGGAGAAATCAAACTGCTTTGCTTGGATGGGACGGATTCTTCACAGTATCTCTTAATTGATTGAGTTGAAGGATTTTATGGAGCTGAGGAAAGTACAATAGTTTTTAATGCTTCCTGAATTTTTCTTTGATTTGTTGCACAGTGAAGATGATGTCTTATAGACAATAGACAGTAGGTGCAGGAGCAGGCCATTCGGCCCTTCTAGCCAGCACCGCCATTCACTGTGATCATGGCTGATCATAAACAATCAGTATCCCGTTCCTGCCCTCTCTCCATATCCCTTGACCCCGCTATCTATAAGAGCTCTATCTAACTCTCTCTTGAATGCATCTGGAGACTTGTCCTCCACTGCCTTCTGGGGCAGAGCATTCCACATATCCACCACTCTCTGGGTGAAAAGGTTTTTCTGCATCTCTGTTCTAACTGGCCTACCCCTTATTATGCTTTTTCTCAGCCGGATCACTGTACAGCTCAGAGTAGCACAATGGCTACTGGGAGGAGGTGCGGAGGACTCCGCAATAACTTAAAATGATGCAGGCAACAGAGACTCCATTCAATGGTCACTTTGTGTCCTCAGTTGAAGATGCTAATAATGATAACTGTATTCTGCCCATTTGCTGGCATGTTTTCCACATCTCAGATGAGAGAAGATTGCTAATTAGTCTCTGAATAACTCCATTGCCAGGATTTAAAGGCTCAGCAGAGATGCTGTCTGCCCTAGAAACCTTGTTAATTTTCAGTTGATATATGGTCTTTACAAACTCTTGTGTGAGCAGAAGGCTGAACAAGATGGAATGTTGTGAGACTGGGTCAAGGGAACAGTATTGGTTCAGGAGTTCTTTGAAGTGCTCCTTCCCACGGGAACTCCTTGAGCTTGATAGGTTTGCTGATAGTGCAGTGGGCTGTCCATGAAGAATCCAGGTATCTGTTGATAATCAGTGCATTACTGAATCTCTTGCACTTTGCCCACACCATACCTCTTCTTTGCAATGGGGGTTTGTTGACCCTTACCCTATGGGTCCCTGTTGATATGTCTTTGCTCCCTTTGAGGAAAGATGGAACTTTCAAACCAATGAGACCTTGTGTTTATTGTTTTTTTATGTATCAAAACAAACTTTAATCAAAAAAAAAATATATATATATTTACAAGAATAGCCATGCAATGCCTTTCTTTCTTACATTCATCGTCAATGCTTTAAGTAGAGCTTTATTAATTCCTTCAGATCAATAGGTTTGTTGTCACTCGTGTGGTCTGCTGAGTGATATACTACTACAATAATTGAGGACTTCCCCACTCACCCTACACCCTCCCTGTCTAGTAAGTAGTAGAAGAGGCCTATACTGTGCTCCTTTCCCACTAAGCCTTTATGGTAGCTACACGTGATGGATATTCATTTTCCAGGGCCAGAGAAGCTTGTTGCTAACCACAGCTTTCTAACACAGTAGCATGACCTTCCCAAAGGGTTAGAGTTATTTGTGACAAAGTTAAATTTTTAACCAATATTCCTTGCTCAGCTTCTTGATGCAAACAGGAACCAGTCATCAGCTGTTAAAGTAAATCGCAAGTAATAATCAGTCTGAAGTGATAAGGGGAGCTTTGCAAAGAACAGCACTGTCTACAGCGCCCAGACTGCTGGCCCACAGCAGGCAATTGGCTGCAGAAGAGATGTGGTTTATAAAGTGAAATGATCATGAGACGTTTTGGTCTGCATCAGCTAAATGTGAGACAATGGGGCATGTATCAATGGAAGCAACCACAGCAAAGTTATTTTATAGGAATCAAGCAAGGATCCAGACCTAGCACATCAAACATGGTCACAGGTATGATCAATAATAGTGGACCATTTGTATACACAGAGCGCTAAAATCACAGCATTAATTTTAGGATTCTGTAATCTCTGTCCCCAGAAACTTTTAGATCATCTGTGTGAATTACTTTCTCTCAGCAACGTTATCTGAAAAACATAGTGTCATATGATAGCAAACAATAGCAGCAAAACTGTATAAATGTTAGAAAGCTTTGGGGATTGTTAAGAATGACAAGGAGAATGACAGAAAGATGGGGTGACAGAGAGAAAAACTACAATTCATTCCTCAACCTTTGGTTTCTGCAACAGACAACTTGTGCGTCTACAAATCATTGGTCTGTTCTTTTAGTGAACAAGAATTGTAACTATGTTTTAAAATTCTTTGTAGTTTATAAATCTTATGGAATTCAGAAATCTTCTATAATTCAGAGGGATTTAAATTTACAGTATGTAAGGAACTATTATCTGAATTTAAATGTGTATCATTAAAAATAAAATAAACAATGCATAAACTACTCTGTTAGCTGGAAGTATTTCCTCTTTGGTAGGGAAGTCTGAGGTTTAAGCAATTTAAGTGCTGGGCTGAATTGAGCCAGTGAGCCCTGGGCCCGAGAGCATATCCAACTGGTAGTGCAAAAGTGAGGAATGACCCACTGTCTGGCCGATTCAAGCGCCAGGGCAGTTTGAAAAGGTCAGGGTGTCAGGGCTGGAGGTGAGGGACAGGGGTGCTTACCTCTCAGCGCCGCGACGTTTTCCCATCTCTGCACTGAACTGAGGCTGTGGCCTGCATCTAACTGGTTCTTGGACCAGTGATGATGACCAGCTTCATGGCTGTGGGCTCACTTTCATGAATTTCAGTTCTGAATGTTATTTGCTTACTTTTATTGTTTGTATAATTTGTTTCCCCCCCCCCCCCCGCACTTTGGGTGTTGGATGGTCTTTTTTTTAATGTGTTCTATTGGGTTTCTCTGTTTTGTGGCAGCCTGTAAGGACACTAAACTCAAGGTTGTATATAGAATACATACTTTGATAATAATTGTACTTTGAACTTTGAAGGGGAAGCCACCACTTCACCACTTAGGAAGTGAGCACTGGAAGCTGTGTAGTCACTACTGAGACTACACAGGGAAGTAAGGTAGTCTTTGAAGAGAAGGTGGATACAGGACAACCTCCCTGTAGTGAGGGTTCCCGTAGATATCTATATTGGATTGGGCTTAAATTCACCTGTTGAATTTAAGGACAGCTTTAGGGACGGTAAACCCAACAGCATCACACATCGAGCTCCAGTGCATCCCTCGACACATACTCCAACAGCCCGTAATGCGCGAGGCGGCACCCTTTCTCTGCGGACATCACAATGTGTTGGCAGACCAAAGGCGTCTTCGTTGGCGATCAGCCGGCAGCGTTCGATGTCCGTGTGTATAGGTGTGTTGATTAGCTTCTGGCTCTCCTGGTGTTCTCTGGCGGAGACACCAAGAGTCTCCTCGGGGCTGATAGTTCTGGTGGACTTCAGAGCCGGTTAGGCACCATGGGGACAACGTGGACCCCGTTGCTTGGTATCTACCAGGCTGTCTGTGAGATGCTGAACTGAGGTGAGTTATAATGGGGCCCTTGACATTGATTTTTTTTCTGCATGTAGCACTATTTCTGTTGTTTTGAGGCAAAGTTGATGGAAATTAGGCAGAACAGATTAGGTAATGATCAGGCAGTCATTAACACCTGTCATGGCACTGATGACAAATACATCCTTCCAGTGGCTTACTCAGGCAGCAACATACTTAGCAGATGCCTTCTGTTTGTCTTTCTGAAAACACAGGATGTTAATTACAAGTGTATATCCCAAGAATTTTGTCAAGAGGAGGAGGATTCTATGGAAGGGAATCCTCCATCCAGGGAATAAAAGGGTAAATGTATGAGGAGCATTTGATGGCACTGGGCCTGTACTTGCCAGAGTTTCAAAAAATGAGGGGAGATCTCAGTGAAACCGTCCAAATATCGAAAAGTCTATTTAGAGTGGACTTGGAGAGAATGATTCCAATAGTGGGAGGGTCTAGGACTAGAGGGCAGAACATCAGAATAGAAGGACATCTCTTTAGAGCAGAGATGAGAACTTCTTTAGCCAGAGGGTGGTAAATCTATGGAATTCATTGCCACAGCCAGCTATGCAGGTCGTTGAGTATATTTAAAGCAGAGATTGAAAGGTTCTTGATTATTAAGGACATTGAAGGTTACGGGGAGAAGAAAGGAGAATGCGATTGAGAGGGAAAATAAATCAGCCATGATCGAATGGCAGGGCAGAATTGATGGGCTGAATGGCCTGATTCTGGTCTTAAGTCAACATTTTCTATTGGTCCCTTGCCAGTCACCTCTTTCAAGAGGTTTGTGTCTTTTCAGATCGGGTACTAGCAATGAACTAGGGTGCACTCTTATGAAGAAAATGGCATTGAACAATCCAATTGCATAGTATGCATAAAACAATACTACTATTTAATAATTAAATGGATAATTGTTTTCAATCCACCAAATGCTGCAGAGTTAGCTTAAACATATTGACGGCTTTGCAGGTTGTTCTTACTTTTGTTTTGGACAGCTGGAGTGGTCCCTATTCTTTCAACACGGATCACACCTATCAGACCCTAGCCCATGTTGATCATGAGGACTGAGTGAGTTCAGCACTGGATAAATTATTTAAAATTTCAGTGTAGGAAGCCAGGACCTGTTGTTGTCAAATAATTTTCATCCCAGCCTCTTTCCGATTCCACAGTCAACCTTGGACAGGAAAACAGGCCAGGATAGGGATGCCAAAAATATCATGAAGGAAGGAAGCAGTTACTCTGCATCATAATTTATAAAACATAACTGTCAAAGTTGGCTGTTGAGCTGTTATGAATTTTGCCTAAATATGGTATGCAAAAATATTAAATTATCAGTTTAACAGTAATGGAAGCATGTGTGTGGCAAACGGAAATCATAATTCAAATTAATTAGCTGATAAGAATATTTAAGAAATAGGAACAGGAGTAGACCAGCCTTTTGATACTTTCCACCATTCATCAGGATCAGAGCAAATCTTCTACCTCAGTACCACTTTTTGTAGTGCCCCATATTTTGGTTCCCTAAGTATCCGGAAATTTATCAATCCCTGATCTGAATAAACTCAACAACTGAAGCTCTACAACCCTCTGGGGTACAGCATTTCAAAGACTTGCCTTTCTTTGTGTGAAGTAACTTCACTTCATTAGGTTCTTGGGACTTACAGGCTTTCAAGGGTTTTAAAAAAAAAATACACTCATTTCCTTCAGTGCATCGTTGCAAGTAACAGGTGATAAATGTATTGGGCAGTGGACTATGTGTGGGGAAGGTGAGGGAGGAAAGTGATCATGAAAAACATCTGGTGGTGGTGGCTGGGGGCAGCAGGTAAGATGCTCACAAGAGAAGTGATCTGATGAGAGCTGTGGAGTTGACTGTAGCGATGGGCATTCGATTGGTCAAAGGGTCATCAGGGAGACTGCCAGAGAAGGCCTGAGGACGTGGTGGCGAGGAGGGGCTGCGATTCTCAAAGGAAAGTTAAGGAAGGTTTACTGGACTAACACCTGGAATGGGCAGGTTATTTTATGAGGATGGATTGCGCAAGCTCGGCTTGTATCCACTAGATTTACAAGAATGACAAGGGACCTGGTTGAAACAAAATAAAATAACATAAGAAAGACAGGGTGGATGTGGAAAGGATGCCTCCTTTGTGGAGGAATCATTAACTATTGTTCATTGTATAAAATAAAAGTTTGCTCATTAAAGACAAAAATATGGCTTTTTTTTCTTTAGATGGTTTCAGTCTTTGAGCTCATTTCAAAGTTAATGGTTCAAACCAAACTTTTAATCAAAGTGCATGTATATCACCATATTCTACCCAAATTCATATTCTTGTGAACATCCACAGTAAGAAATACCATAGAATCAATGAAAACTGCACACAGCAAAGACGGATAAACAATCAAACGCAACAGGTTGTGCAAATATAGAAAAGAGAAAAAATTATTAATAAATATCAAGAACATGTGTTGTAGAGTCCATGAAAGTGAGTCCACAGATTGTGAACTGGAATTTAGAAGACTGAGGGGGGATCTTATTGAAACATATAAAATTCTAAAGAGATTGGACAGGCTAGATGCAGGAAGATTGTTTCCGATGTTGGGGAAGTCCAGAATGAGGGGTCACAGTTTAAGGATAAAGGGGAAGCCTTTTAGGACCGAGATGAGGAAAAACTTCTTCACACAGAGAGTGGTAAATCTGTGGAATTCTCTGCCACAGGAAACAGTTGAGGCCGGTTCATTGGCTATACTTAAGAGGAAGTTAGATATGGCCCTTGTGGCTAAAGGGATCAGGGGGTATGGAGAGAAAGCAGGTACAGGGTTCTGAGTTGGATGATCAGCCATGATCATACTGAATGGCGGTGCAGGCTCGAAGGGCCGAATGGCCTACTCCTGCACCTATTTTCTATGTTTCTATGTTGCTATGAAACCAGTTCGGTGTTGGGGTGAGTGAAGTTTAGTGAAGCTATCCCCTCTGGTTCAAGAGCCTGATGGTTGAGGGGAAATAATTCCATTGGTTTTTGAGGAAATGAGGTGATGACAAATCAGCATAAAGGAGGGAGATTGAAAATCTGGCTGAGTGATAGCACAACAACAATCTCTCATTCAATGTCAGTAAAGCTAAGAGCTAGTTATTGACTCCAGGAGGAGGTCCATGAGCCAGTGAACCTGGTGGTGTGGGGGATGAGGCTCCTTTATCTCCTTCCTAACAGTAACAGCAAGAAGGGAGCATGGCCTGGATGGTGAGGATCCTTGCTGATGGATGCTGCTCTCCTGCGACAGTCCTGTTCTTGTAGATGTGCTCAGTGGTAAGGAGGGCTTTACCCATGATGGACTGGCCTGCATCCATGACTTTTTGTAGGCTTTTCCATTCAAGGGCATTGGTCTTTTCGTACCAAGCCATGATGTAACCAGTCAGTATATTCTCTACCATGCATCAATAGAAGTGTGTCGAAGTTTTAGATCACATGCTGAATGTTTGCAAACTTCTAAGAAAGTAGATGCGCAGGCATGCTTTCTTTGTAATGGCAGTTATGTGCTGGACCCAGGACAGATTCTCTGCAATGATAACACCAAGGAAATTGAAGTTGCTGACCCTCGCCACTTCTGATCCCCTGATGAGGACTGGCTCATGGACCTCCTCCTGGAGTCAATAACCAGCTCTTTGGCTTTACTGCCATTGAGTGAGAGATTGTTGTTGTGCTATCAGATTTTCAATCTCCCTCCTTTATGCTGATTTGTCATCACCTCATTTCCTCAAAAACCAAGAGAAGCAGGGCCTTTGAATATTGTTAAGGTAGTGTTGGGTAGATACATGGTGAGTTTGGGATTTGGTGGGGTGAAAGATTACCATGGTTAAGCTGAAATGTGGAGTTGAGTTTCTAATCAGATCAGCCTTGACCTCACTAAATGGCAGAACAAATTTGAGGAGCTGAATGGCCTGCTCCTGCTCCTAATTCAAGTGGGTTTATTATTTATTTACACAGAGGATTCAGACTAAAAACCCAAAAGTGTACATCAGACACACAAAATAGGATTTTCAGAAGAAATTTTACCGTAATCATGTAAAATAGAAAAATCTTAGGGACATAGCCTCAAGATTCAGGGGAGTAGATTTAGGACAGAGATGAGGAGGAACTGCTTTTCTGAGAGAGTGGCGAATCTGTGGAATTCTATGCCCAATGAAGCAGTGGAGGCTACCTCAGCAGCTTAAGACAAGGTTGGATAGATTTTTGCATTGTAGGGGAATTAAATGTTATGGGTAGAGGCAGGTAGGTGGAGACTAGTCTATGGCCAGATCAGCCATGATCTTATTAAATGGTGGAGCAGGCTTGACAGGCCAGATGGCCCACTCCTGCTTCTATTTCTTATGCTCTTATGTAAAAAATCTTGCTCTTGCAGGATAGGCCAGGCAATGTTATCAAGGGTAAATAAACAGCAGAGTAATCTGTATAAGGAGAATATAGGTGGATGGAACCTTAAGTCAAGGTCAAATGCCAAATTTTGATGCACTGAGGAAAGAGAAAGATGGAGTCAATGGTTTGGGGGTGGCATTTGTGGTAAGGTCTGAATTTTAAATGAAAGTAATTTCTGCATTCCCTTTGCTGGATGTCGTGCAAGCTCTTGTTGCAGGAGATGTAAGACAGTACCTTGATCTGATCTGTGAGAGTAGAACAAGACGCAAGTTTCATTAAATAAACCCACAGGAAGACTCAATCTAACCACTTATATTGCGAAGGTGGGCTGGGAAACTGAAACTTCAGGCTTCCTTGATGTTCTGGGGGAACTTAAGTGCCATTGACTGGCTTGGTGAATACATAACAAAAGCAGGACAGGGTATTAGGTTCATTAAATAACTGTCATACAGCCTCATTTGAGCAATTGTATGAATGAAGATTCTTTGACTTTTTAAAATTTCAAGTTCACCTTGAAAACATAGGGCTGAAGTTGGAAAGGCAGTGAGCACCATTAGGTTCCCCACCCAGCTCCCTGGTCTTCATGTGTGAGGCTGGTTGCTGAATGTCAGCTAACTAGATGGCTGCAGAGGAAATCAAAGTCAAACCCAATCCTGCCCTCAATTAGCAACTGCACACATACACATCCTGTGAGGTGGTCAGGAACAGGGTTCGCTGGCCAAATTTCCTCTGGGCTCCGGCCAGCTATAGCTGCCTCACTCCAGCTGAAACCTGTTAAATTTATGTTTACTTAACTAAAGAAAGACTGAGATTCACCAGATTTGCTTACTTCTTAGACCTGCCAGAGGACTTCTCAGGCAACTGAGTGCACTTGAAGGCTTATTGCTGTTGTAATGGGGAAAGCTATGTTTTTCTCCCACAGCAAGATTTGAGAAACAAGAGTGATATAATCTACAGATAACTTGTTTTATTGTGATGGTTGGCAGGTTAAAGACTGCGAACTGGAATTACTCCATTGTTCTGTGAATAGGGAAGGGGTCTACACAACAGCGGAGGCCCAATTTAATACCTCATTCAGAAAATGCCATCTTCAACAGAGAACATCAGCCTCAGTACAGCACTGAAGTGTTAGCAGAGTAATTCACTCATATCTCATTAAATAACTGTTAAGATTTGGCTCGTTTTCTACATTAAAGAAAACAATGGCCAAGGCTTATAGTGTAATGAGAACATCAAGCCTTCTTTCCTATCCTTACTCAGAGCCAGCTGGGCGAGAGAATGTGCATGTTGTCATGCTGTCCATGGCAGTCAGCAGGCAATCATAATACACCTAGGCACTGTCGTCCATCAGTGCTTCTAACTGGGTACCTGTCTGAATACGTTATTACTGAATACTGGAACATGGAATTTAATTTTCAAACCTCAGGGGGTCTCAGAGGACTGATCCATAGATATTTATGATTTATTGAGTTTTTGTGCAAAGACAGCAAATGGCTTTAATTGTTGAATCTATGGCAAATTATGATAGATAGTACCAGTGTTGTCTGCTGGAAAGCAGTGGTGTACCGGAACTGGATTTTGTACTTCCTTTTCTTAACCGGTTTGAACCATAGTTTAATTTTAGTTAGTGGTTTTTCACTAACAAGCTGTGACCTGTTATCTTTTATTTATTGCAGGTTTGTAAACATTTGAAAACTTATTGATTTAGTATATGGGATAGTGCTCATCCCATCTAAATATCCAGTATTATTTGTTCCTGTGGCAGCCAATGTTTCTTTCAAGGTATGTTTGTAGAATATAATTTCAGTTTCAACAGGAAAGTGGGGGAGACATTGAAGTAATACATAATACACTTGGCAGTAATTTATCTTTCGTAATGTTCTCCGCCTCACTCTCCCACCTTTTGGACAGGAGATTTAATTTTTATTTATTTATTTATTGAGATAAAGCTTGAAATAGATCCTCCCAGCCCTTTGAGCAATGTCACCCAGCCATCCTCCCATTTAATCCTAGCCTTATCCTATCCTAAAATGTCTTTGGATTGTGGGACAAAACTGGAGCACCCAGAAGAAACCCATACAGTTACGGGGACAATGTACAAACTCTTTTCAGGCAGCGGTGGGAATTGAACCTGGGTTGTCTGTACTGTAAAGCATTGTGCTTTCCATTATGCTACCGTGCTGCTTAACTTTGGCCATCTTTGGAGGACATGCCATTCACACATATATCAATATATACATACAGTAGATACATACAGTATGCATACAGTATATAGAATCAGAATTAGGTTTATCACCACTAAAGTATGTTGTGAAATTTGTTGCTTTGCAGCAGCAGTACACAAAATTACTGTAGGTTACAATAAATAAAGTGTGAAAGAGAAATAGCGAATAGTGTTCAAGGGTTCATGAACTATTCAGAAATCTGATGGTGGAAAGCAAGATGCTATTCCTAAAATGTTGAGTGTGAGTCTTCAGATTTCTGTACTTCCTCCCCAATGGCAGAAATGAAAGGAAGGCATGTGTCAGTGAGGCATCACCATTTGAAAATATTCTCACTTAGTAGGAAGGTTGTACTGTGTTGGAGTTGGCTAAGTCTGCAGCCCTCTGCAGCCCCCTTCGATCCTGCACTTTGGAGCCTCTATACTAGACAGTGATGCAACCAGCCACAATGCTCTCCACCTCACATCTGTAGAAATTTGTTAGCCTTCGGTAATGTACAAACTTCCCTCAGATTTCTGATGAAGTATAGTAGATAAGATGCTTAAAATTACTGCTGACCCTACTATTGCCTCACAGATCCCCGGCTTTTCATGAAAACTGCCCTTAGTTGTGAATGGTTCTACTGATACTTCAATCAAAGAACCACCATTCATGTGGCCTTGTTAGCCGAATACTGCAATTTTCATCAATGAAAGAGATCACAGAAGACGAAGTCTGGTCTCATCCAATTTCTTCACAACGCATTCCCATCAAGGGCTGTGGCATTGTAATCAGGCTGCCTGGCTATTCCTTGGAATTTAAAAGAATGATGGGTGACCTTATACAAACATACACAATCCTAAGAGAATTTGATAGGGCAGATTTTGGGATGTATTCACTTATGGTAGAATCTGAAACAAAGATTAAGGGCTAGTTATTTAAGACTGAGGCATATTCATTTTCAGAGAGACTATGAATCTGCAAATTCCCTACCCTAGTGGGTGGTGGAAGCTGGTTCATTAGAAGTATTTAAAGTGGAGCGGGATGAATCTTTGATAGACTGAGGGATAGACTAGGAAGGAGAAATGCCAGAGCAGAGGGGTTGAGGCCAGCATAGATCATATGAAAGTATAGGGCAGACTCTAAGGACCCGATGGCCTTTTCTTACTCCCATTTTCTAGTGGTCTTCAGTTGTTTCTGCACTGTGGTTTCAGGAGTCCTAATTCTCATATTCAGAAAAAAAGCTGATGGTAGTATCAAATGAAAACTAGAAAGCCAAGTCCAATAAGTTTTTGCTGGTGGAGAACGTGAAGGAATAGGGAACAAAATAGGATGGATGGAGCCACGATGCACATAATCTAAGGTCTCAGCATTATCAGCAGGCTCATGGCCCTGGAGGTTATATTTCTGTTCCTATAAATGGTTTCATTTGCTACCTAATGAATTCTCTAAGCTTAATTAATGATCTTTTTTAAAACGGTCTCATGTCCTATACCTGACTCATTCCATTTAGCACGTTTCCAAAGATACTAACAATTCTGCGTACTGTCTGAGCTGTCATTCCTTGTGTGAAAGCCCAGAGGTTGACAAGCAAGATAACCTCAATGAGAGTTTTAAAAAAACACTGTCAATCAGTTGCACTTCTTAAAATAGATTCAATGGCATTCATCCAATTTGTCCACTGTAAATATAAGGGGACAATTTCTCCCCTCATTCCAGTCCTCTTGTTAAGCCTCATCTCATCTCACTTCTTGAACAGATTGAACATAACTTTCACATTCTGGATAGATGAAAGTCAAACAAGTTCAAGCAGTACAGAATTCATGGCAGTCTTTGCTGGAGGTTCCTTCAGTTCTGATTTCAGTATTTGTTACTGACAAAGGCTTGTTACATATGATTTAAATATTAGAGACCTGTAGACATTTGCAGTTGAATTAAGTAATTTAAAAAAATTAACCATTTAGAAACATAGTCAACTACTGCTAATTAATTGGAACATAACTCCGTGGTGAAACAGAAAAAATAGTAATGAAACCAGGCTTTTTACTGGAAGTCAGCAACAACATTTAGATGAATGGACCACATTAGATGCACCAACCATGGTATAAAATTGAGGCTAGAAATAAAGGGTGTGTATCCCCTAGGATCATGAGGTTCTGAAATGTCCCTGGAGTTAATGGTGAAAGGCATCTGACCTCCAACATATTCCATTCTTCTGCATTGCAAAGCGTAGGCGAACATACCATTGCAATTGTCCAGGACATGCTAATGTTTATATTGCAGGCAGCTGGCAGATTGCCATGTAACTGCTGGCTAGAAGTTAACATAATTTTCTCAATGGACTCTGCCTACAGTTTCTCACTGTCTTGGTAAAAAGCCAAAATAATCAATATTTTCTCTCCTCCCCTTTCTCATCGGGCAGAAGATACAAAATCTAGCAATCGTGGACCACCAGGCTCAGGGTGATGTTCCGTCTGTGCTAAAAAGTTTCTCCTCAGCTTCCTTTTAAGTCTTTCCCCTCTCACTATAAACCTATGTCCTCTAGTTTTGTACTCCCCTACCCTGGGGTAAAGGCTGTGGCTATTCTCCTTATCTCTGCCCCTCCTGATTTTATAAGCCTCTACATGGTCATCCCTTAGTCTACTATGCTCCGGGGAAAAAATATCCAAGGCTATCCAACCTCTTCTTATAACTCAGAGCCTCCAATCCCAGTAACATACTGTATTTGTAAATCTTTTGTGCATCCTTTCCAGTTTAATGACATCCTTCCAACAGCAGGGCAACCAGAACTGTACACAGCACTTCATATGTGGCTTTTCCAATATAAAGTTACAGGTTGCATCACAGCCTGGTCTGAAACCTCCAATGCACAAAATCACAGATGGTTATAAACCCAGCCAGCTCCACCACGGGCACAATCTTCCTCCTCCATCCAGGAAATCTTCAAGAGGCAGTGCCTCAATAAGGCAACATTCATCATTCAGGACCCTCACCATCTGGGGCATGCCCTCTTCTCGTTACTACCTTTGCAGAAGAGGTACAGGAGCTTGAAGACCCATACTCAATGATTTAGGAGCAGCTTCTTCCCCTCCACAATCAAATTTGGGAATTCCTGACATCTGGTAGGAGATACAGAAACATCTTAGCCGAAACAGTTAAACTGAAAAATAGTTTCTTCCTGAGGGCTGTAGAGCAGCTCAATAATGCTACACCACCCCCAACTTGTCAATGGTCTTTGAGAGTTAAGGACTATCAATCTCACTTGTTGGATGTAAATATGGGAATTTTTATTTTAAGTTGTACCGCATGCATTGTAAATATCTGTTTTGCATGGACTGGAATAGCACCACAATCTCGTTGGCTTATCAATAACAATAAAGTTCTATTCTATTCCATATCTGTTCTTTTCACTGCCACAATAAAACTGGATTGGATTCTGCAGCTTCTGAAAATGTCTGACCTGAACTTACCCTGCTATATGAGTATATGAACCATATTTTCCATATGTTTTCTTTTTTCTAAATTTCTGTCCAGATCGGGGGTTGGCAACCCGTGGCTCCGGAGCCACATGCGGCTCTTTTACGTCTGTGCTGCGGCTCCCTGTTGCTTTGGGAAATAATTGGTCAGTATTTAATTAAAATGTATTTTATGTTAGTTTGTTAGTTTTTGAAATGTAATTCTAAATTTGAAGATTATGGTGATCTTGTACAATCTAAATAAGATGTTGTGGTGACCCATTTCCTGGCACATTGGAACCGGCTCACAATTAGCCAGCGTTCAGGCTAAGGGAGATAGCCTACGGGGGTTTGTGAGTACGTGTCTTTTGCAGCATCTGCGCCCATGGGGGGCGGGTTGAGGGAGGCTTAAAAACAAGTCTGTTTAGTTCGAATAAAGCTATCTTTGACTGCAGTTTACTGACTGCGTGTAGCACACCGCTACAACGTGTTTTTATCGCTGGCTTTCCAGAGGGAAGGTGCTGAAATGCTTTGTCGCGTGTCTGGAAGAAGTGAAAACTTTCCTGGGCAGCAAAGGGCTCACCTTTCCTGAGCTGGAACAGCCAGAGTGGCTGGAAAAGCTACACTTCATGGTAGACATGACAGCGCACCTGAACACGCTGAACACAGCTCTTCAGGGGTAAGGACGTACAGCCCTGCACATGTTGGAGGATGTTTTGGCATTCGAGCGCAAGTTGACAGTGCTTGCCAGAGATTTACAGAAAGGCACATTGTCTCACTTCCCCAATTTGAGAGAGTTCAAACAAGGTCACGACATGATAAATTCAGAGTATTTACATTCTGCAATCATCGCAATGCAAACATCGTTTGGGAAACGCTTCTGTGAGTTCAGAGAGGAAAAAAACACATTATCCTTCCCGGTCACTCCCCTAAGCATCGATCCATCCCTACTGAGTACGACTGCATTGTCAGGTGTGAGTCAACCTGACCAAGTATGATAAATATTTTAATTGCCTATTATTTTACGTATATTCATATTTTTTCATTGTTCAGTGAAATAGTCCTTTTATTTTTCAGGTTGACAGCTGGCTGACGTTATTTTTGGTTTGCTGCTGGCGGCAAATTTAAGTTTGGCGTTTTTCATAAATACAAGAAGGACTCAAATAGACATTGAGTATTTTACTTAAAAATAACCTTCAACCCAACGTCTTTTTTTCGGAGTTCAAAATGTTTTTGTTGCATGCAGAAATGTAATTTCGTTTTCTCTGCAGGAGTTCATCAATTTCATAAATGCAACACATTATAGTTTGTTTATACATAGCATAAAGGCAAAAAAAAAAACGTTGTATGCAGTGTTATTTCATTTTAAATGTCAAATGGGTTTTGCGGCTCCCAGTGTTTTCATTTCTGTGGGAAACGGGTCCAAGTGGCTCTTTCAGTGGTAAAGGTTGCTGACCCCTGGTCTAGATTATTGAGTTATTATTGATCCTAATCTAAATCAGTGCATGGAAGGCACTGCCGGCGGTGGTGATGGAGGCGGATACAAAAGGGTCTTTTAAGAGACCCTTAGATAGGTACATGGAGCTTAGAAAATCAGAGGGCTGTGCACTAGGGAACTTCTAGGCGGTTTCTAGAATAAGTCGCATGGTCGGCACAATATTGTGGTACTGTGCTGTAGATTTCTATGTTCTATGTTCTATGTCTAAACTTAAGAATCATTTAATTTTGATTACTCAGTTGTTGATCCCTTCATTGACTGTGTATGCAGGAATCAAATACAGAGATTTGTACTTTGTGGTAAGCTTTTAAACAAAATGTGAATGGAATCCTACTCATTCTTCCATCACAGGCACCGCATGGACGTACAGCCTAAACAGGCACAGATCAGAAGCTCTATTAGATAAGTGTGTGCAGAAGAGACTCTAGGTTCTCCTCGCATTGTAGCTATGAAATTAGATTTATTTGACTATTGCAATTTAATGGTTCCATAACTAGTTGTTGCTCTGCTAAAGTGACTAGGAAAATCTTTCCCATGGTTAATATTTTAAGTGTTTTCAATGTCTTATCAATATGTTTAGTGTAGTAATCTTCTTTGATTTTCCCCTTTTTGTTCTGTTGAGTGGTCACAGGATTAAGAGCTTCAGATTTCAGAACATCTTGGAAGATTTATCCTGAGCCCAACACAAAAACGGCATGTCAGTGTCTATATTTCATGCGAGGAGAGTTGGTATGTCATCAAAGACTCGAGCAAATTTCTACAGATGTATCATGGAGAGTATCAGGTCAGAGGTACAGGAGCCTGAAGATGCACACTCAGTGTTTCAGGAACGGCTTCTTCCCCTCTGCCATCAGATTTCGGAACAGTCTGAACTCATGAACACGACCTCAGTACGTTGCACTATCTATTTATCTCTTTCTTTCTTACTAACTAATTGTACCTATTGCACGGTACTGTTGTCAAAAAACAACACATTTCATAACATAATAGTGTGCTAATAAACCTGACAGTGATTCTAATTCTGAATACTGGAAACAGATCAATCTTTAAAAAAGTTATAGAGGCAAGTATTACCATCAGCATGAGTGAATACAAAACATATTGAATGAAATGCTGTTAAATAAGTAGTTTCATGAACGGTCTGGAGGATGTTGCCCTTGGTCGCTGGCACCATCTTCTTCTGGACCATTTAAGATATAACAAAGAAAAATCAGACAGAAGGTATTCAACACTGCCACATCACTGTCGATGAGACTTCAGCTGAGCAGTGAGAAAGTTAAAGCATGGTATCAGAGAGCTTACTGCAGCCAATCCAAACTGGGTAAGTCATTTGCCCAAAGAAAGAGCAGCAAAGCATTTTTTCAGCAATGCTTTGTGATCTATGCTTTTGTGATCTAAGGCGGTCTAAGGCCTAAATCATGACCATCTAGCCTCAAACACAGTTCAATGTGTTAAATGTCCTCTTCCACCCCATTACAGTTTCAACGTCTTGACTCCTACTACCTTCTGATATTCTTATTTACAATCCTTCTAATGTCTCAGCAAGAGATGGTATTCCCAGATCCCAGAACTCTCCAAAGGAACCAGGGAACCACAACCTCTCCAACCGAAAATGGTGCAAGACCAAGTTTGCTTGTACTGCATGCAAAATAGCCTACATACCTGATTAAACTAACTGACAGCCACACCCCCATCAAACCAGAAATGTATTGTGAAGAGTGCAAAAATGAAATGCAATGTTTCAACTTCAACATATTATGTTGCTGTTATTTTTATATATTTTATTTCTGATGTCCCTATTCAGTTCTGTTTTCTACCATAACCTAGGCTCTCTGAGGTTCACTCAATGACAAGGATGATATCTCAGTTGAAGGTGATGGATCTCTATGTCCTGTAATAAAATATGGCAACATCCAAGCTATTTTGCAAATTTGGTGATTGGTGAGACAAATCTTTTCTACCTTTTGCATTTTGAAGCCCTTCAATACTTCTGGCCTTTGGAAGCAACTGAAAAATATACTTTACAGTATAATATGGACTAATGTAATAGATTCTTATGCAAGTGACACTGAATGTCCTCCATTATGTGCTGGTATGTGTAACGAGTCCTCTGACTACGTAGATCAATTCTACATTCATTGGCTTTTAACTTAATCACTACATCACAAGATGTCTTTTGCATAGGCAGCAATATGTTATTTTAAAATGATACTTGTCACCAAAAAGAGCTGCTCAAATTGCCTAGGCTGCACCAAATATATAATGCAGCACAAGTTCCCTGAAGCAAAGTCAGGAACTGATTCATTTAGTACTGAAGTATTCTCAAGGTCGCTGACTGCTTAAAAATATCACTACAAATGGATTGGATCCAGCGAAAAATAGTCACAGAGACATTAAATACGATAGCGAGCTTTTCTTTTGTTTCTGTTCTTTGAATAAATCCATCACACACTAACCCCAACTCCTGAGGCGTTCCATGGTCATTTCCAACATACCCCTCCCATTTCACTACCAAACTCTCAAAGGAAATCTCATCAAGGAACCAGTTTCCAAGGACACTACCTGCTGATCCCTCTCCTGTATCTCACCAAAGTTATGATTTTTTAACCACAGAATAGTTAAAGTCATGTCAAGTCAAGTCACTTTTATTGTCATTTCGATCATAACTGCTGGTACAGTACATAGTAAAAATGAGACAAAGTTTTTCAGGACCATGGTGCTACATGACACATTATAAAAACTAGGCTGAATTCCGTAAAAAAAACAACACTGAGAAAAAAAAAACATACTAGACTGCGACCTACCGAAGATTGAGGTCTCCCAGTCAGGAAGACTAGGATCCAGTTGCAGAGGGAGGTGTTCAGGCCCAGTAGGCTCAGCTTTCCAATCAGTTTCTGAGAGATGATTGTGTTGAATGCTGAACTGAAGTCTATGAACAGCATCCGAACGTTTGTGTCTTTTTTGTCCAGGTGAGTTAGGGCCAGGTGGAAGGTGATGGGAATGGCGTCATCTGTTGAGCGGTTGGGACAGTACGCAAACTGCAGGGGTCCAGTGAGGGGGGCAGCAGGGTCTTGATATGCCTCATGACGAGCCTCTCGAAGCACTTCATGATGATGGATGTGAGTGCAACGGGACGGTAGTCATTTTGGCAGGACACTGAAGACTTCTTCGGCACAGGGACAATGGTGGCGGCCTTGAAGCACGTTGGAACGGTGGCGCTGCTCAGGGAGATGTTGAAGATGTCAGTGAGAACATCTGCTAGCTGGTCTGCACATCCTCTGAGCATGCAACAGGCCAAACAAAATCTGTAGAAAATTATGATTTTCTCTCCTGGTTCTTTTAGATTTGTTTATCACCACCCTTAATCTACCACTCATTCAACTGGTGTCATCATTATTACTGTCATTCAATCTCTCTTTGCTCTCTACCTATCATGGACTTCCCATTTTATTCACTTTACTCCTTCCTCTGGAACATAAATTTTGACTCTAAATTTTCCCATTTCAGATAGATTGTTGATCTGAAATGTTAACTATCCTCTCTGCATTTTCAATTTTATTTCAGGTTCTCATTGTTTAATGTATTTTACTTCTGAATTATTATTACTGTACTCCAAATCAAATCTGACCTCATGACCTCAGGTGTCCATTGCCCCTTCTGGTCAAGCAACCTGCGCAAGAGTGTCGTGAGTCGGGCAGATCCTAGTTACCCAGACTTCAGCAACTCAACTTATGTGTTGCAGGTGAGTCAGCCCCATGGGATTGTCTTATGACTTGGTGATAAGTAGGACCCAGCTGGAAAAAAATCATCATGACATCCATTAAAAGTTGGTTTAAATTAAACTTTTAATTGGAAGTCATGTTAAATTCTTCCTCAGCAGGCCAGGCAGTAGCTATGGAAAGGAGTAAACAGTCAACGGTTTTGGGTAAAGATCCTTCATTAGGACTGGAAAGGAAGAGTAAGAAGATGTGGGGAGGGGAGGAAGAATTTCAAGGTGGTAGGTGATAGGCAAAACTGGGAAAGAGAGAGGGGGGCAAAGTAAAGAGCTGGGAAGTTGATTGGTGAAAGAGATAAAGCCTGGAGAAGGGAGAATCTGATAGGAGAGGATAGAAGACCATGGTAGAAATAGAAGGAGGAGGAGCACCAGAGGGAGGTGATGGCAGGCAAGGAGATAAGGTGAGAGAGGAAAACAGAAGTAAGGAACAGTGAAGGGGAGGGGGGCAATTACTGGAAGTTCAAGAAATTGATGTTCATAAGTGATGTACAGGAATGAGATATGCCAACGAATGGAATGGTGCTGCAGCAACAACCTGGCACTCAACGTCAATAAAGCAAAATAGTTGATTGTGGACTTCAGGAAGGGTAAGATGAAGGAGCACATACCAATCCTCATAGTGGGATCAGAAGTGGAGAGAGTGAAGAGCTTGAAGTTCCTCAGTGTCAATATCTCTGAGGATCTAACCTGGTCCCAATATATCGATATAGTCATAAAGAAGGCAAGACAACAGCTATACTTTATCAGGAGTTTGAAGAGATTTGACATCTCAACAAATACACTCAAAAACTTCTATAGTTGTACCATGGAGAGCATTCTGACAGGCTGCATGGAGGAGCTACTGCACAGAACCGAGAGAAGCTGCAGAAGGTTGTAAATCTAGTCAGCTCCATCTTGGTACTAGCCTACAAAGTACCCAGGACACCTTCCAGGAGCGGTGACTCAGAAAGGCAGCATCCATTATTAAGGACCTCCAGCACCCAGGGCATGCCCTTTTCTCACTGTTACCATCAGATAGGAGATACAGAAGCATGAAGACACACACTCAGCGATTCAGAAACAGCTTTTTCACCTCTGCCATCCGATTCCTGAATGGACATTGAAGCTTTGAACACTTCTTTTAAATATGCAGTTTTTCTGTTTTTGCACATTTTAAAAAATCTATTCAATATACGTAATTGATTTACTTGTTCATTTATTAATATGTTTTATTTGACAGACAGACGGACAGACATACTTAATTGATCTGAAGGAAATTTAGTTACTATTACTATTTTTTCTCTCTCTCTCAGCTAGATTATGTATTGCATTGAACTGCTGCTGCTAAGTTAACAAATTTCATGTCACATGCCGGTGATAATAAACCTGATTCTGATGCCATCAATTTGGAGGCTACCCAGATGGAATATAAGGTATTGTTCCAGCAACCCGAGTATGGCCTCATCACGGCATGTTGGAGTGGGAATGGGAAGTGAAATTGAAATGGTTGACTATCGGAAGATCTGGCTTTTTGTGGCAGATGGAGCACAGGTGCTTGGTGAAGCAGTGTCCCAATCTACATTGGGTCTCACCGATCTACAGGAATCCTGTTCCTGTTCTCTTTCAAGAACTAGCTGTGCTAACTTCAAGTGAAGACATGATCAGGTTAGGTTGTGATTTCCCAGCTGATTTAATGATTGGTTGATAATGAAACTGCATTTCTGCTTTTTTCTGGTCATTGACTGGTCAATGTAGACTAGTGTGATTATTCACGGACAGTGTGTCCACCAGACTGTACACAGGATAAGAAATTGAGTAACACTCACAAAATGGCATAGGAATTCAGCGGGCCAGGCAGCATCTATGGAGAGGAACAAACAGTCGATGTTTTGGGCTGAGATGTTTCATCAGGACTGGAAAGAAAGGGGGGAAGAAGCCAGAATAAGAAAGTGGGGTGGGAAATGAGTGTAAGAGAGAAGGGATAGGCGACGCCAAGCGGATGGAGAACTAGTAAAACTAGGAGGTGACAGGTGGGCAAGGTAAAGAGCTGGAGAAGGAGGAATCTGATAGTAGAGAACAGTGAACCATGGGAGAAAAAGAAGGAGGAGGAGGAGATAGGCAAGTGAGAAGAAGAGAAGAGGCAGGAGAGAGGCCAGAGTGGGGAATTGAAGAAGGTAGGAGGGGAAAGGGGGTAAAATGTCAAGAAGCTGTAGAAATTGATTTGTACATCATCAGACTGGAGGCCTCCTACATGGACTATGAGATGCCGCTCCACCAACCTGAGATTGCCCCCGTCGTGGCAGTCGAGGAAGACATGGACTGACATGTCGGAATAGGATTGGAATTAATGTGGCTGGCCCCAGGGAAATACTGCTTTTTGCAGATGGAACAATGGTGCTCAGCAAAGCAGTTCCCCAATCTATGTTGGACCTCAACAATGTAGAGGAGGCCACATCGGGAGCACCAGAGGTGCAACTTTCTGCACCTGTTTCTAATCCTGTGAGGTGGCCCCTCTATTCTAGATCGAGATACAACCAGTTAGACAGCTCTGCAAGGGACATCTGTAGAAATTTGCAAGCGCCTTTGGCAAGGTACAAATTCTCCTCAAACTCCAAATGAAATATAGCTGCTGTTGTGCATTCTTTGCAATTGCATCAATATGTTGGGCCCAGAATAGAATCCCAGAAATGTTGACACCCAGGAACTTAAAACTGCTCAAGCTTCCAACTTCTGCTCCCTTGGTGAGGACTGGCGTGTGTTCCCACGATTTCCCCCTCCGTAAGGCCACACTCAATTCTTTGGTCTTACTGACACCAAATACAAGAGTGTGTGCATTGGTGTTTATGTAAGAGAGTAAACTTTGTGTGGTAATTTGGTGAGACAGGGCCACCAGTCGTGAAGGACGGTTATTGAAGATTTGAGACCCCAGTGGGGGCCTGTAAATTTGTTCCAGGAACTGTACTTTAGCATATGCATTAGTGAGTGTGTATGCCTAGGTATAACAGTTAGATAGAACATAGAACAATACAGCACAGTACAGGCCCTTCGGCCCACAATGTTGTTCTGAGCCTTAAACCCTGCCTCCCATATAACCCCTTACCTTAAATTCCTCCATATACCTGTCTAGTGGTCTCTTAAATTTCTTGCCTCTTAAAGGATGCAAAGAAATGCAGCAGACATCATGAATTTAGACACACCTGAGTGGCAGGTCGTGGCGTACGTACTCTGCAGTTTTAAGTATGTACTGTTTAACTGGTATCTGTCATTTATATCTTGCGTAGCGTGGGAATTAGTGTGGAGATATTTCAGAGAGAGGTTTTACCCAGATATATCTGTCAGGGTGGCGCCTTTTGAGGCCAGTCAATGTTAGGTCGCGATCCCTGAAGAACTAAGCCAGCACTTGACCCTGTTTATAACCATTCATGGGCCCTTCACCCTGGGGAGAAGCACAGCATTTTGTCAGAGTTGTCCTCACTGAAAGTTGCATGTGGGAATTCAGAATGCTGCCGCAAGCTTGAGGAAATGTTTGAAATTCACTAAATGCACCCTAAAGTTATCCATATGTTGTTAAAAGCAAAATGCCCAAGGATTATGTGGCAGGTATGAAAAACATTTACCAAAGCAGGCAGAATCCACAACAGTGCTGTCTCTCTCTGATTTGGTTGCTAGCCAGTACCTGATAGAGGAGGAGAGTTTAACAGGGGCCAAAGACCTTAAGACCATAAGACAAAGGAGCAGAAGTCGGCCGTTCGGCCCATCGAGTCTGCTCCGCCATTTTATCATGAGCTGATCCATTCTCCCATTTTATCCCACACTCCCGCCTTCTCACCATAACCTTTGATGCCCTGGCTACTCAGATACCTATCAATCTCTGCCTTAAATACACCCAATGACTTGGCCTCCACTGCCACCCGTGGCAACAAATTCCACAGATTCACCACCCTCCGGCTAAAAATTTTTTTTCACATCTCTGTTCTGAATGGGCGCCCTTCAATCCTTAAGTCATGCCCTCTCGTACTAGGCTCCCCCACCATGGGAAACAACTTTGCCACATCCACTCTGTCCATGCCTTCCAACATTTGAAATGTTTCTATGTGGTCCACCCTCATTCTTCTAAACTCCAAGGAGTACAGTCCAAGGGCGGTCAAACGTTCCTCATATGTTAACCCTCTCATTCCCAGAATCATTCTAGTGAACCTTCTCTGAACCCTCTCCAATGTCAGCACATCCTTTCTTGAATAAGGAGCCCAAAACTGCACAGAAAGGGAAGAAGGAGAAGCACCAGGGTGAGGTGCTAGGCAAGTGAAAAGTAGACAAGAGGTAGGAGAGGGACCTGAGTGGGGAATTGAAGGTAGGTGGGCAAAGGGGGTAAAATGACAAAAAGCAGTAGAAATTGATGCGTATACCATCAGACGGGGGAACTCCTTAATGGAGTAGGAGATGCCAGTCCAACCTGAGATTGCCCCTGTTGTGGTAGTCGAGGAAGACATGGACCAACATGTTGGAACAGGATCTGGGATTGGAATTAATGCGGCAGGCCCCCGGGAAATACTGCTTTTTGCAGATGGAGCAATGGTGCTCGGCAAAGCGGTTCCCCAATCTACAATGGGTTTAGCTAATATAGAGGAGGCCACATTGAGAGCACTGGATACAGTAGACGAGCCCATAAGAATCAAAGGGGAAGTATTGCCTCACCTGGAAGGGCTACTTGGGTCCTTGAATGGAGGTGAGGGGTTCTATCTAGCAGATTCCTTCTTCTAATCAGCAAGCTCCAAAACCTAGACCTCTGTGTCTCCCTTTGCAACTGGTTCCTTGACTTCCTCACTGCAAGACCAGAGACTGTGTGGGTTGGAAGTAATATCCTCTCCCCACTGACAATCATCACTGGTGCACCTCGACTGTGCATAATTAGCCGTTGCTCTGCTCTCTCCACACCCACAATTGTATGGCTAGGCACAGCTCAAATGTCAACTGTGAATTTGTCGTCGACACATCTAAGGTCAGATGAGGATGTGCACGTGAGCGAGATCGATCAGCTGGTTTTGTGGTATCACAGCAACACTCTTGTATTCGGTGTCAGTAAGACCAAAGAATTGAGTGTGGCCTTACGGAGGGGGAAATCGTGGGAACACACGCCAGTCCTCACCAAGGGAGCAGAAGTTGGAAGCTTGAGCAGTTTCAAGTTCCTGGGTGTCAACATTTCTGGGATTCTATTCTGGGCCCAACATATTGATGCAATTGCAAAGAATGCACAACAGCAACTATATTCCATTTGGAGTTTGAGGAGAATTTGTACCTTGCCAAAGGCGCTTGCAAATTTCTACAGATGTCCCTTGCAGAGCTGTCTAACTGGTTGTATCTCGATCTGGTATAGAGGGGCCACCTCACAGGATTAGAAACAGGTGCAGTAAGTTGTAAACCTGGCCAACTCCATCATGAACAATAGCCTCGTCAGCATCGAGGACACCTTCAAAAGGCAATGCCTCAAAATGTGGCATCAATCATTAAGGACCCCAACATCCAGGACAAGCCATTTTCTCATAGCTACCATCAGTGACGAGGAACAGAAACCTGAACTGACGCACTCAACATTTGGAGAACAGCTTCTTCCCCCTGCTCTCAGATTTTTGAATGGACCACGAACCCATGGAGACGACCTCAGTACTCTTCCCTCTCTTAATTCTTTCAAAATATTTATATATTGATTTATTACTGTAATGACATGTAGTTTTTATCATTATAAATTGCAATGTTCTGGTGCCACAAAACAACAAACTTCACTACAATATGTCAATGAGATGAAGCCTGATTCTGATTCCACCAATCATCTCGCAGCTTCTTACTTCATCACCCCTCCCTCACCCACCTGGCTTCACCTGTCACTCTCTACCTTATCCTGCATCCGCACCCTCACCTTCTCATTCTGGCCTCCTCCCCTTTCCTTTCCTCAGCCTGAAACGTCGACAGTTTATTCATTTCCATAGATGCTGCCCGGCTTCTGAGTTCCTAAACCATTTTGTGTGTTTCCACTGGATTTCCAGCATCTGCAGAAGCTGCTGTGTTCATGAGAAAGTGAAATGATGGAGAAAAAAAAGCAGAAGTTTTAAGGTGCTTGGAAGTAGGTACAGAGGAGATGCCAGGGGTAGCTTTTTACGTAGCGAGTGGTGAGTGCGTGGAATGGGCTGCCGGCAATGGTGGTGGAGGTGGATACGATAGGGTCTTTTAAGAGACTCCTGGACAGGTACATGGAGCTCAGAAAAATAGAGAGCAATGGGTAACTAGGTAATTTCTAAGGTAAGGACATGTTTGGCACAGCTTTTTGGGCCGAAGGGCCTGAATTGTGCTGTAGGTTTGCTATGTTCTTTGTTTCTATGAAATAAAGGAATATGTGATACTAATGCATCTATGAAAAAGGAACATTCTAAAACTTTCCTATTGTCCAAGCCAAGAAATTTCAGGTGTTCTGATAAGGAAAAGCTTTGTTTCATAATGTATTCGGTATATATTGCAAATAACTTCAGCAACTAACGTCTCCCACCAGTCTTCAAATATGAATATAGACTGTAGGTTAAATTTAAAATGCAGCTCTGAACAACGGGGTCACAAGAGCCGTGAATCGCAGTTAATGGGAAGACAAGACAATGCTGATATCAATGATTTAATTTTTTCAATGATTTCCTAGCCCCCACCGCCTTATTTTCACCATGGACGTCCAGTTCCTATATACCTCCATCCCCCACCAGGATGGTCTCAAAGCTCTTTGCTTCTTTTTGGATTCCAGACCTAACCAATTCCCCTCTACCCTCATTAATTTCTCCTTTGGCTCCTCCCATTTCCTCCAAACCAACGGTGTAGCCATGGGCACCCATATGGGTCCCAGTTATGCCTGCCTTTTTGTTGGCTTTGTGGAACAGACCGTGTTCCAACTCTTTTCCTTTGTCCCCCTCTTTTCCTTCGCTACATCGATGACTGCATTGGTGCTGCCTCCTGCACGCATGCTGAGCTCGTTGACTTCATTAACTTTGACTCCAACTTTCACCTGCCCTCAAGTTTACCTGGTCCATTTCCGACACCTCCCTCCCCTTTGTTGATCTTTCTGTCTCCATCTCTGGAGATGGCTTATTTACTAATATCTACTATAAGCCTACAGACTCTCAGAGCTACCTGGACTATTCCTCTTCCCACCCTGTCTCTTGCAAAAAGGCTATCCCCTTCTCACAATTCCTGCATCTCTGCCGCATCTGCTCTCAGGATGAGGCTTTTCATTCCAGGACGAAGGAGATGTCTTCCTTTTTTAAACAAAGGGGCTTCCCTTCTTCCACCATCAACTCTGCTCTCAAGCGCATCTCTCCCATTTCCCACACACCTACCCTCACCCCATCCGCCCGCCACCCCACTCGGGATAGGGTTCCCCTCATCCTCACCTACCACCCCACCAGCCTCCAGGTCCAACGTATAATTCTCCGTAACTTCCGCCACCTCCAACGGGATCCCACTACCAAGCACAGCTTTCCCTCCCCCACTCTTTCTGCTTTCCGCAGGGATCGCTCCCTACACGACTCCCTTGTCCACTCGTCCCCCCCCCATCCCTTCCCACCGATCTCCCTCCTGGCACTTATCCTTGTAAGCGGAACAAGTGCTACACCTGCCCTTACACGTCCTCCCTCACCACCATTCAGGGCCCCAGACAACCCTTCCTGAGTCGGCTGGTGTGGTATACTGCGTCCGGTGCTCCCAGTGTGGCCTTTTATATATTGGTGGGACCGAATGCAGACTGGGAGACCGTTTCGTTGAACACCTACGCTCGGTCCACAAGAGAAAGCAGGATCTCCCAGTGGCCACACATTTTAATTCCGTGTCCCATTCTCATTCTGATACGTCTATCCATGGCCTCCTCTACTGTCAAGATGAATCCACACTCAGGTTGGAAGAACAACACTTATATACAGGCTGGGAAGCCTCCAACCTGATGGCATGAACATTGACTTCTCTAACTTCCGTTAATGCCCCTCCTCCCCTTCTTTCCCCATTCCTGACATATTTAGTTGTTTGTTTTTTTTCTCTCTCTCTCTGCCCATCACTCTACCTGTTCTCCATCTCCCTCTGGTGCTCCCTCCTCCCCCTTTCTTTTTCCCTCGGCCTCCCGTCCCATGATCCTTTCCCTTCTCCAGCTCTGTATCACTTTTGCCAATCACCTTTCCAGCTCTTAGCTTCATCCCACCCCCTCCGGTCTTCTCCTATCATTTCGCATTTCCCCCTCCCCCCACTACTTTCAAATCTCTTAGTATCTCTCCTTTCAGTTAGTCCTGACGAAGGGTCTTGGCCCAAAACGTCGACAGTGCTTCTCCCTATACATGCTTCCTGGCCTGCACCAGCATTTTGTGAATGTGATTTTAATTCATGGGCTTCTGTGGTGTGGGAGCAAAGCAGAAGCTACGAAGGTTGTGCGTCGCTCAAAGAGAGCATTGTGATTAGATTATTAAATATGGAATTGTCCTTTGATCTGTAGCACATAAAATGTGTAGAATTGGGTCAGGGAGGTGCCTTCTCTGAAAAGGGTATCAATGTGATGCGGCTGTTTTGCATTTTGTTGAATAAAGAGACTGCTTGAAATCCGCCAGTACTTCTCTCCAGTGACTTAGTTCATGTGACAGTATCATGCTAGGGCATTGAGGTGAAATTGACAAATTTTGGCCATTTTTCGCCAGCATTTCATATATTGGCTGAGTTATCTGCCAGCAATTGGTAATTAGTACACTTGAAACCTGAGACAGCCTGCACTCTTCCAATTGCAGCCTCCTGTTCATCCTCTGTTTTGTCACTCCAGTAATGGTAGGCCTGATTTTCATTACCTCGACTTCTTTTTTCTCTTGTTAAAATTCTATACAAAATGCACTCTTTCACTTTTGTTCTCAAATCGCTTCTTGTACCAATTGTGTTTCAATGATGTTCGTGCTAAGTGGTGTACTTTGCTGAAAATGCCATATAAATACAAGTAATTGCCATTGAAAAATAATTGTTGAGAAATTAAAACAAAGAATCAGAGGACAAATTATCTTGGCAGCTGTAAAAAGCACATTTTCATTCACATTGAAGAAGTGGGGGGGGGGTGGAAGACACTTATATTTCGACAATAACAGAACTAATTGTCACTTCTAGGAAACTAAAAATTTCAGCCCTTAAATTATAATTCTGGCACGGTCAAATCTCATTAACATGATTCTATGCCATAACAAAGCCATTCAATTGTTAGCAGCCAATCCATTTATTGTATGGCCCCTGAAGGGATCACATTCAGCATGAATCAGGATGACATGAACTAAGTACTATCTCACAGGGATTTGTCCTGAAGCTGCACAGCTCCAGTTAATGTAGCAAAATGAAAGCAGCACTGAATTACGGCCATCCCCTGTGACAGAGGAAAATTACTGAATAGGCAGTCCTGATAAATATTATCAAAACTTATAAAGTAAGAGCTTTTAGAAGGAATATTTTCCATAAAAAAACATGAAAAGCTTTGATGCAACTAAATACATATTTCAAAGCTCTTTAGAGAAATCCCCTGGCAGGGGTGGCTAGCAATCTGATGCACTGGGGGAGGGGCACTGTCAGTTTCCCATGGTAACAAGGCAGTTCAATGTAAGAAATAATGATTACCCCTCACAATAGTGGCAGTCAGATGACTGAATAGGAGGAAGGGAGGCCCAGTGACCGCTGAGTTCCTCCAGCAGTTTGTCCAGATTCCAGCATCTGTAGAATCTTGTGTCCCCAGTGGCCCTGATGCATTCATAAACCTTGCCCAGAATAGGTTCCAGACTGCAGCTGTGTATGTGAGAAAGAGGAGAGAGTGAGAGCTATCTTGTAATACACTTGATGCTGTTTTATTTTTAATGCCACTCACTAGAAATGAACAGCGCCAGGAATAATGAAGTAGTGCTGGTTATGGGTTTGGGAGGGAGGTCAGTGATGGGTCTCAACACCTCCCTCTGCAATTGGACATGGGACTTCTTAACAGTAAGGCTACAGTCAGTGCACGTGGGTAGCAATGTCTCTTGTCCCATTGCGGTGAGCACTGGTGCTCCCCAGGGCTGTGGGCTCAGCCTGCTGCTGTTCACACTGCTGATGTATGACCGTGTCGCAGCATCCAACTGAAACCATGTCATCAGCGTGGAGAAGACAAAGGAAATCCTTGTGGACTTCAGGATGGTGCAGACCAGCCATTCCCCTCTGCAAACACATGGCTCCTCTGTAGAGAGAGTTAAGTGCACCAAGTTCCTGGGCGCTTACATCACTGATGACCTCATGGTCCCTTAATATCATTTCCCTGAACAAAAAGGAACAGCAGCACCTCCAATTCCAAATAAGATTGAGGCAAACAAGGCTCCCCACCCCCATCTTAACTATGTTTTACAGGAGCACCATCGAGAGCATCTCCATCTGGTACGGGAGCAGGCGAGCACCGGACCTGAAGTGCTTACGAAGGCAGTGAGAATCCCATCCATCGGAGACGTTTGCCAGGAGTGCTGCACACACAGGGTCCTCAGTATAATTAAGGATCCCACCCATCCATCCAGCATCTTCTTTGACTTTCTACCATCAGCAACGCACAGAAACAAGAACGGTCAGGATGAGAAACAGATTCCAAACCGCTCCCCCCTGCATCTCCAGGCAATTAAGCTTCTGAGTTCCCTGCCACATTGTTTTCATGTGTCACTGGTTAATCTGATCCGCATCTTACAATATTTAATATTAATGCACTTTATTTATGTGCGATTCATCTGTGGATTTTATCTGCACCTTCATTAGATACCGTGTGTTATGTGTGTGACTGTGCTTTAGGTTTAGATTAGATTCAACTTTATTGTCATTGTGCCAAGTACAGATACAAAGCCAATGAAATGCAGTTAGCATCTAACCAGAAATGTAAGGGATAGTCTTATTTACAAAATAACTACAAATTAAAAGCAAGTGCTACAGCACACAAATATAAAAGTACTGAGACAGTACAATATGGGTGCAATACTGCTTAGCGCTGTGATATGAGGTTCAGCAGGGTCACAGCCTCAGGGAAGAAGCTCTTCCTGTGCCCGCTGGTGCGGGAGCGGAGGCTCCTGTAGCGCCTACCGGATGGGAGGAGAGTAAAAAGTCCATGGTTAGGGTGAGAAGCATCCTTGATAATGCTTTTCGCCCTGCTCAGGCAGCGTTTATGGTAGATGTTCTCAATGGTGGGCAATTGGGTGCCGATAATCTGCTGGGCAGTTTTCACCACACGTTGGAGTCCAATATGGGACAGTTGCCATACCACACTGAGATGCAGTTGGTGAGTAGGCTCTCAATGGTACAGCGGTAAAAGTCTGTCAAAATCCTGGGACAGAGGTGAGCTTTCTTGATGCTTAGCAGGAAATAAAGGCGCTGTTGTGCCTTTTTGATCAGGATGGAGGAGTTCAGGGACCAGGTGAGATAATCGGAAATGTGGACACCAAGGAATTTGAAGCTTGATACACACTCCACTACAGCTCCATTGATGTAGATGGGGACGTGAGTGTGGCTCCTAGCATGCCTGAAGTCCACAATTGATCTTGATCTTGATCTTCTGGGTGTTAAGGGCCAGGTTGTTGTCAGCACACCACGCGACCAGGTGCTGGACCTCGTCCCTGTAGGCCGTCTCATCATCCCCTCTGATCAGGCCAACCACCGTGGTGTCGTTTGTGAACTTGATTATGGAGTTAGAACCATGTACAGGAACGTAGTCATAGGTGAAAAGGGAATACAGAGGAGGGCTCAGCACACAGCCTTGAGGCACGCCGGTGTTCAGGGTGAGAGTGGAGGAAAGATACGTTATCTCATTTCTATATATATTTTATGGTGATATCCATTATATAGATGTGTATAGTTAAATGACAATAAATTTGACTTGATGTGATGAACTAGAGGCTGATCAACTGGAGGTGTTGATTAGCCTTATTGTTTGGGGAAAGTATCTGCTTTTCAGTCTGGCATCCCTGGCGTGGATGCTACGTAGCCTCCTGCTTGATGGGAGTGGGACGAACAGTCCGTGAGCAGGGTGGGTGTGTGAGATCCCTCATGATATTACTGGCCCTTTCCTGGCATCTTTCTGTATGTACGTCCTTGATGGAGGGTAGGCTGGTACCAGTGATGTGTTGGGCAGTTTTGGCTACCTGTTGCAGAACCTTCCTATCTGCTACAGCGCAGTTTCCGTACTAAGCAATGACGCAGCTTCTTAGGATGCTCTCTACTGTGCATCCGTAGGACGATCTTTAATAAGTTTCTTCCAAATGGACACAGACAGAGCTGTAAAACTGGGTGTTCTACACCTGGCTCTGTGAGGCGTATTCTTGATGAGGACCTGGAGCTCCAGCAGGACCAGATTGCAGGTCAAAGCTGAAGGATTCCCAGGAATGAATTCTATGACATTAGAGTTGGCATCACTTGCAAGAGATTTTAAGACTTGGGCTGAATGTAAAAGATCTCTAGGGACTTTAAAGTTGAATGAGGGAGTAATTCCCTGTTCCATGCACAATGCTATCCCTAAATCAATATAGCAATAAGAAATTATTTGCTCATTATCTCCCTGCTGTCTATGGAATTTACTGTGCCCACTCTGACTGTCATAGTTTTTGTATTATAATGACAGTACAGAACATGTTCAAAGAAGTTGGGCACCCAGCATCATGAAAGTTACCATACAAGTCTCTTATATAGGCACATGTACAGTACTGTGCAAAAGCCTTAGGCATGTGTGTAAATATATATATGTATAGCTAGGGTGCTCAAGACTTGTGCACAGTACTGTAGTAATTTTATGTATTGGACTAAACTGCAGCTGAAAAAAAAAATCAAATTTAATGACAAATGTGAGTGCTGATAAACCTGATTCTGATTTGGGTCTCTATTGAGGATTGGGAGTGGGAAGGGGGCAGGGAGATGGGAATCATAGATGGGGAGGGGAGTGAGCGGGAAGCACCAGAGAGACATTCTGTAAAACAGTTGTTTGGAATCAAATGACCGATCCTGGCGTCTCAGGGCTGGGTGTGTCTGCTCCTGCACCCTCCCCCGGCCCCTGCACTCCTTGTCTGCCAGCAGTCCCACACCCTTCCTGCATTGCTCCACCCTCACCATTCCCAGTGCTCCCGCTGGATTTACTAACTCGCTCTTCGCTCCATGTTAACAAATACAGGACTGTATACACATGTGCCTAAGACTTTTGCACAGTATTGCATGAAAGAAAAATGGAGAGCTATGTGGGAGGGAAGGGTTAAATTGAACTTGGAACCATATAACCATATAACAATTACAGCACGGAAACAGGCCATCTCAGCCTTTCTAGTCCGTGCTGAATGCTTACTCTCACCTTGTCCCACTGACCTGCACTCAGCCCATAACCCTAATTCCTTTCCTGTCCATATACCTATCCAATTTTACTTTAAATGACAATACCGAACCTGCCGCTACCACTACCCAGGTTAAAAGGTTGTAGGTAAAAAGGCTGGCACAATATGGTCTGCTGAAAAGCCTGTACTGTATACTACAGCATGTTCTATGTTTTATAAGTGGAGGGTTTTAAATTGAAGATTGTCAATTTTAACAAAGGCACCAATTTCCAAAGAATTAAAACTAACCTCCATTAAGGACATGCTCTGCCAGATGAACTCAGGAGTTCGAGCAGCACTGGTAGAAGGAAATAGTCGATGTCCAAATCCAAGTTCATTGAAGACTTCCAATTTTACCTCTCTCATCTCCCCCTGTCTGGCACTCACTGCTTGTCATCTTACACCCTTCCACAGTCTACCAATCACTTTGGCGTCCTTGCCACTCCCTTTTTCCTCTCTGCTGGCCATCTTGGCTCTCCTCTGTCAGTCCTGATGCAGGGGTTTGGCCTGAAATGTCAAAATTTTATTTTTTCCACCAATACTGCTCAACCTGCTGAGATCTTCCAGATTCCAGCATCTGCAGTTTCTTGTGCATACATTTAAGACACTTCATTGTAATCATTTTCTTAGGATTTTCCTTGAGCGTTCTGGGATTCTGAGGCTGCCAACGAGCTTTCTGTGGGTGTGTAAGATGTGGGTCTGCTGGGACAGCTGGGTATACATACCTTCTCTATTTGTTCTTGGCCTCCACAAGCTCTGAGTGAAGAAACTCAAAGTGCTTGGAGTTTCGTTTTAGGTGGCACAGTGGTACAGCTGGTGGAGTTGCCCACTCACACACAGGTTCAATCTTGACTTCAGTATTGTCTGTGTGGAGTTTGCTCATTCTCCATGTGGATTTCCCTCTGGTGCTTCAGTTTCTCCCACATAGCAACAGTATCCAGGTTAGTTAGCCACTATCCTTTCTAGTATGTGAGTGGAAGGGAATAAGAGGAGAACAAAATTGGTATTTTTGTAATCAGAGCTCAGAGCTGATGAGCTGAAAAGCATGTATCTATGCAGATACATGTGTGTAGAGTCCTGACGAAGGGTCTCGGCCCGAAACATAGACAGCGCTTCTCCCTATAGATGCTGCCTGGCCTGCTGCGTTCCACCAGCATTTTGTGTGTGTTGTTATCTGTGCAGTATGGCTTTATGATTCAGTGGGTGTTGCTCTGTCAATTTGAGTTGTCTTGGATCAAACACTCTAATGAGCCAGTGAGGGTGCTTTTTAAGGAAGTTTAGAAGCATTCTTCAAGCTTTTTTAGCCTAGAAGACCATGCTGCCATTGGTTTATGTTGCCAAAGGACATGGCGGATTTTGTAGGGTTGGTACTTCTCGAGTGCTTTGAGGTGCCTAATATAAATCAGTTAAACCTCTAACACAAATAGAAGAGTGGAACAAATCAGTGCCTGCTGAATAAGGAACTTCGAAAATTTCCTCAACCAATTTCCTTGATGTGAGTATACCTGAGAATTTATTTCTTTAACAGCAAAACGATTAGTATCCCTTTATGAGTTACTACACATTTCTATAAATAAAAGGTTTCTTATGGACCTCACCTATCCAGACATCAGAGGAATCTAATGACCAATACTACCTATCACCGTCATTACAGGAGGGACTTACACAGATTCAGCTACATATATAGTGTGTTTTTGAGGTTCATTGTGATCTCATTCATCTCATTGCAGAAATTCCAAGTACTTAATGTAATATTTCAACATATTTGTGGTTGTGATTGTGGTCTAAACTTCATGTTTCACATTGTTGGCCCGTTGCGGAATAACTTTGTCTTACTTTTGGATTTCAAAGTATTTGGATGCAAGGGTTTTATATTCATGTTGAATGTACAGGTAACAAGAGTGAAAGAGATTGCTATCAGCGGATATTTGTATTTTTAGAGATATAATCACATAATCTCCAGCCTATGTCCTTGTCCGTATGTCACAGCTTTATGACTAACATACAAATGCATTGAAGAAAATTAAAAAGAAAAATGTATATTTCAAATATCCTGATGATTTTTGTCTTTCATTGCTTGTAGCAATATCTAGAAGATTAATCTTAAATTTTTAGAGACTCTGTAGCAACACTGGTGAGAGTTAGCTGTGCATTAGATTTTCCCTATATCATGTGTAAGCGAAGCTTTGAGGGAATTTATTTTGCTTAAACTGCATTTTGTTAATTTTCTCCTCTTTAAGTACATTACCTTCTTCAGTAAAGTAAGCTTTTATGGGGTAGTTCTTTATTATTCATGCATTGATCAAGAATATCTGGGTCTAGTAACAAAATGCTGTCTTGGCAACATGGCATGAGACATTCTAAAAAGGCATTTGTTGGTTGCAAATGATGATATCTGGATTGCTAACGTGGAATGATTGCAGGACTTGATCTCAGATATGATAGAAGTTATGTTCCACAATTGTCCTTAGGTTTATTTATTTGGGGATAATGCACGGTTTACAGATTCTTATGGCCTAATGAGCCTGCAGCACCCAATTTTGACTAGTCAGAAAATACTGGCTAATTTACACTGAATCCACTTTCCTGCCTCATTTTGATATACCACGATTCCTTTAGAGTCTAAAAATGTTGGTCTCTAGTTCTGTTCAAGGATTGTTTTAGTTTTGTTGAATGCCAATACATCAAAATTCTTTTTGCTTTGAAATTTCGTTTTCAGTATTTGATGTCAAATCTTGATTACTCCCCTAAAATGTACTTAGGCAGCTCTTCGGCCCTTCCTGGGAACACTACAAGCATTCCGAATGCTCAAAGCATAATGGAAGTGCTGGTGCCTGCCAACAACGGTGCAAGTTCAAAAAAGTAATTGCAGCCTCAGTTCCGTACATCAAAACTGCTAATTGATTTCATTAAATAACCTCCCACCTCCTACTACCCTGTCACTGCATGATGTGCTTCCAACGGCCAACTGTATCTGAAATTCTGGAGAGTGACTGCTGACAGGCACTCAAAAAAAAAATCAGAATCAATGTATGAGAAATGTATTAGAGGGTCTCCAGACTCATTTTGATTTTCACATTTACTTAATGTCAAAATTTGATTGATAGATATATCAATGGTTAAAACATTTGTTCAGTAGTTTTCCTGTGAATCTCACCTAGTTGGATATCCTGCACACACTGGCATGGAGGCCATTTTCTGCTCAGCTCATGTGTAGCCACACACACCGAAGTTCACATTCTCCATTACACCACTCCATCCCCACACATTCCTCCTCCGCACTTGTTCTTCATCTCAATTATACGTTTTTATTCTGTTGGCAAGACGGCCCCCACATTCAGTAGACCTTCTCTGCACACAGTATGACAAGGATGGTGCTGGTATGGCGGTTCTGGCCAGCTCCCATTGTGAACACATATCTCTGGGCTTACTTTTTTTGCTATGGGAACAAAAGCAGCACTCTTTCAATTGTCCCACCAACCAATTTCAGGATTTAATTGGGAGATCTTAATTTCTCCTGTTAACAGAAATTGCCTCCGCATTTGCTACGCCATCATAAAAATGTCTCTCCTACTACTGAGGTTCATTTAACTGTGATGTAATTCTGCAATTTGTCCAAGACTATCCAAACTCTTTGTTCTAATTCTGTGGGCTTTATTCTACTGCTTTCCTTAGTTGGTCCCTAAGGGTTCAGGATAACCTTCTTTCACCCCAGAGATGTTGCTTCTGTGGTCTAATGAAGCCAAAGTGCGATCTGCAGATTTTGATAGTGGATAGTTTTTGAGGTGGTGCATTCTGTGCACTCTTTTTGCACGCACTCAAGGTTCCAACTGTTGCTTCTTTGACAAGCAATGCAGAAGCGCGAGCAGGCACTTGGTACCTCAGCTGGGTACTGCAATGATGCAGCAGTTAAATTACCAGACAGTTAATCCAGAGACTTGGACTAACATTCCAGAGATCTGAGTTTACATCTTACTGTGGCAATAACGGAATTTAAATTCAGTTAAGATCCTACAATTGAAAAGCTAACCATTCGTAATAATGACCACAATGCTACCAAATTGTTGGAAAAATCCATGTGGTTCAATAATATTCTCTAAGCAAAGAAATTTATTAACTGGTCTGTCATATATATGTCTCCAGGACCAGCAGTGTGTTTGACTCTTAAATTACCTCTGGAATAGCCTAAGGAGTCACTCAATTCAAAAGCAGTTAGGGATGGGTGAGAAGTGTTGGATGGGGCAGTGAAACCAAGATCTTGAAGGATGAATAAAACACAGTCTGTTCAATTTTGACTGAAGCATAAACCATATCCATTTATTTTGTTTCTGTTACCTTAATATAGTTTCCAAACATAAAACTGTCAACATTAGTTTTGAAAGGTTTAATTGTCCCACATCCTCATGGTAGACAGGGTTCCAGTGCTTTCCACCACCTTTTGTGGCAAGAACTGTTCCTTGATCTCACTCCTGGGCTGCCTGGCTGTCATTCTAAATTTACTGTATGTTGTACTAGCAGAAATGACATCCATAGATCTGCTTCATCAATTACTTTTGTCATTTTAACCACTTGCATTAAATTGTCTCTCAGCTTCAGGAAGCAACCTGCCTCATAACTTAAGCCTTTAAGCCCCAGCATGAAAGCGGAGGGGAAATATGTGGACCATTTTACAAGGACTGAAAATAAATTGGCTACCATGTGCCATTCCTAGTCATAAACAACCAGGACTAAAGAGTTAAAATCTTCTGGAGAGGGAGAGAGATAATGTTACTAAATTGTTTATAACCTATTCCTTCACTTCCATTTAATACTTATCTTAAAGTTTCATTTAAGAGGAAGATGGCTTAGAAATCAGAACAGTGCAGACGAGTACAAAATGATATGACTTAAAATTGAAGGCTTTTAGCTTTCATGCGAATAACATTTGGTAGCCACAAATCAAAATGCGCAGGAAATATGTTATTGAAGCCCAGTGTTTGTCAAGCAGGCTTACTCAGTTCCAAATAGCATTACTATTTGCAAAATGTGCTAAGGTCAATTGCTTAAACATTCTTCTTAAACTATCTGCCACCTTACATTGATTTCAATTTCCCATATTTTGGAAAAGCTGACTTTTTCCACCAGAAATTTTTTACTTAGTTTCCTCTTTAAAACAATGAGTGCTTGATTAAGCAGCTATTTTCCACCATCTATATTTGAGGTTCTTTATTATGTATTGGTTAACTGAAGAAGGAAAATCCTAAGAAGTTCCTGTTTAGGTTGCAGTGTTCAGTTAAAATGATAAATAAGGAACACAATTATCTTTAGTTACATGGGTGCTGCATTAAATTAACAACAACATCAGAAAGTTCTTCTGAGTGTTACATATTTTGTGATAGAGGAACACATGCCAAGTTGTGAGAGCCTAATGTCTGATGAATATGTTGTGTTTGACTTATAACTTTGACTTTCTTTTTTAACCACACAAGCTTTGGGTCGGAATATTGACACCAGGTACTGGCTGGAAGACTTTGGTCTGGGTTTGATACTGATCTCATAGAAAATAGGTGTATCTTCCATCAGGTATCAATGGATAATGATTAGCTACAAAATGTTAAGGACAATCAGACTGATATTTTTAAATTTGTTGCCCTTGTGACTGATAAATATTCCATTGTTTTCTGGAACTGAGGCTAGCCTCAAACTACCTAGGTAGCTTGTTTTCTGCAGCAGAGTTTAACGAGGCTTGGAAATTAATTCTGTAATGGTGAATGAGCGAAGAACAACAGAGAAAATGGCCAAACCTTTAGTTCCCTCTCCTTCAAGTTTCTCCATTTCCTGTTCAGTATTTTAACCCCTTTGCAAAATTAACTAATTTTCTTCGCATGGAGATACTGTACAACTGTAAATTGGTGTAGTATCTGTAGTGACCCAGGTGGGTGGAGTCTGAGCATCATAATAATTAGGATGTGGAACTAACTTTCTCTTCAAATATTTCAGGCTGATACTCTAATACAGTAATGAGGGAGCTGGAATTGGAACTGGATTATTGTCACATGTACTGAAATACAGTGAAAGCTTCACTTGCATACTGTTCATACAGAACAAATCATCAGATAGAACAGGCTAAAACAATGCAGAATAAAGCGTAACAGCTACAGAGAAAATGCAATGCAGCTATACAGTAAAGTGCAAGCTCTTAATGGCATGAAGTCAAGAATCCTTCTTATCGTACTACAGAACTATTTAATAACCTCATAACAACAGAGTAGAAGTTGTCCTTGAGCTTGACGGTATATGTTTTCAGGTGGTTGTATCTTTTACTCAATGGTTTGGAAATTGCACCATCTCGGATCGCAAGACCCTGCAGCGGATAGTGAGGTCAGTTGAGAAGATCATCGGGGTCTCTCTTCCCGCCATCATGGAAATTTACACTACACACTGTATCTGCAAAGCAAACAGCATTATGAAGGACCTCATGACCCCTCATACAAACTCCTCTCTCTTCTGCCAACTGGGAAAAGGCACCGAAGCATTCAGGCTCTCACAGCCAGACTATGTAACAGTTTCTTCCTCCAAGCTATCAGACTCCTCAATACCCAGAGTCTGGACTGACGCCAACTTACTGCCCTCTACTGTGCCTATTGTCTTGTTTATTATTTATTGTAATGCCTGCACTGTTTTGTGCACTTTATGGTAGGTCTGTAGTCTAGTGTAGTTTTTTTTTCTGTGTTGTTTTTACGTAGTTCAATGTAGTTTTTGTACCGTTTCATGTAACACCATGGTCCTGAAAAACATTGTCTCATTTTTTACTGTGTACTGTACCAGCAGTTATGGTCGAAATGACAGTAAAAGTTACTTGACTTGGAATGGGGAGAAGAGAATATAGCTGAAGTGGCTGGCTTGATTATGCAGGCAGCAAGAAGTCTAGGCAAAATCTGTGGAGGGGATGCTGGTTTCCATGCTGTGTTGAACTGTGTCCACAACCCTCTGCAATTTCTTGCACTCACATGCAGAGCAGTTACCATACCGAGTTGTTATGCAGTCCGTTAGAAGGCTTTCTATGGTGCATCAATTAAAATTGGTAATGGTCCGTAGGGACATGCCAAATTTTTTTTAGCTTCCTGAGGAAGTAGAAGGGATGTGAACTTTCGTGACCAGTGTGTCTACATGGTTTGACCAGGAAAGGCTATTCACTCATTGGAACCTGAAGTTCTCAGCCCTCACAACCCCGGGATTACTGATTTGGACAGGAACTTGTGCACAGGTCCCTTTCTGGAAGGCAATGACCAATTACTGTTTAGCTGACATTGTTGCCATGACACCATGTTACTAAGCTCTCTAACTCCTTCCTGTACTCTGACTCATTATTATTTGAAATATGGCTCACAAACTCTTCATGAGGTGGATTGTGTGGCCAGGACCCCATTTTATAGTACTAGGGAACCATTTAATAGTCTTAAAACAGCAGGGTAGAAACTGCCCTGAAGCCTGATGGTGTATGCTTTCAAGCTCGAAGAGAAGGGGAGAAGAGAAAATGTCCAGAGTGGGTGGGGCCTTTGATGAAGTTAGAGTAAAATCTGGACACATAGTCATGAGAGTACAGGGTGTAGAACTGCACTGGTGAAGTTACCATCAATTGGATAAATATTAAACTCAGGGCCTTAGGTGGTCGGAAGAAAACCCAGGGCAATAATCTGTATGTGAGTTCATCTTGGCGTTCCCTCCAATGTTTAGTTCTCAGTCAAAATTACAAACACGGTCATCGCATAAACATAAGGGATTCTGCAGATGCGTGAAATCCTGAGCAACACATATAAAATGCTGGAGGAACACAGCAGGTCAGGCAGCATCTATGGAGAGAATAAAAGTCAACATTTCAGGCCAAGACTTTTCTTCAGGACTAGAAAGGAAGGGGGCAGAAGCCAGAATAGAAAGAAGTGGGGGAGGGGAAGGAATACAAGCTGGCAGTGATAGGTGAGATCGTATGGGTAGGGGGGGGGGAATGAAGTAAGAAGCCATCCGAACCAGATGCCTTTCGTGAATTTACCCTCCTAAAGGTTGCCCGGATATGAGCATCAGAGACTGAAATTACAGGGTCATCTGGAATGTTGAGGATTTATTTGCGTGTGTCATAGTTTTCTCTATCAAAACATGCATAAGAAGCATTGAGCTCATTCAAAAGGATGGTTCAGTGTTACTTGTGCTATCCAATTTTGCCTTGTATGAATTTATATTATGCAAGCCCTGGCGTAGCTGAAGAATGTCCATTTATAATTCCAGTTTAGTCTGAAATCGTCCCTTTGCGTTCACAATGACCTTCTGGAGGTCGTATCCGGTTTCTGATATAAATTTGGGTCGCCAGCCCTAAATGCCACAGATCTAGCCCTCAGCTGGATTAACAAATGAATCTCTTGGTTGTGGAAGATTCAAGATGGTCTGATGGCACTCATCTACACATGTCCTTATGAAGTCATGATGATTGCTGCGTATTTCTTTACGCCTGCTGATTTGAATCCTTGAACAAGTTCTAGCCCAGTGCTCCCCAAACACCAGGCCGCGAGGAAATGATATGATTTGGTGGTATGAAGCGATATGAGTCAGCTGATCCTCGCGGCCCGGTACAGGTCCACGGCCCGGTGGTTGGGGACCACTGTTCTAGCCCACTGACTCAAAGCAATCCTCACTTCTGCCGTACAGCCCATCTTAGCCTTTTACACAGGTGCCACGTTCTTCAGTCTCTGTCAGTATGCTGGTAGAAGCACAGCGAGGTGGTCAGATTTACCAAAGTGCAGCTGAGGAATGGAGCATTAGGCATTCTCAATAACTCCTGCAAATAGTAATGTAATATCAGAATCAGGTTCAGTAGAGTTTGCAAATTTGTAGAGATAGCAGACAGTTGCATGAAATATAAGGTTGAGAATGCTGCTTATATGATGCTATAGAAACTCCTCGGTATCTATTCCCCAGCACCTTAAGCCTGTGTCCTCTTGTGGCAACCATTTCAGCCCTGGGAAAATGCCTCTGACTATCCACACAATCAATGACTCTCATCATCTTATACACCTCTATCAGGTCACCTCTCATCCTCTGTTGCTCCAAGGAGAAAAGGCCGAGTTCACTCAACCTGTTTTCATTAGGCAATGTCTTTGTAAATCTCCTCTGCACCCTTTCTATGGCTTTCACATCCTTCCTGTAGTGAGGCGACCAGAACTGAGCACAGTACTTCAAGTGGGGTCTGACCAGGGTCCTACATAGCTGCAACATTACCTCTCGGCTCCTAAATTCAATTCCACGATTGATGAAGGCCAATACACCGTATGCCTTCTTAACCACAGAGTCAATCTGCATAGCTGCTTTGAGCATCCTACGGATTCGGACCTCAAGATCCCACTGATCCTCCACACTGCCAAGAGTCTTACCATTAGTATTATATTCTGCTATCATATTTGACATACCAAAATGAATTGCTTCACACTTATCTGGGTTGAACTCCATCTGCCACTTCTCAGCCCAGTTTTGCATACTATCAATGTCCAGCTGTAACCTCTGACAGCCCTCCACACTACCCACAACACCCCTAACCTTTGTGTCATCTTACTGACCTGTCCCTCCACTTTCTCATCCAGGTCATTTATAAAAATCACAAAGAGTAAGGGTCCCAGAACAGATTCCTGAGGCACACCACTGGTCACCGACCTCCATGCAGACTATGACCTGTCAACAACCACTCTTTGCCTTCTGTGGGCAAGCCAGTTCTGGATCCACAAAGCAATGTCCCCTTGGATCCCATGCCTCCTTACTTTCTCAATAAGCCTTGCATGGGTACCTTATCAAATGCCTTGCTGAAATCCATATACACTACATCTACTGCTCATCCTTCACCAATGTGTTTAGCCACATCCTCAAAAAGTTCAATCAGACTCATAAGGCATGACCTGCCCTTGACAAAGCCATGCTAACTATTCCTAATCGTATTATACCTCTCCAAATGTTCATAAATCCTGCCTCTCAGGATCTTCTCCATCAACCTACCAACCACTGAAGTAAGAGTCTCTGGTCTATAATTTCCTGGGCTATCTCTTCTCCCTTTCTTGAATAAAGGAACAACATTCGCAACCCTCCAATCCTCTCCCGCCCCCATTGACGATTCAAAGATCATTCCCAGAGTCTCAGCAATCTCCTCCGTTGCCTCCCACAGTAGCCTGGGGTACATCTCTTCAGGTCCCGGCGACTTATCCAACTTGATACTTTCCAAAAGCTCCAGCACATCCTCTTCCTTGATATCTACATGCTCAAGCTTTTCAGTCTGCTGCAAGTCAGCACTACAATCACCAAGATCCTTTGTGTCTGTGATACTGCTGCAATTACATTTCTCACTTCACTTCTGTACTTGTATATATAAAAATAAACTCGACTTTAACACAGAACTTGCTATGCACATATATTAAAAAGAGGTGACATAGGGTCAGAAGGTGCTGAATCATTGTGGATAGAGCTAAGGAATTGCAAGGGTAAAAATACCCTAATGGGAGTTGTAAAACAGATCCCCAAACAGTAGTAAGGCTGTGGTCTATAAATAACAATGGGAGATAGAAAATGCATGCTGTAAGGACAATGTTACAATAGTCATGCAGGATTTCAATATGCAGGTAGATTGGGAAAATCAGGTTGGTGCTGGATTCCAAGAGGGTGAATTTCTAAAATGCCTATGAGATGGCTTTTAGAGCAGATCATGGTTGAGCCTACTAGGGGATCAGCTATCACCAGTTGGGTGTTGTGCAATGAACCAGAATTGATTAGAGAGCTTTAGGTAAAAAATGCTTATTGGCAAGTGAACATAATATGATCAAATTCACCCTGAAATTTGAGAAGGAGAAGCTAAAGTCAGATGTATCAGTATTGCAGTGGATTAAAGGGATGCAGAGGCATGAGAGAGGAGTTGTCCAGAATTGATTGGAAAAGAACACTGGCAAGGATGATGGCAGAGCAGCAATGGCTTGAATTTCTGGAAGCAATTTGGAAGGCACAGGATATATACATCACAAAGAGGAAGAAGTATTTTAAAGGCAAGATGATACAGCCATGGCTAACAAGGGAAGTAAAAGCCAATATATAAGCCAAAGAGAGGGCATATAATAGAGTAAAAATAAATGTAAGTTAGAGGATTGGGAAGCTTTTAAAAACCAACATAAGGTAGCTAAAAATGTCATTAAGAAGGTAAGGATGGAATACAAAAGTAAGCTAGCCAATAGTATTAAAGAGAATACCAAAAGTTTATTCAGGTACATGAAAAGAAAAAGAGAGGCAAGAGTTGATATCGGATATTAAACGATGCTGGAGAGGTAGTAATGGGGTCTATGAAATGGCAGACGAACTGAATAATTATTTTGCATCAGCCTTCACTGTGGAAGACACTAGCTGTATGGTGGAAGTTCCAGGTGCCATTAAGTACAAGGGAGAATGTTAACATGAAGGTCTAAAGGTAATTAAGTCACCTGGACAAGATGGTGTACACTCCTGGGTTCTGGAAGAGGAGGCTGAAGAGATTATGGAGGCATTAATAATGATCTTTCAAGAATCACTAGATTCTGGAGTGGTTCCAAAAGACTGGAAAATTGTAAATGTCACTCCGTTCTTCAAGATGGGAGAGGCACCAGGAAAGAAACTATAGTCCAGTTAGTATGACCTCATTGGTTTGGAAGATGTTGGGGTTGATAATTAATGAAGAGGTCTCAGGGTACTTGGAGGCACATGATTAAAATAGGCCATTGTTTGCATGGTTTCCTCAAGAGAAAATCTTGCCTGACAAATCTGTTGGAATTCTTTGAATAACGAGCAGGATAGACAAGGAGAATCAGTTGATGTTGTGTACTTGGCTTTTCAATTCAATAGGTTGCAATAGGTACATTTATGTCAGAGAAATGTATACAATATACATGCTAAAATTCTTTTTCTTTGCAAATATACACAAAAACAGAGGAGTGCCCCAAAGAATGAATGACAGTTAAATGTTAGAACCCCAATGCCCCCTAGCTCCCCCCACCCACGCATAAGCAGGAGCAAAGCATCAATAAAGGCACAGACTTGCAGTTCCCGAAAGACTACTCGTTCACGTGGTAATTCAACATACCACAGGCTCTCTCTCTCTCACCGTAACAAAGGAAAATGAGAGGTCCCCGTTTCATTGCGAGAAGGGAGACATAAAAAACAACTCGGTGATTTATGGTGTTAAAAGTCTGTTGCGTCGCTTCTTCTGAGCTCTGTGCCCAAAGAACTCGGGTCCCTGGGCACACAGCCAACAGCCAGCTCGTTGTTTTATCTTCTGTCTCCCACAACGCACCAGGCGGTGGCACCATCCTCGAGTTCATTTGCCTCCAGAGTTGTGAAAATCCGACACCCTGAAGGCACACTAGTCTTCTGGGCCCTGTCCTAAGCATATCGAATAGCAGCCAGTCGTGAGACCCCGAGAGCGGGTACCTTTCCTGCAAAGAACTGAAGTCAGAGTGTAACTTCAGGTCAGGGACTTCAAAGAACCCTAATTAGGTTAAAAAAAAGAGATATTAAACATAGAAATAGAGCTGCTCCTGAAGATGGCTAGTGATTTGGATGATGGAATTGATGGAATTGTTGCAAAGTTTGCAAATAGATGGAAGAGCAGGTAGTTTTTGAGGACGTAGAGAAGCTATAGAAGGACTTAGATTAGGAGAATGGGTAAAGAAGTGGCAGAGAAAATGCAGTGTCAGAAAGTGTATGGTAGTGCACTTTGGTAGAAGAAATTAAAGGGTTGAATATTTTCTAAATGAAGAGAAAATATGAAAAAGAGGAGCAAAGGAATTTGGGAGTCCTTGTGCAGGATTCTCTAAAGTTAATTTGCAGATTGAGTCTGTGCAGAGGAAGGCAAATGTGATGTTAGTATTCATTGCAAGAGGACTAGAGTATAAAGTAAGGATGTAATGTTGAGACTTTATAAAGTTCTGGTGAGGTCTTAGTTGGAGTATTGTGAGTAGTTTTGGACCCTTTATGTCATAAAGGATGTGCTGAAACTGAAAATGATTCTCGGAGGTTCATGAAAATGATTCCAGGATTGGTTGGCTTGTCACATAAAGCCCTGTATTCAGTTGAATTTAGAAGAATGAGAGTTGACCTAATTGAAACCTATCAAATGGTGAAAGGCCTTGATGGAGTGGAGGAGGAGGACATTTTCCGTGGTGGAAGAATCTAGGACCAGAGGATACAGCCTCAGAATAGAGGGGCATCCTTTTAGAACAGAGATGAGGAGGAATTTCTTTAGCCAGAGAGTGGTGAATCTGTAGAATTTTTTTGCCACAGTCAGCTGTGGAGGCCTTATATATATTTAAGGCAGAGGTTGGCAGATTCTTAATTTGTCGGGGCACGAAAGGATATGGGGAGAAGACAGGAGATTAAAGCTGAGAGGAAAAATGGATCAGCCACGATGTAATGGCAGAGTAGCCTCGAAGGGCCAAATAGCCTAATTTTATTCCTATATCCTATATTGGCTTATAAGATCTTATTATGATCTTACATTGGCTGCCACATTTTCCATATCATTCTTCAAAGATATTTTATTAGCTGTAAAATACTTTGGAAGATCCTAACAAACATGTGGAAGGATTTATAGAAAGGCAAATCTTCTATTTTCAGCATTTTTTTGAAAAAAAGATAATCTGGTCACATGTATTTTTGAGGCAGAACATCAGACTTCTGGCTTGTTTAGTAATAGATTCTAATAGTTCAGTTGCCATCTGTTGACCAAAAAGAGTATAAAATTATATATTGAATTTCAGATTTGCCTTCACTTCTTATGCACCATTTTTATATAGGATTCTTCAATCAGGATTGAGGAATGCTAAAGAATAAAGTTGCATAGGAAGTGATCATAAATCCTAATTCTATTCACTGTACTAGTACAATGAATCTTTTAAATTAATGCTTTCTTATAAAGAATATGGCAGCAAATGTTAGTTTTGTGGTGTCTATTACTTTGGCCTGCTGGTGGCTGAATTGTCTCCAATATAGTGACAATATAGCTGAACACATTTGTAGCACATGATACTTTATACAAGCTTTCAACATGCGATGTTGACTTACTGCCTGCCATACCCAAGCAGAGCTCAAAGCTCTAATTAAAGCCCTTTCTCTGCACTACAGTACACTCATTCATATAAAAGATATTTAAAGCGATCACCAACTACATCTGGCTTAATTGCTTTTTGAACATTTTTGGCTGTTGCTGTGATTTCTTGCAGGATTGGTCTAGAAGTATTTACTGTTGAAGATTATGTGGTATGCTAAGTATTAAAGAAATTTGTCTTAACTTCTATGTATCATTTTAGTAACTGAAATATGAATCAAAACTCAATGAGACTTACTTAAGGTCAAAGTGACTGAGAATGTGATAATCAGTTTGCATTTCTGTGCTGGTCTGCAGGACTTAAATATGTGTGAATATATAGCCATTCTTGACTTTCATTCTCCAGTAATTCTCCAGTCTTAGACAGAGATTCTTTTGTAATGGTTTGTTTTCTCATTCCCTCGCAAGTACCTCGGTGTCCTTCAAGGTACAATCCTTGGCCCTCCTCTAGTTTTCATCTACTGCATACTCCAGGTTTTCTGTTGCTGGAACCATCATTTGTACCCGAGTTACTTCTAGACTTGGATTTCACAGTGTTCGCTAAGTCAGCTCTAACCTCAGACCACCCATAAATCCGAACTCAGCCAAATCTCTACTGCTCCATGTTCCAACTTGCACCGAGTCTAACCTGTATGGACTAGCTCTCCTGTAATGCTTCAAGATTCTCTTTGTTTTCATATCCTTCTGTTTTATGACTGTTCTAGACATCTGTTTATCTTGTGAGCTCCTCAAGTTCTTTCCAAATCTGATCTACTGGGCTTTCCCAGTAATTTTTTTCTCATCATAATTTTAAATGTATTGGCTCCAAGATTGGCAATTTCTCCATTAAAGTGTTCCAACTTTCTATAATTCTTTAGAATATTGCTTCAGCTTTCCATCATCTTTCCCATTATCTCAAGTTATTCAGGGTCAAATTTCTTTTGATAATTCCCCTGTGAAGTGCCTTGAATACTAACAACATGTACAGTGTTGTTACTGTTATAGTAAAATGAGTGCCTTAATGTTTTTAAGACTATATCTATGTTGATGATGAGACAAAAAAATCTTTATTAGCAAAGAGATCTTTAATTCGAAATAGACTTATTCCTTTTACAAAGGACAATCAACTTTTATATAATTGGTTTCAAAAAGGGATTAGATATATAGGAGATTGTTTTGAAGGAGGTATATTAATGTCATTTGATTAATTAAAGAATAAATATAAAGTATCAAATAACACTTTTTTTTTGTTACTTTCAACTAAGGGCTTATTTAAGAGAAAAATTAGGTCAAACAATGTTATTGCCGAAATCTAATGAAATAGAAATTTTAGTTCAAAAAGGAAAGATTAAAAAATTTATATCGTGTATGTATAATTTGATTCAAAAACAGGCAATTAAACAAGGAGTCCATAAGTCAAGACAAAAATGGGAAAGTGATTTGAATATTAAAATTGAAGAAACAAATTGGTCAAGACTATGTCTTGATAGTATGACAAATACAATAAATGTTCGGTTAAGATTAGTGCAATATAATTTTCTACATCAATTATATATTACACCACAAAAAATAAATAAATTAAATCCAAATTTATCTGATCAGTGTTTCCGATGTAACCAAGAAATCGGTACTTTTTTACATTCTACTTGGCCTTGTTCTAAAATTCAACCTTTTTGGACAAATTTAAGACTTTTACTGGAACAAATTACAGGAACACAACTTCCTCATAATCCAATATTACTCTTACTAGGTGATATTGAAGGGATAAAACCAAAACCCAAACTAAATAAATATCAGAAAGAATTCATAAAAATTGCACTGGCAGTAGCCAAAAAGGCTATTGCAGTTACTTGGAAATCGGATACATATTTAAGTATAGATTGTTGGAAGAAAGAAATTTATGGCTGTATTCCACTAGAAAAAATTACTTATAATTTAAGAGATAAATATGAAACATTTCTGAAAATTTGGTGCCCTTATTTACAATAGACAGGACTAAATATATAGGTGCTCTGAAGATGAAACAATTGGTTACTTGGAGAAAGAAATAAATATATATACTAAAGTTATTACGAACTCCATGGAGCATGTGGGGATCTTCCAATATCCAGGCACTCTTTCTTTCTTTTTTTTCTTTCTTTCTCTTTTTTTTATATAGGGAAGTTAGGGGGGAGGGGTTAAGGGGAGGGGGGAAGGGTTATATACATTTTTTTTCTATACTTTACTCTGTAATCACTTAAAAACGCAATAAAAAAGTTTTTTAAAAAAAAGACTATATCTACACAGATAAATTATACACCATGAATCATAGGCTGTGACATCCTTGACCAAGGGATAAATACAAGTCTCACTGTATAATTGAATTATATGAACTGAGTTTTGGAAAATGATAAAAAAAATCCAAAATCAAATGAAAATAGTTTTCAAAATAGTCCACAGAAGGCTTGAAGACCAAAAGGGAAAATCCAGGTTGATCTTACAATAGTCACAGCATTTCATTAATGCTAGTTTGGAACATTCTAAGATAACACATAGTTTTATTTAAATTAAAGTCTTTTAGTAATTTGTTCTGACCAAGGGTCCACATCCAAAATGTTAACTCTTTTATTTCCCTGTTTGAACATGTCTGCTCTCTACCGTATTATCTGCTTGTATACCAAATAAAAAAATGAACAGTAATGACACTTGGTACAGTCACTTGGTATAAGTCCTTGTAAGAATATATTGGCAAGAGGTAGAGGACATTTGCTATTGACTAGTTGAATGCATATAGTCTTCAGTGCTGAAGGTATGAACCACCTTCTGGAACTGCTGCAGTACACCTGATGCTCTTGTCCCTATGGTGGTGCAGGTTATGGTATGGCAGATGCTGCTGAAAAAACCTGTGCAAGTAACTGTAGTGCATTTTGCAGATGGTTTTCATTACAACCACTATGTCCCAGAAATGGACAAAATAAATATTTTGGGCATTGGGTGAAGTGCCTGTCTGAAATCCAGCTGTCTCATCCATGTTTGGATCAAGGTTGTGCTGATGGCTGGAATGGAGAGGTTCTGGTGAACCCCAGTTTGGACACTGGTGAGTCAGTATTACTTGATACACATTGGATGAGAGTTTCGAACACTTCGCTGCTGATTTGGAGTAGACTAATTAGATTTGCCCTGCTTTACTGAAGAGGCAATACCTGGGTAATTTTAACATTAGACCAAAAAAACCGTAAGACATAGGAGCAGAATTAGGCCATTCAGCCCATTGAGTCTGCTCCACCATTCCATCATGGCTGATCCCAGGTCTCACTCAACTCCATAAACCTACCTTCTCACCATAATCTTTGATGCCCTGACCAACCAGGAAACTATCAAGTTTTGCTTTAAATATACCCCTGGTCTCAGCCTCCACAGCTGTCTGTGGCAAAGCATTTCACAGATTTACCACTCTCTGTGTAAAACAATTCCTCCTTATTTCTGTTACAAAGATCATAATAAGACCATAAACACAGGAGCAGAATTAGACCATTTGGCCCATCAAGTCTGCTGTGCATCTAATCATGGCTGATCCTTTTTACCCCTCCTCAACCCCATTCTATGGCCTTCTCCCCATAACCTTTGATGCCATGTCCAATCAAGAGCAAATCAATTTGTGCCTTAAGTACACCTAACGACCTGGCCTCCACAGCTGCCTGTGGTAACAAATTCTACAAATTTGCTGTCTTCTGGCTGAAGAAATTTCTCCTCATCTATTTTAAATGGATGCCCATCTATCCTGAGGCTGTGCCCTCTTGTCCTAGGCTCCCCCACCATGGGAAACATCCTTCCAACATCTACACTGTTTAGGCCTTTTAACATTCAAAAGGTTTCAATGAAATTCCCCCCTCATTCTTCTAAATTCCAGCGAGTACAGACCTATCAAACATTCCTTGTATAATAACAATGATATAATTCCTGGAATCATCCTTGTGAACCACCTCTGGACCCTCTCCAATGCCAGGACATCTTTTCTTAGGTGAGGAGCCCAAAACTGTTCACAATACTCAAGGTGAGGACTCACTAGTGCCTTATAAAGCCTCAGCATCACATCTCTGTTCTTGTATTCAGGACCTTTTGAGATGAGTGCTAAATGTTGTATTTGCTTTCCTCACCACAAACTCAATCTGCAAGTTAACCTTTATCACATGTTAATCCATCACAGATTTTTGGATTTTTCCCCATTTAGGTAATAGTCTGCACATTTATTTCTACTACCAAAGTGCATGACCGTGCATTTTCCAACATTGTATTTCATTTGTCACTTTCTTGTCCATTCTCCTAATCTGTCCAAGTCCTTCTGCAGCCTACCTGTTTCCTCAATACTATCTGCCCCTCCACCAATCTTTGTATCATCTGCAAACTTGGCAACAAAGCTGTCTATTCCATCATCTAAATCATCCCATCAACAGCCATTTATTCCATCATCCATCATCGAAAGGGTCACCCTCTCAATTCTGAGGTTGTGCCCTCAAATTCTAGACACCTCCACTGTAGGAAACATCCCCTCCACATCCACCTTGTCTAGTCCTTTCAACATTTGGTAGGTTTAAATGAGATCCCCATGCATTCTTCTAAATTCCAATGCACACAGGTCCAGAGCCACCAAGTGCTCCTCATATGTTAACCCCTTCATTCCTGGAATCATCCTTATGAACATCCTCTGAACTCTCTCCAATGATAACACATCCTTTCTGAGATAAAGGGCTGAAAAATGTTGACAATACTCTGTGTGGCCTGATTAGTGTCTTATAAAGCCTCAGCATTATCTCCATGTTTTTATATTCTATTCCCTTTGAAATGAATGCCAACATTGCATTTTCTTCTTTACCAGACTCAACATGTAAATTAACCTTCTGGGAGTCCTGCACAAGGACTCCTAAGTCCCTCTGCACCTCTGATGTTTGTATTTTCTCTCCATTTAGATAATAATCTGCACTTTTGATCCTTTTACCAAAATGCATTATCATACATTTTCCAACACTGTATTCTATCTGCCACTTTTTTTGCTCATTCTTACAAGTTGTCCTTCTGCAATCACATTATTTTCTCAGCGCTACCTATCCCTCCATCTTCGTATCATCTGCAAACTTTGCCATACAGACTTTTCCATGATCTAAATCACTGACAAAGAATGTGAGAAGTTGTGGTCCCAATACTGATCCCTGAGGAACACCACTAGTCACTGGCAGCCAACCAGAAAAGTTTATTCCCACTCACTGCCTCCTGGCTGTCAGCCATTCCTCTATCTATGCCAGTATTTTTTCTGTAATGCCATGGGATTTTATCTTGTAAAACAGCATCATGTGTGGCACCTTATCAATTGCCTTCTGAAAATCCAAGTAAATAATATCCACTGTGTCTTCTTTGTCCACCCTGCTTGTTACTTCCTCAAAGAACTCTAACACATTTGTCAGGCAAGATTTTCCTTTACAGAAACCATGCTGACGTTGACTTACTTTATTATTAGTTTCCAAGTACCTCGAAACTTCATCCTTAATAATGGACTTCAACACTTTCCCAACCACTCAGGTTAGGCTAACTGGCCTATAGTTTCTTTTCTTTTGCCTTCCTCCCTTCTTAAAGGGCGGAGTGGAGCGTTCTTCAAAGAATGCAAGAATCAAATGATTCTTGTAAGATCATAACCAATGTATCTGCTAACACAAACAAGAGAAAATCTGCAGATGCTGGAAATCCGGCAACACACACAAAATACTGGAGGAATAGCAAGCCAGACAGCAACTAAAGAGGTACATCGGGGGGATGGACCTCTTGAAAACAGGTTCACCCTCTTGGAAGCTCTCAGGACAGAAGACACTGCCAGTCTGAGAGGCGGACAGGTCTGCGAGTTAAAAATTGGCACTGAAGCAAAGCCGAGGAGACAGAAGTCAGGCAGAGCTGTGGTCGTAGGGGACTCCATAATGAGAGGTACAGAAAGGGGTCTCTGTGGCAACAGGCAGGATTTAAGAATGGTGTGTTGCCTCCCTGGTGCCAGGATTCAGGACGTCATGGACTGATTGCAGGGAATCCGCAAGGGTGAAGGTGAACAGCCGGAAGTGGTAGTGCATATCAGCACAAATGACATCGGGAAGAAGAAGAAAGAAATTCTGCAGCATGACTTCAGAGAACTCGGAAGAAGGTTGAAAAGCAGGACCTCCAGGGTGGTTATCTCGTTTGCTTCCAGTTCCTCGTGCTGGTGAGGGCAGAAACAGGGAGATGTGGGATCTCAATGTATGGCTGAGGAGCTGGTGCAGTAAGCAGGGTTTTAGATTCTTAGACCACTGGGATCTGTTTTGGGATAAGGGTGAATTGTACAAAAGGGATGGGTTGCACCTTTAACAGGCGGGGGACCAGCATTTTGGCAGGCAAGTTTGCCACTGCTACATGGGTGTGTTTAAACTAAGTAGCTTAGTAGCTAAGTGGAAATATAGGGATGCAGTTAAAGGGAAAGAGAGAATAAGAAATGTTAAGAAAGACAACAGAATTAAAGGGGCAGAAAGCTCAGGAAGGGATCGGAGTGTATGGCCAAGTGCAATAGGAATCGACGTGAAAGGTGAGGGGAGTAATGGATTAGAAGTATTATATATGAATGCATGAGATATAAGAAATAAAGTGGATGAGCTTGAGGCTCAGTTGGAAATTGGCAAGTATGATGTTGTAGGAATAACAGAGACATAGCTACAAGAGGAACAGGGCTGGCAAATGAATGTTCGAGGGCTTACATCCTATCGAAAGGACAGACAGGTGGGCAGAGGGGGTGGGGTGGCTCTGCTGGTGAGGAATGAAATTCAGTCCCTTGCGAGGGGTGACATAGAATCAGGAGATGTAAAGTCAGTATGGATAGAACTAAGAAATTGTAAGGGCAAAAAGAGCCTAATGGGAGTTATCTACAGGCCCCCAAACAGTGGCCTGGATATAGGGTGCAAGTTGAATCAAGAGTTAGAATTGGCATGTCGCAAAGGTAATGCTACAATTGTTATGGGGGATTTCAACAGGCAGGTAGACTGGGAGAATCAGGTTGGTACTGGACCCCAAGAACGGGAGTTTGTGGAGTGCCTTCAAGATGGATTCTTAGAGCGGCTTGTACTGGAGCCTACCAGGAAGAAGGCAATTCTGGATCTAGTGCTGTGTAATGAACCAGATTTGATAAGGGAACTCGAGGTAAAGGAGCCATTAAGAGGTAGTGGCCATAATATGATAAGTTTTAATCTACAATTTGAGAGGGAGAAGGGAAAATCGGAAGTGTCAGTATTACAGTTGAACAAGGGGGTCTATGGAGCCATGAGGGAGGAACTAGCCAAAGTTGACTGAAAGGATACCCTGGCAGGGATGACAGTGGAACAACATTGGCAGATATTTCTGGGAATAATACAGAACGTGCAGGATCAGTTCATTCCAAAGAGGAAGAAAGATTCGAAGGGGAGTAAGGGGCGACCGTGGCTGACAGGGGAAGTCATGGACAGTATAAAAAGTAAAAGAGAAGAAGTTTAACAAAGCAAAGATGAGGGGGAAGTCAGAGGATTGGGAAACTTTTAAAGAGCGACAGAAGATAACTAAAAAGGCAATATGGGGAGAAAAGATGAGGTAAGAAGGTAAGCTAGCCAAGAATATAAAGGAGGATAGTAAAAGCTTCTTTAGGTACGTGAAGAGGAAAACATTAGTTAAGACCAAACTTGGGCCCTTGAAGACAGAAACAGGTGTAATTATTATGGGGAACAAGGAAATGGCAGATGAGTTGTTCAGGTACTTTGGATCTGTCTTCACTAGGGAAGACACAAGCAATCTTCCAGATGTAATAGTGTCCAGAGGACCTACGGTAACAGAGAATCTGAAGGAAATTCACATTAGGCAGAAAATGGTATTGGGTAGACCGATGGGACTGAAGGCTTATAAATCCCCAGGGCCCGATGGTCTGCATCCCAGGGTACTTAACGAGGTGGCTCTAGAAATCATGGATGCATTGGTAATCATTTTCCTATGCTCTATAGATTCAGGATCAGTTCCTGTGGATTGGAGAGTAGCTAATGTTGTCCCACTTTTTAAGAAAGGAGGGAGAGAGAAAACAGGGAATTATAGACCAGTTAGCTTGACATCAGTGGTGGGGAAGATGCTGGAGTCAATTATAAAAGATGAAATAGTGGCACATTTGGATAGCAGTAACAGGATTGGTCCGAGTCAGCATGGATTTACGAAGGGGAAATCATGCTTGACTAATCTTCTGGAATTTTTTGAGGATGGTTTTGAGGATTTTGTGAAAATGGACAAGGGAGAGCCAGTGGATGTAGTGTACCTGGACTTTCAGAAAGCCTTTGATAAGGTCCCACATAGGAGATTAGTAGGCAAAATTAGAGCACATGGTATTGGGGGTTGGGTACTGACATGGATAGAAAATTGGTTGGCAGACAGGAAACAAAGAGTAGGGATTAACGGGTCCCTTTCAGAATGGCAGGCAGTGACTAGTCGGGTACCACAAGGCTCAGTGCTGGGACTGCAGCTATTTACAATATACATTAATGATTTAGATGAAGGAATTAAAAGTAACATTAGCAATTTTGCAAATGACACGAAGCTGGGTGGTAGTGTGAAATGTGAAGATGATGTTATGGGACTGCAGGGTGACTTGGACAGGTTGGGTGAGTGGGCAGTTGCATGGCCGGTGCAGTTTAATGTGGATAAATGTGAGGTTATCCACTTTGGTGGCAAGAACAGGAAGGCAGATTACTATCTGAATGGTGTCAAGTTAGGAAAAGGGGAAGTACAACGAAATCTAGGTGTACTTGTTCATCAGTCACTGAAAGTAAGCATGCAGGTACAACAGGCAGTAAAGAAAGCTAATGGCATGTTGGCCTTCATAACAAGGGGAGTTGAGTATAGGAGCAAAGAGGTCCTTCTGCAGTTGTACAGGGCCCTGGTGAGACCACACCTGTTCCCAGTGTTGGGAGAGTCCAGAACCAGAGCCCACAGTTTAAGAATAAGGGGTAGGCCATTTAGAACAGAGTTGAGAAAAAACTTTTTCATCCAGAGAGTTGTGGATCTGTGGAATGCTCTGCCTCAGAAGGCAGCGGAGGCCAAATCTCTGGATGCTTTCAAGAAAGAGTTAGATAGAGCTCTTAAAGATGCGGAGTTAAGGGATATGGGGAGAAGGCAGGAACGGGGTACTGATCGTGGATGATCAGCCATGATCACAGTGAATGGCGCTGCTGGCTTGAAGGGCCGAATGGCCTATTCCTGCACCTATTGTCTATTGTCTAACTGTGGAAGAGTGTTGATGTTTCAGACTGAAACCCTTTGGAGAGACTGGAAAGAAAAAGCTAAACAGTAGACTTAACAGGTGGAGGGAGGGGAGAGAGAAACACAAGGTGAGAGGTGAAATCTGGAGGGGAAGGGATGAAGTAAAGAGCTGGGAAGATGATTGGTGAAAGAGACAGAAGGCCATGGAAGAAAGGAGGGAGGAGCACCAGAGGGAAGTGATGAGCAGGCAAGGAGATAAGGTGAGAGAGGGAAAAGGGAATGGTGAAGTGGGGGAGGGTGGGGGGCATTACCAGAAGTTTGAGAAGTCGATGTTCGTGTTATCAGGTTGGAGGACACCCAAACGGAATATATGCCTTTACCAGTTCCCTTTGCAATCTCAACCCCACATCTTGGCTACTGTTTGGAGGCCTATATATGATTCTCATAATGGTTTTTTTTTTTACCCTCGTATTTTCTTAACTCCACCCACAAAAATTCAACATCCTCTGACCACACGTCACCTCTTTCTAACGATGTAATTCCATCTCTTACCAAAAGAGCCACACCACCACTTATGCCTTCCTGCTTGTCCTTCTGATACAAAGTATATCCTTTGATATTAAGCTACCACCAATGAGCTTCTTTCTGCAATGATTCGGTGATGCCCACATTATACCAATTTTCAATCGCGCCACTAGTTCATCCATCTTATACTGAATACTACGTGTATTTAAATATAGCACTTGCAGTCCTACGTTCTTCACCCTTTTGAATTTTGCCTCTGTGGTACAACTTAACTCTTTGCACAGTCTGCAATTGTACTCAATCATTGGCTTGGCCTTCCTAACATTCATATTACATCCATCATCTACTTGTAAACCTCAGCTCTATCAGACTGGTTCCCATCCCCCTGCCATATTAGTTTAAACCACGCCTAAAAGCTTTAGTAAACCTGTCCACAAGGATATTGGTCCTCCTCGGATTCAAGTGCAACCCATCCTTTTTGTATAGGTTACATCTGCCCCAGAAATGGTCCCAATGATTCAGAAATATGAATCCCTGCCCCCTGCTCCAATTCTTCAGCCACACATTTATCTGCCACCTCATTCTATTCCTATCCTCACTGTTAAAACATTGTTTTGCTTTTGTTAATAACTACAATTATTTTTGAGTAATTTTATGTGCTTCAGTGTTTAAATCATTTTAAAACTGTTTCAGGAGTACATCCTATTTTTTATTATTTACTTCAACTTTAATAGTTTTTATAATATCCCTGAAGGTCAGAGACATTTGGAAAACCATTAACATCACTTACAGATATCAAAGCAGACAAGGCCCGCCCTAATTCTACTAGGATATTTCTGGGGCAGGTCCTCCATACTTGGCAGTTTATATCTAGTTGTCATGCAGTCTACATTGCTGCACTATGAGATGGAAGGAGTCTTCAAGAAAGGATGACAAACTGTAGGTGGACACTAGATATGGCTCTGGGCACCATGTGCAGACCCATTGCAAACAAAGTGTATAGTAATATTGTCCAGTCACTATAATTCATAACTAAACAAAAATATGATTCAATGCAATCTTAAAACATCCCTTTGGTCTTTCATAGCTAAAATTGTTCAGAGAGTTATTGCATGCACAAACCAGCTCTATCCTAAACCAACAACTGAACTTCTAAGAAGAAGAAGCAACAAGAGATTGCAGATCTCTTGAACAATGCCAGAGGTGCTGGAGGAACTCACTGAGTTAGACAACATTAATGGAGGGAAATGGACAGTTGATCTTTTTGGGTCAAGACCTTTCATTTGGACCACCTTTTGTTTTGAAATTGGACTTCAAAGTACATATTAATTCTAGAAACAGGCCTATTACCTGCAACCAGAATACTCCAGCAGGCCCACTTGACAATTGTGACATGTCAGTCATTGATATTAATGGGAATTTGAACAGAATAACTGATATTATTCCTCATGCAAATCAGCTTGAGTTTCACCCTTCCTCTTTTACATTTAATCTGAAGGCACCAAGTGATCATCCAAATCTCTGAATCACACTCATGTTTGAGTCATATCCTAATGCAGTATGCATTGTTCTTTACTTGGCTCATTATTATAGCCCCTTTGTGCATCTTTTATGTATAGCTATATCCTTCCTGAGGTAGGATTTTTTCAGAACTGCACCTAATGCAGTATCGTTTGTGTGGACGCAGAAAAGAAGACTTGAATGTGTAAAATGCTTTTAAAATCTTTGGATGTTCCAAGACATTTGGAAGCAAACCGTTTTTGAAGCATGATCGCTGAGGCACAGCAAACCTCCACAAACAACAAAATAATTTGTTTTCAAGTTAGACTGGTCAAGAGATGAAAATGTATTTCTTCTGTCCATTACCCTTAATTTTATAAATGAGCATTTAGGGGCAAGAATGCAACCACTGCATCTCACAGACTCGGAACAGTGCTCTGAAAAAATCCTTCAGTCAATGCAATTTTTAAAAATCCAATCTGAACCATAGGCATTAAAATGATCTCTTGTGGAAGTAACTATAGTGACTCTCAAATCACTTTGCAGATTTCTTTGTTAGCATTTTCTAACTACAGAATCTTTTCATTTAGCTACATAAAACAGCATCTACAAATTGTTTAATCCTATAAATCATAGAACCTTATAGGAGGTAAACACGGCCTTTGACCCATCAAGCCCATGCTGAACATCAAGCACCAGTTTTACACTGATTCAAGTTTATTCTCCTTACATTCTTATTAATATCCCCTAGATTCTATCATTCATCCGAAGGTTAATTAAACTACCCACACAGGTCACCCAAAGGAAACCCATGCAGTCAGAGGGGAAACGGCAACTCCAGAAACACACAGCACCAACGGCCAGGGTTGTACTCGGGTTGCAAAAATTACGAGGCAGCTGTAGCTTCATTAGCAGTGCTGTGGTGCCAGGCTGTATTGGATTCCCCATCTTTAGAAATGTTCACCCAGCAGGGAGTTTGGAACGCTGCTTTGGATAGACAGTGGAGGGCTCCTTGTATCCTTTAGAACCACATCCATGTTAAGTACCTGAGCACAAGCCAAAATCAGACAAAAGAAAAACAAAGTGTAAGTTAAGTGCCTAGTCTCAACTAAAATGTAATTACAGCTACATTTCTACATTCCTTCCTTGATGTATTATGAGATATAAATAACTTTTATAAACATGTACCTCCATGTTATAAATATAGTGGAGACTATGTAAAACGTAAAAGTGCCTTTAGAAAATACACAGAGAAATAATTTTTGTGCAGTCTAAACATAGTTGTGATCTGAATCATCCACTTCCACAGGAAGTCTTAAATCTTTAACAGTAAGTGAAACCAAATGGTTTCTTTGTGCTGAATAAGCTCCTTATGGAAATCTCAAATACACATAAAGGAAAGTCATAACTGACACCTACTTTCTTTCCCTTCTTTTCACAAATAGTACCAAATGTGGAAGTTGTTTCTGATAACATTTAGTGAAAATTAATTTGCCCCTGTCCAAGTACATCAAATATAACACATTGGAATGAAAAACCTATTAACCATTCACCTGGAGTGGAATATAATGAAAAGAGTAAAAATGACCTCATTTGGCTAACAGTCAAACAAACAAATTTAAAGCCCAACATCAGCAACAAGTGCATTTTTGTCCTATTTTCTAAACACTGACTTTCAGTTAATTCTGGACATCATCAACATTCATTAGCTAACATAGATATTTCTGCCCAAGCATAAGAAGTTCATTGATGAAGAAAGTGAAGGCGGCCAGGCTTCAGACATTACCTATGGTGTCCTAGGGCTCCAGCAATCACAACCATCTAAATATTTGTCAGGTATGAATCCAATCATTGGAGCATTTTTTTTCTGATTTCCATTAACTCAGTTTTACCATGACTCCTTAAGGCCACATTTTGTCAAATGCTGCCTTGAAGTCTGGGGCAAATCATGCTCACATCAACTCCAGGTCCTGACAAAGGGTCTTGGCCTGAAACGTCGACAGCGCCTCTCCCTATAGATGCTGCCTGACCTGCTGTGTTCCACCAGCATTTTGTGTGAGTTACCTCCAGAATTCAGCTCTTAGATCCATGCTTGGACCAAAGTTTTTGTGTGTTCTGAAGCCAAGTGCTTTTGGCCAAACCCAAAACAGGCATTGGTGAAAAGGTGAATGTTAATGACACTGTTGTGACTGTGATCAAAGTCAGTGGAGAAATAGTAAAGCTGGTGATATAGAAGTATTTATTTAGCACTACAAGGAGGCATTCTCATGGAGACACACTTGTTAGAGGCTCTCTGACCCAACATTACATCATATTTTTATAGGTAATGGCAGGACAATTCTATAGTTATAATACATCCACAATGCATCCTTTGAGTTACATAAAATTTTTAAATACCTAGATCTTCATATCAACACTCCAGACATCCTAAATTGAACATTAATTCCTGCTATCTCAGCTGCATTCATGCATATGCAGACATCTCAGGTCAATGGGGTGTTTCCTGGTTTACAATCAACCCCATTCTACAGCTCCTAGAAGACTATCGTTCTGAGCTGCATTTTAAAGTCAATCTACAGTCCACATTCACATCTGAAGATTGGTTGCTCTTAAAAATAGTATCTGCTATATTTCATAACCCCAGAATGCACTCGAACAACACCTTTGATCATTTTACTATTAATTGATATTGTGCACTAATTAGCTGAATTGCATATATTCCATCTTTTGAGGACAGGTCATACCTGTCAGGTATCACTTTGTCAGGTGGATACCTCATTGTAGCTGTACTGGAACAGCCTTGTTAGAGATGCTGGGTCAGGAGTGCAAGTTAGATATTATCTCATTATGTAGCCTTTACTGTAAGCCATTCTTGTTATCACATGGAGCAAGTCAAACTCGGCTTAAGTTTGACTTCAGTGACAGAGAAGATTTCAGGAGAAAGCTGAGATGGATCATATGCTTAGCTCTCCTGGCTGAACACAGCTGCAAATGTTTTAGCGTTCTCTTTAGCATTCACATGCTGGGCCCTGCCATTACTGGGGATAGGGATGTTCTTGGAGCCTCCACCTCTTTATAATATTGACATTTCTAATTCGATGTTGCATGACTACAGAGTTTATACCTGATTTGTTGATTGTGAGGTGGCATAACTCTGTCTCTTCAACGTTAATTTTGTTGGTTGATTCACATACAGTCCAAAATGCCAGGACATCCTTTTTTGGCGAGCTGTTGTAACCTTGGATGTTCCTTCCCTTTCCAGAAAAACACCCTAAGCCAGGAATGAGGTAAATAAGTAGCTTCAGCAGAGTTGCCAAAGCCTAATTACGCAGGATCTGTCATACAAGTCAAGAAGCTTACTGCATATTTCCAGTCCAAACCTGTGGAAGTCTAAAATTCCCAGGGAGAGGGTTAATGATGGACTCTCAGAATGCTGGCTCACAACTCTGAAGCTACTGTCATCTAATCAAAATGAAAACATTGTTGTGGTGATCTAAGCTGGAATATGAATATTTGAAACAAAAACATCCCAAGATTTTACCAATGGTGAAAGGTTATTAGCCAAAACAGGAAAAATTTGCTTAAGAGCCTAAATGCCTGATCATAGAGCTGGGCTTTAAATTAGGTTTAGATGCAGGAATAAGTTTCAGTGTTCCCCATGATTGACCCAGAGGAAATCTTGTGTTTTCAAAACTGAGTGCCAGATCAGCAATCTGACAGCAGAGAGATTTACAGGGATGATGAAATAAGATGGAGAGTTGAGGCAGAATATCATCAGTGCATGTATGGAACATGAACTCAATCTCTGGAAAGCACTAGCAGGGGTTGGTATATCGATGAAGTAAAGGAGAGGGTGAGGATAGACGTTACATGAATTGGGGGTAAAAATAACAGGATTCATTGCTGGAATTGTTCCCAGTATATCTGTTTATGATAAAAACACACCAGTCTGTGCGCCCGGCACATAATTCTCCATAGCTTCTGCCATCTCCAACGGAATCCCACCACCAAGCACATCTTCCCTCCCACCTCCACTTTCCACATGGATTCCCTTGTCTTTTCATCCCTCCCCACTGATCTCTCTCCAGTTACTTATCCTTGCCATCGGAACAAGTGCCACACCAGCCTCTAAACCTCCACCCTCACTACCATTCAGGGACATCTATCAGGAGTGCTTCATATGCAAGGCCTTAATATTATTAAGGATCACACCCATCCATCCAGCTTCTTCTTTGACTTTCTACCATCAGCAGAAGACTCCAATGCATGGAAGCAGTCAGGATGGGAAACATTTTCTTCCCTCAGGCCACTAGGCTTCTGAACTCCCTGCCACATCGTATTTGAAGTGTCACTTGTTAATCTGTACTGTACCTTACAATATTTAATTTATGCACTTTAGTTCATTTATTTATATGTAATTCATCTGTAGATTTCATCCTTAATTTCATAAGTAATTACGTGTATTGTGTGTTATGTATACTACAGTGCTTTACACTCTGGTTTGGAGAAACTTTTGTCTTATTTGAATATATACACGTATGTAGTCAAATGACAATAAACTTGACTTGACTTGATAACCTTCTTGGTAAGTGTGGGCATGGAGTAAAAAAGGTTAATGTGGAATTGAGATTATCATCAGATCAACTTTGATTTGCTTGAATGGCAGCCAGACTCTGGGGACCAAAATGGCCTACTTCAGCTCCTAATTCATATGTTCATGCCTTATTGAGAAACTTCACCAGGATGTAAAGCGTGATTACTGTCAAATTAGCAGGTGAAATATTATGCTGTTATATGATTGTGCGTCTTTGTGCACACACCACGGTCGTTGGGGACGCGTCAAGCTTATTGGCATGTGCTCAAGCGATTGAATGCACAGGTATAATGAAAATCTTACTTGCAACAGCATCATAGACACATGACAGGATAAAAGCAGCGTTCACAAGCAAACATAAACATAACAAACACAATTTTAAAACAACAAAGCTCATTTTGGTGAAAAGTGGTAAAAGTTGTAAAAGATCATTGTGTTGCTGTATTGATGTAATGATTAGGGTTTTGCCAGTTGGTTCAAGAACTGAATGGTTTAAGGGAAATAGCTGTGCTTGAACTTGAAGGTGCGGGATTTCAGGCTTCCCACTCAAAGGTAGCTGTGAAAAGAAAGCATGGCTCAGATGGTGGATATCTTTGATGATAGATGATGCCTTCTTGCGGCATCATCTTCTGTAGATATTACCAAATGTGGGGAGGAATGCTGTGCTTGCTTGCTCTCTGCAAATTTCTTATGTTCTTCTGCATTCTAATTGCTGTAACAGACCATGATGTAACCAGTCAGCTTACTTTGAATGGTTAATCTGTATAAGCTTGTTAGAGTGCTTGGTGACAAGATGAATTTCCTTAACCTTCTAAGAAAGATGCTAATGTGTTTTCCTTATGATTGCATCTATGGGCTGGACTCAGGACAGGGCATCTGATATGTTAATGCCCAGGAACTTGAAGCTGCTGACACCAGGACTGACCCCCAACATAGACGGTCACCTTCCTTCCCTTTCCTGAAGTCAACAATCAGCTCTTCAGTTTTGCTAATATGGGGTGAGAGGTTGTTCTTGCAGCACCACTCATCTAGGTATCCTATCTCGCTCTGGTAAGTTAACTCATTGCCTCCATTGATTCATTCAACAAAAGTAGTACCATCAGCAAATTTGAAGATGGCATTGGAGCTGTGTTTAGTCACACAATTATGTACATAGAGAATCCAGCAGAGGGTTAAGCACACAGCCTCGAAGTGCACCTGTGTTGAAGGCCAGCAAGGAGGAGATGTTACCATTCCTCATTGTATGAGGTCTGCTGATGAGGAAATTGAGTATTGATTTGCAGAGGGACATCCAGAAGCTCAGGTCTTAAAGCTCGTCAGTGAGTTCAGATGTGATGATGGTGCTGAATGCTGAACAGCAGTCATTCAACAACAGCCTGAATGAGTTCCTGTTGTCCAGATCATAAGAGCGGCAGCCAGAGAAATCGCATCAGCTGGTGACCTGTTGTAGCAGAAAGCAAATTGGAATTGATCCGGGACAACTCTAAGACAGGAGTTGATTCACGCCACAATCAAGTCATGAATGTCTCATTTCCTGCAGACAGGTTGTGTAACTCCAGAGGTTGTGTTTGTACATGCTCAAAAATTGTGACTTTTTTCTGTCTTTCACAAGAAGTTGAGACACATCCTCTGGGTGTGTTTCTATTCAAATTCAATCACAACAAGGCACAGGTCAGAGCAGATATCAACCCCTCAGGCTGTCAGATAGTCAGAGAAAGCTCCAATATCCAGCTTATGCTGGGTTTAATTCTGGTTAAGATGGCGCCAGCAAACAACGATTCCTTGGGTGACATCTTTTAGATAGCAAATATTTCCACTTATTTCACTTTTTTTTACACATCTTGCTTGTTATTTTTGTCTTGTATGTGCTACGGAAACTTTTGGAGCCCTTGACATACAGTTTGAATCTCGATAGAAGAATCCAGCGTCACGTGTCCAGAGAGCTGCCGTGTGGAGACCAGAGAAGGGGGGGGGGCGCGGGGGAGCGAGGCTGAAAAGGACCAAGAACACAAACTGACTCGTGGAAAAGGCCAGAGACATGAACGAATTCATCTCGAAGTGGCGAGGAAAACTGAAGCATTGAGTGAATGCAGAGTGGGTCAGCAATGGCTCCCAACAAAGATGGTCAGCAGCCAGTTTGGCGCATTTGGCCCTGTGCTGGCGGTCACTCTTTACAAAATGACTGAGTTCGTGCGGCCGCTCTCCTCAAATGCAGACAAAAATACGTTCCCATATTCTGAGATTTATGTGATTACGTGATTGTACTTTATATTGATTTCCTTTGCTTTTTTGGTGCATTCTTGTGGATGATTGGCGGGTGGATGATCTGTTAATTTTTTTGAGTAAAAGTGGGTGTTGGGGGTTTGATGCTATTGTCGCTGTTCTCTTCTGCAAGTGAGAGGGATGGGGATTGTTGTGTGTAGGGGTCATTGATTGTTATTGTGGCTGGTATTTTTGCTGTGAGTTGGGGGTGGGCAGATTTTGTTTATCAGTTATCAGGTTTATTATCACCAGCACGTGATGCAAAATTTGTTAACTTAGCAGTAGCATTTCAATGCAATACATAATTTAGCAGAGAGAGAAAAATAATAATAAATAAAATAAAATACAATAATAAACAAGTAAATCAATTACATATATTGAATAGATTTTTTAAAAGTGCAAAAACAGATATACTGCATAGTAAAAAAGTGAGGTAGTGTCCAAAGCTTCAACGTCCTTTTAGGAATCCGATGGCAGAGGGGAAGAAGCTGTTCCTGAATTGCTGAGTGTGTAGCTTCAGGCTTTTGTATCTCCTACCTGATGGTAACAGTGAGAAAAGGGCATGACCCGGGTGCTGAAGGCCCTTATTTTTTTTCTTGCCGGTTAGGGAGGAGTTGATGTCGTTACTTTCATCACCCATGGTCTTTCTGTATTTAATGGCAATCTGGAGTAGACATGTATCAGAGCTGATTTATACATGCATATTTTGACAATAAAGTGAACCTTTGAACCTTTGACTTGACAGATACTGTTCACTCCCTCATCACTGTCCCAATGACATCTGACCCCTGTCGAAGAATCAACCCAGCTTCCTCCCCAGAATTGTCCCAGTTTCAGCCCGGCTGTTCCCTCAATGCTATCACAACATTAGCCTGAATGCTCCCTCTATTCTGTCCCAGTGTCACTCTAAAGTCCCAGTTCGTGAAGGCACAGGGAACTGAGCTTGTACTGAACTTTCAGCACTGTAACAATGCAGAATATTTACCAGCCATCTTTCACAGGACAAGCTCCTGTGGACCGCGATGTGATAATAACCAGGTGATGCATTGTAGGAACCGTTTGGAAGATAAATGTTGGCTGGACGTTGTGGTACCCATATTTTATTTTGAAATTCATTCACCTGAAGAGGTGTGCAGTTTACAATGTACTGTATGTACGAAAGAGCTCCATCTGTAGTGCAGCACTCTTCCAGTATTGCACTTGATTTAGAGCTTATAACTTGGTCCACTTAGTGCAGAAGGCAATTTTTAATTCTTAGCCCCGTTGGAAATGTTATATTGTTCACCCCTTATTGCCCTGAAGCAAGGAGGAATTAAGAGTCAACTACATTGGTGGATATAGAATCTGACCAGGTTAGGGTGGAAGAATTCAGTGTCTGAACAGATTTTCATGATCGCTCATTAGTCCTGAGACTAATCTTTTTTTTCAAAGTGGCCAGATATATTTAATTAAAGTTCCCTGTCACCATGATGTGTTTATGCTCACATTAGTGCATCAATGGTCTGGAATTCTGGGTGCTAGGCCAATAATTTCATCAACATGCCACCATTTTCCATGAAGGGCCTTAAATCACAAACTACTGCCTTGGAGTCATAATTGTTACCAGTTAATCCACAACATTGCCCCTGTTGTGGTCAGAATGAGAATCAGGTTTATTATCACTGACATATGTGGTGAAGTTTACTGTTCTATGGTTCTATGGCAGCAATACAGTGCAAGACACACATCATTACATTACGGTAAGTAGGTGGGTAGTAACAAAGGGGAATAGTGAACTAGTGTTCATGGATTGTTTATAAATCTGATATGTCAGTATACTAAGTTCTTTCTCATTTCTAATTTCTTCCCTTGGTATTTATTCCAGAGTCAAACTCTACTCCATATATCACATCAATGGTTATCTTCAAATCCCATTTCTCTACTCACTCAGTATGTATTTAGAGTGGAGTGTGTTGGACTGGATTATATTTCATCTTCCACCTTCTTTTCCTCTATAGATTCAATGCATTGAACTTGCACCTCACGTTTTCATACATAGGATATTGGTGACAATCCAATTGAATACTTTTCACCAGTATTCATGAAGGAAAAGGACTTTGTTATTGTAGAGCTCAGCAAAGTGGAAGATGAAGATGACTGGAGAATGGTTTCCATTTTCAAGAAAGGCAGCAGGAAAAAATCTGGCAATTACAGACCTATGAGCCAACAACTGTAGAAGTTATTAAAATTTTAAGTTCTGACAAATCTGATTAATAATCACATGTAAAGCAGGGACTAATCAAGATATCCCTCAGACAGCACAGCTTCTTGTTCTTTCTTCTTTTTATTGGTGTCATCAAAAATAATTAAAGTATGAAACTTTCCAACATCCTAAACAAATTGTTAATTGGAAAGACATTATGGAACTTGATTCTATCCTGAGAAATGCATCTTTATTGACAAGCCTATCAGGAACTACAGTATTTTGAACTTTATTTGTTATTCTCTTCGGGTGCACTTTGAGTGACCTTTGGGTTTTATACAACACACAAACAAGACAGGAGAGTGGATAACTGTGCCTGACTCCAGAATTGATGCAGTACCTATCTACGGGTTAAAAAGGGATCACTTACAAAAAAGGTCGCCATGGTTAAACAACTCCGTCCTTGAACTCAAAAGATCATGCAGAACAGCTGAGAGAAAATGGGGGGCAGCTGACTAGAAGTCCACCATCAAGAAGAGAAAATCTGCAGATGCTGGAAATCCAAGCAACACACACAAAATGCTGGAGGAGCTCAGAAGGCCAGGCAGCATCTATGGAATAAAATACTGTTGATGTACTGAGTCATGCCGAAGGGTCTTGGCCCAAAATGTTGTCTGTACTTTATTCCATAGTCGCTGCCTGGCCTGCTGAGTTCCTCTAGCATTTTGTGCGTGCTTCTTAGAAGTCCACCATAGTGTTTTCAAGGAAAAACAAGGCTCTTTTCTTGCTGCTATATGCACTGCAAGAAAAGTCAATTTTTCCAAGATTATTATAGAAAATAACTGTGATTCAAGAATATTATTCTCGACTATGCATTAAGGAAGAGGATCTGTCCTGGATCCAACACACAAGTGCAATTGTGAAGAAAGCATGGCAGTACCTCAACTTCCTTAGGAGTCTGTGGAGATCTGGCATGACATCTAAAACTGACAGATTTCTATAGACGTGTCGTGGAGAGTATATTGACCAGCTGCATCACAGCCTGGTATGTAAACGCCAATGCCTTGGAATGGAAAATCCTACAAAAGGTAGTGGATTCAGCTTAGTACATCATGGGTAAAGCCCTCCCAACCATAGAGTGCACCTACATGAAACGCTGACAATAGGAAAGCAGCATCCACCATCAGAGAACCTCACCACCCAGGCCATGCTCTTTTCTCACTGCTGCCTTCAGGTAGAAGATACAAGAGCCTCAGGATTCATACCACCAGGTTCAAGAACAGTTACTACCCCTCAACCATCAGGCTCCTGAACAAAAGGGAATACTACACTCATGCCCATCCATTGAATTGTTCCCACAACTAATGATCTCATATTAAGAACTCTTTATCTTGTTATTTCATGTTCTCATTATTGCTATTTATTTATATTTGTGTTTACATAGTTTGTTGTCACCTGCACTGTACTTGACCTTTCATTGATCCTGTTATAGTTAATTTTCTATAGATTTGCTGAGTATGCCTGCAGGAAAATTAATCTCAGGATTGCATGTGGTGCATATATGTACCTTGATAATAAACTTTACTTTGACTTTACTTTGGGAGTAAAGCTGCAGATACTGGTAACCTCTACAGCCAACCTCATAAAAAGACAGCAACCATGTTAATATATACAAGTATTTCTGATTGAGAACTGTATAAGATTGTAATAAAGAGTAAACTGTCTACTTGCTGTCTCGAGCCTGTCCCTACCACACTTTTTACTGACTCTTTTAATAGTGGTTTCAATTCTGTTACAAAAGTTATTAACATCTCTGTTGAAACTAGAGTTTTTCCAGATGCCTTCAAAACTGCAGGTGTCAAACCCCTACTTGAAAAGCCAAAACACCCTGAAATGCTTTTACATCCATGAAAAAAGAGAAGTGCCCCAAAGAATATAAATGACAGTTAAACGTGTGAACCCAAAGTACCCCCCCGTTCCCCCTCACGCATAAGTGGCAGCAAGCAACAATCCACCCCCCCACCAGCAAAACAAAAAGCACACCCACTACCTAGCACAAGAGTGAGCTAAGTGAGATTCTTGAGAAAGTCATTTTCAACCAACTCAACAACTTTCTGAATGAAAACAATATTCTAGAAAAGTTTCAATCAAATTATAGAGCAAACCAAAGCACAGAGATAGCCCTTAGAAATTTGTCAATGACCTTAGGCTCTGCGCTGATGCCAATAGTCTCAGTTCTAATTCTTCCAGACCTTAGTGCTGCCTTCAGCACAACTGAACACACTATTTTCTTCCATCACCTTGAGACTAGGTTGGCCTTTCTGGTAGTGCATTTAATTGGTCTCATTCATATATCTTACAGAGAAATTTTTTGTTGATATTGGACACCAGTTTCCTTTAGTGTTGCTCAGGGAAGCTGTCTTGGTCCCCCACCCCTTCTTCTTATACATGCTCCCCTTAGAAACATCATTAGAGAACATAAACTTCATTTTCACAGTTATGCAGATGACACACAAAATGTCCTTTGAGGCTGATGATAACACCCTATCTTCTCTGACTTCTGGTATGGCTGCAATAAACAAATGGATGAGCAAGAATTTCCTCAAACTAAATGAAGATAAAACTAAAGTACTTTTGGTTGTTCCCAAAGCCAAAAGAGATAAACTTCAAATCAAATCAAGTTTAATTGTCATTCAAACCATACTTGGCTATAGCAGAAAGATTGGTTGGTCCCCAGGTCAAAAGAGATAAACATATTGATAAATTTGGGAAATTGGCTCTCCCTGTAAAATCAGAAGTAACAAGCCATGGTGTTATCCTTAATTCAGATTTCAATTTTAAATCCCACACAGTGACCAGAGCAGCATTTTTGCACTAAAGAAATAGTGCAAAGGTACATTTGTTTCTGTCATGTAATGATGCTGAGGAACTAATTCATGCCTTTATATTGAATAAACTGTATCACTGCATTGCACTTCTTACTGGCCTTCCAAATCAATCTATTGACAAACTTCAACTCATTCAGGACACCATTGCTGGACTTCCACCAAAAACCAGGATGAGAGAACATATCATTCTCATACTAGCTTCCGATATCTCTTGGAATTAATTTTAGTCCTGTCTTTGAAGCTCTTAATGGTTTGGGACTGGAGTACATCACAAAATCATTTTTAGTTTTATAAACTTGCTCGAACTCTCAGGTCTTTTTTTCGCAGTCTCTTAAATATAAAAATATCTCCCTCAAAAGATAACTGGCAGGTCAGCTTTTATGAACGCCACTCCCAAACTGTGGAATTCCGTACCTAGAACTATAAGGGACGCAGACTCAGATGACACTTTTATTTGCCATCTCAAAACCTATTTAGTTAACCTTGCTTTTAACTAACATCTTTTTGACTTTTATTTTCATGTTTATTCTAATTTTTAAATTTCATTTCATATTTGTACTTTTATCTCACTGTAAAGCACATTGAACTCCATACATCTGTATGAAAAGTGCTGTATAAATTAAGTTATTATTATTATTATTATTATTTATTTTCCACCCAATGATCTGGACAACACTACATGCAGTCTATATGTGTACAGCAGTTGGATCCAATTCCTGATTCCTTCCCCAATGCCCATTTTTGCGAGCACATTCAGATTTCGATGTCATGATGATGAAGCCAGTCAGCATACTTCCAAATCAGGAAGCTTTGTATAGTGCAGGTGTTGCTTCTATGCAGACGCCAATTGATCTCCTTCTTGGGGCAACTAACTTTGCAAATTCATTTTCTTGAATGTTCCCCACAGGGAATGATTTATGATGTGCTTTTACTTTAACTATATTGTATTCTTGCCCTCAGACTGTTTTGATAATCAGCAACAGATACAAAGCCTCTTGCTTCCCATTGAAGCAAGAAATCAATTACATACATACCCCTGTCCAACTGCATAACTATTCGTGGGGAAATGTCAGGGTGACTAACTGCAATCCCATCTACTATAAATTGACTGAGCCATCATTTTACCTGGCAGTTTTAAAGTTATTTCTTCCTGTACTGTATCTTGTGGCTTTCTATTTCACAAGCTACTTTATGATTCCATCCTTCTCCACAAAGGATCGCTACATCAACAAAATTTTTAGGGGTCTGATTGGTGATTTGATCCCCGTATCCAGCTGCCTCTTATTTTTGTCTTGGTATGAATGGCCCCTTGGATTATTCACAGTGATAAAAGGCATTTATGCACCTCACCGCAATAGCTGAAATTATGAGCAAGAAAGATGAGGATCGTGATTTGCCCAAATACTTTATCTTGACCCTGCACTATCAGAATCTACCGGGCTATGTGATTTCAGCTACCTGCAATGTGCACTGTGCTTCATCTGTCGGCCAGGCAATACTGCTCAGGTTTATGTTCGGTAAGGACCATTCAGGGATCAGGCTAATTATGCACGCAGTGTTTTACTACCTAAAAACTGCTGGAATGTGTTGTTTGAAGACGGAAAAGCCTTGCTGACCTGAAATTAGCAGCCAGCATGTTTAAGCAACCAACCCAAATCTCCCATTCCCAAAGATGACTTTGCATCCTAAAGAAGCAAGAAGAACCAAGAATGTATCAAGAAACTGGTGATGTTCTCCCCTTAGCTATACATCATCATTTGCCCATCCATAGTTCTGAATGCTCACTTTATACCCATCCAGAGTAAAAGCTGTGCCTTTAATTTATGAATCTCATGTTGATACTTCGTGTGATCAGTGATTTTATTTTTATCTCCCTTATCCAACTTATGGAGGACTTTTACTATCGGATGTAAGTTAGCACACTTGTTAATGACTTCTTTAATCACAGCCTTACAGTTCCTGCCTGACAGCTCTTCCTTTTTTAGCAGGCCTGTTCAGACTATGCCCTAAACAGATTGTCTTCTAACAAATGTATCTGGGTTTTTTTTTGTTACTCCTCTGAAATGCTCTTGCATAACTTCAGAACTTAATCTTGCTTTACTATTCTCTTACACAATTCTTTCACACGCTGGCTATCTAGAATCTTCTCAATGCCCCTGTCTGGTGGGTTTTGAACACGTCAATACTCTTTCAGCAAATGCAAACCATCTGGGATGTTTATGATTCAGGTGCTCCTGGAGACCCCTTTCTGAACACTCAGTAGTCATTATCTGCAACCACTATTTAGATTCAGTCAGAAGGTTAAAGGAGGCAACCAGTATTATGGCCTGATACTGTTGAATGTGGCCAGGGAGGTGTACTGTAAACCTCTTTAAACCCTTAACAACAGTCTATTTTTGTTAAATTACTTGTAGGTCATGACAAGTCAATTTCCAAGTATTATTGAACAACTCTCAGGGCAAACTTCCAATATTTACACATTCCTATCTAATAAATTACAGTACTTCCTCTACTTTCCCTGCCTGTTGATTCGAACACAGTGTTCGAATCAATCCCCCCAGAAACACCAACGCGTTGACCTTCTTGCTAGGACTTTGGCGAGGTAAGTGGACTTTGTTTTTTTGCTTGCAGTTTTTTTGGAGGAATAGAGAGCATGTCTGTAGGGTTAGTACTTTGTTCTGGGTGTCAGGTGTGGGAACCCCCCAGTCTTCCAAATGGCCACATCTGCACCAGGTGCACTGAGATGCAGCTTCTGAGAGACCGTGTTAGAGATCTGGAGCTGCGGCTTGATGACTTAAAGCTTATTAGGGAAAGTGAGCAGGGGATAGATAGGAGCTATGAGGAGTTAGTCACCCCGAGGCTGCAGGAGTTAGATAAGTGGGTGACTGTCAGGGAAGGGACGGGAAGAGCTCAGAGAGTAGAGAGCACCCTGTGGCCATCCCACTCAGTATCGTTATCTCATTTTGGATGCTGCTGAGGGGGATGACCTGGCAGAGGACAACCATGGCAATCGGGTCTCTGGCACTGAGCCTGGTTCCGTCGTGCAGAAGGGAGAGAAGAAGATGAGGAATGTGGTAGTCATAGTGGATTCCATAGTGAGCGGAACAGACAGGAGATTCTGTCAGCCTGATAGAGATACCCGCGTGGAGTGTTGCCTCCCAGGTACCAGGGTACAGGATGTCTCGGATCAGGTGCAGAGTATTCTGAAGGGAGAGGGTGAACAGCCAGAAGTCTTGGTACATGTTGGTACCAATGACACAGGTAGAAAAAGAGAGGAGGTCCTGAAGAGAGAATTGAGGGAGTTGGGTAGAATGCTGGAAAGCAGGACCTCCAGGGTAGTAATCTCAGGACTGCTGCCTGTGCCACGTGCCAGTGAGTGCAAGAATAGCATGATCAGGCATATTAATGCGTGGCTGAGAGAATGGTGTAAGGGGCAGGGCTTCGGGTTCCTGGATCATTGAGGACTTTTCTGTGCGAGGTACAACCTGTACAAAAAGGACAGGCTACACCTGAACACAAAAGGGTCCAATATCCTAGAAGGCAAATTTAATAGAGCTGTTAGGGAGGGCTTAAACTAATTTGGCAGGGGGATGGGAACCGGAGTGATAGGGCTGAGGAAGGGGAAAGCAGAAATAAATCAAAGATAGCATGAAGCAAAGATGATAGGAAGGAGAGGCAGGAGATGAGGCATAATCACAGCCAGTGGGATGATTTTATAACAGAAAGCAACAAATATTGGACTGAAAGCATTATATTTGAATGCATGCAGCATAATAAATAAAATGGATGATCTTGAAATTCAGCAAGATTGGCAAGGATGACATTGTGACCATCTCTGAAACTTGGCTAAAGGATGGCCATTGGGAGCTGAACATCCAAGGATATATGGTGTATCGGAAAGATAGGTTAGTAGGCAGAAGTGGTGGTGTATTGCAGTGTATAAGAAATAATAGTAAATCATTAGAAAGCGATGACATAGGATTGGAAGATGTGGAGTCTCTATGCATTGAGTTAAGAAATGGCAAGGGTAGAAGGACCCTAATGGCAGTTGTATAGAGGTCTCCAAACAACAGCCAGGATGTGGATTACAAATCCAGGAGATTTCAAGAGTAGGAGATAGAAAAGGTGCGTCAGAAGGGCAATATCATGATAGTTGTTGGGGATTTTAACATGAAAGTGGATTGAGGAAACCAGGCCAGTACTGGACCTCAAGAGAGAGAATTTGTAGAATATCTAAGGAATGGCATTTTAGAACAGCTTGTTGTTGAGCCCACTAGGAGATCGGCTGTGCCAGATTGGGTGTTGTGCAGTAATCCGGAGTTGATAAGAAAGCTTAAGGTTAAGGAACCCTCGAGGAACAGTGATCACAATATGACTGAGTTCACTTTGAAATTTGAGAAGGAGAAACTAGATTACAATGTGTCAGTATTTCAGTAGAATAAAGGAAATTACAATGGCATTAGGGGAACTGGCCAGGGTTGACTGGAAAGGGATACTAGCAGGAGGGACAGCAGAGCAGCAATGCTGGAGTTCCTGTGAGAAATGAGGGAAGTGCAAGACAGATATATTCCAAAATAAGAAGAAATTTTCAAATGAAAGGACACTACCATGGCTGACAAGTGAAGTCGGAGCCAAAGTAAAAGCAAAAGAGAGGGCATACAAAGAAGCCAACACTAATGGGAAGATAGAGGATTGGGAAGCTTTTTAAAAATTTTCAGAAGGAAATTAAGAAGGTCATTAGGAAGGAAAAGATGAATTATGAAAGAAGCTGGTGACTGATATGAAAGTAGATACTAAAAGCTTTTTTAAGTATATAAAGAGTAAAAGACAGTTGAGCGTAGATATAGGACCAATAGAAAATGATGCTGGAGATATTGTAATGAGAGACACAGAGATGGCAGAGGAACTGAATGCGTATTTTGCATCAGTCTTCAAGTGGAAGACATTTGCAGTATAGCAGACATTCAAGAGTGTCAGGGAAGTGAAGCATGTGCAGTGAAAATTACGACTGAGAAGGTGCTCAGGAAACTTAATGGTCTGAGGGTGGATAATTCTCCTGGACCTGATGGAATGCACCCACAGGTTCTGAAGGAAGTAGCTGGAGAGATAGCAGAGGGATTAACGATGATCTTTCAAAAATTGATAGAGTCTGGCATTGTACTGGATGACTGGAAAATTGCAAATGTAACTTCGCTATTTAAGAAGGGTGGGAGGCAGCAAAAAGGGAACTATAGACCTGTTAGCCTGACATCAGTGGTTGGGAAGTTGTTGGAATCGATTGTTAGGGATGAGATTACGGAGTACCTGGAGGCACATGACAAGAATGGCCAACGCCAACATGGTTTCTTGAAAGGAAAATCCTGCTTGGCTAACCTTCTGCAATTTTTTGAGGAAATTCCAAGCAGGTTAGACAAAGGAGATGTAGTAGATGTGGTGTACTTGGATTTTCAGAAGGCCTTTGACAAGGTGCTGCACGTGAGGCTGCTTAGCAAGATAAGAGCCCATGGAATTACAGGTGAGTTACTAACATGGGTGGAGCATTGACTGATCAGCAGAAAACAGAGAGTGGGAATAAAGGGATCCTATTCTGGCTGGCTGCCGATTACCAGTGGAGTTCCACAGGAGTCGATGTTGGGACCGCTGCATTTTACAATGTATTTCAATGATTTGGACTGTGGGATTAATGGATTTGTGGCTAAATTTGCTAATGATACAAAGATAGGCGGAGGAGCGGGTAGTGTTGAGGAAACAGAGAGCCTGTAGGGAGACTTAGATAGTTTAGGGGAATGGGCAAAGAAGTGGCAAATGAAATACAATGTTGGAAAGTGTATGGTCGTGCATTTTGGTGGAAGAAATAAACAGGCAGACAATTATTTAGATTGGGAGAGAATTCAAAATGTAGAGATGCAAAGGGACTTGGGAGTCATAAAGGTTAACCTCCAGCTTGAATCGGTGGTGAAGGAGGTGAATGTAATGTTGGCACTCATTTCTAGAGGTATTGAATATAAGCAGGGATGTGATGTTGAGGCTCTACAAGGCACTTGTGAGACCACACTTGGAGTATTATGTGCAGTTTTAGGCTCCTTATTTTAGAAACGATATACTGACATTGGAGAGGGTTCAGAGAAGATTCACAAGGATGATTCCAGGAAAGAAAGGGTTACTGTATGAGGAACCACTGGCAGCTCTTGAGCTGTATTCCCTGGAGTTCAGGAGAATGAAGGGGAATCTCATAGAAACATTCCGAATATCAAAAGGCCTGAACAAATTAAATATGCCAAAGTTATTTCCTATGGTAAGGGAGTCTAGGACAAGAGGGCACGACTTCAAGATTGAAGGACGTCCATTTAGAACAGAGATGTAGAGAAATTACTTTAGCCCGAGGGTGGTAAATTTGTGGAACTTAGTTCCACGAGTGGCTTTGGGGGCCAAGTCATTGGGTGCATTTAAGGCAGAGATAGATAGATTCTTGATTAGCCTGGGCATCAAAGGGTATGGGGAGAAGGCAGGGGAATGGGGATGACTGGAAGAATTGGATCAGCCCATGTTGGAATGGCGGAGCAGACTCAGTTGGCCGAATGGCCGGCCTCTGCTCCTATATCTTATGGTTATTGGTGAGAAATGCTGTTATCAATTACTTTTTCACAGCTACCACTTTCCTGCGACCATTTGGTTCTCAAACTAACTGCCAAAGCCCTAATCACTACAGTTTAGCAACACTTTGACCACCTTGCACTGAAATACTTTTTTTGGGTTCTAATAGTGTAATCTTGTAAACATTTTTGTGTAATTTATGAATGATTTAAGTTTTTCTTATGCTGCTTATATGCTATTTGCCTGCGATGCTGCTGCAAACAAGTTTTCAATTGCACCTGTGCATATTACAATAAACTCAACTTTGTCTTTGAAGTAGATTGATGGGAGACAAATTAGCTGGACTGGATTTATCTTGCATTTTGCCAACAGGGCACCCTTAGCAATTTCCCTTAACGCTGATAGATGCCAGTGTCGTAATTCTACAGCATGGATAAAGTTGCTGCTGGTTCCAAGCACTGGTGTTCAGTACTGCATCTTGATGTTTTCTTGTTTCCTTTCCTTTCCTTTGCTGTATCTTGAGCTGTCAGGCATTTTTGATGGCACAGAAGTCAGAGGAGGACATGATGGATCATCTACTTGACACTTCATACTTCTAGTTGAATGTGAATACTCCAACGCAGTCTTGCACTCACTTGTTTTGCCCTTGCAAGACAAAACCTAATGTTGTCAAGTTGCCCCAGTGATGAAAGCATGGAACAACTTAGTCATACAAACTAGGCTAACCTAATATTCCTTGATTTAAAATGGGTTGCAGAAAGATGATCAAATGATCATAGTGCCCTTGACGAGGGAGTGGAAAACTTAGCCGTGGTTCCTATTCCTGTTCATTGATTGCAAACATGGTGAGAAGCAATTTCTGTAGGAAGCTGCACCCTAGGTGTCTCAGCTTTCCCATGGTTGTTTTGACAAAAGCTGACAAAGAGGAGCTGATGAGAGATGAGGCTAAAAATGGAGGAAGAGAAGAATGTTTGTATATGAATATGTTTAAATAATAAAGAATATGTGTCCACCAGTATCTTGGGGTTTCTTAGATCATTCAGCTAATGGGCAGGTAGACAATCCAGAACCAAGTATGTGATGTATTTCCAAAGGCGCTCCTTTTTAAACCAAGAGTCCAACCTCTTAGGTAAACAGTAAGCATTTTTAAAAGTGCCGAGTATTCTCCCTGGGTCATGGCCAATACTTACCTCATTCAACATTTCTTTTTGTAGGATCTTGCTGAGCGTAATTTGCCACTTCATCTCCAACCTTTCAACATTCTGTAGCTATGACAAGTACTAAATAATTCTCTTCAATTAATCACTGTGGTCTCTCTTATTATATGCTTTCAAAGTAATTAATCGTAAAATTGCTACTGGATGAAATTTTCATCGATACATGGAAATGATGTGGTAGCTTATGCTAATAATTATTTCCAATCCTACTATTGACTGAGGATGAAGCAATTAACTTTTTTCCAAATCTGAATAAATGTTGATTGCTCAAATTTAAATATTCATCTTTCCAATCAGCAGTAGTGGCAGCTGCTGAACTCTGTGTTTTGAGCTGTGTACAGGAGGAAGTTTACTGATTTTGTATTCCCAGCATATTGAAGTGCTATAAGAGAGACCATCCGAGTAGGGAGAGAACATCATGGCATTAATTCACTGATCCATGCTCCCTTACAGACCAGAATAGCAATGCTTGCAAGTAGAAAATTGAATCATAGAGTTGCAGATTGGTACAACCGTCCATTCAGCTTAGTTTGCTTGTGGTGACTCTTTGAAGGTACTTACTATTGATTAAATCCCATAATAGTAAATACTTTCCTATCAATTCCCTTTTGAGAGTTACTTTAAACCTTCATCCCAGTATCGCAAAAACACACTGAACTATTATCTTGTCAAAAATTTAATGATCCAATTTGCCAATTTCTCAGTAGGCATGTCTAACAGTATCCTTTATTCCTGCTGATTCTGGTGCCTTCATGACATTAACAGAAAAGCAAAATAAATTCTCACTTAAAATATCAAAACACAGTAAAACCTTTCAAGGTTAATTTCCTATTATATTCTTTAAAAATTTAGATTTTTAAAGTGTAGTATCCTCGTATTTCATCTCACAGCAGCTTCATTTCTCCTCCTTCCCCCTCCACCATGATGTCAACAAACACTTAGTCTTTGCAGAAGAAATGTTTGGATGGCTGGGATCAATTGCGCCTTGCGCATTAGCAGTGGCTAAATCCATTTACTCTATCCTAGCTAGGAACATCCTGCTCTCCACAGCCTGATATTGCACTGTATACAAACTGAGCACAACTGATTCATTTTCAACCAAACTACATATTGGCAGAAACGCAAATACGAACTGGAGAAATGCTATCCTGAGGAAGTAGATCTTGAATGAGTCAAAATGGTTTGCAAGTTGAACAGCTTTCCTAGTATGTTATTCACAACGCTTCCTCTTTGCAATGCACCCTAGTCACTGGATTCTTTTCAGAAATTATTTAAGAAATAATAGATAAAACCTTTACATGCAAGTTGTGCCAAAATACAATGAATTGCAATCATTGTGCCAAAAAGTAAATCAGCAGAATGGTTTCTGTAGTTTACTCCGGCACTCAGTTGATGCAGCTGGTCTTCATCAATGGAAATTTCAACATCTCATTACTTCCCCACTGGAATTGATACAAATACACTTTTTGGCAACGGTGACAATCAATGCAAGGGGGAGGGGAAACATCTGCCGTAGTTGAGCTATAATCCACCTCCTTCAATTACATTGGACAACAAAGATTTCACTCTTGGGTGTACCTTATGGATTTTGGACTGCTGATTATGAAAATCACCATGAAATTTCCCTATCACACACCATTTTTAAAAATCTAATTAAATATTTGTTTTTAATTTAAATTATTATTTGTTATTTCTATTCATAATTCAAGTCAATTAAAATATTGCCTACAATGTAAACTGGAAAGTCTTCTGTCTTGTTCAGGCATGCCTCGGCATGCTTAAGTGGGGTGGATGCTGCATGATAGGAAAGGTTTTAGAAAGGCTATAAAAGCATCACTCACACACCCTTCTATGCATTGCATTTACATATATATTGGTTTGCGATCACATTGATGTGCACGCTCCACCTGCACAGCATACTGTGTGTACTCATTATAATAAAGCAATTGTATTTTCAGGAGTATTTGTAATAGCAAAACACCTCACCAGTGTTGCAACAGCCATGATGTTTTCTGTTGTACTTGTGGTGAGTATACACTTAAATCTCAAAGATAGAGCACGACTTCTCTTATTAAGAAGCCAATCAGCTCTACTTTTGGTGTAAAATTGGTGACCAAGACATAGCCTGGGCTTCTCACTTTTGTTGTGCAACATGCGCTGTCAGTCTTACAGCTTGGCTCAGAGGTACTCAAAAGTCAATGCCATTGCTGTCCTAGTGATATGATGAGAGCAGAAGGATGACGTGTCAGACTGCTACTTCTGTCTGACCAGTGTGTCTAGGTTGTCTGCTAAAAACAAGAAATCCATTGAATACCCCAGTCTCTCTTCAGCCATGAAACCTGTGCCACATGATGATCATCTTCCAGTATCAATGCCACTGGAGACATGAAGTTTACAAGAGACAAAGATACCATGATGCACAAGTCAGGAATGGAAAACAACACTGTACAGGTTTTCAACCCTTTACGTCCTATAAGCCTCATCTAATAGCTCAATCTGAGTTAAGTTACCTGCTCAGAGAATTGGGTTTGTCAAAGGCAAAAGAAGAATTACAGGGTTCAAGACTGCAACGATGGAATCTGCTGTCACCAGGCAGAACATTTTTCTGTAAATGATTTCAATATTTGAGACAGATGTTTCCCAGAATAACTGATGCCAAGATTAAGGAAGGCATTTTAGTTGGTCCACAAATCAAACAGGTCATCAATGACAGGCAAGTCAAAGAACTTCTAGAGGGACCAAAGAAAATCACATAGACGTCTTCAAGGATGTTGCTAGAAAATTTCTTGGCAATCTCAGAGCACCAGATTATGTGCAGCTGGTTGACAACATGTTTCAAGCATACAAAACCATGAAGTGCAACATGTCACTAAAGATACATTTTCTGCATTCCCATTTAGACATCTTCCCTATAAATCTTGGCACTGTCAGTGACGAGCATGGTGAAAGGTTTCACCCAGGCATTGTGATCATAGAGAAACAATATCAGGACAACTGGAATCCATCAATGCTGATTGATTATTGTTGGATATTTAACCGAGAATCAGACACCAAGTACAAACAAAAGTCATGAACAAAACATTTTAGTTTTGTTGAACTATTGCAAAGCGTCAGTATTGTTATGCAATTAAACACATTATATTTAATAAAAAGTAATTTTCTTGTTTCTCCAAATTCCTACATGATACAAGTAGGCTGAAATAATATCTGTGTTCAGCTTCAAGCGGTCTATAATTTTTAAAAATCTGAGTAAGTAACACTTTCCCAAAAAAAACTGCTGTCCAGTGTTATCTTAACTGAACCTTCCCACTTCACTTCACACCTACCCTGTGTCTGTCCACCATTAAGCACTACTGGGTATAGGTCATATCTTTCTTTTGAATGTGATGTTAAACAGAAATTGCATCTATTCTTTCAGATGGATGTAAAGGAAAATCCCATGGCCCTCTTTTGAAAGAGAACAGGGTACTCTCCCTAGTAACCTGACCCTATTTGTTCTTCAGACGACATCCTTAAAAAGCAGATTTTCTAGTCATTATTATTTTGCTGTTCATGGGTTTGTGCTGCATGCATATTAGCTGCTATAATTCCTAAACTAGAAACGGGATTGCAGTGCAAATATACTTAATTGGTTGTAGGAACTTCAGGGGAAAGGTATAACAGAACAACTTGGCTATCTTTTCTTCATTCAGTACAAAATTATACAGCACAAAAAGAGATCAAATCTCATTTAATGCCTCCCAATTTCTCACTTCATCTCCCCTCCCCACCCATTTCCCCCTCATCTGGTTTCACCTATCACCTGCCCATTTATACTCCTTCACCTCCCTCCATCTTCTTATTCTGGCTTCTTTCCTCATCCTTTCTACTTCTGATGAGGGGTCTCAGCCCAAAACATCACCTACTTACTCTTCTCCACAGATGCTGCCGAGTTCCTCCAGTATCCTGCGTGTATGCCCTAGATTTCCAGCACCCACCGAATCTCATGTTTACACACTGATGCACCATCAATAACTCACACTGAGACGTAAGGCGAGATATCGGCTTTTATTGACTGGAAGAAGGAACAAGCAGTGAGTGTCTATCATACAATGTCCTGGAGACTGAGGCCGAGCGTCAGGCCTCAGATCGCCTTTATACAGGGGCCTGTGGGAGGAGCCACAGGAGCAGTCAGCAGGGGCGTGTCCAGACAGGCACATAGTTCACCACACACACACTTCCCTACTTTCCCTACAGTTCTGTTAATCACACCTTTTAAATTCTAAATCCCATTCCAAAAATTCTATAGAATTAGCTTCCATCCCCCTTTTCATTCAGGTTCTAATCATTCACTTCATTGGCAGGACTGTTTTTTCTAAATCTATGCTTCATTATTAGAGTTTGCAAACATATAGTACATTCATAAGCCACAATTCATAGTATAATTTCTATTACTGCACTCATAATCAGCATGACATCGATTTTTCCTTTATATATGTTCTAGGACCAAACAGTAGAAGAGGTGTTTATTCTGGTTCCATCTTTTCAGCATGCTACAGCTGGAGGACCTTTCCCCATTTCTGCAATAGCTGCCTCAGGCATCAATATGGCCTCATTTCTTGGAAAGTGCCAGAATGTAACATTCATTCGTGAACAGCTCCTTACATTACAAGACGAGCAAATTTCAGTCAGATAGAAGGGCACCTTCTGCCCACTTGGTGACCTTACAGCAGCTGTCAGTGCTTACTATTCATCACCAGGAATAGCATTGAACATAAAGTTATGTGTTACTGTGGTGAACTACATTTACCTGTCTGGCCATGCCCCCCCGCTGACTGCTCCTGTGGCTCCTCCCACAGACCCCTGTATAAAGGCGATTGGAGGCATGGCTCCTCCCTCAGTCTCCAGGATGTTGTGTGATGGGCTGATGCTGCTGACCGTGCTTTCTTCCAGCTAATAAAAGCCTATCTCGACTCACGTCTCCGAGAGTTATTGATGGTGCATCAGTTACATAGCTGTATGTCTGGACCTCTGTAAAGATCACAGCTTTTCTTTCTGGATATTCCTGGCAAATGAACAGTCCAGAAGGAAATATTGACAGTTTCATCCCCTGTTCAATCACTTCAAAAGTGGTACTGAGACTCCAAATGTAAGAAGTATCTGACAGCATTTTGCCTGTCGTCACAATAGTCCTACAGTGGATGCAATCTCACTGGCTCTCCATTCAGTCTTGGATCACCTGGACAATAGTAATACCTACATCAGGCTGCTGTTTATTGATTTCAGATCAGCATTCAACACCATCAAACCCTCAGTACTATTCAATAAGCTTCAAAACCTGGGCCTCTGTACTTCCCTCTGCAACTGGATTTTTGACTTCCTCATTGGGAGACCATAATTAAAGCAAAACAGAAATAAAAAGTCTACCTGACAAACAACAAAGACGCAGCTGAAGGATGCGTGTTTTTCCCACTATTCTATTCTCCCTACACCGATGACTGTGTAGCTGGGCACAGCTCAACGCCATCTACAAATCTGCCACAAGTATTTCAGATGGTGATGAGGAGCCATACAAGAGTGAGATAGATTAACTGGTTGAGGCAACAACAACCTTTTCTCAGTGTCAGTAAAACTAAGAAATTGATTGTGGACTTCAGGAAGGGGAAGTTGAAGTTGAAGGAACACACACCAATCCTCACTGAGGGATTAGCAATGGAAACAGTGGACAGTTTCAGTTCTTCGGTGTTACCATATCTGAAGATCTATGCTGGGCCTAACATATTGACACAATTACAAAGAAGGCACAACCGCAGCTGTATTTCATTCAGAGTTTGAGCAGACTTGGTATGTCACCAAAGACTCCAGCAAATCTCTACAGGAGCATTGTGGAGAGCATTCAGACTGGTTGTGTCACTGTCTGGTATGGAGGGGCAACTGCAGAGAATCAGAAAAAGCTGCCAGATTAGCCATCTCTATCATGGACACTAGTCCATGCATTGGGAACATCTTCAAAAGACGATGGTTCAAAAAGGCGGCATCCATCTTTAAGCACCACCTTCACCCAGGACATGCCCTCTTCGCATTGCTACAATGAAGTAGATGGTACAAGAGCCTGAAGATACACAGTTAACAGTTTAGGAACAGTTCTTCCTCTCCGCCACCAGATTTCTGAATGGACAATGAACACTATACCTCACTATTTTTTATTTTAAATCTCTGTGCATTGTAATAACCTAGTGCAACATGCATGAAATGAAACTGCTGATACTGATTGAAGTGGTTACATTCCTGAAATAACTCTACTGTGGCATCTACAGGCAATAAGCTGCTATTACATCAAAACGCACAAAAATAAAATTCAACCCAACTGTATGATCTGAATAAATATGCGTCTTTTAAAATCAGATAAATATTCAGCATTCTTTCTGAGTAGCTTGACAGGACAGATGTGAAAATTTTCCTTAGTTACTTCAGACCATTGATCAAAAACTAAAGTTAGACTTGGGAAGTGTATCATTTTCCTCCCAAAACAAATGCCTTATAATAAATACCCTCTTGTCATTTTGGCTTAATTTCAAAGACTTTTTTTTCCAGCAAGCTGAGTGTTTTTCTTTACACCAGCCACAAAGAAAGCAAGGAACAAGCTAACTGTCCATTCTGCAAAATCCAGCTGTCCACAAAATCTGAAACAAAGCCAAGTAGCATCTGGAAAGAATGAACTTAATGTTTTAGGCTAATGACCTTGCATAAAAGACCATGACCTGTGAACTATTTCCAATATTATTGTTTTTATTTCAGATTTTCAAAATCACTGTTACTTTGTTTTTGGATGAAGACATATAATTTCATAGTTGGACAGTGAAGGGCAGCCTAGTATGGAGGCTCCAAACAGGATCATCAGAGACCGCAGAGGGTTGTACCACTGTCATAACCCTCCCCACCATCAAAGACATCTTAAAGTAGTGTGGTGAACTACATACACATGTCTGGACACGCCTTCCCCCCCCCCACCCCACTGACTGCTCCTGTGGCTCCTCCCACAGACCCCGGTATAAAGGCGATTGGAGCCACAGACCCTTCCTCAGTCTCCAGGATGTTGTGTGATGGTCACTTGCTGCTTGTGCTTTCTTCCAGCCGATAAAAGCCTACTTTAACTCAACTCACGTCTCAGAGTTATTGATGGTGCATCAAGTAGCACTGATGCAGGGTCTCAGCCTGAACCATCGATTGTTTATTATCCTCCGTATATGTGCCTAGCCTGCTGAGTTGCTTCAGCATTTTGTGTGTGTTGCTCTGTAACTTAAAAAAGCATTGCCTCAAGAAGGCAGCATCCACTATTAAGGACCCTCACGATCTAGGGCATGTTCTTTCTCATTACTACAACTGAGGAGGTACATGAGCTCGAAAACCCACACTCAGTGTTTTAGGATAGCTTCTTTCCTTCTGCATTCAGATTTCTGAATGGTTCAAGAACCCTTGAATACTACCTTGATATTCCTCTTTTGCACAGTTTATTTATTTTTGTAACATATAGCAAGTTTTATGTCTTACACTGTACTGCTACTGCAAAACAATAAATTTTATGACATGTCAGTGATAATAAACCTGACTCTGATTGTGAAATATATTTCCTGTTTTGCAGATGCTGATTGGCCTGCAGAGCATTTGCAGTATTTATTGATTTTATTTCAAATTTCCTGTATCAGTGTTTTTATTTTTTCATTTTTCCTACACCAAGTCAACTGAGATCAGGAAGCCTGCACCTAAACCAATCAACTCTTTGTCTCTCACTTGGAAAATGAAAATCAAAGAAACGTTCACTTTGTAAAGACACTATCTTAATTTAGAATATTACTATTAACTTTACCTCTCCGTTCTACAGAGAACAACCCTGAAGCCCTTCACTGTTGGTACCATTATTGCAGATCATCTTTGATCCCAAGGGATAGCTTAAGAAGAATGCACCATTCTGATAAGTAACTATGGCATTCTGCCCAAGCAACTTTCCTTAAGTGTATGATTCAGATTTGAACATAATATTCCAGCCAAGGCCATAACAATAATTAATATAAAAATAGCAAAGTTGTAGCTAGTTCTCTGGATATTAACAAAGTGATCAATGTCATTTGTGACAGACAACTGAAGCATACCAAGTTATTAGCTTGACACAGCTTGATTCTCTTCTGATGATTCTCTTCGTCCTGACGAAGGGTCTCAGCCCGAAACGTTGAGAGCGCTTCTCCCTATAGATGATGCCTGGCCTGCTGTGTTCCACCAGCATTTTGTGTGTGTTGTTGTTTGAATTTCCAGCGTCTGCAGATATCCTCGTGTTTGATTCTCTTCTCACCTTTTTCTGGTAAAGTTTATTCTCCAGTGTGTGTTACTGCCCTTTATGCCGTTGCATTTCGGGCAGTAATGAAGGTCCTCCATCTCTAGTGGCGTTCAGGGCTTTCTTCATCATGTCTCCTCTTAGTTTTCACTACTGTCAGTCATGCTAGTCCCGGGTGGAGACTCAGGAATACCACTGCATTCAGAAGTAGAAAGATTCTTTATTGCTGTTTTCTTAACAATTTTGTCTTGCCAGTCAGAGTTGTTAGCCGTGAGTTGAAGCTTCGAACCTGGAGAACTAGCGGACCACTCTTAGTCTGGCCTCAACCCTTTGACCTGTTTGGCATGAGTAACCCTACCAAGAGCCAAAGTGTAAACCCCCGACTCCAGCCAACATACTGTAGCTCTCTGGGTCACTGAGGCACGCAAGCCTCAAGGCTGTGGTCCTCTTGGAGGTCATTCTCCAACAGGAATCATTAAATAACAGTTGAGATTGACAGCAGCAATCATAGTTTGCTCTTCCTAACCAGCACCAAGACCTACCTTGGCGGCCTATTTACTCATCTGTTTGACTGACCTATAGTGGAACAATACAAAGCAACTAGGAAACTGCTTGGAGTAGGTCTTATCTCCTGAGAAGCAGTAGGATCCTGCTTTACTTATATAACAGAGACTCCAATACACTAGTAGTGGAGTAGGAATAACTGTACATATATACCAGGTCAAGAATAATTTTCAGCACAGATGTCTGATTTAGTGGCAGCTTTTCCAGGATGAATTTTGTCAGCTTGCTTACAGATTGAGAAAATTGACTAACATCCTATGCCATCCAAGCGTACCTCTGGTTGCAAAGATGAGCAATTTTCTACAATGTTTTGCTAACTGGTAAATGTACTTAATCAGTTGTGAATTGTTCAGTTTTTATGGTGGACACCACATAAAGAAAAGAGGTTGCCAGGTAGCCCTTCACAATTCTTCCAGCATCAAGATCATGGTTAATATGCGACATGATTCCAATATACCTACCTTTGCCTCGTAGTCTTTGGTTAAGGAAGATCTATTAGTCTTAGATTTAAGATCAACATTTGATCTAGTGCAACTGAACTATATAAGTAAAAAAATAATAAAACTGTAGATGACAAGGTGTTGGCAAGGAGAGGCAGTGACTAAGAGAAGTTTCTGGTAAGTTTTTTTTCTTTGTGTATTCATACCTAGATAGAGTAGTAAGAACAGCTCCAAGGTCAGTGGTGTGTTCTTCTTCCCAGATGTGGGAGATCTGGAACACCACCAATTTCCCTGATAACTAAATCTGCATGAAGAGCATTTAGCCACAGCCCCTTACAGACCATGTTAGTTGACCTATGGTTTATTCAGAAGCATGAGGAGATGGTAAATAAGAGCTATAAGAAGGTGGTCACCCATAAATTTCAGGAGCAGGTAGTGGGTGATTGTCAGGAGAGAGAAAGGGAATAGGCAGACAGTGCAGTATCCCATGGCCGTTCCTCTCAATAACAGGTATACCATTTTGGATACTGTTGGGGAGAGGGTGAATGACCTACCAGGGAAAAGTCTCAGCGATTAGGTCACTGAATCTGGCTCTGTCGCTCAGAAGAAAAGGTGGGAGAAGAGAACTGCAGTTGTGATAGGGGAATCAATAGTTAAGGGAGACCAAGATGGTATGTTGTCTCTGAAGTGCTAGGGTCAGGGACATTTCAGATTGGGTCCAAGGTATTCTAAAAGGGAAGGTGGGGGGGCTGAGCAACCAGAAATACATATCGGCACCAATGACACAGATAGGAAAATGGACTAAGTCTTGAAGAGCGAACATAGGGAGGTAGATAAGAAGCTGAATAGCAGGACCTCAAGGATAGTAATCTCTGGACTTCTGACTGTGCCACGCACTAGTGAGAGTAAGAATAGGATGATTTGGCAGATGAATGTGTGGCTGAGGATTTGGTACAGGGGACAGGGTGGATCATTGTGATCTTTTCTAGGGAAAGTATCACCTGTACAAAAAGAATGGGTTACACCTGAACTTGAGGGGTACCCATGTCCTTGTGAGTAGATTTGCTAGAACTATTGGGGAGGGCTTAAACTAGTTTGGCAGGGGCATGGCAACCAGAGTGATAGGTCAGAGGATGGGGCTATGCAGATATTTGCAGCATGTAGAGAGACTAAGAATAGGCATTTGACAGGACAAAATTTCAGTCAGTGGGATGGGTTGAAATATGTTTATTTTAATACAACAAGTATCAGGAACAAAGGTGATGAATTTTGAGCATGGGTCAGTACAATGAACTACTATGTTGTGGCCATTATGGAAACTTGTCTGTTCCAAGAGCAGGAATGATTACTGAATGTTCAGGGGTTTAGATGTTTCAAATCTGACAGGGAGGGAGGTAAAAGTGGTATGGAATGGCATTGCATGTCAGGGTTAGTATCATAGCAGCAGAAAAGGAGGACTTCATGAAGGGATTCTCTACTGAGTCAGATACAGATACAAACACTTTATTAGGAGTATTCTATCAGTCCCCCAATAGCAACAGAGGTGTCGAGAAACAAATGAGAGGAAGATTTCAGAAAGCTGCAAAACTTACAGGGTTGTTGTCATGGGGGACTTCAACTTTCATAATACGGATTGGCACCTTCTTAGTGCAAAAGGTTTAAGCAGGGTGGAATTTGTTAGGTGTGTCCAGGAAGGATTCCTGGCACAGTATGTAGACAGACCAACTTGAGAAGCCATCACGAATCTGGTGCCAAGCAATGAACCAAGTCAACTGGCAGATCTCTCAGTGGGTGGGCATTTCTGAGAAGTTACCATTACTTCCTGACCTTCCCCATAGCCTTGGGCAGGAATAGAAGCAGACAGTAAAGTACTTAAATGGGGGAGAGGGAATTATGATACTGTTAGGCAGGAACTTGGAAGCATAAATTGGGAATGGATATACTCAGGGAACTGCACAATGAAAATGCGGACATTGTTTAGGGAGCACTTGTATGGAGTATTGGATAGGTTTGTCCCACAGAGGCAGAGAAAGGATGGTAAGGTATAGGAACCATGGTTGACAAGAGATGCAGAGCATCCAGTCTAAAGAAAAAAGCTTACATAAGGTTTAGAAAGCAAGGATCAGACAGAGTTCTGAAGAGTTTCAAGGTAGCCAGGAAAGAGCTGAAGAATAGACTTAGGGGAGCCATAAGGAGCATCTTGGCAAGTAGGTTTAAGGAAAACCCCACATGTGTTCTACAATATGTGAAGAACAGGAGAATGACTAGAGTGAGGATAGGACCAATCAGGGATAGAGACGAAAGCATGTAGTTGGAGTTGGAGGAGGTAAGGGAGGTCCTTAATGAATCTTTTCCTTCAGTATTCACCAGCAAGAGGGTCCTTGACAGTTGTGAGGACAGCATAAAATAGACTGATATTCTAGAACATGTTGACGTAAAGAAAGAGAATGTACTGGAACTTTTGAAAAACATTAGACCAGATAAATCTCTGAGGCTAGATATGATATACTCCAGGTTACTACAGGAAATGAGGGAAGAGATTGTTGTGCCTTTGGCAATCACTTTTGTGTCCTCATTAACGACAGGGGTAGTACCAGATGATTGAAGGGTCGTAGATGTTATTCCTTTGTTCAAGGGATTGTTGTTCGCTGCCACTTACGCGCGGGAGGGAGGGGAGCTGGGGGGGGGGACTTTGAGGTTCTTATGTTAATCTGCCATTCATTCTTTGGGGTACTTTTCTGTTTTTGTGGACGTTTGCAAAGAAAAAGCATTTCAGGATGTAAATTGTATACATCTCTCTGACATTAAATTGGACCTTTGAACCTTTGAAGATGGGGAATAGGGATAACCCTGGGAATTATATAGGTGAGTCCTACTTCAGAGATGAGCAAATTATTTGAGAAGATTCTTAGACACAGGATTTACAACACTAGGAGAAGCATAGTCTGATTAGGGATAGTCGGCATGGCTTTGGGAGGGGTAGGTCATGCTTCTTCAAGGTTGTGAAAAAGCACATTGACAAAGGTAGAGCAGTGAATGTAGTGCATACGGATTTTAGGAAGGCATTAGACAAGGTTCCCCCGTGGTAGACTCATTCAGGAAGTCAGGATGCATGAGATTCAGAGAAACTTGGCTGTGGGGATACAGAGAAGGCAGTAGTTGGAGTGTATACCGCCTAGAGGTCTGTGACCAGTGGTGTTTCGCAGGTGTCTGTTCTGGGACCGCTGCTCTATGATTTTTATAAATGACTTGGATAAGGAAATGGAAGGGCAGGTTAATAAGTTTGCAGATTACATGAAAATTGTTAAGAGTTGTAGATAGTGTAGATCAATAGAGTGGGCATTTTCACAGGATGGAAGTGGCTAACATGAGAAGGCATAATGTTAAGGTGATTTAAAGAATTAGAGAGGGGAAGTCAGAGTAGGTTTTTTTTTACATAGAGAGTGGCTGGCTTGTGGAATGCACTGCCAGAGGTGGTAGTCGAGGTAAATACATCAGTGACATAGAGAGAGGCACCTGGATGAAAGAAAATGGAATGGTTAGATTATGATCTTAGAGTAGCTTAAAATGTTGGCACATTATATGCCCAAGGGCCTGTACTGTACTGTTCTATGGTTTACGTTCAATTAAATTTGAGGGCAAGGTGGATCTTCCACCACGTCCCCACATGGCACTTATCAAGCACACACCTCTGTTTAAAATAAATGCTCTGCATATCTCCTTTAAACTTATTCCCTCACACCGGAAATATATGCCCTCTGCTATAAGGTATTACAACCTTGGAGAAAATATACCAGCTGTCTATCTATGCCTCTTGTGATTTTGTGAACCTCTATCTCTGTGCTAAACTCCATCTGCCACTTCACCACCCAGATCTGCAATCTGAATTGGAGATGGCTGGAATTGGTTCATTATTGTCATATGTACCAAGGTATAATGGGTTCCATGTTGTGCATACAGATCAAAACATTGTACAGTGCATTGAGCTAGAACAAGGTAAAAGCAGTAACAGAATACAGAATGAAATGTAGCCACAACAGGGAAAGAGTGTAGTGCAGGTAAACAACAAGGGGCAAGATCATAAATAAGTTTTTGTGAGGTCAAGAATCTTATCTTATCGTAAGGAACTGCTTCATAACAGCAGGGAAAAAATGTCCTTGGGGCCTGGTGGTACGTGCTTTTAAGCTTTTGTGTCTTTTTCCTGATGGCATAGGGGAGAGGAGAAAATGTTCAGTGTAGGTGGGGTTTTTAATTATGTTGGCTGCTTTACTGAGGCAGTAAGAATTGTAGACAGAGAACACAGAGGGAAAGCTGGTTTCTGTGATGTTCTGAGCTGCGTCCACAACTTTCTGCAGTTTCTTGCAGCCCTGTGCAGAGTAGTTGCCATACCAAGCTGTTATGCATCCAGACTTGGTGCTGTGATAAAATTTGGTAAAGGTCAACAAGGACATGCCAAATTGCTTTAGCCTCCGTAGGAAGTAAAGGTGATGGTGAGCTTTCTTGGTGGTGGCTTCTAAGTAATTGGACCAGGAGAGGTTATTGACGATGTTTGCTCATAGGGATTTGAAGCTCTCAAACTCAAACATCATTGATCTACATCCTGCTGCACCCTTTGCCAGTATACTGTGCTATCCACAATACCACCAATCTTCATATTGTCTGCAAATTTACTAACCCGCCCATGTACATTTTCATTCAGGTCATTTATATACTGTATATCACAAACAGCATCAACTCCCAATATGGATTCCTGTGGCATGCCACTAGTTAAAAAACTCCAGCCAGAATAAATCCCATTTACCACTGCCCTCTGTTCGATGGCAAGTCAATTCTCAACCAAAACTGTGAATTCTCCATGATTCCCATACATCTCAATCTTCTGGATGAGACTTCCATGTGGGCCTTTTCAAATATCTTACTAAAATCCATGTAGATACTATCTACATCTCTATTTTCATTAATCAGCTTTGTCATCTCTTCAAAAAACTCAACCAAAATCACAAAATAAATTTATTATAGTAGTTATATGTACTGTTAAAACCCTCCCACCATTGAGTACACTTACATGGAGCGCTGCCACAAGAAAGCAACATCAATCATCAAAGTCATCATCACTATATACTATTTTGCAATTCATTTTCTTGCACATATTTAAGGAAAAAAATGCCATAGAATTTATGAAAAACTATATAATCAAAGACTGACATTGTGCAAAAGAAGACAGTGTAAATAATATAAAATACTGAGAAGGTGAGTTGCAAAGAGTCTTTGAAAGTCTGTAGGTTGTAAAATCAGCTCAGAGTAGTAGTAATTGAAGTTATCCACAACAGTTCAGGAGCCTGATGGTTGTAGGGTGATAAATGTCCCTGAACCTGGTGGTGTGGGACCTAAGGCTGCCTCTTGCCTGATGGTAATAGTGATGATGACTTTGATGATTGATGTTGCTTTCTTGTGGCAGCGCTCCATGTAAATGTACTCAATGGTGGGGGGGGTTTTACTGTGGTGGACTGGGCCTTTTCCATTCCTGGATATTGGTGTTTCCATTCCAGGCCATAATCTATGAATCAACTAGTTAGTATACACTCCAATGTGCATTTATAGAAGGTGGTCAAAGTTTTTGCTGACTGCAACTTCTAAGAGGCACTGTCCTCCCTTCTTTGTAGTGACACTTAACATGCTTGTCCCAGGACAGATCCTGATATGTTAATGCCAAGAAATTTAAAGTTACTGAACTTCTCACCTTCATTCACCCATTGACTTCTTCTTCCTGTAGCCAGCAGTCTGTAAGACACAACTTGTTTCCCCTCCACCTCCACCAAGCTATGCTGAATGTCTTAATTAGGCCATAGTTTTCCAATTGTTCATGAAACCTATCCATCAGAATCCTCTCCAGTAACTTCTCTACCACCAACATGAGATTCACCGGTCAATAATTTCCAGGATTAACCCCATTTCCTTTCTTAAATATTTGAAACAACATTAGCTACAGGTCACTCTTCCAGAACCTGGCCTGTCCCTGTGATCTTCTTGAGGATTTGATTCCAAATGTACTTTTGTGTGTTGCTTATGAATCTTCACATCTAAGATGAATTTTGTTTTCATTTCGAAGGAAGTCTCTCTTGGTTTGAAAGCCACGGTGTGGTCAAAAGAAGAAGAGAAATCATTCTGCCACCTAGTGGTGCTATAGCAATTATAAAGCAGTGGCATTGTGCTTATTCTGAACCAAAGCAGCTGTGATAAAGGCACCTTTCAGCAGATCTGATTTCTACTATTACCTTCAGCCAATCTGCTACTGCACTAGTATTTGAGCAGAATACCAACTGTATTCCCAACTATTAATATCAAGACTACAGTGAAAACAATTCCAGTGGACACACAAAAAGATAGTAGGAAAATTAAAGGTTCTCTCAGCACCTGCTCTGATACACATAATCAAACTCTTTCAGTTAATCATATTATTGTGAGGATGGTATCAGAGTGGGCTGATGAGGCATCTGTACTTCAAACTCCACAAGGCCACCAAAGTGTTTTGTGTGTCAAGTAATAAAGGAAAACAAAAGAATTGGGGACTTACCGCATGAAGCTCAAAGTCCCAGTTTTTTTTAATTGCATGTGTTTGGTAAGTAATGAATAGGGATAATGGCTCTGGTTATGAACTGTGGTCACCATTAATATAGAACACATATTGAACATCACTGTACACTACAGGGTTTTCAGTACCACCATACTTGATCTCCTGACAATATCCCCTCCCCCCACCAATCCACCGATATCCTAACTAGATCAGATCTACCATCACATCAATTGACCTCCAGCTATTGCCAACTAACACATTGCTTTCCCACCGTGATAGATTATTGATATAATTATACCAGTTCTAACGTTACATTTTTCACTCCTGTGCAGAGGTTGCTGCCCTCCACCACCAATCTGTAACAGTAGACCTCTCCTCTATCACCAATGCTCTCAATCTTATCACCAGCATTACCAATTCCTGATACAGAGGGGTAGGGTGGTGGGGACGGATGGGGTAGAAGAGTGAAGTGTTATCATAAGTGGACTCAATGAAATGCCATGTTAGTGAAAGCTCGTTGTTATTCAGGTGATCAGCAATGGTCACTTCTCAGAATGATGTTGTCTAACTTCTCCAGTTATGTACCATATATTTCTGAAGTGATGCAAAACAAGCCTTGGAAGGTTGTTATCACAACTCACTGAAGAATATATCAAAATCCTTTGACAATAACTGAGAAACCAACTTTGTAGATTTTCAGTGTGCATGAACTCTAGAATTGTGGCAATTCTGTTTCTATTGGAACACTAGCAAGTTTTTAAAAAAAACTTTACCTGCACACCAAATGCTGGCTGATTCTAGAAATCATATATTCCAATAAATCTTGAAATTGATTACAAATGACTTAAACTGCTACACCTGTAATGCTGACCAGATTGAACCAAATTGACAAATTAGAATTCTGCTCTCATGTAAATGGTTCCAATGAGTGGAATTATCTGTAGGATCCTCAGCAATATAAAATTTGCCATGTGCCTATTTCCACCAATAGCAGTGTCCTTCTTTCATACTATGGTTATTGATAAAGCACAAAGTTATAATGGAACCACTCAAAGGCAATAACTGCTCTGATTCCTTGTTCTAGATGCTATTTCCAGAATCCAGGAAGAACAATTAACTTAAATCTATCTGTTACATATTTGATGGCTATCAGAATTTGATACAAAATCCCTCTAGAGTTTGTAAGGCTCTTCCTCAACTGCTGTCATAAATTGTGTGTGTTTTGACAGTGTGGCACAATATTGAATAAACATAATCAATGAATGAAGCATGGAAAAGATATCAGAGTACAGGCTTCATTGTGGGTATTCATTTGTATCATGATCTGATCTTCAAACTTTCATTTCTTTTGCCTGTTACACCGCTGGAATTTAGGGCAACAAATCGTCCATCTCCGGCGGATTTCACGGCTTCTTTCATCATGACAGTAGGTTCCTCTTGATTTACTGTCAGTTATGCAAGTCCCAGGTGGAGACTCAGGAATACTATCGCACAGAGATGGAGAAGGGTTCTTAATTGCTGTTTCTGTAACAGTTTTGTTTGACCAATTAGAATTGTTAGCCCTGAGCTGAACCCCTGAACTTGGAGAATCATGGACCACTCTTAGTCTAGCCTCTGCCCTTTGACCTGTTTGGTATGGTGACCCTACCAAGAACCAAGGCTTAAAGTCCTGACTCCAGCCAACATAGCCCTCTAAGTCATTAAGGCATGCAGGCCTTCAAACCACAACAAGTTTGTGGTCCTTGTGGAGAGACCTTCTAACTGAAGTTCAAATAGTGAGAGAAAGGAGAAAAAAATCAAAATTCATTAATGATTATTTGAATTAGAGACATGGCAGAAATTCAAACATACGGAGTGAATGCATTTAGTTTCTGAATAGATTCTGAATCAATAGGCACTGGCTTAAAGTCAGGTACACAAAGGATGCTGTTAAAATGTTGTCAAGGTGTATGCTTTCACAAGTTTCCTGGAAGCTTTCCTATAAAATTCAGGAAGAACTTGCATGTTTATTGCACCTTAAAGCAGTTCCATTCCATGTCACTTCGGTGGAAATGTGGTGTAAACATGCAAACTGAGTTGCCACGGAATCAGTAGTATGGAAAAGGAGCAGTAGAAATTATTGGAAATTCATCCCATGTTGCACCCGTGGTGTACTAATCCTCCAGTGGCTCAGATGATTATACCATTAGTGTTACCAAAACAAAAGTGTATTTTTTAGTATCATTTTATAACTATTGAGGATCTCAATGGCTTCTAAAGCAAGTCCACTATTTATGTCACACCAATGCTTTCAAGCAAAATGTGACACATTATTGCACAGCAATATCCCATAATACCAAACACGAGGAAATCTGCAGATGCTGGAAATTCAAACAACAACACACACAAAATGCTGGTGGAACACAGCAGCCCAGGCAGCATCAATAGGAGAAGCACTGTCGAAGTTTCGGGCTGAGACCCTTCGTCAGTCCTAACGAAGGGTCTCGGCCCGAAACTTCGACAGTGCTTCTCCTATTGATGCTGCCTGAGCTGCTGTGTTCCACCAGCATTTTGTGTGTGTTGTTGTTCCCATAATACCATATGCTATAAAAGGTCTGTGACAATCAATTGAGATTCTTTTACGATTAATAGAGATATGAACATTGACTCAAAACACTGGGAGAGATAAGTGCTTTCCTTCGAATAACGTCCATTTGTGTAGACAGGAAGGGCCTTGACTTAAATTGAAAATAATCTCCTGTAATGCAATAGGACTACATAACTTTCCCCATTAACCTTTTTCCCATCATCAGAAAAGCAATGATTAAGATCATCAATAATGGAACAGCACTTATTTCCTACTTCTTATGAAGGCACTGTTCAGATTCCACAAAACCACTCAGCTTCAAATCTTATAGTGCAATTATTTAGACATAAGCACAAGGGCTAATCATCAGAATTGAAATTTCTTGTCTTCAACATCAGCATGGTAGCCATCAAAGAACCTTAGAAATACCAAGCTCTCTGGGTTTCAAAGGGTAAAAGCCTCTGGTGGCTCAAAATAGAACTGAAACAATGTGTTGGTTGTTTGAAGCAGTTGAAACACATCAGTCACTAAAAGATTAATATTGTGAGGTTGGTTGACAATTCTGTTCTATGCTCCAGACAATTCATAAACTTTGCAATACGTAATGGAACCATCAAAATAAAGTTAGCATGTATCAGGAAAGGTCAGAATGCACAAGTATCTGGAATGATTATCTCCAAAAAGAAAATAACATGCTATCTCCTTAAAACACTATCACCAAATTCTCAATGTAGGAATTTTGGGGAATTACCACGATGAAGTTTATGTTAGCCAATATTATCAATATGCATTGCTACATAACAGGATACCTCCAGCAATTCCAATTCAAGCTTGAGTCTAATGCTATCCACGTGGAGTTTGCTCTTCCCTTTGTGATTAGACGGGCTTCCCTGGGTGCTCTAGTTCCCTCCTACATCTCAAAAAAGTGAAGGTTGATAGGTTAATTGATCATTGTCAGTTGCCCCTAGTGTGTGAATGAGTAGTCAAATCTAAGAGAAGTTGATGGGAATGTGGGGAAAACAAAGTGGGATGCACAATAAATACGTGCTGATGGTTAAAGTGGACTTAGTGGCTTAAAGGGCCGGTTTCTCCATTAATGTAAGACTAATAAGAAGCTCACTTTCTGACTCCCTCAGTCTGCTTATCATTCTGCGGTGCATTAAAACTTCAATGAAATATGCATAATTTCAATGAAATTATAGTTATTTTAACATTTAAGAGGTAACTTAAATTGAAGTTCAACCATGCATGAATACCCATGAATACAGTTAAACCAAACAGCAATACTCTGGGGCCAAGGTATGAAACATTTTACTAGCAGTCATACACAGCACAAGGCACATATAGCACATATAAAGTAGCAAGCACATATAAGAATGGAGTAAAATACAGTCACACAAAAACTAATATATAGCCTAAGACCCTGAGTCCATGAATGTTGCAGCAGTCTGCAGTGGAACACATTATAGCTTGTATTCTGCCCAGTGAACACTGGGGGCAGCACTGACTCCAGGCTGGATGTTGTGCCACATCTCCTTTGGAGTAACGCACCGACTTAGATGCCTCTCTCTCGATTGGCTGTAAAGAGGCGACACTGAGACATGAGGTCCAGTTCTCGCTACAATCGGGGCCACACAGCTCCCCCGCTGTCTGCTCCTATGTCCACAAATAAATCAGTGAATTGGACTTGTAGCATTCCATATTAACAATGTTGAACAGGGTGTTGTGATCACAAGAAAAGCAACCAAGACAATCACTTGCTGCTAGATGGCACGCCACCTTTGCGCACCAATTCTCCTGCGTCTTTCTGACGCAGGCAGCATCATGATCTGCACCAAGTCCAGCTTCTTGGCTTTCTCTGCCAACAAGCAATTCACTGATGGGGTAGACCTGCAGTGCTTTAAGTCTTAATGGCCAGCAGGGTCTTGCAATTGTAAAAAAATACATTTAAAAAGGACAATAACACCATTGGTTGACCTGTAGAAGCCACTGTGATCGAGCATGCCGCCATTGTACTGAGGCAGAGGTCCCAGGCAACGATTGGTCTCTACCTAAAGTATGATACTTGTCAGTGGATTTGATACTCTACTCTCTATCAGCTTGCTGTAGCTGCAAAATGCACTGAAAGTTGGTTTCAATACACTTCCCATTTCAACTACAATTACCACTGAGAACAAAATCATGGGAACAAGTTTCTTCTGAGACACACAGTATCCTAACTTCAGATATTCATGGTCTGTTGCTGGTTCAGAATGAGTAGAACATAATCGATACACACAAAGCAGAAGTTCACACAGAGGGATAGTCATTATGCACTGCAGCAACTGGAAACAAGCTATAAAAATTGCAACTTCATGTTTAATGAATCACTGTGAATGTTTGAGATATGAGTAACAAATATGACTTCTTTTTTTCCCTCTGATCTACATGGAGCCTGAATTCATTTTGCTAAAAGGGGGCACTTACCCAAGGCAGAACTTCAAGCAAATGTTAAGGGAATATGGTTTGAAATTGAGCCCTATGCCCAGAACTTCTAATATACCCTAATGATGGCCCCACAGCCTACAGCTGTTGCATTTTGTATTAGTGGAAAATGAGGTATCCAGGACTGAGGCCAGATTTAGTGGCCTACAAGGGAGAATAAAGCGGTTGATGTGGGTAAGGGCTGCTAGCTACAGTCCAAGGATTATGATCTGTGGGTTTGGTCAGCAAGAAGGTACATAGCTGGGAAGGGATGAAGGAGGGGAGTCTTAACATAAGGAGTAAGAGTTTGAGCCTTAATGGAATTATTACTAGCGTAGTTGATGGGACAGCACCATTGTTGTGTTAGAAGCTCTAAGAATTGTGGTTTGGCCCTTGTGGGACTAAAAAGAGTGCTGCTTGTGATGAGTGACTGAGGGAAACTAATAGATCAAAGTTAAGTATCAGGCTTATTTTAGAGAGGTTATTTTATCACCAAGTAGGCAACAGTGGGAATTCTAATCTCCCTCACACTGCTGCAAATTTTTAAGCTTTTTCCAAGCTAGCACTCTCAAACATTAGGCTCCACTGATATTGATCGTAACTGAGAAGAGGCAGTGAGTGCTACAATTAGTCTAAAACATGTTGGCCATGATAAATGAAAATAGACTGTCCTTTCCAGAACGCATTTTACAATCTCAGAACATCCCAAAGCACTTTTCAGCCAATTAAATACTTCAAACATTAAGTCATTCTTCTAATGTCAGAAATTTCAGATTGTGATCATATAAAATGAAAAGTGACAATGATTTATGGATAGCTAAACAGTGGGAATGACAATGGGAATAGCTGCCTAACTCTTCATTGAGGTAATGCAGCAGGATCTTCTCCCTCTGTCTGACAAGGCTGAAGAGGCCATGTTTCAATTAGAAATATTACATCCCATTTAGTACTATAGTATGTTCTTGTAATAATCCTTTACTCTTTAAGGCCCAAGCATGAAGCCTGACCAGTTGAACAATGTAAATAAGTTCAGTTTAGAAACAATACTTAGCAAAAAAAAACAGGAAATGGGAGAAAATAGAAAAAAAAATGCCAGCTTTGTTGAATTGCAAACCCACTCCATTTTGTGGAATGCTGATAAGTCAGTTCAGTTTAGCTATTTCAGAATTCTCAGCTGAGGAAGTAGTTAAGGGTAGACCCTTTGATCACCAAGCTTCAGGAGCTTACCTGTACTTTTCTTCCTTTTATGGTTATCATCTTGGATCTTGACAGAGTAATGACTTTAAGACTCTCTCAACCTCATCTTTTACAGGCCTGTGAAGACTCAAGTTAATGACAGTTTGGTAAAAAAGAACATTTTCCGAAAGGTTAGATACAGCTATGATGCCATAAAACAAGGCACAAACAATCCCTGAACTAGATGCATAGTCAAGAGTTTGTTGTCAGTTCATTCCTATTAACATATGGACTCCTTCTCAGTATATATTTTCCCATCATAGGAAGAAGCAGAGTTTAGTATCAGGCACCATGAGCAGTTAAGGCTCCATTGCAACAATCAGGTAGATTTAAGTCCACAGCTTGCATTGCAGGGAATGTTTGCAAGCCATGATGGTCAGAAGTGTGCTACACACTATGTCAGAAAAGGGAAAATCAATCAATATACAATGTCCGTTTTTCAAATATGTAACAAAGAGCATTAGCACTTACTTGAGGTGGATTATCTTAAAGATGTTTTTAGAACCTCATCGATATAATAATATGTTTCAAAATATGCATATCTGTATGTGGAACCGGGAGAAGCAGCAGCAATCTTCCTGACACCGTATTTGAAGAAAGTAGGTCCCTGGACCTTCCTGACTGGATTTTTGATTACCCCAACCCTCAACGTCCACTATATCCCATGTTTATGTCTTATCTCTTCCCACTGTCAGAAATCATCTGTCCTCCACTGCACCTCCTCCCCACCTTTGGCTTCTTTATTGTTCTTAACCACATCATCAGCGTGATTTCTGTTTGTTCTTTACTGACAGGTTCTTCACATGGCCTACCAGTTTGATGCTAATGAGTCTCATTCATGGGCAACTCCTATCTGACTATTCCATTCAGGCATAGGGAATGTATCTTGCGAGGAACAGAAAGTCAAGGATCCAATCCTTTTCAATGCCCTGTAATTTCTGGAGACTCCACAAAGGGCAAGGTGAATTGAATACTGAGGCAGGAAAGAGGGTTCCAACTACCTCTGCACTTTTCTGGGCTGCTATGAACAAAACACACATTTTGAAAGTTATCTATCCAGAGAGCCTAAGACCCCACACTTGGTTCCTCTCCAATTACTGATCTGGACAGTCAAGACTCAAGAGAATGATTCCCTAATCTTAAATCAGATATTGAAGGCATTTTGGCTAATGCTTTCGACAACATTACACCTTAAGTTATCTTTCAGGACTGTAGCAGCTACTTATTTTCTTCTTCACACACCAAGCCATTAAAATAAAATGAATTTATGAAGCCAGGACACTTCATACTTAAAGTCAGGAAAATCGGGAAACATTTAGGATAGACAACATCTGTTGAAAGAGAAACCATTAATGTTTCAAGTAAATGATCCTTTGTCAGTGCAGTCTAATGAAGGGTTATCGACCTGAAACATTAACTCTGTTCAACCAACACATACACAATGCTGGAGGAACTCAGCAGGCCAGGCAGCATCTATGGAAAAGAGTAAACAGTCTTTTCAGGTCAAAACCCTTCAATGTTATTAACTCTGTTCCTCCTTCCACAAATTCGATTTGACCAGCAGAGTGATTTCAGCATTTTATTTTCTTTTTTAATTTTCAGATTTGCAGCATCTGCAGATTTTTTAAAAACTTTCATCTCATACTTTAAATTGCCATTTGCTTAAATTGCAGTCCAATTATTTGTTTTGTTAATCCCTCTGTGCTAACTGCTCACCAGTTTGGAATGTAAATTTTCATGCATCTTGTTATTTCCATGATTGTCAGATGATGGATTGTCCAAAGGGGAATTATTTATTAAATATTTTATGCAGCATGCTTTGGTCCATGAGAGTATGGCTCAATTGCTGCCTAGTGCCCAATTACGTGATCTCTGTACATTCAAGCAACAAAAAATTATGATTGACCTCAGATCTGCTTGTGTGCATTGATATGAAAACCCTCAGACACAGTAATTAAGTTCCCACATTTGTCAGCCACTGGATTGCCAAATCAACTATTTTGGAGTACAGTATAAGATATATTATTTGTCATACATTCAGATTCATGAAGACACAGTGCTATGCACTAAATGGTGCCCTTCTACCTCCTAGAAACACAATAACATTGATCTAATTAATCTCTTGTTTAGTGGGATTAGATTTTCCTGCTCTCTAAATGTAATGGGAAGTGTTTAACAAGGAAACTAAAGAGCAAAATGTCATTTGTCTGTTCACTTTGTTATTGCAGCGTCATCACCACAACAGGAGCCAAGGGACTGAACAAATACTTATGACAGTTCTGAAGGTGTAGATCTGTGGAAATAATGACAGTCCCTTGACATCACAAATAAAACACCATCTTGAATAAAAACAAATAGGAGTCCATTGTAATTTTCCATATGTACATGCCTCATGTAATAAAAGTTTTTAAATCAAGAATTATTTTATTTTTCTTGCCAATGTTCTGTAGCCCTCCAACCAGCACAAAATAACTGACTTCTTGTACCTGGAACCTAGAGAAATACAATCTTTGGATTTGAGCAATACTGCTTAATTAAATGCAATGTGAATGGAAATGATTGAATGAAATGAGAAACATGATAACAATATCTGACTAATTTCCCAGCAATCTGGATTATTGGACTGATTACTTTTACAGTGAATTTAGGTGATTTTAAAGTCTGATAGACAGTATATCATCATGCAAAATTCTATTTGAAGCGTATTATTATTTCACATTATCTTGGGAGTGGCCATCATCAGTTACTTTTGAGACAACTGTGTTTTACTGGTGCAGCACAGGTCTAGTTCTTAGTGTCATACTCACTGATTGTCCTTTTAGCTTTCCCATCCTCCCATCCCCTCAGAAGTCAGTCGTTGATCAGCCCAAGCACAGACCCTGCTGACTTAGCCGGGTCTAAGTCAAAACTTTTGATCTGCCAAGTCCTGAACCCCAATGTTCCGACTGCTGAGTACTAATAGCTCTTTCCAAACATCAGAAATCTCAGGCCCTCAGTTTCTCCTGTGTAATGCTTTACCCTTCCTGAACTAATTCTCATATTAAATGCAATTTACCCATATCAATGCTTTTCTATATTAACTTAGAGATAAAATGCGAACAGGCTCTTCAGGCCTAAGAAGCTGCACTGCCCAGCAACCCACCTATTTAACTAGCCTAATCACAGGACAATTTACAATGACCGATTAACCTACTAACCGATATGTCTTTGGACCGCGGGAGGAAACTAGAGAACCCGTAGGAAATCCACATGGTCAGGGGGAGAATGTACAAGTGGTGCCACAATTAAATTAGGAACTCTGGAATGCACCAAGCTACAACAACATCATGCTTACTGTCTTCTATTCTCACCAAAATTCTATTACATTTATAATACCCAAATACAGTGTGCCCTAGCCATTTTTAATTAAGCACTTTTCTGCAATTCTTCTAAAATTTATGCACACCCCAATCCTCTAGTTCACCTGAACCGTTTATGTTTGAATCCCTTTACATTGTCTGCGGATACACTTTATATTTTTTTACATTATCTTCATATACCATGATGTGCACAGGAATTTAATGTCTCCTTTCCGAACATCTTCCAAAATTTGGCGTACACTCAGTGGCCACTTTATTAAGTAGATCTGTACACCTGCTCAGTACTGCATATATCTAATTAGCTCAAAATGTGGCAGTAACTCAGGAATGGACAGTTGTTTTTCAGACCAGAACAGGGAGAAAGTGTGATCTAAGGGACTTTGACCATGGAATGATTGTTGGGGCCAGATGAGGTGGTTTCGTATCTCAGAAACTGCTAATCTCCTGGGATTTTCATGCACAACAATCTCTAGAGTCTACAGAGAATAGTGCGAACATCAAAAAACATCCAGTAAATGGCAGTTCTATGGCAAAAACACCTTGTTCATATGGCTAGACTGGGTACAAGCTGACAGGAAGGCGGCAGTATCTCAAATAACTGTGTGCTATAACAGTGATGTGCAGAAGAGCATCTGAAATGCACCACATGTCAAGCCTTGAAGGGGGTAGCCTGCAACAGCAGGAGACCACGAAAATATAGAAATACATTCAGTGGCCACTTTATTAGCTACCTCTTGTACTTACTAAAATAGGCACAGAGTGTATCTATTCCATTGGTCTATTATTTTCAAGAATTGCTGCTCTACATAAGGAAATATATCTAAATAATCCATGTTTTATTTTAATGCAGTTCCCAAAGACATTTTTTTCCATTCATTTAGTGCACTGGTTCCCAAATATTTCAAAGGTTCATTTTATTATCAAAATATGCATGCAGAATACAACTATTGAGATTTGTCTTCTCCAGATAGCCATAAAATACAGAAAACCATAGTAGTGAAAGAAAAACCTCAATCCACTCCTGCATGAAAAGAAACAAAAACTCGCAAACCTCAATGCCCCCCCCCCCCGCAACCATTCCCTTGTACAAAAACTAACAGATCACCCAAACCTCCCACCCGATCCGCAACAAGAAAGAATGGGTGAGAACATGAAAAAAAACATAGAACTGAAAGAGGCCAAAATGAACAACAGTCCAATCCATAAATCTTAGTATTTCGATAACATCCCTGACAGCATTGGGACCCTACGGCCACTCCAAGGGTAACGACTTGAACCAGAGGTCTCTCCGAGAGCAGCGACACAGCACACCAGTGTACAAATATCAGATGACATTGTGGGCTGTTCCTTTAAAAAAACCTGGAACTGCCCTGGAATTCCCAGGGTAAGATGGCAACTCTAAAATTAGTACGATTAACAGGGCAGGTATTTATTTTAACATTTATTGTGAACTTTGTGTTTAAATTATCTCAATATTATTAAAGCCCCTTGTAATCTTTGCTGTCCTCTTTGTGGGGCTAGCACATTACTGGGTTGGAATGACGAGCTTTTATATTGAGGACAATATTTATTACTGATCCACGTGGCCTTGAGAAGGTGGTACTGAGTTAACTTCCTGAATGTTTGCAATTCATCTGTTGAAGATACATGTACTCCAACTATTCTGGTTGGAAGGATTCTAGGATTTAGGAATTAGATCAAGGAACATCAAGAGAATGTCAATATATTTCAATGTCAGCCAAATAGCAGCGGTAGTAATTGGAAAGGAGAATGTGCAAGTAACGTTTTTGCAGACTTCTTGTTCCTGTCCTTGTAGACAATTGTAGTGCTGTTGAGATTATGCTGTTCTACTTTTTCTCCATTTATCGAGGATAGTTGGTGCCCAAATATTTTGATTCAAAGTTCCACTTATCACCATCTTGTAGAATTATGTGCATCCACCCCAAAAATGCCAGGAAACTAGGCAACTGACTTTACAAGACCTTAGATGCCTATAGTGGAGGAAATGTTTGCTGTATGTTGCTGGATTGGGTGCCAATTAAAGATACTGTTTGGCTTAGGTGATGTCCAACTACTTTGGAATTGTTGGAGTTACATTCAACCAGGTGAATTCAGGATATTCCATCTACAAAGAATTGCTCTTTGTAGATGGAGGAAGGACATGGGAATCAGGATATAAATTAACTAGACAGCCTGTGATATTATTTTACAGCTATGGGTATTCCATTTCAGTTTCTGTCAATGCTAATCCCTCCGTACCTGCATCATCCTCCCATTCTGCAACCCCCATCCTTCCCTCAACCCCCAGGATATTGATAGTGGAAATGTGACAAAGATGAGGCCCTTGAATATCAAACTAAGGGGTTTCTTTTTTATTCAATTGAAGGTGATCATTATTATAGCACACGTGTGGTGTAAAAGTTTTTTGTCACTTATCAGACCACGATGAAAATATCGTCCAATTCTTGCTGCTTGTAGGCATGGATTGCTTCACTATACGATAAGTTGTGAATGGAATTGAAATCAGTAAACATTGCTACTTCCTACTTTATTAACAAGGCATGTGGAGTGGAACACTGCACCATCTCTTTAATGACCTCCAAAAACCACGAACTATCTTAATTTATGCAAAAGAAGGACGTCACCAAGTGCAAACTTTTGATTCTCAAATTCTGTTTTGCTAGGGCTTCTTGAAGCTGCATGGTAAATACTGTCTTGAAGTTAGGTTTAGTCACTCTCTCCTCAACTCTGAAACTCAGTATTTTTTATTCAAAATCTAAAATTTAGCTCTTAACTTTTATTGTAAATTTAGCCATCTTATGTCTCTTGCAGATGTATTTTGGTCTCTTATCCTAACCTACATTCTTACTGAAGCATTTATGGTATCTAAAAGAATGGTGCCTCATTTGTTCTTTCTGTAAAACTTCCCCTAATTATTTCAAATGCTATGGAGAATTCCAAAACTTTTTTTTTTCTGGAAGAAGATACTTCCCTTAATCTCAGTCTTATATAACGTACTCTCTATCCTTAAGTCTGCAGAGAATGCTACTGGAATTCCCCAATATTGGGACCATCCTTCCTGTATCCAGTCCTGTTAGAATTTTGTACGAATTTATGTGATTTGTTCTCATTCTTGAAAACTCCATTGACTATAAGCCTAATTCTCCCATCTTTCTGCATACATCAATCATATTATCCCAAGAAATAGCCACGTGTGCATTGACTGAACTTCCTTCATAGCAAGAATATCCTTCTTTATGTAAGACCAAAACTACACACAAAACTTAAGGTGCAATCTCACTAAGGCCCTGTACAATTACAGTAAGACAACTCCATTCTTGTACTTGAAATCTAATGCTATGAAGACCAACATATTATTTGCCCTCTTCATTGTACATTTAACTTCAGTGACTGGTGCACAGGGACACCGAGGTCTTGTTGCAATATACCCTTTCCCAATCTATTACCATGCATATGATAATCTGCCTCCCTATTATTGACACTGAAGTGGTTAACCTCTCATTTATCCATGTTCTTCTGCATCTGCCATATATCTGCCCATTCACTTAATCTGTCCAAATCAATCTGGAACTTCTCTGCATCAACCTCAAGGATCGCTCTCCCTCCAACATTGTGCCCTTCACAAACCTGGAGTTATTACATTTAATTCCCTCATCTGCATATTGTAAGTAGCTTGACTCCCAGTACTAATCACTGTAATACCCCATTAGCCACTGCCTGCCACTCCAAAATTTTATAAAAAATGTTTATTCCTATTGTGTCCTTCCTGTTAGCCACCCAGTTCTCTACAAAAGTGCCTAATCCCATTTGCTTTAATTTGGCATGCTAATCTGCACAAGGACTCTTTTCAAAAGCCTTCAGAGTGTTCAAATACACTACATCTACCAGTTCTCCCTCTTCTATTCGGGTTACATCTTCAGAAAATCCCAAATTTTGCATATCCATGTCAGTTTTCAAAGGTTCAAAGTACATTTAATATCAAACTATGTACGTAGTATACAACCCTGAGATTCGTCTTCCAGGATTTGTCTAATCCTGCTACTCTTCTCCAAGTGCTCTACTATTATATCTTATTATAAAAGGACTCTAGCATTTTCCCCACCACTGATGACTATAATTAACTGTTTTCTCTTAATTTCTTTTTTTTTTATTATTGGGCTTACACTAGCTACCACCCAATCAGTGGAACTACTCCAGACTGAAAGAATTTTGGAAAATGACCACAAAACATCCACTATTTACAGAGACACTTTCTCAAATACTCTCAGATGTAGACTATTAGACTTAGGGGATTTATTGATCTTTAATCCCTTTAATATCTCTAGCATAATTCCCCTTCTAATTGTGATTTCTCTTAGTTTATTTCTCACATGACTCTGTATTCCCCAACATTAATGTTGATCAGTTAGGGAAATAGGCTGAGGAATAGCAAATGGATTTCAATACAGATTAAGTGTGAAGTGATGCATTTTGGAAAGTCAAACCCGCTTAGGATATACTACAAATGGCAGGACACTAAGGAGTGTAATGGAACAAAAGGACCGAGGTGTAAAAGTACAACGTTTATTGAAAGCAATGTCACAGATAGAAAGGCCAGTGAAAAAGGTGTTTAGTATGTCAGCTAGGTAAGGTGGATGGTATCAGTTCTTCCCTTGGGGTGAGGGAGATCAAAACTAGGGCCATAGATTTAACATGAGAAGCAAAAAGTTTAGGAGGAACCCAAGGTGCAACTTCTTCATGCAGAAGATATTGAATGTATGAAACAAGAAGTGGTTGAGGCAAGTGTAATAGTATATTTAAGAAGCACTTGGATTGGGTAGAGGGGCTGGGCTTGGAGGGATTTAGGCTATACATGAAAAATTGGTACCAGACAGGTGGGCATCAAGGTCACAAACACAAGTTCTTCAGATGTTGCAAATCCAGATTAACACACATAAAATGCTAGAGGAACTCAGAAGTTCAGGCAGCAACTTCTGAGACCCCTTTGGGCAGGGGTTGGAATCCCAATGAATAGCAGAAATCGATACAGTTTGGCACCAGTGGCATCACAGGAGTTGCCAGTGAGCATTGAATTCAACATACAACTGGATTAGGGACTCCAGCTTAGGATTTTTCCCCTTGGGGTTTACTCTTGAAGCCTCCTTCATGAGTGGGTATAGCCGCAAGGCAGATCAGATTTTCCCTTCTCCTAGGTGACCTGCCAGCCATGACTGACGAGCCCCACGTGCCCAATGCAACTGATTTTAAGGCCAGTAACCTGCCTTTGCCCATTCTCCTGTCAGTAGAAATGGTTCTGCTGGGCTTACTAAGCCACATGTGAAGGCCAGGAAATGGATGGTTGTCAGAGGCTATTTCAGACTTGTCATTGGGAGTATTTAATAGATAGTGGGAGCTTACCCCCACCAACCACCACCCTCCCCACACCCCAGCTATGACAACTTTAAGAAACTAAGGCAGGCAGCATCTAAGGAGTGGAATAAACAGTTGACTTTACGGGACAAGACCTTATATCAAGGCCAGCATGGACTCATTGGTCCGAAGGACCTATATCCATGCTGTACTGCTCTGTGACTTGAACATTATTTGTATAGTGCTTTATGAAAAGTAAACTAAAGTATGTATTTCATTGATCTACATTTCTTTGTTCCCAATTAAACTTCTGTTTCTGACTTACAGAACATGCATTTGTCTCACTAATGTTTTTTTCTCTTCATACATCTAGTTTTCATGATTTCAGTAATTTTACTTTTATGCTGTACATTCCTGTAACTATTAAATCATATAGCCCTCCTTTGTTGAATCCTAAACTGCTCCTAAGCCTCAGGTTTACTACTTGTCTTAGCCTTTTTGTTCTTCTCCTCTTGGAACTAATGTTATTACTAATTTATTTTTAAATCAAAGGCATAGCTTGTACAGGTGCTGCCTCACAAAACTCTAGCGATTTGGGTTCAATCTTAACCTCTGGTTGGACTGGACTTCCTGTGACCATCTGGGTTTCTCCTGGGTGCTAATGTTTCCTCCTGAATCCCAAAGACTAGTCAGTAGATGGGTTAATTGGCCTCCATAATTTCCTTGGTGTAGATAGATCGATGATAAAATTGATAGGAAAATGGGGAAGTATGGGTTAATTAGTGGGGCATAGGATTTTTCTGTGAGCCAGAATTGGCTTGATGGACTGAATAGCTTCCTTGTATGTCAAATAAAATATGGAAAAATAGTTGAGCTACGCTTTATTTTTATGCCGGACAGCAATGAACAATTTAAATTCATCTGTGCATACCTTTGTGCATCTCTACTTGCCATTGGCCATCTAGTGTTAATTTTTTATGTAACATTTCCCAGATGATCATAGGGAATTCCACCTGATACTTTCAGTTTTCTTTTAGATTCAGATCCCTAGTTTCACTCTCCATCACACTGAAGAAATAAATTATTTTTCTATTGCTCTTCCCCAAAGGACATTACAGAATATGTCCGTTTATTAATCTTTTTCTCTTCCAGAGTACCTACTCTTGGAAGGCCTTTTATCTGGCTGATTTTTCAATATATTGGTTCAAAAAGCCATTACAAATACAAATCAGAAATTCTTTATCTACAGTATTATTGTTAAATTTAGTTTGCATAACATTTATGTAGATTGTAGTCACTGATAATTACAATTGTACACTTATCTTGTTTAACGCCATCTCCTACATTACGGCAACTGTTCCGGGATCAATATACAAACTAACATTTTCTGTCCCCCTGGTGTTCCTAAGCTCCACCCAAACGGATTCTACACCAGAGTTCTTGGAGCTAATATCCTTTGTCACTGTTGTGTTTTTGTATCTATGTAATATATGCATGAGTGCAGCTATGGAAAAATAACATACTTTCTTCATGAAAAAAAGTTGAAAACATGTTTATAGTTAAAATACCATATACTGCTTTGCTTCCAGATGAGCTTAATGTCTTCTATGCTTGCTTTGACTGTCAAAACATGGAGGAACCTTCATAAATTCCCCGATCACCGTTAGTTCAGTCTCTGAGGCCAACATGGCAGCTCCTTTCAGGAGGGTGAACCCATAGAAAGCATCTGGCCAAACACTAAAGGAGTCAACTGGCTGGAGTGTTCACCAACATCTTTAACCTCTTGCTTTGGCAGTCTGAGGTACCTACCTGCTTCAAGCAGGTGTAAAGGGGGTTTCTTTTTTTTTCTTTGTTACTATTGGGAAAGGGTTTCCTTTTGTTAACTAGCAGGAATGCTAATTTACTGATACCGAGAATGGTATTCCTTTGTAAACCAAATGGGGATTAATGTTCTTTCTTCTGAGTCTGTAAGCTGTTGACGGGCTTTTGGGGAGATCGGCGCGAGGGGTCGAGAGAGAGGACGCAATGCTCTAAGCTGGGCGAGGATCGGACCCCAAAGGGGGGTCCGAGGCCGGGAGATTCTCCGAAGGGCGGGGGGATGAAGCTAGATGTGCTTGGTTGACCACTCGGAGGGTCCTGAGCTGTTTGGAGAGTCCGAGGAGTTCGGAGGGTCCTGAGCTGCGAGTCGAGGAGTTCGGAGGGGATCGAATGGTGGCCAGAAGACTTAAGTAATTGAGCTCCAACAGTTGTGCACGAAGTGGTTTGGACTTTGATAAGTTTGGCGCCTTTTCTTTAATTTTCTCTTCATATATACTGTATCGTTATTAATCACTTAGTTATAGTAACCTTTATAAATTGTACTCATTTAATCGCATATGGTGTACTGTGTTTTTTGGGTGAGGCGGTGACATCACACAGCATCCACACCAGCTGATTACCCAGTTTGGCGGGGCCGAAGGCAGCTCCCCCTAGACGAGAACGAGCTGAGCGAGCCTGAGGCGACCCAGGGAGTTACACAGGCTTCAATTATACCAGTGCCTAAGAAGAATGTGGTAACCTATCTCAATAATTATCATCCAGTAGCACTTATATCTGCTGTGATGAGGTGTTTTGAGAGGTTGGTGATGAAACATAGCAACCCCACCTGAGAAACGTCTTGGATCCACTCCAATTTGCCTACTGGCATAGAAGGCCTACAGCAGATGCCAGTTTATCACTTCTTCACTCAAACCTGAAACACCAGGACAGCAAAGAATGCTACATCAGGATATTCTTTGTCGACTACAGATCTGCATTCAACACTATCATCCCCTCAAAAAAAAAATGAACAAGGTTCAAGACCTTGGCTTCAATAAGTGCAATTGGATCCTTGATTTCCTGACTTGATGACCCCAATCAGTTTGGATTTGCAGCAACATCTCCTCCACAACCTCCAACAGCACAGGTGCACCACTAGTCTGTGTACTTAGCATCCGGCTCTGCTCACTTTACACTTATGACTTTGTGGCAAGACATAACTCCAATGCCATATTTGAATGTAATAGGCCAAATCAAATGTGGTGACAAATCAGCGTATAGAAGGTTGGTTGAAAATCTGGCTGAGTGGTGCTGCAATGACAACCTCTCATTCAATGTCAGCAAGACCAAAGAGCTGATTATTGAACTTATGTGGTGGAAATTGGAGGTTCTATGAGCCAGTCCTCATTGGAGGAATCAAAGGTGGAGAGAGTCAGCAATTTTAAATTCCACTCTGTTAGTTTTTTCTCAGAGGACCTATCCTGGGCTTGGCACGTAAGGAGAATTATGAACAGTGCACCGCAGTGTCTCTACTTCCTTAGAAGTTTGCAAAGATTCGGCTTGACATCAATAACTGGGTGCATCATGGCCCGCTATGGAAACACCAATGCCCTTGAATGGAAAATCCTACAAGTAGTAGATAGGACTCAGTCTATCACTAGTACATGCAGCACTGTTGCAGGAAAGCAGCCTCTATTATCAGAGACCCCACCACTCAGGTCATGCTCTTTTCTCACTGCTGCCAATTAAGTAAAAGGTACAGGAGCCTCAGGACTCACACCACTAGGTTCAGGAACAGTTATTACCTCTCAACTATCAGGCTCTTGAACCAGTAGGATAAATTCACTCAATTTCATATGTGCTATCACTGAACTGTTCCCACAGCTTATGGACTCACTTTCAAGAACACTTCACCTCAAGATCTCAATATTTATTGCATACCTATTTATTAAAGACAACAGACTGCAAATACAAAATAATTAGAAATAATATACAACCTCATCCTATTACTGCAATTTTCGGTTTACCAATGATGGACTCACTGCATTTATCTTCTTCCACCCGTCAAATGATTGCATTTCTAACTCTGATGGCTAGAAGATCTATATTGTTGAATTGCAAGGAAATTAATCCTCCCACTGTATTTAATTGGTTCTCTCAAACTACGTTATGTTTAAATTTAGAAAAAATTAGAAGTGGTATATTTGATACTTCTATTAAATTTGAATAGATATGGAGACCATTAATCAATATTTTCATATGATGTAATATGACCCCGATCCAAGTTCATTTGACTTTCCAGCTTTTAGCTTATGTATGTTGAGAGGACCGGAAGTGACGACATTGATGATTATGTATTCTTGTGAGATATTATAAACAGCCCTTTTTTTTTCTTCTTTATTAGTCATTAGATTAGTAGATTAGTTAATTTTGCATTATTTTTTTTCTTTTTTCTGTTTTTTTATATCATATATTATGAAATATCTATACTTACCATGTTCATACATATACTGTATGGTTCATGTTTTGGTAAACCCATTTATACTGTAACCATTGTTTATGTCTTTTTTCATCTGTAATGGAATTTGTATGTTTGTAATTTCTTTATTAATATATCATTTGTATTTTGTCCATATTATTAATAATAATAAAGATTGAGAAAGAAATAATAATGATTGACTTTTGTATTTACAGTGTGTTGTCTTTTGTATAGTAGTTGCTTATCTGTCCAGTGCCATCTTTCATTGGTTCTATTATAGTTCTTGGATTTACTAAGTATTCCTGCAAGAAAACAAATCTCTCCTCTGCCTGTTCTGTTCTAACATGTTGGTCCATGGCCTCCTCTTGTGCCAAGATGACACCACCCTCAGAATGGAGGAGCAACACTTCATATTTTGTCTGGATGACCTCCAATCCGATGGAATGAATATCCATTTCTCCTTCCAGTAAAAAAAGATTCCCTCACCCTCGGCTCTTCTTCTATTCCCCAATCTGGCATGTTACATCTTCTCACCAGCCTGACACCTCCTTCTGGATTCTTTCTTTCTTCCCTTTCTCCTATGGTCCACTCTCCTCCCGTATCAGATTCGTGAAGGGTTTCGGCCTGAAATGTCAGCTGTTTATTAATTCCATAGATGATGTGTGACTTGCTGAGTTCCTCCAGTATTTTGAGTGTGTTGAAACAAATCTTAGTAATATGCATGTACTTGGACAATAAAATTACTTTGAACTTTGTTCTTTTAACACCAATACAAAGGAAGCAGTTGAACTGCGCAATGTAAAAAGCATTAAAGTACTAACCTATTAAATACAGTGGAAGTAGTTTAAACATGCATAACCTTATCAGACATTTGTAAAATTCATGCAAAGGATTGCAATTTTACAAGGCAAATTTTGCAAATATAAAATTATAGAAATCAAAATAGTTTATTTCATAAGTTTAAAAGAGCTGGAATGCTCTATGAAATAGGTCTAAATAACAGCACTTTCCAGTTATTATTTATAGTTACTTTCAATGTTGATTACTTATAAATTAATTGCCCTTTGAACAATTTGTGAGTAGCAACAAGACTGAGTGATTCTATCATTTTATAGGCTATTTCTAGTAACATGTGCAATATTTTAAAAAGCCCAACTCTTATAAAGCTGTAATTAAAACAAAATTTATAAATAAGAGGCACAGTAACAAGTTAAGGTTTCCATTCTCCAAGAGATCATGAAGGATATTGTACCCTGTCTGAGCTGAAAATTTCATTACCACAGGATGTGAGTTTCTGCTTGAAAGAACTTCTGGTTCTTTGATGATATTGATTGGCCGACGTACTTCACACCACCGCCTCTTTTTCAAAAGAAAACAACTTAAAAAAAAGTCCATATAAAGAAAGATTTTCACCAGTGTCTCCAGTTCATATCCTGTATTTGTCCATTTCCATGTTAGGGCTTTGATGTCAATTAGTTTAAATTCCTGAGCAACATGAAGCCAGTTTTGAATTACTTCAAAAAAGAGACAGATGAATTTTGATTTTATATATTAAATGTTTTTTGATCAGTCACTGAACACTCACTTCTTTTACAGTTGTAGTATGCATCTAGGGAACATTCAAATCTTGCTGCAATTTTTCTATTATTTTATTAGTAAAACTGAGCACTGGAAACCTGTAAGCAAATTAGTTTATTTCTAGTACTGACACTGTAGATTGTGGAATACAGTTCTGCTAGTGGTTTTAGTACTCTTGCAGAATTAACAGAAATCACATTGTCCATGTGATCTTCTAAACTAATTTTGATCGCCTGGGGGAATTTTTCAAAGTATTATTTCCCTTGGTACTTGCTTTTTCTTTGGATTTGGCCTTAGCCAGGGAGGTCACATGGGTGGGAGGGTTTAAGATTGGGGGTGGGAGGAATTGTCCAGTCATAATGCTCTGGCTACCATGAATGCTCAGTGATCATCTGTCCTTTCCTGCTTTCTCCTCTGTCTGGCAACATACAGTAGTTTCAATTCTCAAAGTGTACACATCAATGCTTGCTTTTCATTTTGCTGAGGCTGCCACATGGAGCAACCATGAGCGAGGAGGAATTGTTGTCAGTCACTCATTTTGATGTTTAGCAACGAAAGCTTTAGAAATGGTGCATTAATTTACCCGCCAGAATCAGTTTGCAATTATTTTGCTGTCAGCTGACCAGCACACACACACAGAATACCCAAGAGGTTTTTGAATGTGTACTTCATGGGTGTTGTGCATATCATTCACTTTAAAAGAACTGCTGGAAAATTTTCCCCAAAATTTTGTGGTTTTTATTAAGTTTTGGCAAGAAGAGTGCTTTTCTTGGAATTTGCTGGAATGTGTTTCTGTTCATTATTCAGGTTGCAGCTATGTTGGCAAGACTATTTACCCCCCCCCCCCCCCCGATTGCCCTTACAGTAGTGGTGAGCCAACTTCCTGAAGTAATGCAGCCATTCCTTGGGCATGTTTAGAATGATGATAGAAATTCCAAGGTTTAAACCAGTAATGATGAATAAGTAGCGATCTATTTCCAATTCAGGATGATATGTGACATGTAAGGGATTTAGTAGATGACTCTGTTCCCATGTGCCTGTGTTCTTGGATGGTAGACATTGGGGATCTGAATGGTGCTTTGGAGCTTTTATTCACTTTGCACACCTTTTTGCAAATAGCTAAAGCAGCTAATAGGCATATGCAACCACTGAAAGGGTTTATTACTCTTTCCAGTTGCATTTCTTCTTAATGCCAGATTGTGAACTTGAATGCAATGAGGAACTGGAGTTGCCTCTCTCTGAAGGCGTTACAGCCAAAGGTGAGAAAAAAGGAGAGGCCTTCCTTATACATAGAAAGCTGTTACTGGTTTCTTTAAATGTGCATAACTTCAAATGGATTAAGAAACCAGTGAAAAGCGCATCAATTCCACGGAAGATCTGGATCCTAAGTATAGAGCCTCAATGACCTCACATCATTCAGAATATTTTGGCCAAATTAAGTAGCTGCTCCAATTAGCTGAAGTTTCATGGAAACAGTTTAAAAAGTATTTGAAAGAAGTCAAATTGTCATTTACCTGAGGAAAAACAATTAAGTATTTAAATGAAATACAGGACAAATTAGAACACCATCAATACTGTTACAGTACTATAAGACTGTATTAGTTCCTAGTAGTTATTGATGGAGGGATTCATCCAGCGTGCACTGGCGCATACTTCTGATTGACTGTAAATGAACAAAATCAGTGCAGGCACTTAGTACAGATAATGGACTGCCTTCAGACAATGCTTTTGACAATTACATCCTCCAAATCTTCATTTTCATTGTAATATTCAAGGTAATTATCAATAACTTCAAATTCTTCATAGTTCCTAACTTGCTGAAGTAGTGAGATCATTTCATTTTCACTCCAGGCCGTTTTTGGCAGCTACAAACTTGAATGCTTGAAATCGCAGTGAGCAAAACATTTCTGAATTGTCTTACTGCTTATTTCTCACGACTAACAATGATTTAAAAAATCATTTTTTTTTAAACACAAGCACACACAACTGACACTACTTAAACACTGTTCGCTCAAAGTACTGTGTAGTGTCTATTGGCCACACAAGTGCATTTGTCTGATGCTAGTTAGAAATTGTTTGGTAACAGTCTCTTGCCCCAATTAAGCAGCAAAATGGCCCAATTAAATAAAGGGAATTCTGGCTATTTTCATGATTAATTTTTGTTCTTTAAGAGTTGTCCCAAATAACTGGTTGCCCTAATTAACTGACGACTCAATCAATCAGAATCCACTGTACACACTATCTATCTGTTCACTACCTTCACTGTTTCTTATAGCATTTTCTTTACACTTGCTCTTTTAATTACCACTTATCTACTTAATATCACTTCTTCAAATAATACTTAAGTGATTAACATTTTTCATACACATTGCATGTAGAAGCTGCAAATATAAACTCACCTCTTTGCCACCTAAAACTCTCTATGTAGCAAAGGGAAGCACCGACATTGTGGCCTACATGTGTATGGTGATGGAAAGAATTGGGAAATTAAAAAACAGGCAATTTAGATATAGAGAAAATGGAGATTCATTAGAACAGAATAACTGTTTTTCACTTGTACCTCTTAGTGAACCACAGGCAATTACGAGTCAAGGCAACTTCAGAACACAGTCACTTTAGTAAATTACATATGGGTAAACTCTCGTCGTCATTCTGACTGTTATTACTTTTTAAAATTATTTTTATGGCTCTGTTTCAGTATCACTATTTGTGGCAGAAAATCAAAATGAAGTTACCTTTGATGATGACATCCCTCTGGAAGATATATACCATAAGATGGGATTGGTAGTGAAGTAAACTTGCCATTCAAAAGGCCAGCTGTCCATGACTGCAATCAGCAGCATTCTACACTGAGTTGCCAGCTACTGGTGTTTCATCTTCACTGTTGCCACTCATTAAAAATCAAAATGACTCCTCAGAATGATCCCTCTTGGTAAGCTTCCATATTGCTGACTGCATGATATAAGCTTTCTAGAATTGCACCCTGGGATGTTTCAGGGGTAAAATAATGATTATCACCTTAACAGACACCAAAAAGCATGGATTCCTGTTCTAGAAGGAAGTTGCAAGGGCCAAAAATAAGTTAGGTCTTCGGGCACGGCTCTACAGGTCACTTTGGGCCCTAATGAGTGGATAGTCTTGTGTGAAAAACAACTCTCTTCTCAGAGTCAAAACTCTGCATAGTGACAGCATTGGATGGTTTCCAATTAAGACGGCATTGAGTTGTGATGTCAATGGATGTAGTGACTCAGACTTAATTGTTTTTTAGATTTGTAAGAATGATTTTGGGTACAGCACAGGTGTTAGGTTAGGGTTTAGGGACAGGGATGAGAGAAAGTTATAGGTCAGGAGCAGTAAATGAAGAGTCAGGGGCAGGTGCTTGAGGTCAGAGTGTTCCACGTTTGAAGGCCAGCAGTCCCCGAGGGTGGAGGTTTGGTCGGGCAGGTGCTGAGGATGAAGAGCAATGATTCACGTGGTCAAGGAGTGAGGTCGGTAGGTCCCGAAGTCAAGAGCCGGTGACCCCCTCAGGTCAGCAAGTCCTGGAGTTGGAGATCCGTGCAAGCAGATGGCACGAGAGCTGAACGTCCCGCAGATCGGTGAATTCCAGGGTCCAAGGGTCGCATGAATCTGGTGGTTGAGGCTCGAAGGTCAAAGTCCCGTGATCAGTAGTCCTGGAGTCAATAGCCAGAGGATCACCAAGTCCAGAAGTCTCTCTGCATCGGCTTGTCAGATATCAGGGGTCTGATGGCTGCAAATTCAAGCCAGCAACTGGAGGTCAGAGGTCTAGAGGCAGCCTGTCCAGGGTTGGAAGCCCGTCAATGTGTACAAGTGGGGAAAGGAGCTTGTTCTGCTGTTGTTGGTGTTGCTTATGTTGTTCTGCTGAATACTGTGGGCATGTTATGTTGGTACTGACATTTGCAGACTGATCCCATGCACGTCCTTAAGTTGTGTTGGCTGTTAACGCAAGAGGCGCATTTCACTGTCTGTTTTGATGTACATGTGATAAATAAATCTGAAATATAAATGTGAATCTGCAGTTGTTGATATTCTCCCTGTTTGATCCAACACAATACTGAGCAACAAATTAATATTTCAACTCCTTATTGAGTACAACTAACAAACACAATTTACCAGAAATAACCTATTTATTAAATAACTCAATTCAACTGTAACAAGATGGCAAAAGATAGATCCTACAAATATTAATTGATACATAACATAGTGGTTAAAATATTTGTGTATTCATCTTAAGGCACAAGTTTGTGTTCCACTGTGGAAGTGGAAACTTTCAACTCAACTCTTTAATAGAATGTGTAATTAAATTTCTAACCAGGCTTATAGCTTTTCGAGCAGGTTACCAGGAAAGTTGCTAAATTAAAGGCTACATGCACATGGGAGCAAAGTCCCATGGGAGACTGGTCAAGTTTACCAGCTTGACATTATGGATGAAGTAGTATATTGGATTCAACATTGACTTAGCAGTAGAAGCCAAAGAATGGTAGTAGATGGTTCTCTCTCTGCCTGGAGATCTGTTATTAGGGATCTGTTCTGGGTCTATTGCTGCCTGCCACCTATGTCAATGATTTGCATGGTAATGTAGTAAACATGATCAGCAAATTTTTGTATGATACCAAGATTGATCAGTAAGCAGCAAGGGAGGCTATCAAGGCTTGCACAAGCTGCTAAAGTGGCAGAAGCATTTAATGCACATAAGTGTGAGGTGTTGTACTTTGAGAGGACAAACCAGAATAGGAAATTCACAGTGAATGGCAGAGCACTGAGGAATGTGGTGGAACAAAGAGATCAGGAAATACAGATCCATAATTCCTTGAAAGTGGTTTCACGGGTAGATAGGGTCGTAAACAGAGCTTTTGGCACATTGGCCTTCATAAATCTTAAATGTTGAGTGCAGCAGTTAGGACATTATGTTGAAGTTGTATAAGACACTGGGAGGACAAATTTGGCTTCAAAGAAAATATGAAGTGAGGAAGAAAAAAGTAAAAAGAAAATAATGGATTGGCAAAGAGTAAATAGAAAATCAAAATATCAAGGAACAGAACACAAAAAGTAAATGGTTTTATTGACTCATCAAAAATTAGGTTGGGATGGAAAAAGAAACAAGGCCATACCACAGATATCAGATAGTGAGATGGGAGAAATATTAAGTCATTATTTAGTTTTGGTATTTATTTTATTGTGGGGTGGCATGGTAGTGTAGTGGTTAATGTGATCATTTTATAGAGCTAGCAATCACCAAGTGAGGTTTAATTCCTACCCTGAGTATAATAAGTTTATATGTTCTCTCTGTAATTACGTGGGTTTCTTCCAGGTACTTGTTTCCTCCCACATTTCAAAGACAGATGGTTAGGGTTAGTAAGTTGTGGGCATGCTGTGTTAGTGCCAGAACCATGTCAACACCAGCAGGCTGTTTCCAGCACAATCCTTGCTAACTTGAATTGTTGCAAATTATGCATTTCACTGTATGTTTCGATGTGCATGTGACAAGTAATGCTAACTTTATCTCTTCTCTCTTTATGGAGAAAGAACAGGTGGGCATGATGTTGGATGAAGAATTGAGTTCCTTCCTAATAGGAAGAGGAGATATATTAAATAATTAGGCACAGATTACTGGTCAAAATCAAAGATGATAAAATCCCTGAATTAAATAGATTACATCTATGTATTTACAAAAAAATCTAGATTAGAGATAAACAATGAACTACAGCAAATATTTAATAATTTGTCTAAGGGGTCATGCCTGATGACTGAGGGATAGCTAATGCAATACCTTTAATGAATAAGAGGATTAATGTTCAAGGAATTATAAATAAGTCTGTTTAGCTTCAGTTGTAGTATAAGTAATAGAATCCTTACTAGAATAAAACAGTTTGCAGAGAGGTTTAATAATGAGTAATGAACATGGATAAAAAGGAATTTCGATAAGGTACTCCATAATAGATTAAGATCACAGAATGCTGAATCAAGAGACAAGTAGCAGAATGGAGTTCTCAAAGGAGTAACGGATAGCTAACCACAATAGATGGTAGTTCACAACTTACCTTGAAGCTTTAGATTGTGGAATCAAAACTATAATTTCTAAATTGCAGATTATATCAAATTGAGGTGATATAGTCAATAATGAGGAGGTAAATGAAAATCAGGTGCAAAAAGGATTGGAAGAGATAATTAGGAATTATAAATCAGTCAGTTTAACTTCAGTAGTAGTATAAGTAATAGAATCCTTACTAAAATAAAACAATTGGCAGAAACGTTTAATAATGAGTAATTGGATCAGATAATAAGGATACAAGAAAATCTAAGATGATTTATGTACATATATTCCAAACCCAAGAAGCATACTTAACCTGACTGGTGAGTGGCAGGCAAAATTTACCAGATGGGATCACAATTCCATGCCAACAACAGGCTGGCAAAAAAAAAGTACAGTAAATATTCTTAGTTACAGGATATTTGGGAAGGGGGGAGAGAAAGTGGCAGTAATGATTAAGAAGAATACTGCAGGACATAAGTAATCAACTTAGAGTTAAGGTAGAGATATGGTTGAGATCCTGGAATTGATAAACTTGATAAGGAGGATATATCAGAAAGTCCAGCTGTACTTAGACCTGGTTCTTATGGGATGCTATATTGGTTGTTGTGAATGGTGTGGCATGGCATGCAGGGGAGAGGGAGGAGGGGAATGGAACTGCAAAAACCCTGGCTGCAATTTGCCAAACTTCTGGAGATTCAGATAGTACTACTCAAACCACAAATGTTAAAACCCTTGTTCAAAAAAATACAGGGAACAAACTGCAGGCCAATCAATTAACCACAACAATGGAGAAGTTCTAACAACAATAATCAAGGCAGAATTACCCAACTGTGGTTTGTTTAAAGGCTAATCAAATCTAAATTTTTAACGAAGTAGAAAAGAGGATTAGTGAATGAAATTTGTTATATCAGTTTGTCAAAAAGGAGTTGGTTAATGTGCCACAAAATAAGCTGTAATCATAACTAAAGGTCATACGACAAGAAGTGTTATGGCAGGTGGGATGGCTATGTAAGAGTACTGAAGGTTATTTTTCATGCTGGACAAAAGAATAAATTGGAGTTTCCTAGGACCACTGGTCTTCTTAATAAAAATTAATTATTTATACATTAATAAGTTATTATAAATTTATAACACAGAGCAGAATTTGGAGGTAAATTGAGTGAACTATGAGCAGAACAGCAATGGAACTTGAGAAGTAACCAAACTAGTGGTTTTAGCTGAAAAGTAATAGATGAAATTTAGTGTTAAGAAATATAAAGAGGACAGAAGAGATTAAGGATAATGATTCTGGAGATAGGGTACTATAGTTCTATGGATAGATTCACAGAACAGAGCAAATTATTTTGTCTGTACTCTTCATGCCCTTAAATTGGTTGGAAGTAGGAATAGTGCTTCATTTGGTGAAGGGATCAAAAATCAAGGGAAGTATAATGAAGGTGTTGACAAAGACCCAAATCTGATACAAATAATTTTATGCATGCATGCATGCACATATGGTTAAAAGTCTGAATCCACTGTCTAGACTGGTAGAAATGGCTGATTTGATTACAGTGCTTAATAGGGAGCTGGACAACTATTTGAAAGAAAAGAAATTGCAGGGACATGTGGTGACAGGGTAGGGAAATGATCAACATGTATCCAGTATAATCTGATAGGATAGACTGCCCCCTTCCATGCTGCAATAGTTTTGTGATTCAGTGCAATTTACAAAGATAATACCAGAAATGCAAGGATAAGCATATCAGGAAGTGATGGATACACTGGATCTCTCCTCAATGGAAAAGACCAAAGAATGACCCAGTGAAGGTGTTCAAAATTATGAATGGTTTCAGAGAAGGGATGCAGAGAAAGCAGACAAATAGAGAACATCGATTTATGACAGTCAACAAGAAATCTGGTAGGAAATTCAGTCAGAGGAAACATGTTTACCTAAAGAGTGCTGAAAAGTAACACAAGGTTGAAGTAAACACTATTTAAATGCAGGCTGCATAAGCATGCAAGGGAAAATGAGATTAGAGGTCTGGGTTGATAAACTTAAATGAGAAAATTAAATGGATACAAAACAGTGACATGGATCCACCTCTATTGATGCCTATTATCCTATAAAATGCTATATAAATGGCCAAATTGCTTTAAAACTGCTGTTAAAAAAAGAATGAAGGTGAGACTGGATGGTCCACCCAGCACCAACACAAGACTGAATTTCTGACTTTATCAGGAATTTCATTAGCATCTCCCCATGAAACTCTCCAAAACGGAGGGCAACAAAAATCAAAAATCAACTCCTGTCCAGATGACCTTCCAAAGTGCTCCTCATATACATCAGCACACTGCTGTCTAAATTAGTTACACTAGAGATTAGATCAACAACAGTGATATCCGTTACTTTCAAACCAGAGACAAATACTTTTTCTATGATGTATGCAGAAGAGCTGGGAGCAGAGCCAAATATATTTACAATTGAGATGCCAACAGGTGAAACTGGAACACAAGACAACACACATGCTCAATAACAAATATTGCATGCAACAGACATAGTTAAATAACATGCAAACAGATTAGATAGAAATTCTGTGGCCTTTCCAAATCTAGTCATTAATGGTAGTGAACAGCTAAATAGCTTATAACTTAAGGAGATTCCACAACATCTAAATCCTCAATGCTAGAGGGTCTCAGCACATGACCTATGAAAAATGCTGAAGTGTTTTCAATCTTCTTCAACTACAAGTACCAATCAATGATCCATTGCAAACATATAGGTGTGGCCTGGTATGGGAACACCAATGCCTTTGAGTAGAAAATCCTACAAAAGGTAGTGGATTTGGCCCAGTACATCCATCAAAGATCACCACCACCGAGGCCATGTAATTTTCTCGCTGTTGCCATCAGGTAGAAGGTACAGGTGCCTCAGGACAAAAACCACCAGGTTCAAGGACAGCTACTCCCACTCAACTATCAGGCTCTTGAACAAAAGGGGACAGCTACACTTATTTATGGATTCATTTAAGGACCCGGTTATATTGTTATTTCATTATTTGTTGCTATTTATTAATATCTGCATTTGCAGTTTGTTTACAGTTCCTGACGTTTACAGTTTCTGTTCTATAGATTTACTAAGGATGCCCATAGAAAAAATATCCCAGGTTTTATGTGGTGACATGTATGTACTCTTGATAATAAATTTTATGTAGAACACTGAACATTTTCAGCTTCCTTGTGAAATTATCACCATCACAGAAACCAGCCTTCAATCAATTAATTTCTCTTCAAGTAATAGAAATCACTATGCCCAGAATATTGCACATACTATGTGACTAGATATACAACATCCAGTTTTCTGTCGAGCACTCTGTCTAAGCTGCCAGTCATTACAACACTGGCATCTCCCTAACAATATGGAAAATTATCCAGCATGTCCTATCCATAAAATGTGCAACAAATCCAATCCAGCTAATTACTCTCAATCATCAAAGTGATAAACTATATAATGTGTAGTACTTACTTCTGATAACTTGCACACCTCTGCTTAGCTAGGAACTGGAAGGACCACTTGACTCTAGACTTCAATCCAATCCAAACATGGACCAAAGAGCCAAGTTCCTCAGGAGAAATTACATGGCCATCCTTTCCATCAGAGTAGAAAATGACTGAGTGTGTCATCATGGAGATCTAGTAAAACTGTAGTTACTGGGCAATGAGAAAACATTCCAGGGGTTAGAATCATTCCTCAACCAAAGGAATGTGGTTGTCTTATTGAAGTGAAACATTCTAGCCTAAGACATTAATGCAAAGTACTAAGTACTGTGTTCTAGATGTAATAATCTTTCAAATACATGAATAACATTTATTTATCAGTTAGATCTGTGAACTTGTGAGGAAGGTTGGGAACAAATGTTCACTATTGCACTATTGTTGATTTCATTTGTGGGAGTTTTATAGGAGATGTTTCTAATGCTAATAAAAATTCTGATTGAAGAAACAAATTTCATATTTCCCATCAGGCACTGAGACTGGGAAATCTACACAATATGACACTACCACTGGAGGGTTTTCTGAAAAATAACTGTTTTTGTTTGCCCACAAAACAATCAGCTTTCACCAAACTTCTTTCCCCGAAACCATGCTGAAGGGCCAGTGTTAAAAACGGCATTGTTTATCCATCCTGAGATCTATAGCCCCATAAATCTGAAATGCAGGCTCACACATGGATCCGAAATGCTTTTCCTATGGAGGTCAATGTTTTGTTACTCTCAGCTTTTGACCTTAAGAATCATTCCAAACCACTGTGTTGATCTCTATCATATCTGACAGATGGCTTCTTATTTCTGCATCAGAGAGATCACCTGAACTACATATCTAAGCAAAGAAGACTTAGTCTACTTTTCTTTTTGCACACAGCAGCACAGGGATTTATTAGAATTGCAGGCAGCCATCGACTGTAATTATCTAAAATGGTTGAGTGCCTGGCAACTCTCTGTGCCTCTGCACTGTTTTATCAGCCTGTCCAGGTTATTCTAAGCATTAGGAGCACTCTCTCAGACTTCTGTCTCCCATTAGTGCATCATCATTCTTTATGCAGAAGCCTGTCCCAGTAGCTGAAAGTATGCTGATTGTAGAGTGGAAGCTACTATAGAAGCGTGTCTGTTGATGTTGCAAGTTCTAGTCTAAGTGCCAGAAGCTGCAAGAATTAGCTACAGATTAACAAGGAATGAAAGATAACACAGGATAGTATCGCACAGGGAAGCAAGACTGGTATGGAACACTTGCAACTGAAGATCATTGTCTTTGTGGGATTTTAGAAAACTACATTTAAACTACATGATACCATTTAAACATCACTAAAATAGAGTAAGACATTGCTTAAGCCAACAATTCCCGGATCTAAACACTTCAGGGAGAAGAAACACAGTCTCTCAACATTTACCAGTCAGTCCCTAACAGTATCTCATGCTTCAATAAGATCATCACTTATTCCTTTAATTTAATTGACTTATCTCACTCAATTTACCCTTACAGAAGCACCCCTTCTCTTCAGGAATGAACCTGGTGTATCTACCCTTCTTTGCCTCAGATGTAATAGCTTTCTTTGGCCACATAAAATATCAGTCCAATTATAATCTCAATAAATTCCTTTATAATTTCACCATGGTTTATTTACACTAATACTTCAATACCCTTACAATAAGACCTAATACTACCATTTGTCTTCCTAATAATTTGCTGTACCTGGATCCCGACTTTCTACATTTTATATACCTGCAAACCCAGATCTCTTTGTACACCAACATTTACTAGTTTATTATCTATTCTTCACCTTTCCCTATCTAAGCTCCATCTACCATGGTACTGACCACTTTTAACTTCTCTGTAAACTGTGTCTTCTTTCAGCTATCTTTCCAATAATTGGCAGTGCCTCAGATCTGGGTATAGTGGTTCAATTTTTTTCTGCACATTGTTTGCAAGTTCTCTCTGTGGTCATGTGGGTTTCCTTTTGGTGCTTTGGTTTCCTCTGATATATGTTAAACTGGCTCAAGTAAATCACTTACTTGTGAACCTAATGGCAAAATGAAGCATAAGGGAGTTTGAGAGAGAATCTTTTGTACAGGTGCAGGGAAATTAGAAGCAAGATGCAACTAATGGAATGCCTCCTCTTGATGCAAGCAAGGGCTAAATGGCTTCTCTCTGAATTATTATGAGATAAAATTACAGGCCAAAAACATGAAATATTAACTCTGTTCTTCTCCCCATGGATGCTCCATGACCTTCTAAATATTTCTAGCATTCTATTTCTATTTCATTTTCCCAACAAGCTTTGCATTGTCGACAAATGTGAATACACTACAACCTGCCCTTTATGTACTGTACATGGATTGCAAATGACTTTGGGATGGTGATCTTTCTGCACTCCAGTGGAACATCCTGAGGACAAAAAAGATGCTTCAGATTACACAACTATCTTTAACATATTTCTTTGTTGAGAAACTTAAGCCCATAGTTAGAGTGTAGAAGTGAAAACGGTCCATCCTGGTATTGATAAATTAAGTGGTTCTCTTAGTTGACACAATTAATTCAACTGACTTTTCTATAATTATTGGAGATAGAACCCAAGCCAATGTTGGATGTTTTAGGTTGCTCTAATGTTATAAATACTAGATAGTACCAGCTTGTTGACAAATCTTTGTGCATACTGGCTTAAAAGTAGTTTAAATAATCGGGCAGCTATCTCACAAATGCTTTTTAATCTAAATATTGATAGTAGCACTTATCTATTTTAATAATAATTAAAGTATTTTAAAAAAAAGTTCTCACCCACTATTTTGATGTGACAACGAACAATTCCCAAGGTATTTTTGGTTGCACTTCAGGTGAAATTTGAGGGTCTCTTGCTGATCAAATACTCAGCAAAAATATATTTAACGTATTATGTCTAACGTTTTACCGTTGCCAAAATTATCCTTAATTTCCTCTTTTGCAACACAAGTGGTTAACAGATTCACTAGAGTGCATAAAGTAGTGGCTTATCTTCCCCACAGAAACATTTAAGAATTATTAGTTTAGTATTAAATATAATGGTAGATTAATCTTATCCTGTTACACTGATTATAAACCATCTTTAGGTAAATCATGTTAAAAGTCTAAACAGTTATATTTTACTACGTATTGCCGGTTCCCATTTCAGTAAACTACCATGTTTTACAATAAGCCCCGATTGTTCAGTTCCTCAAGTGCGGTGCAGTGATCTGTGATTAATAAACGTGGAATCGGAGAGCTGCACCATAAGATTATTTGGCCCATCGTGTCTGCGATACTGAAAGAAAAACAGTTCAGTTTCACACCGCCCTTTCTTTGGGATTCCTTTGTTTTTACATCCCTCAATTATTTATGCACTGACCTTCGTTAAAACTCTAACGCATCCTGCTTCCACCTATTTGCATATTAGGCAACTACATGACAATAAAGGCACTAACAAAACGGGGGCAAAACCAACCTTCCCAATTTTATATGTGTTAGGAATGGAGATCTATCGGATGGCAACGGGAGGCTTGGACATCGCAGACGGGTGGCCATGAGGAAGGGCAATGGTCCTGGCCCGGTTACTGGTGGGAAGGAGTGGGGGTGGATGGAAGGAGTTTGAGTGGGGGGGGAGTTGCCGGTGGGGAGGGGGGGAAAGGGGAGGAGAGAAGGTGGTGACGCTCAGCCAATAGATGCCAAGCTTTCGCAAACCTTCCCTTTTATGGTTACAGAAGGGTGTGGGCGGGGCCCGTTCGCGGGGCCGGTATAAGAGCGACAGACACGCCGGCTTGCAGCACTCTGAGGCTTGATTGAACTCACCGGCTGATCGCTAAGCCAGGCTTGCACCTGTGAAGGGAAACCAACGGTAAGGATTCAAAACGCAACGGAAAGATCCCATCAATCAGATCATTTTAAAAAAATATATAGTTTGTGGCGTCGCAGGAACATAGTGGGGAGGGGGCAATGAGAGATTCCATGGGAGCATCATGGAGTATTTCGTTCCCGGGAAGGGTTATTGGAGGTGGGTGTTAACTAAGTGCTATGTTAACGGGGACGAATTAAAGCTGAAGTCTTAAGAATAAAAGTAACGAGAGGGAAAAAAATTGACAATGGCGTTGAAGTGTGGATTATCTGGGATGGAGGGGCGGGATGATGGTGGATCTTTCTGGAAGCGCCAGCCGTGGGAGTCCTTATATGCCACGGAGCGAGTGACCGACTGGTGACGGTATTCGGCCTGCTGTGCGCCGGAGAGGAGGTGATTGTGTGGGGGTTGGGTGTTGAAATACCCTCTGCCGGTCGGCCCATCCAGTGGTGCCTGCCACCGGGATGGGCGCTAGATGCCGGTCGGTGAGGTGCATCTGCCGGCTGGGTAACGGTCCCCACTCGGGGCGTGGTTCTCCCTCAGGACTCTCGGCGGGGTGGGTGGACGGACGGACGGCCGGCCGGGCAGTGGAGCGCAGATTTCGGTCCCCCTCCCCTTCCCTCCCCTCCGCTTCGCGGCTCGGCCACCTTGCGCTCGGCGCATGCGTCACGCCGGTAACTCTCCACACCCGGGCGGGGGCGGGGGCGGGGTTGGCGTGGAAGCTTCTAGCTCGATGTGGCTGGCTGGCTGTACCCCTCTTTCCTTGGGCGGTGAGTGTCGGCAGCGTGCTCTGTGGTGCGAGGACTTTGTTCCGTTTAGGGAGTGGCAGCAGGTTGTGTTGGATCTGGCCCATTGCCTGCTAATGGTACAAGCATTGCCTTTTATGGCAATAGGAGGGGCGGTCGGCGGCGTTCCTTTGTCTGCCGGTTGAACGCGGGCGCTGCAGTCCTAGCGCCCTCTGGCGTCCGGGCGGAGACATTCCGGACAGGGAAAAGAACTTAACCATTCCGTCTCTGACATTGATTGAATTAGCATCCAGCAACAATTAGACATTTTTCATAATTTCTCCTTGCATATTTCCCGTGATCATTTATATGAATCGGAACGCTGATCATTGTACATTTCTTCTATAGGTAATAAACAGCCATGGATGATGAAATTGCAGCACTGGTCGTTGATAATGGCTCTGGTATGTGCAAGGCTGGTTTTGCTGGAGATGATGCCCCACGTGCTGTCTTTCCTTCCATTGTTGGTCGCCCAAGACATCAGGTACAGGAATGACTGCTTACATTCTAGTTATGATTAGTTGACAACTGGTTACTAATAGATGTCCCTGTTCTTTTAGGGTGTAATGGTTGGAATGGGACAGAAAGATAGCTATGTTGGTGATGAAGCCCAGAGCAAAAGAGGAATCCTGACTTTGAAGTACCCCATTGAACATGGCATTGTAACCAATTGGGATGACATGGAGAAGATCTGGCATCATACTTTCTACAATGAATTGAGAGTTGCACCTGAAGAACACCCAGTCCTGCTTACAGAAGCTCCCCTGAATCCCAAAGCCAACAGAGAAAAGATGACACAGGTACCAAAATTGAAAATGACCACATTATACCACCTTGTTGCCCTCTACTTTTCTTTCTGAAAACTCCCTTTCATTCTTTCCTATCCTTGTTCACAGGGAATCTTTCAAAGATGACATTCTTTCCTGGAAATTGCAAGGTTTCATTTGCTTTCTCACTTGAGTTCCATTAACTTATGCATGTTTTGTGTGCTATTCTAATCTTCAATTGTATACTGTTGGTATAACAGGTTGAGTTTGGGTATTTATTGACTTTAATTAGTTTCCATTATTTCAGGAGTTCAGGGAGGAGGGATTTAAGTCCTTGTAAATAATTGCAAGAGTCTGACTAGCTTTTTACCTAGTGGTAATTTTGCTGTAAATCATTGCATGCTTAACTGATTCTGCTCTACCACTGTGGCTCAAAGTTTAGCATGTTGATGCCCCTAATTCCTTGGCATTCAATTTGAAATTTTGGCCAATAACCATCTCGCCTGTCTTTTACAGATCATGTTTGAGACCTTCAATACCCCTGCAATGTATGTTGCCATCCAGGCTGTGCTGTCTCTGTATGCCTCTGGTAGAACCACTGGTATCGTGATGGACTCTGGTGATGGTGTAACCCACACAGTGCCCATCTATGAAGGTTACGCCCTGCCCCACGCTATTTTGCGTCTGGATTTGGCTGGTCGTGATTTGACAGACTACCTCATGAAGATTCTGACAGAAAGAGGCTATTCTTTCACCACTACAGCTGAGAGAGAAATTGTCCGTGACATCAAGGAGAAACTCTGCTATGTTGCACTGGACTTTGAACAAGAGATGGCCACTGCTGCTTCATCATCTTCTCTGGAGAAGAGCTACGAGTTGCCTGATGGTCAGGTGATCACCATTGGCAATGAGCGATTCCGATGCCCTGAGGCACTCTTTCAACCATCTTTCTTGGGTATGTGAATGAACTGACACAAGTAGTAAATGTTCTAGTGGTTGAGTGCTGCTGATTAAGATACTGGCAGTTTAATTTGCTAATTAAAAATTATTTGTTCCAACAGGTATGGAATCTTGTGGTATTCATGAGACCACTTTTAACTCCATCATGAAATGTGATGTAGATATCAGGAAGGACCTGTATGCCAATACTGTCCTGTCTGGTGGTACCACCATGTACCCTGGCATTGCAGACAGAATGCAGAAGGAAATCACTGCTCTAGCCCCAAGCACCATGAAAATCAAGGTAATTACAGGCTTATGAATGTTGTGTTGGTTAAAATCTATGGCTTTGTGGTTTGTCTGATGTAAGCCATTAACAAAATGTACTAATAAATCTTTTGTTTCTAGATCATCGCCCCACCTGAGCGCAAATACTCAGTCTGGATTGGAGGTTCTATCTTGGCTTCCCTGTCTACCTTCCAGCAGATGTGGATTAGCAAACAAGAGTATGATGAGTCTGGACCTTCCATTGTCCACCGTAAATGCTTTTAAATGGACTGTAACTGTCACAAATGATTGCGCGAGATGAATTGGCATGGCTTTAGTGCTTGTCTCAGGAATAAAAACTGGAACAGTGAAAGTGTTGGTGGTATCTTTGGCAACAAGCATCCCAGAAGTTCCGCGATGAGTTTCAAGGACTGATTTGTACATTAGGCATTCCAAATATTGATGTAAAGGATTGCATTGTCTTAAGGTTATAAAGCCTCTGTGAAGGCTGCCCAAAAGTGGGAGCAAATACTTAACCTTGTGTGTAGTATTGCTTATATGTAAATTATGTAACCGAGAAAATGTCCCGTTTTGTACTCTTCCGCCTTAAATTTTCGGTCCTCTTTGATTTTGGTATGCAAAAGCTTTACCTTTATACAACACAAGTGAGGTTTACATCCCTGGGCACAAAACAAACCATTTAAAACTTGATGCCAGATTGTGGGACCTACACTGACTAATACAATAAAGTGCACATGTTTAAATGGAAAATTGAGTTTTGTACATTTTTTTTTAAGACAGTTGTCTATTGTGCTGACAAATTCCTTATTCCTGTTTTTTTACAGGCTGGTTTAATCAATCTACTTTGTATCCATATTAAGTTGTACTATTGCTGTGCTCTTGCCTGGCAATGTGGAGTAGGAGATGCATCATTCTTCACTTAAGGCCTTATTCCAAAGGGGCAACTTCTTTCGTACTAATGGTCAAAGAGTGGAGAGACAATGTCTTAATATTTAGATTTCACAGTAATAGTTCACTGTTCAGTGGGAATGAGCTTGCCTTTACTACCTGTTGGCAGAAAGAAAGGTCCTTCTTGGGCTTATTTGTTAGCCAAACTGAACCTGGAAGACTGAGGGACCACTTGTAATCCATTCTCTGGCCATGACCTGTTAGGCATAGGTGCCCCTACCAAGAGCCAAAATGGGGCCCTGACTCACTGTCATTGAGTTGCACAGGCCTTCAAACCCTATGACAGTTGTGGCCCTCTTGAAAGGGGAATGAGCTCAGCCTGCTTACTTGACCAACTTCTCTAGGCATTGGAAGCTTGGTGTTTTTTTTCCCCCCACCTGAGAATCTAGGCACGTTTGGGCCTTGCTGTTTTTTTTTGCTGCTCATTCAGGGATTAAGAAGCAGAATTCTGATTAATAGACTTGTCACAGTAAAGTTGACCTAGTTACAGAATATATGCCAATTACTATTAATTCAGGAAAGTTAGCAAATGTCCGGTGGGGGTGGGAGAAATCTTGCAGTGTAAATATCAAGAATTAGATTAATACATGGGTTTTCCCCCCAGTCATTAAGCTTTTTAAAACCTTCACCCATAACAAATGTGACACACTCTTAATAGTGATGTTTTCAGTTATTACACTAGTTGTAGCAGGATTTTTAGCACCTTACCCTTCAGATTTGTGATCATATGTTCTACAGCCCAGAAAAAGGCCCTTCTAGGTCTACTGCCATTGATTTGCACCTGAACCATACTCCTCCATGCACTCACATCCATGTACTTAATCCAAACTTATGTTTAAATGTTGAAATCAAACCTGCATCCACCAAATCTGTTGGCAGCTTGTGTATTCACCACCCTTGAAGTGAAGTTCATCCTCAGCTCTCACCTTTCACCCTTAACCTATGACCTCTAGTTCCAGTCCCACCCAACCTCTGTGGGGGGGGGGGGGAACTTACTGTACTTGCACTATCCATGCCCCTACATAATTCTGTATATTAAATCTCCCATATTCTGTTTTGAATCTTTCCTACAACTTTGGTCCTCCAGTCCCAGAAACATCCTTGGAATTTTCTCTGCTCTTTCCTGTAGGTGGGTGGCCTCATCAATAACTTGTACTACTATAGCATCCCAACTCTTGTACTCTCTCTCAATAAAGGAAAGCCAATGTGCCAGCAGCCCTTTTTATGACCCTATCTGCATGTGATGACTCGCAGGGAATTACTGATCTGCAGTCCCAGATCACCAACCACTCACAGTTCTTCCAAAGTGCAACACCTTGTCTATTAAATTTCAGCTGGCCTATATCCCACTGCAGGCTTTGATTGTCTTTTCCACTCTACTACACTCCCGATCTTGGTGTCATACACAAATTTTCTGATCCATGTTCATATTACAGACCTATGGAAATGTCATTTTCATTTTAAAATCTTCATTATTGAAGATTAACAAAAAATACATTAAGTCATTATGTACAATAAGGAATTAAATTAGCAAATAACAGATTAATAAAGCTAAGCAATATATCAATGATAATAAGAGAAAATAAAGTGTTAAGAAAATTTTTTGAAAGAAAAAGAAAAAAAAGCAACAAAAAAAAACCATTGGGACCACAACCCCGGAGCTATACATCATACAAGCTTCCATTAAAAAAAACATCAATCGGCCAACTCAAATCCATTTAAAGAGAAATTGAAAGGAAACCATATTAATTAACTCAAAACAGATGATAGTAGAGGGCGAATAAACCCCACCTTTTCTCAAAATGAAATCGAGGATCAAAAGTTCAACTTCTGATTTTCTCCAAACTAAGACATAGCATCACCTGAGAGAACCATTGTATCAAAGTAGGAGCAGAAACGTCTTTCCATTTCAACAAAATAGCCCTTCTGGCCAATAATGTAACGAATGCAATTATATGTTGGTCCGATGGAGAAATACATTGAATATATTGAGGGATTATACCAAATAAAGCTGTCAATTTATTAGGTTGAAATTAATTTTTTAAACTTTAGAAATTGTAGAGAAAATAGACCAAAAAAAAGTTTCAGTACAGAACACGACCAAAACGTATGTGTCAATGCGGCTGTCTGGGTTTTACATCTGTCACAGTGACTATCAACATTAGGAAACATTTTAGACAGTCTCTCCTTTGTCAAATAGTAATGATATACAATTTTAAATTGAATTAAAGAGTGATTGGCACAAATTGAAGAAGAGTTAACCAACTTCAAATCGGCAGGGTCATGTTAAGCTCTCTCTCCCAATCTTGCTTACTCTTAATTAAGGGTAATTGTGCTGTTGTAAAATAAGTTATAAACTTCCCCAATAAAACCCTTCACTAAAGGATTCATTTTTAAAATAATATCTAACAGGTCAGAATCTTGTATATATGAAAAATTACATAAATATTTTAAATATGGAAATGTAAGAACTAATAAGTTACGGAAAAAAAGTTTGGCTACTCAGATCTGTCTTTGGGTATTTAAACCATTGACAAGCTAAAGAGATGTTCTGTTACATCTGCTTTACCTGCTATTTTGTATGGCAAAGTTCAGTTTCATGGGGCTTGGGATAATACTATATTTCTACAGGTGTAAAATTACAGCTGCTTTCAGTTCCCATTATTCAGCTATAGTGAAATTCTACACTGAAACTAATAATTGTATATGAAAACTACTGGAATATCAGAATAGTGCATCTACTGATAGCCATTAAAAAAGATTAAGAGTTACAAAGATTTTGTGCTTAGGTTTTGCAGTTTAACCTGATTCCATGTTCATTTTAATAGTACAAAGTTAAAATGATGCACAGACATTGATCATTAGAGGAGCAAGTTATGTCTTGTAAGACAAAAAGCAAGAGTAATTGTTGCAGATCTGAGCATGTTGCAATATTCAGAAAGTCATACCTGATGTATTATTGGACTTAAATTCCATTTTCCTGTGCCCCTAACCTTTTCCCTATTAACCAAAACCCATGTATCTTATCAAACCCCAGACTATTATGTTTAAAGAACATCAGTTCTCATTTTAAAGAAATAATTGAGTAGCAGTGATCAACTGTTCATCATAAAGTTGCTTCATCTCAGGAATTCCACACTTTGAACTGCTTCCAAAGTAACTACATCACATATAGGTGATCACATCTTTACAAATTATATATCAGATTTATTGTGAAATTTCTTATTTTGTAGCAGCAGTACAGTGCGAAGTCACTTCAAAAGTAAACGTGCAAATAAAAGGGTTAAAAAGGTGAGGTTCACAACTTTTCTGAAATAATGAAGGTGGATAGAAAAAGCTGCCTCTGTCAAGTCAAGACAGTTTTTATTGTCATTTCGACCATAACTACTGGTACAGTACACAGTAAAAACGAGACAACGTTTTTCAGGACCATGGTGCTACATGAAACAGCACAAAAACTACATTGAACTATGTGAAAACAACATAGAGAAAAAACTACACTAGACTACAGACCTACCCAGGACTGCATAAAGTGCACAAAACAGTGCAGACATTACAACAAATAATAAACAAGACAATAGGCACAGTAGAGGGCAGCAAGTTGGTGTCAGTCCAGGCTCTGGATATTGAGGAGTCTGATAGCTTGGGGGAAGAAACTGTTACATAGTCTGGTTGTGAGAGCCCGAATGCTTCGATGCCTTTCCCCAGATGGCAGAAGAGAGAGGAGTTTATATGAGGGGTGCACGGGGTCCTTCATAATGCTGTTTGCTTTGCAAATGCAGCATGTAGTGTAAATGTCCGTAATGGCAGGAAGATAGACCCTGATGATCTTCTCAGCTGACCTCACTATCCGCTGCAGGGTCTTGTGATCCGAGGTGGTGTAATTTCCAAACCAGGCGGTGAATCAGCTGCTTAGGATGCTCTCAATGCAACCCCTGTAGAATGTGGTGAGGATGGGGGAGTGGGAGATGGACTTTCCTCAGCCTTCGCAGAGAGATGCTGCTGGGCTTTCTTTACTATGGAGCTGGTGTTGAGGGACCAGGTGAGATTCTCCACCAGGTGAACACCAAGAAATTTGGTGCTCTTAACGATCTCTACTGAGGAGCCGTCGATGTTCAGCGGGCGTCATTACGTGTGGGTCTTTAGGCTCCTGTAGTAATTCCCTGATGAGAAGAGGGAACGTCCTGGATAGTGAAGGTCCTTAGTGATGGATGTCATATTCTTGAAGATCCCTTAGTTGATAGAGAGGTTGGAGCCTGTGATGGAGTTGGCTGAGTCTATAACCCTCTGAAGTCTCTTGTCCCCCACACCAGTACTCAGAACTACTGTTTGTAGAAAGTCTTTGGTACTATATCAACATTCCACTTACTATTATGTGCTGTGTCTGCTAAAATTTTGTTTCATATACAAAGATATTTAGAACATTGTGCAACATTCTGCAATAACTCCCTCTTAAAGATTTTTAGGTTTTTGTTGACCAAAGTAGATCACATCAAGTAATTTGCTACCTGTGTGCAGCCACTTTATTTTATTTATTTAGCATTACAGCATGGAGTAGACCCTTCAAGCCACAACCCGATTAACCCTAACGAAATAGCAGGTGAATTTACAATGACTAAGTAACCCACCCGGTACATCTTTGGATTCAGAGGAAACTAGAGCATCTGGGGAAAACCTGTGCATTTCATGGGGAGGACATACAGAGACTTCTTACAGAACGGCGCCGGAACTGAACTCCGAACTCTGCAATGTCCCAAGTTGTGATAGTGGGATGACTCGGAAAAGAGTAAGTCCCTCTAGAGATCAGCAGGGCCACCTAAGTCTTCAGCTGCAGGAGACGGGTGGGATTTTTTTATTGAATATTCTTCCTCAGTGGTTACTGAGGAGAAAATCCTGGTTACTGAAGAGATAAAGGAAGCAAGTGGAGAATTTTGGGAGGACACTCATATTACCAGAAAAGGGATTTATAGCCTTACAAAATAAAACCCCAGGGCCTGACAGAATGCATCCTTGGACTTTGTAGGACACTCTTGCAGAGAGATTTGCTTCATCATTAGCCAGTGCTGAAGTTCCAGAAGACTGTTGGCTCCTGGTTTCAAAGGATAGCAAGGATAAGCCAGGAACTACTGGCCAATGGGCTTGACATCAGTGGTGGGGAAATCACTGCAAAGAATACTAAGGGTCCAGGATCTACCAGCATTTGAATAGACAGAGCATGATTAGGAGGAGTCTGTATTAGGAAAGTCTCGGCCAAAACATCGGCTGTCCATTTTCCTTTATAGATGCTCTCTGACCTGTTGAGTTCCTGCAGAATTTTCTGTGCACTACTTGGAGTATTATGTCATTTTGGCCACCCTATTATAAGAAAAATGTGGTTAACCTGGAAAGAGTGCAGAAAAGGTTTATGAGGACATTACCAGGACTGGAGGGCCTGATTTATAGGGAGAAATTGGCCAGGCTAGGTGTTTATTCCTTGGAACTTAGGAGAATGAGGATACTTATAGAAATATTTAAAATTATGAGAGGCATACCAGATAATTGGAGGGGGCAAATGTTATTCCTTTAGCTAGACCACATTTGAATTATTGTAGTCAGTTCTGGTGACCTCATTACAGGAAAGATGTGGAAGTGTTAGAGAGAGTGCAGAGGAGATTTACAAGGATGCTGCCTGGACTGGAGGGCATGTCTTTTGAGAATAGTTTGAGCAGGCTAGGGCTTTTCTTTTTGGAACAAAGGAGGATGACAGAGAACTGATTGAGGTAAACAAGATAATAAGAGATATACAGTAGATAGAGTGGATACCATACTTTTCCCTGGATGGAAATAGCTAATACAAGGGGACATAATTTTTTTTTTGTAATTTATTTTTTTATTGAAGTTCATCATCAAACAAACATTTCCATAAGATGTATTTCAGACATTGTACATATATATCATATAATCATATATATCACAAATCTCCACAAAGAATTTATCTGGGGTATACACATAGAAAAGAGTGGAAAGAAAAATCAAGCAAAAGGAAAGAACTATGTACAAATAGGGAGTGATTTTTTTTTACAACGGATTCACTGATTTGTGAGAATAAAATCAGGCCTATGAGGCATTATGTAGTTAAACCATTTTTCCCAGTATAAACCAAATTGTTCCAGCTTATGGTTAACAGATGCTGTTACCTTCTCCATTTTGTAAACGTCCATTGTAATTTCCATCCATGTATTTAAAGCTGGGCTCTCCTGTGATAACCATTTCCTAGTAAGAGTCTTTTTACCAGTCACCAACAGTATATTCATTAAATAATAATCTCTTTTCAACCATTCTTGAGGTATATATCCAAAAAGAGGAAGGTATGGTGGGGGGGGGGGGTGTCAGAGAGAGTTTTATTACACAGAAAGTGGTGGGTTCATGGAATGCTCTGCTAGGGGTGTTAGTAAAGGCAGATACATTAAGGGCATTTAAGAAATTCTTTGATGGTCACATAGATGATAGAAAAATAGAGGGTTATGTAGGACAGAAGGGTTAGATTGATCTAGAGTGGGTCAAAAGGTCGGCACAATATCATGCGCCAAAGGGCCTGTACTGCGCTATGTTTTATGATTAAGGTGGATGAGAACAGACTTTTCCCCAGGTTAGGGGAGATCAATCTTAGGGACATAGAAGGACCTATGGTGCAACTTTTCCACAGAGATGGTGAATACAAAGATCTGCCACAGGAAGTGGTTGAGGCAGGTACAATAGCATGATTTAAGAAAGACGTAAGAGGGACATGGGCCAAATGCAGGCAATTGGGACCAGCAGATGAGCGCAATGGTCAGCATGGACTCGTTGGGATAAAGGGCCGATACCTGTGCTGTATTGCTCGATGATTCACAATACAGTAAAAGCTGGAAATACTCAGCAAATATAGCAGCCTCTATGGAGTGTGGTATTGTTAATAATTTCAGGTTAATGAGTTTTCTTCATGCATCAACCTGAAAACTCTATTTCTTTCGTTACACATACTGCCTGATTTATGACATTACTGTAGCTTGAGATTTCCAGCATCTTCAGCTTTTGTTTTGCAACAATATGTTTGGGCCTTTAATCTAAGTCCTTAATATAGACTGAATTGTTCAGGTCCAAGGTTGTATCATACTGATGTAAGAATGGAAATTGGTTTTAGACAGACTATATGCACCTCAATCAGTAGCTTGTGTAAAAGATTGCTATTAAAATTCATACTTAATGGCAGGTGATCATTGTCAGTTTATCAAACCCTTGGACTCTTAGGAAGAGACCATACAGGATGATGTCACTGGCATTGGGCACTTCACTCACCTTCAGTGTTCTTCCATTAAGATAATTATCTGCCTTGTGATTTCCCTTACTGAAGTGTATGATTTAACATTTCCCCACATTAATTTTCGTTTGACAGTCTTTTGCCACTCACTCAATCCATATCCCTTCGTAAATCTACTATCCTTCTGGCTGTGACCCTAGATCTAACATAATTAAATCAAATAGTCGAGCAAGTCCTTCCAACGTGAGGATTGGTAACAACATCTTCTCTTTGCTGATCATCAACACAACTTGTACCCTGCTCTACGCTCTGAATACACATGAACGTATGGCTAAGCATAGCTGCAATGGCATCTTCAGATTTACCAGCAACACTACTGTTGTTGGACGACTCACAAGTGATGAGGAGTAGCACACTGGGGTGAGATAGGTCATCTGTATGAGTGGTGCTGCAACAACAATCTCTCACACAATGCCAGTAAAACAAAGAGCTGATTGTTGACTTCAGGAGGGTTAGCATGCACTAATGTACATTGGGGTATCTACAATGGAGAGAGCTAGCAGATTTAAATTCCTGGGTGTTAACATAATAGATGACCCGTCCTGGGCCCAACACATAGATGCAATCATAAGGAAAGCACATTGGCATCTTTATTTTCTTAGGAGGTTAAAAAGGTTCAGCTTATCATCAAACACTCTAAAGAACCACAGATGCACTGTTGAACTAACCTTATTGGTTGTATCATGGGATGATATATTGAAGTTGTATAAGATGTTGGTGAGTCCTAATGTGGAGTATTGTGTGCAGTTCTGGTCACCTACCTACAGGAAAGACATCGATAAGATCGAAAAAGTGCAGAGAGAATTTCCAGGCATGTTGCTGGGACTTGAGTTACATGGAAAGGTTGAATAGGTTAGACCTTATTCCCTTATTCCCTGTTGTTGTTGTTGTTGTTGGTAGAATCTCAGGTGGGGATGAGAGGGTGTACAGGAGTGAGATATACCAACTAGTGGAGTGGTGCCACAGCAACAACCTGGCACTCAACATCAGTAAGATGAAAGAGCTGAATGTGGACTTCAGGAAGGGTAAGACGAAGAAACACATACCAATCTTCATAGAGGGATCAGAAGTGGAGAGAGTGATCAGCTTCAAGTTCCTGGGTGTCAAGATCTCTGGGGATCTAACCTGGTCCCAACATATTGATGTAGTTATAAAGAAGGCAAGACAGCGGCTATACTTTATTAGGAGTTTGAAGAGATTTGGCATGTCAACAAATACACTCAAAAACTTCTACAATTGTACAGTGGAGAGCATTCTGACAGGCTGCATCACTGTCTGGTATGGAGGACCTACTGCGCAAAACCAAAAGAAGCTGCAGAAGGTTGTAAATCTAGTCAGCTCCATCTTGGGTACTAGCCTACAAAGTACCCAGGACATCTTTAGGGAGCAGTGTCTCAGAAAGGCAGCGTCCATTATTGAGGACCTCCGGCACCCAGGGCATGCCCTTTTCTCACTGTTACCATCAGGTAGTAGGTATAGAAGCCAGAAGGCACACACTCAGAGATTCAGAAACAGCTTCTTCCCCTCTGCCATCCGATTCCTGAATGGGCAATGAATCTTTGGACACAACCTCACTTTTTTCTTCAATATACAGTATTTCCGTTTTTGCACTTTTTTGGTAATCTATTCAATATATGTAATTGATTTACTTGTTTATTTATTATTATTATCATCATTTCTTTTTCTCTGCTAGATTACATATTGCATTGAACTGCTGCTGCTAAGTTAACAAATTTCATGTCACATGCCGGTGATAATAAACCTGATTCTGATTCTGAAATTTCACATCACAAAGGAGCACATGGGAGATTTAATCAAATTATTTAATCAATTTACTAAATTATGAAGGGGTACAGATAGGGCAAGTGCAAGCAGGCTTTTTCCACTGAGATAGGGTGAGACTAGAACTAGAATGCATGAGTTAAGGGTGAATGGTGAAATGTTTAACGGGAACTTCTTCACTCAGAAGGCGTTGAGAGTGTGGAACGAGCTGCCAATGGAAGTGGTGGATGTGGGTTCAATTTCAATACTTAAGAGACATATGGAGAAGTATATGAATAGGAGGGGTATGAAGGGCTATGGTCTGGGTGTAGGTTGATGGGACTAGCCAGAATAATAGTTTGACATGGACTAGTTGGGCCAATGGGCCTGTTTCTGTGTTGAAGTGTTCTATGACTCTATGGTCTAGTACGGCAATTGGAATATACAGGAGTGTAAGAACATGCAGAGAGTAATGAACTCTGCCCAATACATCACAGGAATATCCTTTCCCACCATTGGCATTATCTGTAGAAGGTGCTGCTTCAAGAAGGCAACATCTAGCATCAAAGATCTCCATCATCTGGACCACGCCATCTAATCATAGCTACCAACAGGTAAGAGATATAAAAGCCTGTAGTCCCACACTATGAGATTCAAAAAGAGTAACTTGCCTTAACCATTCGGTTCTTGAACCAACCAGCAAAGCCCTAATCACTACAGTTTTCCAACATTTTGACATCTTCGACCATTTTGCACTAAAATGGACTTTTTTTTGGTTCTTTTTTGTTTTCATGTAAAATTTTACATAGTTCATGATTAATTTTTGTTTGTCTTGTGAATGCTACTTGTAAGATGCTATATATCCAAACAGTAACAAGCATGCAGGCTAAAAATTACAGAGAGATAGAAAAGCTTGTAAAAAATGCAAAGTTGCAATACTTATGGGGGATTTCTATATATAGGTAGACTGGGAAAATCAGTTTGGTGCTGGATCCCAAGAGAGGGAATTTGTAGAATAACCATATAACCATATAACAATCACAGCACAGAAACAGGCCATCTCGGCCCTCCTAGTCCGTGCCGAACTCTTAATCTCACCTAGTCCCACCTACCCGCATTCAGCCCATAACCCTCCACTCCTTTCCTGTCCATATACCTATCCAATTTTACCTTAAGTGACACAACTGAACTGGCCACTACTACTTCTACAGGAAGCTCATTCCACACAGCTATCACTCTCTGAGTAAAGAAATACCCCCTCGTGTTTCCCTTAAACTTCTGCCCCCAACTCTCAAATCATGTCCTCTCATTTGAATCTCCCCTACTCTCAATGGAAACAGCCTATTCACGCCAACTCTATCTATCCCTCTCAAAATTTTAAATACCTCGATCAAATCCCCCCTCAACCTTCTATGCTCCAATGAATAGAGACCTAACTTGTTCAACCTTTCTCTGTAACTTAAGTGCTGAAACCCAGGTAACATCCTAGTAAATCGTCTCTGCACTCTCTCTAATTTATTCATATCTTTCCTGTAATTCGGTGACCAGAACGGCACACAATATTCTAAATTTGGCCTTACCAATGCCTTGTACAATTTTAACATTACATCCCAACTTCTGTACTCAATGCTCTGATTTATAAAGGCCAGCGTTCCAAAAGCCTTCTTCACCACCCTATCTACATGAGACTCCACCTTCAGGGAACCATGCACTGTTATTCCTAGATCTCTCTGTTCCTCTGCATTCCTCAATGCCCTACCATTTACCCTGTATGTTCTATTTGGATTATTCCTGCCAAAATGTAGAACCTCACACTTCTCAGCATTAAACTCCATCTGCCAATGTTCAGCCCATTCTTCTAACCGGCATAAATCTCCCTGCAATCTTTGAAAACCCTCCTCATTATCCACAACACCTCCTACCTCAGTATCATCGGCATACTTACTAATCCAATTTACCACCCCATCATCCAGATCATTTATGTATATTACAAACAACATTGGGCCCAAAACAGATCCCTGAGGCACCCCGCTAGTCACCGGCCTCCATCCCGATAAACAATTATCCGCCACTACTCTCTGGCATCTCCCATCTAGCCACTGTGAATCCATTTTATTACTCCAGCATTAATACCTAACGACTGAACCTTCTTAACTAACCTTCCATGTGGAACTTTGTCAAAGGCTTTGCTGAAGTCCATATAGACTACATCCACTGCCTTACCCTCGTCAACATTCCTCGTAACTTCTTCAAAAAATTCAATAAGGTTTGTCAAACATGACCTTCCATGCACAAATCCATGCTGGCTACTCCTAATCAGATCCCGTCTATCCAGATAATTATTAATACTATCTCTAAGAATACTTTCCAATAATTTACCCACCACTGATGTCAAACTGACAGGTCTATAATTGCTAGGCTTACTTCTAGAACCCTTTTTAAACAATGGAACCACATGAGTTTATTATATGGCATTTTAAGAGTAGTTTGTGGTTGAGCCCATTAGGCGAACAACAGTTCTGGATTGGGTGTAATGTAGTGGCCCAGATTTGATTAGGGGGCTTAAGGTAAAGGAACCATTAAGAAGCAGTAATCATAAAATGTTAGAGTTCACCCTGCAGTTTAAGAAGGTGAAGCTAAAATTTGATATATCAGTGTTTCAGTGGAGTAAAGATATTTGGGAAGCTGAAAAACCATGAGAGAGGAGCTGGCCAAAGTTGATTGGAAGGGGACACTAGCAGGGATTATAGCAGGATAGCAATGGCTGATGTTTCTGGGGGATAGTTGGAAGGTGCAGGAAAGATACATCCCAAAGAAGAAGAAGTGGTATTCTGAAGGGAGATGAGGCAACCTTCCCTGACAATTGAAGTCAATGATAGCATTAGGGCAAAAGAGAGAACAAATAATGTAGTGACAATTAGTGGAGATGTAGAGGATTGGGAAGCTTTTAAAAACCAACAGAAGGCAACTAAAAAAACCATAAAGGGAGAAAAGATGAAATATGAAGGTAAGCTAGCCAATAGTATAAAAGAAGATACAAAAATTATTTCAGATACAAAGAATAAAAGAGAGATGAGAGGGGATATCAGACCACTGGAAAATGACACTGGAGAGGTAGTAATGAGTCACAAAGAAATGACGGATTAACTTAGTAAGTATTTTGTGTCAGTTATCACTGTGGGAAACACTAACAGAATGCCAGAAATGTGAGAGTGTCAGGGGGCAGAAGGAAGTGTTGTTGCTATTGCTGAGAAGAAGATACTTGGAAAGCTGTAAGGTCTGAAGGTAGGTCAGTCATCTGGATCAGATGGACTACACCCCAGGGTTCTGGAAGAGGTAGCTGAAGAGATTGCAGTGGCATTAGCAATGATCTTTCAAGAATCACTAGATTCTGGAATGGTTCCAGTAGACTGGAAAATTGCAAATGTCACTCCACTATTTAAGAAGGGAAGGAGGCAGAAGAAAGGAAATGATATACCACTTAGCCTGTCTTCAGTCATTGGAAAGATGTTGGAGTCCATTATTAAGGATGAGGTTTCAGAGTCCCTGGAGGCACATGATAAAATAGGCCAAAGTCAACACAGTTTTCATAAAGGGAAATCTTGCCTGACAAATCTGTTGGAATTCTTTGAGGAAATAACAAGCAGGATAGAGAAAGGAGAGTCAGTGGACATTGCTTATTTGGATTTTTAGCAAGCCTTCGACGAGGTGCTGCTTATGAGGCTGCTTAACAAGATAAGAGCTCATGTTATTACAGTAAAGGTACTAGCATGGATAGAAGTTAGGCTGACTGGCAGGGGGCAAAGAGTGGGAATAAAGGCAGCCTTTTCTAGTTGGCTGCCAGTGACTAGTGGTATGCAGTGGGGGTCAGTGTTGGGACTGCTTCTTTCAACTTATATGCCAATGATTTGGATGATGGAATTAATGGCTTTGTGGCCAAGTTTGCAGATGATACAAAAATAGGTAGAGGGACAGGTAGTGTTGAGCAAGCAGCGAGTCTGCAGAAAGTCTGCAGAAAGCCTGCAGAAATGGGGAATTAGGCAAAGAAGTGGCAGATGGAATATCGTGTAGGGAAGTCATGGTCATGCACTTTTGCAGAAGGAATAAAGACATGGATTATTTTCCATGGGGAGACAGTTCAAAAATCAGAGGTGCAAAGGGACTTGGGAATCATCGTGCAGGATTTCCTAAAGGTTAACTTGTATGTTGAGCCTTTGGTAAGGAAGGAAAATGCAATGGTAGCATTCATTTGGAAAGGACAAGATTATGAGAGCAAAGATGTGGTACATCTTTGGTCAGGCCACACTTGGAGTACTGTGAGCAGTTTTGGGCCCCTTATCTAAGAAAAGATGTGCTGGCATTGGAGAGGATCCAGAGGAGGTTCATGAGAATGATGTCAGGCATTAATGTCATGGTCCCAATTGTTAATTCCCTATCTTTCTCCTAATTTCCTTTGATTGTACCACAGTTCTGACTGTTAATTTCCCATTTGCTTCTAATTCTCTTTGATGACGGCACACCTGGTTTCCATCAAGACCTGCAGCATAAGAACCCAGGCATTACAGCCACTAGTCGCCAGATCGCTGGTTTTGCCTGTGTGGTGATTAACGTTTCCTGGCCGCTTAGGATCATGTGTTCTAAATTTTGCTCCAGTTTCAAGGTTTACCTATAAAACATCTCTCTGAGTCAAGGCTCAGTGTCAAGATCCCTCCTGTTTGCTGTTCAATGTTCACGTCCGTGTAAGCATCCTAATTCAATCTCTGTGCCTGTGTCCTGCACTTGGGTTCATTTCATTCGCTCATTGCAACAGAACTATCTGGCAACAGACCCTTGCCAGCCAGGGCTCCCTACTGGGTCTGCACGATCAACTTCTCCGGGATGTCATGGAGAACCTCCATTCCCTGTCTGCTCACGTAATGAAGATCGGCGACCAGGTGCACCATGCATCCACTCCTGGAGCTCTGTTTAACCAGCCCAGACAGCCTGTAGTGACAACCCCCTACGTGTCAGCGACACCCCGGCCAAGACAGCCGCACGTACCTGAACCAGAGCGCTATGCTGAGGATTTGGGGAAGTGCTGAGCCTTCCTTCTGCAATGCTCCTTGGTGTTCAAATAGCAGTCATCCACGTACTCCACAGATAAGTCAAAGATAGCTTATATCATGGGGTTGTTTCAGGGAAGTGCCTTAGCGTGGGCTACAGCTATTTGGGATAATCAACTGGAGATCTGCTCTTCTTTCCCCACCTTTATCACGGAAATGAGAAAGAACTTTGACTACACCGTCCGTGGTAAAGATGCCGCCAAGCATCTACTCGCTCTCCGTCAGGGCTCACGCGGTGTTGCCAAATACTCTGTGGAGTTCTGGACGTTAGCGGCTGACTTGGGGTGGAACGATGAGGCACTTTAAGGGGTATTTTGGAATTATCTCAGCCACATGTTGAAAGATGAGTTGGTGGTAAGAGATGACACCGACAGCCTGGATTCCTTGATCTCCCTAGCCACCAGGTTGGACAATCGTCTTCAAGAAAGCCATAGGGAAAGAACTCGTCGTCCACCACTTTTGGCCACTCCACAGCACTCTTTACCGTCTCCCACCAGCACAAACCTCTCTTCTCCTGCTCCTAGAATAGCTCCCAGCCTGGCCGTTTCCACCGCCCCAGGAGAGGAACCCATACAGCTGGGATGGAACCGTCTTTCTCCCACAGAGTGACTCCGGAGACTGAGAATGGCGGAATGTCTCTATTGTGGCCTGTCCGGCCACTTTCGTGCTACCTGTTTCCTTCGGCCAAAAGGTAGGGCTCACCAGTAGAGAGGGGGACTCTGGTGAGCCAGACAACATTCCCTTCCGTCCTCCGAACCTGGATGCCGATCCAAGCTACTTTATGTTACAGCCAACAGTCCCTGCCTCTGTCAGCTCTAGTGGACTCCGGCATTGAAGGAAACCTTTTGGATGAGAACATAGCTTCCCGGGGCAGAATTCCTCAGGAGGCATTGAGTACCCCTCTGGGAGCCCGGGCACTGGATGGTAGACTTCTGGCCCGAGTCACACATGGTACACCACACCGTCTCTTATTCTCTCCGGGAACCATTGGAAACAGGTACAATTTAACCTAGTTTCCTCTCCTTAAGCTCCTATAGTTCTTGGGTACCCCTGGTTAAGCCGCCATAATCCCCGTGTTGACTGGTCTACCTGGAAGATAGTCAGCTGTCACTCCACTTGTCTACAATTGGCCCTTTCCCCTGTGAAAGTCACCGCAACCTCGTCTGCCTCTGAAACCTCCGACTTATCCAAGGTTCCAGCAGAGTATCACGATCTGTGAGAACTGTTTAGCAAACAACGGACTCTTTCCCTGCCTCCACACCGCCCTTACGATTGCACAATTGACCTTCTCCCCGGAGCCCCTCTACCCACCAGTCGGCTGTATAACCTGTCCCGGCCAGAAAGAGAATCAATGGAAGCTTACATAAATGAATCTCTCACGGCGGGCATTATCCAACCCTCATCTTCCCCTGTAAGCGCAGGTTTCTTCTTTGTGGGGAAGAAAGACGGCTCACTGCACCCCTGCATTGACTACTGGGGCCTGAACAGCATCACCATTAAGATTAAGTATCCACTGCCCCGTATCAACTCTGCTTTCAAACCCCTTCATGGAGCCACCATCTTCTCTAAGTTGGACCTACGAAGTGCCTACCACCTGGTCAGGATAAGGGAGGGTGATGAGTGGAAAGCAGCCCTTAACACCCCTCTTGGTCACTTTGAATACCTGGTCATGCCATTTGGTCTCACCAATGCCCCCGCCATCTTCCAAGCCCTGATAAATGATGTCCTTAGGGACTTAATTAACTGTTACATTTTTTTCATTTCATTAAGATGGACAACATCTTAATCTTCTCCCGCAGTCTTCAAAAACACATCTACCATGTCTGTCAGGTTCTGCAGAGGCTTTGGGAGAACAAACTTCGTGAAGGCTGAGAAGTATGAGTTTCATGTCCTTTCTGTCAATTTCTTGGGTTACATCATCGAGAGCAGGCAAGTGAGGTCGGATCCCAAAAAGATCCGGGCAGTGGCGGAGTGGAGGGCCTTCCCAATCCCGAGACCATCTTTCCACCATCCTGTGTAGTGGCTGCCCTCACCTGGGAGATCAAGGCCATAGTCAAAGAGGCCCAATGGACTCAACCTGACATTGGACTCTCTAATCGCTTCTTCGTGTCTGACTTGGATCGGTCTCAGGTTCTCCATTGATGGCGCACTCCTCATTTCGCCTGCCATCCCGGAATCAATTGAACTCTGTCCCTTCTTTAGAGACATTTCTGGTGGCCCTCTGACACCTGATCCTTTGTCTCTGCCTGTTCTGTTTGTGCCTGTGGAAAAGCCTCCCACCGACCATCTGCAGGGTTGCTTCGTCCCCTACCTGTCCGCAGCCACCTTTGGTCTCACATTGCGCTGGATTTCGTTATGGGACTACCCCCTCCACATGGGAACACATTACTCACCGTGGTGGACTGCCTCTCCAAAGCTGTGCACTTCGTAGCCCTTCCGAAACTCCCTACAGCCCGTGAGACAGCCGACCTCCTTGTTCATCATGTCTTCCACCTTCATGGAATTCCCTCTGACTTTATTTCTGACTGGGGCACCCAACTCATCTCTCAAGTCTGGAGATCCTTTTGTCAAGCCCTTGGAGCCTCAGTAAACCTGTCTTCCAGCTTCCATCCGCAGACTAATGGTCAAACAGAATGAGCAAACCAGGATTTGGAAGCAGCACTGCACTGCTTAACTGCCAACAACCCGTCGTCCTGGAGCACCCATCTCATTTGGGTCGAGTACGCCCACAGCTCCCTGATCAGCACCACCACCAGAATGTCTCCCTTCGGATGCTCCCTCGGTTACCAACCCCCTGTTTCCTGCACATGAAGAAGACATTGCTGTGCCTTTGTTCAGGCCCATCTCCGCCGGTGCCACAAGATCTGGAAGGATGCATGCGCGGCCCTGCTCCGCTCAACTGACCACAACTAGAGGATTGCCCATCGCCATTGAATTCCTGCACCAAGTTATCGGCCTGGGCAGAAGGTTTGGCTCTTGTCACAAGACATCCCCCTCAATAAAGAACCCAAGAAACTTGCCCCTTACTAACTGGGACCATTTGAGATTGAGAGTGTCATCAACTCCTTGGTGGTCGGACTCAAACTGCCCGGATCCATGTACTTTCATCCCACATTCCACATCTCTGAATTGAAACCTGTATCTGTCAGCCATTTGTGCCCTCCAGCCGAATCCCCTCCATCCACCCAGATCATTGACGACCATCCGGCATACACTGTCCGGCAATTACTAGATGTGCACTGTCGAGGCAGGGGCCTCCAGTACTTGGTCAAATGGGAGGAATACGGCCTTGAGGAACGCTCCTGGATTCCCTGCTCCTTCATCCTGGACCCTTCCCTCATCCAGGATTTCCATCGGGACAATCCGGACAAGCCTAAGGCTCCTATTGAGGGAGGTGGGTGGAATTGTCATGGTCACGAACGTTAATTCCTTATCTTTCTGCTAATTTCCTTTGACTGTGCCACAGTTCTGCCCATTACTTTCCCATTTGCTTCTAATTCACTTTGATGACGGCATACCTGGTTTCCATCAAGACCTACAGCATAAGAACCCAGGTGTTACAACCACTAGTCGCCAGATCGTTGGTTCTGCCCGTGTAGTAATTAACGTTTCTCAGCCACTTAGTACCGTATGTTCTAAGTTTTGCTCCAGTTTCGAGGTTTACCTATGAAACTCCATCTCTCTGTGTCAAGACCCTCCTGTTTGCTGTTCAAAATTCATGTCTGTGGAAGCACCCTAACTCAATCTCCACGCCTGTGTCCAGCACTTGGGTTCACTTTATTTGCTCATTGCAACAATTAAAGTGTTAACATATGAGGAGTGTTTGATAGCTCTGGGCCTTTATGCACTGGAGTTTAGCAGAATGAGGGAGGGAATCTTATTGAAATCTATTGAATACTTCGAGGCTTAAATAGAGTGGATGTGGAGAGGATGTTTCCTATAGTGTGGGAATTCAGGACCAGACGGCACAGCCATAGAATTGAGGGATTGTGGCGACCCACTTTCTGCGCAGGTGAACCGGCTCACAAGTAGCCAGCATGTGGGGAGAGACGTTGGTAATGCACCTCTGACATCATTTCTGCCCGGAGAGGGCAGGCGCTAGGGATTAAATGCCAGCGCCGCGAAGTTTGAATAAACTAGTCTCGATACGACTTACCAATTGCGTGTCATTGTCTCTAGGTCTATATGTAGTACATCGCTATATTGGTGACCCCGACAGTCCAAACGGGATTTGGACCAAAGATGGCCGACTCTTCATCTGTTCACGCAGCTTCACTAAAACTGCTGACTTTCTGGACGCTGCGACCACGTGTGTGGTTTAGCCAAGCAGAAGCCCAGTTCCAGATTCGGCAGATATCCTCTGATTCCACGCGTTACCATCATGTGGTGAGCGCCCTTGACCAGGAGACGACTGCCCAGGTTGCGGATTTCATACAGTTGCCCCCAGAAGAAGGCAAATATGAAGCATTCAAAGCGCTGATCATTGGGACCTTTGGCCTCTTGCGGTGTGAGCGGGGTGCCCGCCTGCTTCACCTGGACGGTTTGGGAGACAGGCTGCCGTCAGCATTGATGAATGAGATGCTGGCCCTGGCTGACGGACACAAGCCCTGCCTCATGTTCGAGCAAGCGTTCCTAGAGCAACTGCCCGAGGACATACATCTGCTGCTGGCTGACGCAGATTTCAGCGACCTCTGGAAGGTGGCAGCCCGGCAGGCATGCTGCAGAAAGCCAAGAGGGAGAGCGTGGCATCGGTCGGTCAGATTACCAGGCCACGTGCCTAACAGCAGAGCAGACCAGGCCCGGCAGGGGGGCGCACACAACACAGAGGCAGGAGTGAGGAGGACAGTGAACAGTGGTGTTTCTACCACCAGCGGTGGGGCACAGAAGCCCGCTGTTGTCACCCGCCCTGCAAGGGCCAGGGCCAGCAGCCGCTAATGACTATGGCGGCTGGCCACCAGGACAGCCTCTTGTACATCTGGCACAAACAGTTGGGACGCCGCTTCTTGGTCGACACCGGAGCGGAAATCAGCGTCTTGCCCCTGACAGGATATGACACCCGCAACAGGAAACCAGGACCCACCCTGAGGGCCGCAAACGGCAGCACGATACAGACCTACGGCACCCGCACAGTGCGGCTGCAGTTCGGCGCCAGCCGGTTCACGTGGGACTTCACACTGGCCGCGGTGGCCCAACCACTCCTGGGGGCGGACTTCTTGCGAGCTCACAGCCTGCTGGTCGACTTGCAAGGGAAAAGACTGGTACATGCCGAGACTTTCCAGATGTTCTCCCTGGGTGAAGCCAAGTTGCTGGCCCCACACCTGGACTCCATCACACTGTCAGATAACGATTTCACCAGAATCCTGGCGGACTTTCCATCGATTCTGGCACCGCAGTTCACGGCAGCCATGCCCAGACACGGGGTACAGCACCACATCCCGACTCAAGGGACCACCTCTCCATGCCCGCGCACGAATGCTCCCCCTGGAAAAGCTCCACCTGGCGAAGGAGGAGTTCAAGAGGATGGAGGAATTGGGGATCGTACAGAGGTCTGACAGCCCATGGGCCTTCCCCCTGCACTTGGTGCCCAAAGCAGCCGGGGGTTGGAGACCATGTGGCGACTACCACAGACTGATCGAGGCTACAACTCCAGAACACTACCCTGTGCCGCACATACAGGATTTTGCAGCAAACCTGCACGAGGCAAGAATCTTTTCCAAAGTAAACCTCGTCTGGGGATACCATCAAATCCCGGTGAACCCTGAAGACATCCCCAAGGCAGCACTCATCACCCCATTCAGCCTGTTCGGATTCCTCCGAATGCCGTTCGGCCTGAAGAATGCCGCACAGACGTTCCAGCGGCTAATGGATGCAGTGGGACGCGACCTGGACTTTGCGTTCATCTATTTGGACGACATCCTTATAGCCAGCAGTAGTCGCCAGGAGCATCTGTCCCACCTCCGCCAGCTTTACTCCCGCCTGAGTGATTTCGGCCTCATGATCAACCCAGCCAAATGCCAGTTTGGTCTCGATACCATCGACTTCCTGGGCCACAGGATTACCAAAGACGGGGCAACACCTCTGTCCGCCAAGGTAGACGCGATCCGCCACTTTGCCCGGCCCAACATGGTCAAAGGCCTACAGGAGTTCGTTGGTATGGTGAACTTCTACCACCATTTCCTCCCCTCAGCAACCCTATCATGCACCCTTTGTACACCCTGATGTCGGGTAACGGCAAAGACATTACTTGGGACGAGGAGGCCATGGCCGCTTTCGTTAAAACCAAGGAAGCCTTGGCAGATGCCGCAACGCTGGTACACCTCAGAATGGACGTTCTGATTGCCCTCACTGTGAACGCATCCGACTCAGCAGTTGGTGGGGGGCTGGAGCAACTCATACAAGGGGCGCTGGCAACCCCTGGCATTCTTCAGCAAGCAGCTACGAACACCCGAGCTCAAGTACAGTGCTTTTGACTGGGAGCTGTTGGCACTGTATCTGGCAATCCGGCATTTCAGGTACTTCTTAGAAGGCAGGCCGTTCACCGCGTTCACGGACCACAAACCGTTGACCTCCGTGTTCACGAAGGTGTCCGATCCCTGGTCGGCTCGCCAGCAGTGACATCTGTCCTACATCTCCAAGTACACGGCGGACATCCAGCATGTCTCAGGGAAGGACAAGGTCATGGCGGACACACACTCCAGACCAGCTGTCCAGGCCCTGTCCCTGGGGGTGGACTATGCAGCACTGGCGGAGGCGCAGCAGGCAGATGACGAGATGCCCAGCTATAGGACTGCAGTCTCGGGTTTGCAGCTGCAGGACTTCCTCGTAGGCCCAGGTGAGAGGACCCTCCTGTGTGACATGGCTACCTGCCAACCTCACCCCATCATCCCGGCAGCCTGGAGGCGGTGAGATTTCGACCATGCACGGTTTGGCGCACCTATCTATCAGGACAACCGTCCGGCTGGTCTCCAGCAGGTTCGCATGGCACGGACTTCGCAAGCAGGTCAGTGAATGGGCCAGAACGTGTGTGCAGTGCCAAACAGCCAAGGTGCAGCGGCACACTAAAGCCCCGCCGCAGCAGTTCGAACCCACCCACCGGAGGTTCGACCACACTCATGTGGATATCGTGGGCCCCCTACCAGTGTCCCAAGGAGCACAGTACCTCCTAACTATGGTAGACCGGTTCACGAGGTGGCCAGAGGCGCTCCCGCTCACCGACACATCTACCGATTCCTGCGCCCGAGCGCTGATTTCAACCTGGGTAGCACGCTTCGGGGTACCGGCCCACATTACCTCCGACAGAGGCGCCCAGTTCACCTCCAGCCTGTGGTCGGCTGTGGCCAGCCTGTTGGGAACGCAGCTGCACCACACTACTGCCTACCACCCACAGTCGAACGGACTAGTGGAACGCTTCCACCGTCACTTGAAGTCGGCTCTCATTGCCCGCCTGAGAGGACCTAACTGGGTGGACGTGCTTCCCTGGGTCCTGCTTGAAATTCGCACAGTACCCAAAGAGGATCTGCATGCCTCGACAGCCAAGTTACTATATGGTGCACCCCTGGCCGTCCCAGGAGAGTTCATACCAGCCCCAAGGGGGCAAGAGGAAGAACCTGCAGCAGTCCTGGACAGACAGGCTTGGCAACCTGGCCCCTGTACCAACTTCACGGAACGGACGGACCCCAACCCATGTACCCAAAGACCTGCAGAACTGTAAGTTTGTATTTGTACAAAGGGACGGACACTGGGCACCGCTACAGCAGCCATATGAGGGGCCGTTCAAGGTGATCAACAACAATGGGTCCACGTACGTTCTGGACATTGGGGGGAGAGAGGAGGTTTTCACGGTGAACTGACTCAAACCAGCCCATGTGGACTTGGTGTAGACAGTCGAGGTTCAGGCACCGTGGCGCAGAGGCAGACCTCCCAAACAGAGGCTGATCCAGTCTGTGGACATTGGAGGGGGGTGTTTCTCCGGTTCTGGGGGGTGGTTATGTGGTGACCCACTTCCTGCGCAGGCGAACCAGCTCACAAATAGCCAGCGCGCAGGGAGAGACTTTGGTAATGCACCTCTGATGTCATGTCCGCCTGGAGAGGGCGGGCGCTAGGGATTAAATGCCAGCACCGCGTATTTTAAATAAACTAGTCTCAAGACAACTTACCGACTGCGTGTCGTTGTCTCTAGCTCTGTATGTAGTACATTGCTACAGGATATCCATTTAGAACAGAGATACAATACATTTCTTTAGCCAGGGAATGGGGAATCTGTGAAATTCGTTGCCGCAGACAGCTGTGCAGGTCATGTAACTGGATATATTTAAGGGGTGGAGGTTGATAGGTTCTTGATTAATCACAGTGTCAAAGGTTACGGGACAAGGCAGGAGAATGGGGTTGACAGGGAAAATAAATCAGCCATTCCAAAGTGGTGGAGGAGACTCAATAAATTGAATGGCCTAATTCTGCTCCTGTACCATTTGGACTTATGTTGCTGCCAGTTCCTAATCCTAACCCCTAACCCTGACATCAACAGTCCTAACTGCACCCCCAGATGTTAACCACATCCCCAATCCAGAGCAACCCTATTAATCTTGGGCAATGCTCCCATTAACACTGGGCATCTCTACCAAAACCCACTGACTCTCAAGACCCTCCACCTCCACACAGGCACAATTTGAATCAAGAGCCCCCCACCCCAATCCAACTGCCCAGTTCACCCCACCCCCACCTTGTACACATAAACATATGACAATACCTAGGAATTTTTCCCCACTCTTAATAAGATAAATGGTTAACAAAAACAGATTCCAAGAAAGGAAAGTGGAGTAGAACCAGGTTCATGAAGGTTTGGATAATTCCAAAGAGGCAGGATCCAGAGACACTGAATTTTCACTATTGAGATTGACAAACACAAGAGAGATAGTTTTCCCACTGACCACATACTAACACAGGGTTTTCATTGCATCTATGTTTACCTGTATTTGTGCATATGATAATAAACTTGATGTTGACTTTGATTTTGATGATGGCTCACTATCATCATTTTAAGAGAACTTGGGGATGGGCAATAAATGCTGGCCTTACACACAAATCATGATATTACTTCTGCAGTATTGAATTGAATTGTCCCAGTCACACATGTTAGACTAACTAACCCTTAGTTTTATACTTCCTTTGTCCTTTTTTTAACAGTGGTGTTGAGTGCAATTCTCCAGTCTGCTGGGATCTTTCCTGAATTTAGCTTTAGAAACATAGAAGCATAGAAAACCTACAACACAATACAGGCCCTTCGGCCCACAAAGTTGTGCCGAACATGTCCCTACCTTAGAAATTACTAGGCTAAGCTATAGCCCTCTATTTTTCTAAGCTCCATGTACCTATCCAAAAGTCTCTTAAAACACCCTATCGTATCCACCTCCACCTCAAAGTGCACACTACTTTGTGTAAACTTTTGGAATTTCATTGTAGGGGAGGAGTATAGAAAGGGCAAAACCTTTTTAGTACACAATCCATTTTCATTAGAAGTTACTGGATATATAAGGACTTTGTCCACAGCACAGACCAAATCTGGCAATATGGTGGTCTCTATAGCTCAGATACTCACTATATAAAATTGTTGAAGTGCTTAAGTAGACACGTTTGATTCAGCAAAAGTAAACAAGGTTTTAATGCTGTGAACACTACCTTAGACATCACACAGTGATATAATAAGACATTCGACTTCCCCTAAAAGTGTCTTTGTAGAAGGAAGAGGTAAATTTGTTCCACTCCCAGGCAATGGCAATAGCACCATGTACAAATATAAGAAGTATAACAGAGGTAAGACACACGCCTGTTCTGCCCTTCAACAGGATCTCAGCATTGAAGTACAGCAAAAGGAACATATCTTCAGAATAGGCCACTTAGTCTAATCCACCACACTATATCATCCTTTGTTTCAGTGATGCCCTCCACCGTCTTTCAAACATTAGACTCCCCCAATCTCCAGCTCTGTCATATCTGCTTTGATAAAGCACCTTTTCCACCAGTGTTTTGAGATGTTTTACTTTTCCTTATTAACGTTTTCTCTATGCTGCTGTTAGTAAGTTCTACTTGTCCCCACTTTCATCTTACCAAGCTCCACATTCAATCTTCTATAATATCTGCCCCCTTCAACCTTTGCTGCCATCAAACACAAATTCCCTTCCTCGCACTTACAGCATTCCAGATAGACTTTTCCCATCACCACCTCCTGGCTTACTCTTCCTTTTCCACCAACTCCCAAACCTCCTCAGAGCACCATCCCAAACAAGTGCAACAAACGCAACCCCTGCACTTTTATCTCATCCCTACCCACTAAATAAGGAACCAAACTCTGATTCCGGATGAAACAGTGATTCACTTGTTAATCGTTAACATTTTAGTGCAATACATTTGGGGCAACTGCTTTCCAGGACACTTCCATCTGGTGCCCAAGAATGATCCTGAACTTTCAGTTACATGGTACTTCAATCCTCCATCTCAGGGTGTTGTTGGTGTAGAACTCTGCAAAGGACTTTATTAAAGGTCAAGAATTCATTGAGATCAGATATTTGTCACTAATAAACAGGATGATTAGAACCGGTTAAAATAAAACAATGAATTCTGGACATTGAGTGAATACGTGGTTACGTTGACACAGTGATTCTGAGATGCTCAGGATTAACCGTAGCAAATTTGAGATACAGCATGAGGTTAAAAGAAGCAGCACATAAAGAGACTGAGTGTTGACTAAAAGCCACTTTTACAGTGGAGTATCACTGTTAACGATACACATCTGACTGTGCTAGCTTCCGGGGTTTAGACACTCTGACTGTCCAGAATATGGATAGCTGGCAGCCATTAATTGGCAGACATGTTTTGGCACCAGTATTTTAATAATTAAAGAGCACCTGAACTAAAGTTTGGTCCTCAATCATCAGCTCTACTTTGGATTCTCACCTAGTGTCTAGTTTAGAACCTTGTCCTCGTTTCAGTCTCATATCGTGTCTCAATTCTAGTCTTGGATACGCCAATGCTTGGGTCCTTGGGTCACAGTACAATTAAGCCTAACATGGGCCCCACATGACATTAGAGGCTTGTGTCAGCTATGGCCATCCACAACAAGAATATTTCTCAACAGAGCCTGGAGACACACAACCTCCAGGTCGCCATGCACCAACTATGCAAGGAGGGAGCCAGAGTCACTTGGGTGATGTTGTAGGTCACTGCAGAGTCAGTCCATCTTCCAAACCTGGAGAGATTCGGCACTGACCTAGGCTCTTGCCATGGCTTCCTCACTCAGTGTCATTGGTGTTTGAACTCCAGCCATTCTGGTTCCCTACAGAGCATGGAAAGGTGGGCTTCATGATCTCTCCTGACTGTAAGAGCCCTAGCCTGGGCCACCAAGCATTAGCAACAGAGGACGGAGATTTGCTTGGATTTGGAGGAATTCAGGAATGGCATGAAGAAGCTGTTCCATCATCCCGCCAGAGCAAACAGCGCCTTGGACCATTCAATGAAGGTGCATCAAGGTTGTCAGTCAGTAGCTGACTTTGCTGTTGAGTTACAGACTTTGGCCGAGGAGCGTGGCTGGAACAGGGAAGCCTTGGCCACTCCGTACTGCCACACACTCCAAGGTGAACTAAAGGATGTCCTTGCCCTGGGAGAGCTGGGAGAAGTCTTAAAAGTCCATCTGCTTTGATAATCACCTGGCGGAGCCAAAGTAGGACTGTCTCAAGAGGTCGAAGGGGGCTAGCTCAAACCCGGCCTCAATACATCGCACTTCCACTTCCCAACCTCAGACAATGATCAGCCTGTTTCCAGCACAAAATCCTATCGAGCCAATGCAATCGACTGCACAAGACTCTCTGCCATCCTATTGAGCCAATGCAATCAACTGCACAAGACTCTCCGCCATCCTATTGAGCCAATGCAATCGACTGCACAGGACTCTCTGCCGATGAGAGATCCGACCGTTGGAGTCAAGGTTGCTACTGTTACTATGAGGGAGCATGAATCTGCAGCCGTCAAGTGGACTGTGGCTGTAACTCCCAACCCTCCTGATTCTGGAGTTGTGCTGTAGGAGGAGATCTCCTGAGGAAAGAACCGACAGGAGATGAATGCCCTTGTGGACTCTGGGGAAGCCAGAAATTTCCTGAACTTGGGATAGCCCATCAACTCAATGTCCCTCTGCAGGAGTTGAGCCAGCATGTGACTGCAACTGTGCTGGATGGTTGTCATCTTCGGTCTGAGCAGATGCTGCAGCATACATCAGTTTTGTGAATGTGGACTGGGGTACATGTGGAGGACATCTATTTCCATGTCATCAATTCTCCTCACATACCCCTGATCCTCAGACACCCTTGGCAAAGCTTTCAGGAGACCCAATCCTGCCCCCAAAGCCAGACAAGCCAGCTCTGGTCAACAAGATTGTGTGAGTCCCTGTCCAGTCGGGGATGTGCTGGAACTGGAGGGAGAGGGTCTCTAGCTCAGGAGCATGTCATTCTATCTCTGGTGTTGCCACAAACAGCGATCTTACTCTAAGAACTTGTTATTTCATGCTCTCATTATTTATTGCTTAATATTTATTTTTGCATTTGGACAGTTTATTGTTCATTGATTCTGTTTACAGTTACTGTTCTATAGATTTTCTGAGTGTGCCCACAGAAAAAAGAATCTTAGGGATGTCTGATAATAACCTTTACTTTGAACTTTGATCTGAAGCCAAGAACAGAGAGGGCATGGAGCAACCACTCCCTGCTGAACATTGACAGCTCCTCGGTAGAGATCGTAAAGAGCACCAAATTTCTTGGTTTTCACCTGACGGAGAATCTCACCTGGTCCCTCAACACCAGCTCCATAGCAAAGAAAGCCCAGCAGCGTCTCTACTTTCTGCAAAGGCTGAGGGAAGTCCATCTCCCACACCCAATCCTCATCACATTCTACAGGGGTTGTATTGAGAGCATTCTGAGCAGCTGCATCACTGCCTGGTTCGGAAATTGCACCGTCTTGGATCACAAGACCCTGCAGTGGATAGTGAGGTCAGCTGAGAAGATCATCGGGGTCTCTCTTCCTGCCATCATGGACATTTACACTACACACTGCATCCGCAAAGGAAACAGCATTATGAAGGACCCCATGTACCCCTCATACATTCTCTTCTCCCTCCTGCCATCTGGGAAAAGGCTCCAAAGCATTCGGGCTCTCGTGACTAGACTATGTAACAGTTTCTTCCCCCAAGCTATCAGACTCCTCAATACCTGAAGCCTGGACTGACACCTTGCCCTACTATCCTGTTTATTGTAATGCCTGCACTGTTTTTGTGCACTTTATACCGTCCAGTGTAAGTCTATGGTCTAGTGTAGCTTTCTCTGTGTTGTTTTTTTACGTAGTTCAGTCTAGTTTTTTGTACTGTGTCATATAACACCATGGTCCTGAAAAACGTTGTCTCATTTTTTCTATGCACTGTACCAGTAGTTATGGTCGAAATGACAAAAAAAGTTGACTTGACTTGACTTGAAGAAGCCCACCAAGGAGGTGGCCATTCAGTCTGGACCCCTAGAAGCTAAGGCCAAAGAAATCAGTTGCCAGGTCCCATTTAAGATAAAAGGTCTTTACATAGACCCTTGGAGCCTGGTCCCAGGAGCACAAAGACCATTGGTAGCATCTCGCCATCATTAAATGAGGATTTGGACTCTCATTAGGTCTCTATTGCAACAAAAGACTCACGTGAACCTATTGAAGAAACTCTGAGGTCTGCCAAATCACCTCCACTACTCAAGGAACCTCTTGAATCATCCTCGGACGGATGTTTGGGAGTAGTTACAATACCCAAGCTGGTTGAAATTCCTTCTGTCTACAAGGATTTGGAAGAAGTCTTCAGCAAGGGAGAGGCCCTTTCATTACACCTACCCTACAACTGTGCAAAATATCCACTGCCTAGTACTTGTCCTCTACAGGGTTGGTTATACACGCTCTCAAGCCCAGAGAGAAATTCTATAGAGCAGTATGTAAAGGAAGCTCTTGCCGTGGGATTTATTCGGCCCTCCACCTCACCAGCCTATGCAGGCTTCTTCTTCATAGAGAAGGACAGGAGCCTGCGGCTATGCATTGATTATAGAGGGGTGAATCATATAACAACCAAGAAGTGTTGCCTCCTTCCACTCAGAAACACTGTCTTCGAGATTCTCCAATGGGCAAGAGTATTCTCGAAGCTAGACTTGTGGAATGGGTATAATCTGGCCCACATAAAGTAGGGTGACAAATGGAAGACTGCGTTGAACACACCAGCAGGGCACTATGAGTACTTGGTCATGCGCTGTGGCCTTGTGATCATGCCAGCAGTTTTCCAAGCCTTTATAAATGATGGATTCTTTTCATAAGTATGCCTTTGTGTAATTGGAAGACATCTTAGTTTTCACGAAGTCCACAGAACAGCACATCATTCACATCAGAGATATCTTAAGGAGGTTTCTAGATCACGTACTTTACGTCAAGTTGGAGAAATCTGAATTTCATGTAACCACCATTTCATTTTCAGGTTTTGTCACATCTAATAGCAGTCTCAAGATGAACCCTACTAAGACACTGGCCACCGGAGATTGGCCACCACCATTCAATTTGAAACAAGTCCATCGATTCCTGGGATTTGCCAACTTTTACAGAAAGTTCATCAGGAAATTCAGCTCAGTGCCAGCTCTGCCTACGAGCACTAAGAGATCCACAGGCCCTTTTGTTTGCACTACCGAAGTGGAGGCTGCTTTTGTACAGCTGAAACAGTGGTTCACGACAGCTCCCATTTTGGTTTCACCTAACCCAGACCTTCACTTTATTGTGGAGATGGATGACTCAGACAATGGAGTGGGTGCAGTGTTGTCTTGATGGACACCTCCAGACAATAAACTGCACCTATGTGTGTTCTTCTCTAGGTGGCTATCCCTGGCAGAAGTGAAATACAACATCGGAAAGAGGGAGCTACTTGCAGTCAGGTTGGCTTTGGAGGAATGGCATCACTGGTTTAAGGAGGACAAGAACCCTTTTACTGTATGGACCGACTATAAAAGCCTGTCTGATTCTCAGGAGGCCAAAAGGCTGAATTCCAGGCATGCCAGGTGGTCTCTTTTCTCTAGCTAGTTCAATTTTTTTCTGACCTCGCAATCGGGGTCCAATATCAAAAAACTTATGCTTTGTCTTGTCAGTTCGATGAACCCAAAAGAGAGGAGCAGCCTACCATCATTTTGCCCCAAGCTAAGGTGACAGAGCCCATTCAATGGGAAATCGATGCACTTGTTCACAAGGCCCAGATGCAAGGGGAGATTCTCAAGAATGCTTTTCTGTGTCGCCTGTTTGTCCGAAGTTCTGCCAGGTCTAAGGTACTCCAATGCACCTAGAATGAGCCTCACCCAGGGGTTGCCAGGACCCTTGAGTTCATCAAGAGAAGATACTGGTGGCCTGAAATGGCTTAAGTGATTGACAATACATGCGGGTAATATGTGCAAAATGTGCCAGATGTTTTCCCGGAGCAAGGAGCCCCACACTCAACCTCAAGAGTTCCTTTACTCTCTACTTGTTCCGGACGGATCATAGGTGCACTCCTCCATGGGCTTTGTCACGGGTCTTCCGCCTTCCAAGGGGAAGACTGTCAATCATGGAAATTGTAGGTTGTTATTCAGAAGCCTGCAAATCCATTGCATTGGACAAACTACCTTCAGTGGCGGAGATGGCTGAGATTTCCTGCATCAAGTCTTCAGGATCCACAGTGGACATTGTGTCAGATCGGGGTCCACAATTCACATCACATCTTTGGAGGGTAATCTACACACTGATCAGGGCTACAGTGAGATTTTCCTTTGGGTTCCATTTGCAGTCCAATGGCCAGACCGAGCAAGTGTACCAGGATGTTGAACTAACACTGAGATACCTGGCCTCAGAAAAACTAGATGAGTGGTGCAACCATGTGATGTGAGCAGATGTCGCCCATAACACTTTACAGCATTCTGCGCTTGACATGTTGCCGTTCAAATGCCAATTTGGGTATTCTCTGCCACTCTTTCCTGAGCAAGAGGCCAAGGTTGGGGTACCTGTGGCTGAATATCTTGTCTGATGTTGCAAGGAAAAATGGCAAAGAAGATTTTGTTGGCCTCTTCTTGGAAGGCTGAAATGAAGGCAAACCACGTGAGATGACAGGGACCAGCTTTCCAGCCTGGGCAACAGGTCTAGCTGTCTACTCAGGATTTGCCTCTCCAGGTGGAGTTTAGGAAATTGGTGCCCAAGTTCATTGGATCCTTCAAAGTTCTCAAGAAAGTCAACCCAGTGGCTTACACCTTGTAGCTCCCCAAGGCTCTCAAAATCTATCCCACTTTCCGTATTTCCAAATTAAAACCTGTAAGCACCAGTCTTTTGGTCACACCACCATCGTCCCCACTGCCACCTAGGTTTGTCAATAGGGAACAGGTCTTCACTATAAAAAAATTCTGAATTCACAAACTATTTGGCAGTTCCTTGTCAACTGGAACGGATTTGGACCTGAGGAATGGTGGTGGGATCCTGAAAGAGACATCTTGAATCTGGCTTTTATCCTTGACCAAGCAGCCAGGCTATCAAGTGTCAGTCATAGGGGAGGGGTCCTGTTACAACATGCACTCAACTATGCCAGCTCCTGGGGTTTAGACACTCTGACTCTCCGGAATATGGGTAGTTGGTGCAGCCCCTTTAAAAATTCAGGCCTACCCCACTAATTGGGGGACACGTCTTGGCACTAGGATTTTAATATTTAAGGAGCACCTGAGCATAGATTTGGTGCTCAGTTGTCAGCTCTACTTTGGATTCTTATCCAGTGTCTAGTTTAGAACCCTGTCCTTGCTTCAGTCTCAAGGTGTGTCTTGATTCTTGTCTCGGATACTCCAGCATTTGGGTCCTAACCACCCTTGCCTGGGTCTCTCATCACAATCATTTCATCTCCATCTTAATAACATCAACTCACACCAATATTCATTGGAAACATCACTTGTTTGCGCCTCTCAAGCAGTTAGAATCATTTGAGAAATGTCTTTGATTTTATGTCCTTCCTTGTTATTCTCAGATTAAATAGTCAGCATAGATTTAATGGTATATCTTTCTAATTTTACAAAATTATTTTTATTGATGTACGTTAGATACCATCCTGTCTGGATGCATCATAGCTTGGTATGGCTCGGTCCAAGACTGTAAGAAACTGCAGAGAGTTGTGGACACTGCTCAGTACATCACAAAACCAGCCCCTCTTCATGGACGCTTTCTACATTCTTGCAGCCTCAATAAAGCTGACAGCATAATCAAAGACCCCACTCACCCCAGATACTCTTTCTTCTCCTCTCTCTTCCATTGGGCCTGAATACATGTACCACCTGTCTCAAGGACAGCTTCTATCCTATTGTTATAAAACTACTGAATAGTCCCTATAATAACATGGACTCTTGACCACACAATCTACCTTGTTATGGCCCTGCACCTTTTTGTCTGCCTGCACTAACTTTCTCTGATTTCCCCTTATACAACCTCAATGCACTAATGTGATCAACTGATCTATATGGATTGCACATAAAGTAATATTTTTCTCTATACTTCATTACGGTTAACACCAAATCACTTTGTCCCACAAAGTGTCAGCTATAAGGTGGCATCTAAATACAAAATGACTGGAGATTATAAGGAACTCTTAAAAAAAGTGGTAGGTAATGAACAATGTTCCCTGCCCATATCTTAAGAGTTCTCAAACCAGCAGTTCTGCAAAGATCATTCTGAGTGCAAAAACTGGTGCATGGTAGTGCAACAGCTAAATGAACACCTTACAGTGCCAGTTATTTCCCATGACTGTCTGTAAGGAGTTTGTATGATCTCCCCATAATCATGTGGGTTTCTTCCAGATGCTCCAATTTCTTCCCACATTCCAAAGACTTACGAGTCAGTAAATTGTGGGCATGCTATGTTTGCGCTGAAGCATGACGACACTTGTGGACTGCCCCCAGCACATTTTCAGACTGTGTTGGTGTTTCGATGAACATGTGATGAATAAAGTTACTCCAAGTATGTAAAATTTGTTTATTTTAATTTTAGTTATCATTTCAAAAATTAACAATTAGGCAAAGTAATGTTGGCTGAGAACAATGAGTGTTATTTTAAAGTTACCATCCTTTTAAGCACTGTTTAATATAACTATCTTCTTTCTAAGTTGCAACATATTTTGTAAATGTTTCAGACAGCAGTCTGTGAAGGGGCCTTGAATAAAAATGCACACTTCAAGTTCTTCATGTCTCACATATGTAAGCTTGCACTTTATGCAATGAATGTTCAGACATTAGGAATCAACTAAGCATATATAATTTTTTCCCACCTTTGTACTAAGGCTGTAATGAGGGCAAGAATCAAGATTTCTAGCAGAAACAAGAGCTTTAGTCAGCAGGTTATTGCTAAGTGCCACATTATAGCACTCTCCATCACAATACTGATGGCTAAGCTTAGAATAATTGACCGATGACATTTGTCTAAGTTTTTTTCAGATAGTTTTCCATTTTGTCAGTTAGATGTCAGTATTGTAACGATGGAAATTGGCTAGAGAAAATCCAGTGACTTCAGTTGTTTATTGATATGACATGGAGTAATCCATGGGGAAGGCAAGTTGGATCACAGGAGGTGACTGGCATGGATCATCCATTGAGTTGATAGCTGAATATTTGTCATTTGCTCCTCCTGCTGCATTCAACCATCATTGAGGATGGGGTGGTCTTGGAACCTTCTCATCTCCTTGCTGGTTAATTGTCCACTTCATATAGGATTGGATGTTACGGGACTACTGCTCTTTAATTTCAATCCTTTCTTGTTCAATTAACTAGCTATCCAGAATATATGTGTATCTGTGTGGTAGCTTCGAAAGACTGGCAGCTCAGTTGTAGGTAATGCTCCTGAAATTGAACCAGAATTGTTCCCCTGTCATGATGATAATGTGGTGAAATGAGACAACCTTATTCAGCTACTTTCATAACCCATTTTATAGATGCTAGCTTGAGTTGCCGGATGTGTTTTGAATCTGTCCTATTTAATACAGTGAAAGCAGACTACAATAGTGACCTAACTGTGAAGATTGGAATTCCATTTCCACAAGAACTGCATGATTGTCAATCTTACCAATATATTCTCATGCACAGTTTCACAGCTGCATTTACAACAGGTAAATTGGCCATTAAAAAAAAGTGAAACAAGTTCTTTTTCCATATTGATTTTCCCAGAACCTGCTGAAGGCACTTCTGATAGCCTGTCTTGATGATTCTGCTCGTGCAGTCTATGGTGATGCTCCCTTTGGTGATGGACATCATATTTCCCATCCAGAGTAATTTTGAGTCCTTGTCCTAAATATTTGTTCCCAGTTGTGTTCCAAATGACAGAGTATTGATACATCAGCTGAAGAAGCAAACCTGCCCAAGATTGAAGCAAGGCCATTAGATTCAATGAGGTCTGGATTTAGCTTTGGGAGGTCAAAAACAAAACTGCTGCCTTTGGTGTGTCTGTCATGCTAGGACAGGTCAAATCAAGGAATGTCAAGTCAAATTGAGTTTATTGTCATATGATTGTCACATGTGTGCACAGGTGCAATGAACATCTTACCTGCAGCAGTATCGCAGACACATAGCATCATGTAAGTAGCATTTATACAAAATTATACAATTAGAACACAAAGAGTCCATTTTAGTACAAAGTGAGGGAAGTGATCACTTTGCAGTGTGACTAGGTTAAACTATAGTGATTATGGTTTTGCCAGTTGGTTTAAGAACCAAGTAGCTGTTCTTGAATCTGGTAGTGTGGGACTTAAAGCTTCCGTATCTCCTGCCTAATTGCAGCTGAATAATGATTGCATAGCTTAGATGGTGGGCGTCTTTGATGATGTTGCCTTCTAGAGGCAATGCCTCCTGTAGATTCTACCAATGGTGGGGAGGTATGTGCCCATGATATACAAGGCAGAGCCCATTACACTGTGCAGTTTCTTACCTTCTTGTGCATTTAAATTGCTGTATCAGCCCATGATGCAATCAGTCAGGATACTGTCAACAGTACATTTATAGATGTTCGTTAGAGTGTTTGGTCACAAGCTGAACCTCGTTAATCTCCTACCATCTCCTAAAGATGTTGCCATGCTTTCCTTATGCCCAGGACAGGTCATCCTTTATGTTAACCCCATGAATTTAAACCTTCTGACTCTCACCACTGCCAATCCTCTAATGTAGATTGGTGCATGCTTGCTCTCCTTCATCTTCCTGAAGAGAACAATCAGTTCTTTGGTTTTGCCAATGTTGAGAGAGAGTTAATTTTTGCGGCACTCGAACAGGTGACCTATCTAACTCCAGTAAACCGACTCATCACCACTTTGGATTCATCCAACAAAAGTATTCATAGAAAAGGCTGAATGTTAGCTGAAAGTTATAATTCTGCAAGTGTGACTATGGCAAGATATTCCTTGATTAGTTGGTGGGACAGCTCTCCCAATATTTTGATAAAATCGCAGATGTTTGTGAGAAGAACTCTGCAATGACAACTAAACAGATCATATGATGCCGGATGATCTGTGTACAGTATTTTTATTTTTACTAATTTTGTTTTAACCAACTTGATAACCATTACCAATTTAGAGTTAAGTACATGACCAAATGTCAGGAAGCACATATAGGGGATATACTGTAAGGAATCCCTTAATGACATTGGTAAACCAGGTGAGTTTTTACAACTGGCTGATTTTATGTTCAGTATTATGGATACCAGCTTTCAGTTTCAAATTACCATAGGCACAGACGGTCACAATGAAGAAGTTTTCTCTTTCCCAGGTCTTCTTCATTTTAGCCTGTCCCCCAGAGGTGAAGAATGACTTGGCCCCACTAAATTGCACACAGGCTACCACTTTATCCTGAGAGAATAAAAATATTGGCTCAGAGATCCAGTGGTTAGGAGGCTTAATACAACTGGAGATGAGGCTCTAGTGCATGAATGGAACACATACAGATGCTTACTCATACTCTAACCATAAACAGACACACTTTGCCAGACCCACGTACCCAGACCAACACAGGTATACACACACAAAATGCTGGAGAAACTCAGCAGGCCAAGCAGCATCTATGGAAAAGAGTAAACAGTCAATGTTTCAGGTCCTGATGAAGTGGCTCGGCCTGAAGCGTCAACTATTTACTCTTTTCTATAGTTGCTGCCTGGCCTGCTGAGTTCCGCCAACATTTTGTGTGTGTTGCTTGGATTTCCAACAACTGCAGATCTTCTTGTCTTTGAGAAACTTTCTTGTCTCACAGGTACGCATATTTCTGACTGCCCCCTGTTCCTTAGCTCCTTTACTGAGCTGCTAATTTCCTAAACCTGTCTGAAACATTTTCCTCTTTTATACACACGTCCTTCTCACTCTCCACCACACACCAGTCCATCAGTTTCCCTCTCCTTAAATATTTTCCACCCTTAATTCTTGCATTAGTTTGCACATAGCAAGGTCAGATAATTTGCTCATATATTTGGAAAAGGCAGAGTGATCTTTTGGTTCCACCCAAGACACTTGGGTTGTCAGGGTCACAAGGTCACATCACTAGTGATTCTCACTCCTGTCTCCTTTAAGGAAACTATCATTTATCTTTATTTTTACTCAAATCGATAGAATCAGAGGTTATGGTTTGAAACCCAGGTTAGCCATGAGATTAGTTATCTCAGCTGTGATTGTAGATTGTGATAAAACCTACTCTCACCCTCCAATCCCAAACTGCCCACAAATAATTTTTATCACCTGTATGTTTCTGGCAATTTTTGGTGTATGCACTTTGAAATCATTCAAATGCTGCCCTGGAGTTTGAATAGCTCTGTGCTTAAGGGTATGGGGGAGAATAGTCATCTTGAATTTTAATAGTAATGAAGTGAGGCTGATGGGAAAGGGGGGAAAGTGACAAAATTATACTGTTTTCACTTTATGATTTTAGGAACAAGTGCTTGGAGATTCTTATCCAGAGGCAGTCTCATTCCTTTTTGAAGAACCAGATTGGTATAGTGCAGGGGGGTTTCCAACCTGGGGTCCACGGATCCCTTGCTTACTGGTGTTGGTCCCTGGCATAAAAAAGGCTGGGAAGTTATGTGTATTGTACATGGAAGCACATGTCAACATAATTAGGAAGAATAAACATGGTTTAATTTGGAAGTGAAGTCTGTATCATACTCCTAGGCATATTCAGAGGACTATGTTGGTTGCATTCTTATAGAGTTAGAGTTGATATATTTTTAATAACCAATTACATACCTATATTTAGATTTTTTTGTATCTCTTATTGATAAATAGGTGCTGAAAGACCATAAGACCATAAGACAAAGGAGCAAAATTAAGCTGTTCGGCCCATCCATCAAGTCTGCTCCACCACGGCTGATATTTTCTCCCTCCCGACCTCATTCTCCTGTCTTCTCCCCATAACCTTTGATGCTTAATCAAGAACCTATCAAGCTCCGCTTTAAATATACCCAATGACTTGGCCTCCATAGCCATCTGTAGCAATGTAGTTCTGTGGTGAACTATGTGCCTGTCTGGACACGCTCCCTGCTGACTGCTCCTGTGGCTCCTCCCACAGGCCCCTGTATAAAGGCGATCTGAGGCCTGACACTCGGCCTCAGTCTCCAGGTCATAGTATGATGGACACTCACTCCTGGTTCCTTCTTCCAGTCAATAAAAGCCGATATCTCGCCTTACGTCTCAGTGTGAGTTATTGATGGTGCATCAAGTTCACAGATTCATCACCTTCAGGCTAAATAAATTCCTCCTCTTCTCTGTTCTAAAAGGATGTCATCTGGTCCTACTGTAGGAAACATCCTCTCTGCATCCATTCTATCTAGGCCTTTCAATATTCAATAGGTTTCAATGAGATCCCTCCACTCCCCATTCTTCTAAACTCCAACAAGTACAGACCCAGAACCATCAAACGCTTGATAACCTTGTCATTCCTGGAATCATTCTTGTGAACCTCCTTTGCACCCTCTCCAATGCCAGCACATCTTTTCTTAGATAAGGGGCCCAAAATGCAAAAATAGAAATAGTGTGAATATTATAAGCACCTTGTCATCTTTGCAAGTTTGGAAAGTATTACAATAAAAGTATTTACTTACAACATTGACCAGAATAAAGAAGATAGAAGAAAGAAAATCAGTTATACTTTTATTGTTAGTAATGCTATTACATTTTGTGAAACCATGATTGATTCCTTTGATTAACTTAATAACAACAGGACCACTGATTTTATTGTGGCATTTCCACATTTTATTTTGTAGATAGAAATATATCTACTGTATCTAATAACTGTTACATGACAAGAAAAGTACCTTAGGTTTCCAGAGAGTTCTTTCTAATTGTTCTGAGCTTTGATAGCCCAGGGATGGGTTTATGAATCTGGACAAATTTAAAGCAAGCATCATCTTTAAAAACATACTGAGTAATTTCTGGCAAAGACTAATAAAATTCTACCATCTAATAACAGGATCTATAGCTTCATAATTGTTATTCAAGGGATGCTAACAATATTGAATTACTCCTGTTACTACACGTCAGAGGTAAGTTTTTTAACACAGAATGGTGAGTGTGTGGTGTTACGAAATTCCCGTAACTGGATCACTTACCAGCAAAGATAGAGAGGTCCGCTGAAGTCTGATGGTACTATTTTTAAAAGTCTTTATTTATAAAGGGGCACAAAAATAAGATTAATACAGACATTCAGATAATATACGTCGTCAATACTCAATCTAAAAATGCGGGTATAATAATAATCATCAATTAAGCAATAGCTCTATCATTTGTCTAGGGGATATTGTATTGTCCGATGGAAAGATAAAAGTCACTGTCCTTTCAAGCTGCAGCTCTTTGGGTTTAAGAGAGATGGGTTTAAACTTGCCCGGGTCTTTTATGAGGCCAATCCGTTGAGTCGGGGGAGTCGGTTCCCCGTTGTTAGTTCCAAGTCGTTTTCTGTGGTACCAGCCACCAGCCTCCAGGCAAGGGAACCGAACGCACTTGGCTTCCTTCAAATGGCTTCCCGCTATTACGGGATCACTAGCGTTTCTTCTGGTGCATCTGAGGGGCTGTCCCTACAGCCCCTCTTTTATCTTAACTCGCAGGGTAGTAGATGTCAATCAGGTTGGGGTGATGCAATCTCTCTCTCAACCAGCCCACTTTGCCCGAGGGCCTGCACATAGCATAGTCCCCAATCCACAAACGTTGTCTCCAGGAGACAATGGCCATGTCTCTCTCTCATTTCCTGGGTCCTCTGAGCCAACCCAATAATGCTCTTGCGATTCTCACAAAGGAGGGGGCTACCCCGCACCCTTCGGCCCCTCAGAGCTGTGGTACATTCATAACAGTGGAATGGGCTGCCAGCAAAGGTGGTGGAGGCGGATACGATAGGGTCTTTTAAGAGACTCCTGGATAGGTACATGGACCTTAGAAAACTAGAGGGCTGTGGGTAACCCTAGGTAATTTCTATGGTAAGGACATGTTTGGCACAGCTTTGTGGGCTGAAGGACCTGTATTATGTTGTAGGTTTTCTATGTTCTATGTTCTACTTTTGAGTATGAAAAATGGATGGTACAGATGAATATACAAGATGGTGAGATGGCTTTTGATTTTTGAGATATCGGGGTCAGTTTCAGTCAGGTGATGTTGGTACAGACCTGACATGTTGTATATCAACAGAGCTAGGATAATATTCTTGTGAAGAGATTTGCTTGTGCTGTTGCTGGGGGTATTTAAACCAGATTAGAACACTGGAAAGGAGAAAAAGTTGCATTGTGGACTGAAAGATAGCTAATGCTAGCGCAATAAATAGTAAATGTTGACATTTTTAAATGATGACAGGTTCTTGGGTTTGTGGGATTTTCATACGAGGAGAGATATAAGTAAGCTCGGCCTCTGTTCTCTCGCATTTAGAAGAATGAGGTAACCTTGTTGAGATGAATAAAATACTTAAAGAGAACTCAGAAGGAGGAAAGCAGGGAGGATATTTCCCCTTGCCAAGGAATCTAGAACTGGTCTAAAGTAGGGTTACTTTGAAATAAGATGAGAAAATGTGCTTAAATTATACAAATCACCAGATCTAGATAGAAACCATCATAAGTTGTGTACAGCACTAAAAGAGGAAAGTGTAAACACGTTGTTCATATTCTTCTGACAATAAGAAGAAATAGCATCTATAGAGAAGGCAGCAACTATGGATAGAAAATTTGTAAAGTAACTGAGAACAGAGAGATGCAGTGACAGATCTTTTTTCAAACTGCAAGGAAGTGTTCAGTGGTGTTGTCTGAGGATCAGAAAACTTTCCAAGTTTGTAGAGGACATGAACGAGGAAGAGCAATGAACCAGAGAACTTCAAGGAAGATAATAAGAACTTTGAAGAGTTACAGATCAGTTGAAGGAACGAATGTGTGTGTGTATATACATATACATACATACATACACACACACACAAATAAATAACTAGATAGATAGATAGATAAAATGAATGGTAGGTAAATCTTAATGAAAAAAGATGTATAGCACCAGGACCTTGTCCAATATAGGTGGATCAGAATAAAGACAACTTACAATTCTCCTCTGGAAGGACTGATAGATACAGAAATTCTCTAGCTCTGTCCATTATATTCAGAAATGTAAAAATATATTCTAAATAAAATAAGCAATTTAAAACATAAAGGCCTAAGAAAAATAAGCATTTTAACATAATTAGAAAAAATATATATTGCAAGCACTAGCTTTTTAAAAATACATACCATTCCTTTTTTCCACAGCCATAAAAGCTCTATTAAAATGAATGGGATTGTTAACCAGCACTGTCTAATCTGGTCTATGTTTTGAGATCAGGTTTGCCAATGTAATTGCTGGAGAATTTTAGCACAAATTTGTTAGACTATTACACCTCATCCAAGGACCAGCCAGGAGTAGTGAATTTCTGATAGAGAATTACTAGTAAAGTTCAGCCAATAAGTTTGGGATTCTGCAGAGATTAAGGGAGCTAAGAGAAACCTGGATAAACTTTACTCAAATAAGGAGTTTTCTTTATCCAAAGGATTACGGAGACTCACCAGGCCTAGAACTGCACTAACTGATGGCAGTCCCTGGAAGCCTACCCAATGGAGAAGCCTACAATTCTAGCAAAGCCCTATGCTGTGGCCTAAAGGAAAAGTGGACAAACTCATCTCAACTTCAGTATAGAGTTCGAACAGTCTCCAAAATGCAGCAAAGAGCAATCTGAAAAAGCATAGCAGGATTCAATTGCAGCAATCTGGAATAATCCAAAGGCTAGGAAGCTGATAGTGACATTACCTTGACCTCCATAGAATAAATAATTCAGATGCATATACAGTATGAGCTTGTGTTTCCACATTTCAGTGAGAGTAGAGAATATGCTTTTAATATTGGTTCTTTAAGAAGCATGATTTTAAGGGAAATAGGCTTAGCGAAAGCAAATTGTTTTGTGAGCAAGTAAGAACTATCAGAATCAGAATGAGAATCAGGTTTATTATTACTTGACACATGACGAAATTTGTTATTTGCAGGCAGCACAAGCCATAAAAAATTACAATAAAAAATAAAAAGAGTAAACTGTGCAAAAGGCCAACGGTGAGGTAGTGTTCATGGACCATTCAAAACTCTGATGGCAGAGGGGAACAAGATGTTCCTGAAAGATTGAGTGTGTGTCTTCAAGCTCCTGTACCTCCTCCTTGATGGCAGTAATGAGAAGATTACATGTCCCGAGCGGTGAGGGACCTCAATGATGGATGCCGCACTCTTGAGGCACTGCACTTGAAGATGTCCTTGATGTTGGGAAGGCTTGTGCCTACAATTTTTCAGAAAATAATCCAGTGTTTGGAGTCACACCTCATACAAAGAAAAATAGGTATGGTTGCTGAAGGACAAGCACCCCAGCCTTAAAACACAGGATACAATTCCAAAGAGTCTATATTCTTCAGTACTTTCTCAACTCATTCTGACATAGCCAACTCTTAGATTATAGCCTAAAAATTCCTCTGCAAACCTCTGGCTAAAATAATGATGGACTGGTAAAAGACTTCTGGAGTAGAACAATTGTAGAGGCTTTCTGACTTTTTTGTGCCTAGTGGGAAATTTTAACCTTGAATTTATGTCATGATTTCCATTAGTACTAGAAACTTAATTGTCATAATTCTCTCCCAAATGAAATCAATAATACTGCAATTGCCAAAATTTGCCTCTAATCTCACTTACTGCCTCCTTAGTCACACTGATGATATACAGTAGTTGAACATGATTGGGCATCGGACAATACTAACAACTCCTACTATGATGCCCTGGGGCTGTGATGTTTGCTCTTTGGCAACCACAATCACTTTCTTATGCAAAGAATAACTCAAAATTCAGCTCATTCATCCATGTCTGGATCAAGCAGTGATTGGGACTGGAGCCAAGAGGTCCTGGCAAAAACTCAAACTGAGCATCATAGAATCTTGGACACATAGATATACAGCATGGAAACAGGCCCTACGGCCTACTCAGTCTGTGCCAACATACAACCAGCCATCCGTTTACAGCAATTCCACATTAATCCCCATTTTTTTACTATTTCCCACATTACCTTCAGTTCTTGGATTTGGCAGTCCTTACACAGTAGGCACAATTTACTGTGACCAATTAATCTACCAACCCACATATCTTTAGGATTTTGGATGACAATAAAACCATAGGACTATAAGACATAGGAGCAGATTTAGGCCATTCAGCCCATTGAGTTTGCGCCAATATTCTATCACAGCTGATATATTATCCCTCTCAACCCCATTCTCCTGCCTTCTCCCCATAACCTTTGATGTCCTTACTAATCAAGAACCTAGCAACCTCTGCTTTAAAAAAATGACTTGGTCTCCATAGCTGTCAGTGGCAATGAACTCCACTGATTCACCACCTTCTGGCTAAAGAAATTCCTCCTCATCTCTGTTTTAAGGGGCCATCCCTCTATTCTGAGATCATGCCCTCTAGTCCTAGACTCTTGTACTATAGGAGATATCCACTCCACATACACTCTATCTAGGGCTTTCTATATTCAATAGTTTTCAATGAGATCACACCCCCCACCTCATTCTGGTAAACTCCAGCAAGTACAGGCCCAGAGCCATCAAACACTCCTCATATATTTTCTCTTTCATTCCTGAAATCATTCTCATGAACCTTTTCTGGCTCTCCAATGCCAGCACGTTTTCTTACATATAGGACCCAGACTTTTCACAATACTCCAAGTGCGGTCTAAACAATGCTTTATAAAGCCGCAGCTTTACATCCTTGTTTTTATATTGTAGTCCATTGCTTTTGTTATCCTTATCACTGACTCAACTTGCAAGTTAACCTTTAGGGAATCCTGCACGAGGACTTCTGAGTCCTTTTGCACCTCCAATTTCTGAATTTTCTCACCATTTAGAAAATAGTATATGCCTTTATTCCTTCTATCAAAGTGCATGACCATACAGCTTCCCAACACTATATTCCACCTGCCACTTCTTTGCCCATTCTCCTAATCTGTCTAAGCCTTTCTGCAGAATCCCTGCTTCCTCAACACTACCTGTCCTTCCACTTATCTTCGTATCATTTGCAAACTTGGCCACAAAGCCATCAACTACAGCATTCAAATCATTGACATATAATGTGAAAAGAGCAGTCCCAACACTGACCCCTGCAGAACACCACTAGTCACCAGCAGCAAAACAGAAAAGACCCACTTTATTCCCACTCTTTGCCACCAGCCAGTCAGATGATCTCCTATCTAGTATTTTTCCTGTAATATTGTGGGCTCTTACCTTGGCACCTTTTCAAAGGATTTTGTAAAATCCAAGTAGACAACGTTCACTGATTCTCCTTTGTCTATCCTACTTGTTACGTTCTTAAAGAATTCTCACAGGTTTCTCAGGCAAGATTTCCCCTTATTGCTTTTATTTGTTTGCCTTCTGTTGGCTTTTAAAAGCTTCAGAAACATTTAAATTTTGTTATGGTATTTGCCCTCTCTTTTCTTTTATGCTGTGTTTGATTTCCCTTATCATCAATGGTTGCCTCATCCTCCCACTAGAATACTTCTTCCTCTTTGGGATGCAGCTATCCTGCATTTTCTGAATTGCTTCAAAAAACTCCAACCATTGTGTTCTGCTGTCATTCCTGCTAGTGACCCCTTCCATCAGCTTTGGCCAGCTCCTATCTCATGCCTCTAATTCCCTTTACTCCACTCTCATACTGATTTATCCAATTTCACCTTCTCCCTCTCAAAATGCAATACAATCTCTGCCTCCTAAGGGTTACTTTACCTTAAGTTCCTGAATCAAATATGGATCATTACATAACACCAATTCAGAATTGCCTTTCTCCTAGTGGGGTCAACCACAAGCTGTTCTAAAAAAACATCTTGTAAGTGTAATGCCCTGGTTAAGTTTTTTACTCCAAATGTTGCAGGATATTTCATTTAGTAGCTTTCTGTAGAAGCAGTGCGTCTTGCAGGTGGCATGTTGGGGTTTCAGGTAAAGATAAGGGCTGTGATATTCAACTTAGGAATGTTGTGTCAGCCAATTAGGCTGGTGGAATTGGGAGAAGGTTCTCGAGAAAGCTGGATGGAAAGAGATTTGTGGCAGACACTGATGGGGTTTGTGGTCTTTTTGGTGGGAGCTGCAGAAAGGTCAGGAGAGAAGATGGCTGAGGATGCTGTGGGAAGGAGCGTCCTCATTGCACAAGGTGCTTTGTGCAGATGAGAGGCCTCAAGGAAGAAGGGCCAATACTCCAGAGAGAGTACCCATTTGTTTGAGATGGATTTCAGGATGTGGTGTGTGCTTTTACACAGACCATGGGTCCAGATCGTGAGTAAAAGACAACTTCAAAATGAGCTCCGCCAATGTGCACATTTAGACTGGTTTAATTGTAAAGGGCCTTTTAATTTTTCTGTAAATATACTTCCTTTATAACCTTAGATGGTGTATGACTTTTTATTTCTTGCTGACCAACATTTGTGTATGGGCTGTATTTACGCAGCATTTGCTCAAATTGAGGTTTCTTTAATCAGAACATCACAACGTTCATGCTTGGTTGAACCCCGAATCATACCAACCCTAAGCATCTATTGTTTATGAAAGGTGGCTTTCTCACCACTGAGTCCCATGGCTGTCAGTGGGGCTGACAACGAGCCAAGTTTCCATATGAACCGGTAAGGAGGCTACATTGTGGGGGCTTGTCCGGGATTCGCTGAATGCTGTTTAATTGCTGTTAAGAATTCATTAAGTGGTTTGTTTGTTTGTTTAAGCCTGTGTGTAAGCTAATGTCAGGAAAGTGACTAAAGTACTTCATTATGGGTGCCACTGGAATTAAGGGTTGGTACAATTCAAAGAGATTATCCACAAATAATGCTGGTGTTTTGAGCAAGATGGATGGCTGAATTTCCAATGAAGCAGTGCTAAATTCTATAAATATTTTGGGGAAAGTTACACTGACTAAACGGCATTTTGACCAATTGGCTGGTGAGGATGTCATGTTAATCCAGACCAGCAATGACTGAAGTCATGCCGCATGATAGGTTGGGAGACCCTAGAGAGGCGGGACCATAGGCAGTCCATATTTTTAGAAAAGTGGGGCATGTAATTGAAGGGCAAAAACTTTAAAGACAAGTTGTTCTCATTTCTGTGAAGTGAGGGAAAAGAGTTGGCTGATATGAGAAGTCTAACGGGTCCTTCAGCAGTTGATTTAAATGCTGAGCTGGTTTTGGCTATGACATCACTGGTTGATAAATGCATAAGTGAATTTGAGGAGAGCCAAAGTTATAGTCAGCTTGGAGTGTTCTCTGGGGTCAAGCCCACGCTTGATGTGGAAGAAGAACATGGGGCTTGGACTAAGCAGACATCTCAGTTTTACTGGATGGATGGCAGTGCTCAGATAATGTGAAAAAAACAATTTCTGGTAGAGAGCTTAAAGGGTTAGCCAGCTGATATAGTGAAGTTCCTAAAAGCAGAAAATCCATTAGTCATGTTAGCTAATTACCTGCAAACTCAGGAAGATGTTTTTGGCACTGCTGAAACTGCAGCCAATCTTAGGATGAAGTTTTGGCACATATTCCAGGAGGAAGGAGAGAAGTTGTCTGCCTACTTTTTCAGATTGGAGAAACTGCTGTACAATTTGTGCCACAAAGAGGACATTCTGAGAGAAATTGCTTGAGGATTGAGCAAGTTGTGAAGGGTGTGCAGACTCGTGACTTGATTGCTCTACATATTCAAATGACCTGCAAGGTGCGCCCTCCTCCATCTTTTACAGAGTTACTCAGAGAAGTTAGAAAGGAGGAAAACACGATTGAGAAGTGGGACATTTCCAAAATCCGCGTAGTCTCTTCAATGCTACTTGTTGCCTCTGTTGCTCAAGCGGTCCGTGATGCCAAAGATTTAGAACTTCTGAGGAATGAGATGGAAAACCTTTGAACTGAGCTGATTTGATGGATGTTTGCAAATGTTTCAACTAAACATGATACATCTGCTGGGAAACCTGCCTCTTCTGTAGGATTAATGATGAAGCAGACTGCTGCTGGAAAGGGTCTCTTGACTAGAGAGGTGACAGGTATTTTCTGTTACATCTGTGAAGATGGGCACTTCAAGTGAAACTATGAGGGACAGGAGAATCCTTGAAAAGTAAGGTAGTGGTTAATCAAGCAGAGAAGAAAAGAAGCAAAACTATGGACAAACCCAGTAAAGGAATGGGCTGGCGTTTTGGAGAGGATATTTTCTTATCAGTGTAGCAAGGGAAATTCTAAAGTACAAAACACTAATCCTGAAGGTTTAGTGGGATCAAGCTCTGATCAATCCATATGGATTGAAGGTGCTAGAGTCATACTTGTCACAAGTTCTCAAGTTACTTTGCTTTATAGATCCTTTTACAACTGGTATTTGGCACATTTATCATTGATGCCACTCAGTTTCTTTGAGATTTGGGGGCTTAGTACTGATGAGTACCCGTATAATGGTTACTTGTCGTTGAAACTGGAGTTTTCAGGAGTAGATGTTGGAGTAACTGAGACTATTGATCCATCAGTGTTGGTCTGCCTGGATCCAGTCAAAAACGGTGGAGCATCCATTCTTGTGAGAACAAATATTTCTGTTATGACAGGGCTCATGGGAGCATGCAAGAAGAGTAATGGAGAGAACTTTTGGAAAATCTTGTTCATTCATCCTGTGTTCAGAGGACCTGTGTGATAAACCCAGTCAAACCCTATCATGTTGTGTCCTGGATGAGTGGCTAGAGTGATAGGAATCCCCAAATTCCAGAATGCCCGATGCCTTTGGCCATCCGAGTGGATGCTCTTGTTAATCCGGAAGAAGAATCATGCTTACCTGAAGGAATGCTGTTGAGACCTGAACTGCAGAGATCTTCAGCTGTCTACACAAACAGGATGACAGTGATTATCAGGAACACCTCAGGGAGAGAGGGCACCCTCAGACATGGGGTGTTGACTGTCCCTCTTTTTCCTGTGATGGTAGTGTCTAGCTTTCCTGGGGAAATGAAAGTAAGTCGACATGCAACTTTGATGACTCGCTGATGTCTGAAGAATGGAAAAGGAGATTAACTGAGAAGATGATGGAATATGGAAACACCTTTTCTACTGACAAGTCTCTTGGTTGCTCCAAAAGTATTTGCCACACTATTAGATTGACCGAGGACAACCCTCTCTGAGAGAGGTCTTGACAGTTAGCATCAGTGGAGGTTGAAGATGTTCTGCAGCACCTGCTTAATCTGAAGGAAGCTAAATTCAGTCCTGGAGCAGGGGGACCTCAGCCGCCAGAAGGGTATGAGTGAAAGACAGGGTCAGGCAGCATCTAGCAGGCAGAAAGGATCACAAGGAGTTGTTGAAGCTGGAGAAGCTGAAGATGAGATAAGGAGGTGTCATAGAGTCATGAAACCTCCAGATAGCCTGGTATATGGTGCACCAAGGAAACAGTGTTGTGCCTATCCCCATAGTGAGATAGGTTACTACCATTTATAAATGGGATGGGTGTTCCTGAAATCAATGAAATTCCTTTGAATACTGTGTTACTAATGATGGTTTGATAAATTTCAAAGTCATGAGGACATGACTGTTTTTGGTGGGCAGGGGTGGGGGAAGAAAGGAATGCCCTGGTAAAGATTTTTTCTGCTAATGTTGTAGGTTGTTTCATTTAGTAGCTTTCTGTAGAAGCAGTGTGTCTTGCTGATAGCATGTATAGGTTTTGGGAAAAGGTAAGGGGGTGTGATATTCAACTTAGGAATGTCATGCCAACCAGTCAGGATGGTGGAATTGGGAGAAGGTTCTAGAGAAAGCTGGATGGAGAGAAATTTGTGACGGACACTGATGGGGTTTGTGGTCTTTTTGGTAGGAGCTGCAGGGAGGACAGGAGGGAAGATGGCTGGAGGATGCTGTGGGAAGGACCATCCTCATTGCACAAGGTGCTTTGTGCAGATGAGAGGCCTCAAGGAGGAAGGGCCAATACTGCAGAGAGATTTCGAATGATGTTCAGGATGTGGTGTGTGCTTTCACATAGTCCATGGGTCCAGATCGTGAGTGAAAGACGACTTCAAAATGAGCCTTTGAATCTGGACTAGATCACATAAAATGACACTGAGCTCAACTATTTCCTGATACCACTTGGAGCTGGCTTCTGTGATGGTGGGGATCTTGGGAAGAGACTTGCAGGTCTGCAGATGATATGAAGGTAGGTGGAGGGGTAGATAGTGCTAAGGAAGCAATGCGATTGCAGCAGGACTTAGACAAATTGGAAGAACAGGTAAAAAAGTGGCAGATGGAATACAGTGGGGAAATATACGATAATGCATTTTGGTAAAAAGAACAATAGTGCGAACTATTATCTAAATAGGAAGAAGGTTCAAACGTCAGAGGTGCAAAGGGACTTAGGAGTCCTCGTGCAAGAATCAGAATCAGAATCAGGTTTATTATCATCGGCAAGTGACGTGACATTTGTTAACTTAGCAGCAGCAGTTCAATGCAATATGTAATTTAGCAGAGAAAAAAATAATAAATAAGATTAAAATAATAATAAATAAAAAAGTAAATCAATTACATATATTGAATTGCTTTCCACAGTACAACTATAGAAGTTTTTCAGTGTATTTGTTAACATGCCAGATCTCTTCAAACTCCTAATAATGTATAGCTACTGTCTTGCCTTCTTCATAACTATATCGATATGTTGGGACCAGGTTAGATCCTCAGAGATCTTGAGACCCAGGAAATTGAAGCTGCTCACTCTCTCCACTTCTGATGGTATGTGTTCCTTTGTCTTACCCTTTCTGAAGTCCACAATCAGCTCTTTCGCCTTACTGATGTTGAGCGGCAGGTTGTTGCTGCGGCACGACTCCATTAGTTGGCATATCTCACTCCTGTACACCCTCTCATCACCACCTGAGATTCTACCAACAATGGCTGTGTTGCCAGCATATTTATAGATGGTATTTGAGCAATGCCTAGTCACACAATCATGTGTATATAGAGAGTAGAGCCCAGAAGATTAATTTACAGGTTGAGTCTGTGGTAGAGAAGGCAAATGCAATGTTGGCATTCATTTCGAGGGGAATAGAATGTAAAAAAGGAGATAATACTGAGCCTTTGTAAGACACTAGTCAGGCCAGACTTAGAGTATTGTCAACAGTTTTGGGCCCCGTAACTCAGAAAGGATGTGTTGTCATTGGAGGGTGTTCAGCGGAGGTTCATGATGATGATTCAGAGAGAGAAGGGATTAACATTTCAGAAGCATTTGGCAGCTTTGGGCCTGTACTCACTGGAATTTAGAAGAATACTGGTGGGGGGGGGGGCGGTGGATCTCATTGAAACCTACCGAATGTTGAAAAGACTAGATAGGGTGGATGTGGAGAGGATGTTTCCTATGGTAGGGTGTCCAGAACTAGAGGGCACAGCCTCAAAATTGAGTGGTGACACTTCACAGCAAGGGTAAGGAGGAATTATTTTAGCCAGAGAGTAGTAAATATGTGGAATGCACTGCCACAGACTGTGGTAGAGGCCAAGTCCTTGTGTATATTTAAGGTGGAAGTTGATAGTTTCCTGATCGGTCAGGGGAATCGAAGGATATGGCAAGAAGGGGTAGAGTGGGATCCAGGATCAGCCATGATGGAACGGTGGAGCAGACTCGATGGGCTAAATGGCCTAATTCTGCTCCTATCTCTTATGATCTTATGGTCTAAGAAGCAGAGATATACATCCATTAATGACATCCTCCTGCCTTTATACCACTAACTGCCCCTTTTGATGGATTTGTCCTACTGTGGAACAGGGGTTATCTAGACCTTTGATGAAGGAGTCTGTCATATTGTTTATAGGGTAAGCTAATGGGAGTATGGCTATTTCAGCCACTATATGACTAGTTTTTGTGAAATGTCTCCCAACTTAGTATAATTCTCTGGATATTTTTGAGAAATACTTTGTAATACGTTGTTGGCAAGGAAAATCAGTAATTAATCAAAGTCAAAGTAAAACTGGAAGTTCAATTTCATTATGCTTATATGGAGTTGAACATTAATTTTAAAATTCAAGTATTGAAAAAATGTGTGAGTTGTCACTTGATGGGCATTGGGGAAGAGATGGCATAGGAAGGTGTAACAAGTGATATTTTATAATGAAATTCCAGATTTGAAAGCGATTGAATGACCTAAAATACAGAGAACAGAGCTGTTTAAATTCTAACCATATGAAGCATGTAAATATTTAGGTACATAAGATATACATATATGATGCTCAACAACAGTTGAATACTTAGCATTCAGGAAAAGGTATTGATCCATGAACAATAGATAAAACATCTAATCATAACTAAAACATTCTCTCACAATTCAATTTTAAACTTTCAATGCCGATCTATAATCCTATGGACAATTCTAGTATGATAGATTTGATGAACGATCAGACAGCTGAAACGCTATCTGCTCAGTATTCCCAGCATTATTTACATTTCTTTTTCCCAGTTTTATAACTATATTTATGTAACTATATATTTATATAAACACATAACTATATTTTATATTTCTGATTTCACAGTTTTGTTTCTTGGTGAAAGTGTTTGTATTTTCTCTGACACCTGTAGGTGGCGCTGTGACACAGTCTTTAAAGTTCGGCTCTGCGGACATTAGCGACGTTAATATACTTGACTCTCACCGGAAAAAAAATCAATACCTGTTCAGAAATCAGGAAATCTTGCAGACACAAATAAGAATATTTTGTTTTAAATACAAAAGTTGGAGACTGTTAAAAAATATCAATGATAATGTGAAGGAACTCTGACCTCCTGACACATAATACAGATATTCATGGAAGTTCTCCTACCACCACCTTGTCTGAGCTCATTTAACGCACCACCACTTGACTATGGCGTTATGGATCGTCCCTAGTAGGTCATTCAGCATTGCCATTAGGAAAATTGCAGATTTCAATTTTGGTACAAGTCAAAGATCCTGATAAAGTAAAATGGATTGGCCTATCAGTTATATAGCATTTTTCACATCCACTAGACACACAAAATGCAATTTAGTGTCAGTGGAATACAGTGCTGTAATGTAGAAATACTGCAGTCAATTGCACATAACATAATCTTTTGAAAAACAACCCAATAATAGTGACATAATTTGAGGGATAAATTTTGGACATAATACTGGAGAGAATCTCTCATGCTTTTTTAAACCGATGCTTTTATAAAAATCTGAATGGACAGATGGATAAGTTTAACATTGCAATTATGGAGTTGTTAAGTCTAACAGTACTCAGCACTCATTCCCAGACTGGGTGTCTGTAGTGGAGCTTGCGTTTGACCCTTTTAACTTTAATGGTTGTTATGATCTTGGAATCCATTGACTAAGTCAAAGATGGTGTCGAATCAGCATAAAGAAGGGAGACTGAAAATCTGGCTGAGTGGTGCCAGGACAACCTCTCACTCAATGTCAGCAAAACCAAGGAGCCGATTACTGACCTCAGAAGGAGGAAACTGGAAGTCCTCATTGGGGGAATCAGAGGTACCAAGGGTCAGCAACTTCAGATCCCTGTGTTATCATTTCAGAGGATCTGAGCTGGATCCAGCACGTAAGTGATCTTATGAAGAAAGCATGGCAGTACCTCTACTTCCTCAGAAGTTCGCAAAGATTCAGCATGTCTTCTAAAACTTTGACAAACTTCTATAGATGTGTGGTGGAGAGTATGTTGACTGGTGGCATCATGGCTTGGTTTGGAAACAAGTAGCCTGGTAGAGTAGGCCAACAAAAAGTTGTGAATATGGCCCAGTCCATGGTGGGTAAAACCCTCCCCAGCACGGAACACAAGTATACAGAGTACTGTTGCAAGAAAGCAGCAACCATCATCAAAGAACCCACTGTCCAGACCATGCTCTCTTCTCATTGCTGCCATCAGGAAGACATACAGGAGCCTCAGGACCCACACTACCAGGTTCAGGAATAGTTATTACCCTTCAACCATCAGGCTCTTGAACCAGAGGGGATAACTTCACTCACCCCATCTCTGAATTGTTCCACAATCTATTGATTCACTTTCAAGGATTCCTCATCTCATGCTCTTGATATTTATTTCTTGCTTGTTTGTATGTTTGTTAATTAATCAATTTCTTTTTGTATTTGCATGGTTGATTATCTTTTTGCACGTCGGTTGTAGTTGGGTGAGGTCTTTCACGGATTCTTTTGTGTTTCTTGTACTTACTGCGGCAGCCCACAAGAAAATGAATCTCAGGGTTGTGTGTGCTGACTTTTATAATAAATTTATTTAAATTTGAGATAGTATGCTGGAAATAACTTCGATAGAAACTTCAAACGCAAACGCAAATATTAATTGAAGAGGTTGAATTGAGTAGAACCAGCTTTAGCACGGAAGGCTGGATGTTCACTTGCTGTGCTTTAGGATTCTATGAAAGTGAATCGGGCAACGGGACTACCTGACACCGATAAGGTGACACATGGTTCCTAACAGATGGCATGATTGTTGGACATCTCACAGACTGGAGTCCCTCCTCAGTCGGAGACGAAGCCATATCGCAGGTATACTTTTAATTCAGTGAAACAAATTCCTACATTAGAGTGGAATATATTTCTAACCTGGGCCGATGGCTTTCGTAATTTACTCTGCGCCTCACAAGAGGGAGGGAGGTTTGTCGAAGGAAGGGCGGCGCTGCGGCCTCGGTTCAGGGAGACGGGCTGAAGAGCCTCGGACGGCGGCGCTGCGGCCTCGGTTCAGGGAGACGGGCTGAAGAGCCTCGGACGGCGGCGCTGCGGCCTCGGTTCAGGGAGACGGGCTGAAGAGCCTCGGACGGCGGCGCTGCGTTCACCGGAAACAGGGAGACGGGCTGAAGAGCCTCGGACGGCGGCGCTGCGGCCTCGGTTCAGGGAGACGGGCTGAAGAGCCTCGGACGGCGGCGCTGCGGCCTCGGTTCAGGGAGACGGGCTGAAGAGCCTCGGACGGCGGCGCTGCGTTCACCGGAAACAGGGAGACGGGCTGAAGAGCCTCGGACGGCGGCGCTGCGGCCTCGGTTCAGGGAGACGGGCTGAAGAGCCTCGGACGGCGGCGCTGCGTTCACCGGAAACAGGGAGACGGGCTGAAGAGCCTCGGACGGCGGCGCTGCGGCCTCGGTTCAGGGAGACGGGCTGAAGAGCCTCGGACGGCGGCGCTGCGTTCACCGGAAACAGGGCTGCGTGGGCGCCCATCAAGTTCCGGAGCGACGCCGTTAGTTTCTCCGTGCCGGGACAGTGCACCCGACGCTATTGTGGGTGTTATTTCCCAAGCCGTTCTGAAATATAAGCAAACATAATTTGCTGTTTTTAAACATTTGCTTGGCTGGGGGAGGTCGCCCATCCCCGGCCTGCAGGTGCAGAGTGAGTGTTGAAGGGTGATGGAGAGCGGGGAGGACCCGGAGCAGGATTTGGAGCTAGATCTGGAGTTGCACCTGGATCCGGATCCGGACCCGGACCCAGAGCAAAAGCAGAAACCGACAGAGCAGGGACAAGAGCCCGAGCAGAAGCCAGGAGGATCCCTTAACCTGACCGAGTTTTCGGACGAGATCCTACTGAACATACTGGGTTTCGTGCCCAGCTGTGACCTGCTGTTGAATGTCAGGAAAGTGTGCAGAAAGTTAGCGGCCCTCTGTGTGGATAAGAGCCTGGTCAACTATATCTCTCTGCACAAAGAGTACCAGGTAAACGCTCGTCCTTACCAGGCTGGGATCACGGTTCACTGCGACATAATTAGAACCCTGTGGCACCAGTAATGCAGTTCCAGCTATTACATTCTAACAACTGCTTTAAATTAGGAAAATAGTCCAAGTGTTTTTGTTTTGGGGGTGATTACACAAAAACTGATATTTGTCTACATAATAATTACGACAATTGGCAAAAGTTGTATCAAGGAATTAGATTTTTAGATGCTTACAGAGAATAGGGGAAAAAAAGACCAAAGGGTTTAGCGAGGGATTTTCTGAGTTGAGGCAGCTGATGGCATATGTGGCATTGGTGAATTATGATATCTAAAGATAAACAGAGGAGCATTGGTAGCTTTGAGGGTTATAGCCAGGAGAATATAGACATGGGGATGGGTGTGACCAAGCTTTAGACAAGACAATAGGAATTTAAATTGTGTGGCATTGTTTACAGAAGCAATACAGGTCAGAGGCAGCAGGGTGAAGTGCGAATAGGAAATGTAATTAAGGCAGAGACAATGGAACTTTGGTCCCCAAGTGTTGGATGAGAAGAATGAAGCAAGTCAGCCAGAAAGTTGTAATAATCAAGTGTGGGCAACACAAAAACAAGAATGGTTGTTTTGACAACAGGTGAATTAAGAGAAGAGGTTCAAATTGGCTGATTTTGATGCTAAGGTGTGCTGATGCTTACCGTGGCAAAGGGTCTGATGTTACTCAATGAAAATGTCTGCATAACGAAGGGAGATGAGAACGAAAGAACTGTAGATATTGGGAACCTAAAGTAAAAACAGAAAACACTGCGAGCACTCAGCAGGTCAGGCAGCATCTGTGCAAGGAGAAATAAAATGAACTTTTTAGGTCAAGTGCGTTTCTTTGTCGAAGTAAATTAGGAACCAAAAAAGACAGCTTTGGAAGTGAATTTGAAAAATATTTCTATTTTCCTATTCCTGATTAGTAGGCTAATATTTGGACAGATATGAGTAGAAATTAAGTGAAGTAGTTGTGACATAGAACTTGGTGCTGCCAGTGTCCTTGAGGAAATTGACAGATTGTGACTGGGGGTAATGACTGTGAGGTTCTCTGAAATGAAAAGAGCAGATGCTGGAAGTGCTCGTTGGTCTGACAAGCACTTCCTCCTGTGGAGGAAAAGTAGTTACTAATTGCAACTTCTTGTCAGAAGTTAACTTCACCTTGTTTGCTTTTCATGCTGTTGGATAATCTAATTCTAATACAAAATTGGAATGGTCTGAAGAAAAACCAATTACTGTACTTAATGTCAGTATTTCACGTTCAAGAAAACAATTACTTGGGGGGGGGTTGAGGTTGGACACTTGTCTTCATTGTTTATTTCAAGGATTTTAAGGTCAAGGTCAGTTGTGCTGTTGAGATCATGTTGAGGTCCTTCATTTTGATTTTTAAAAACCTACAATTTTTTCCTTCTACATTTCTATATTGTACCTGCTTCTCTATCTAAGCAACATCAAAAATATTACCTATTATTCTTTATATTTTGAATTGTTAATTATAAAAATCTAAAATTTGTCTTATGTAATAATGTTTCATTGCAGTTGACTTTAAAATCCACCAAACAGTTCCAATTAATTGCCAATTTTGCTTGTGATACCTAAATCATAGTAACCAACAATGTGCTGTTTAAATTGAATGTGCTGTTTAAACAAAAATCTTTTGCTAACCTTGCAACTCATTTGTAAGCACAATGGATAGTATAAAATTATGCATACAAGCCTGGACACTTGGATGATGAGGTGCATCAAGTTTTTTATGATTTTGGGAAAGTGTTACTAACTAACATGATCGTAGTACTAATAATATGGTCGTGAATGGGGAAAATGAATTCCTGATTCTTTACCCTACCTTAGGGAGGGGTAGGGGATGAAGATAGGAGTGTAAGGTTATCAGTTTACAGGGACAGAAAGTACTTGCCCCATTGAGGGTTAGGAGGACTGGGCATATCAATTACCTAGGATAAGAGGAGCAGCTGCCCTCCCAGCCTGTCTGGTGGAATGGCTGTACAGAAGCAAGGGAACTGCGGGCCAGTGAGCCTTGCCTCTCTGGTGGGAAAAGTTACTGCAATAGTTAGGGATGGGATCCATTTGCATTTGGAAAGACGAGGACTGATTAAGAATAATTAATGTGGCTTTGTGCAAGGGGAATTGTGCCTCATGAATTTGATTGAGTTTTTTTTAAGAGGTGACCAAGAAAATTGAGGTTAGGGTAGTAGATGTTGTGGCTTTAGTAAGGCTTTTGACAAGTTTCTGTATGATGTGGAAGGTTAGAGAACATGGGATCCATGGTGAGTTTAGCAGACCACACTATAAGGAGGACATGATCAGACAGAGCGAGTACAGAAAAGATTCACAAGGATGTTGCCTGGAACTGCAGAAGAACATTGTTTGACTGTATATATGTACAGTTAGATGACAATAAACTGGCACTTGATTAGAGGACGTGATATTAGGAGAGATTGGTTGGGTGGGTCTGTTTTCCCTGGAGTGAAGTCGGCTAAGAGGCGACATGATGGAGGTATATAAAATGATGGGTGTCATTGATAAGGTTGATGGCCATCTCTGTTTCCCATGATTGCTGTGTCTCAAATTAGTGGTCCGAGGGTTAAGGTGAAAGAGAGGTGCTTTAAAGGGAATCTGAGGGATAAATGTTTAACACAAAGAGTAATTGGTATTTGAAAGAATCTGCCAGAGGAGGTACAGGTGAAGTGGTAGAGGCAGAAATAATAATGACATTTTTTTTTTAACGACATTTAAGAGGCACCTTAATGTTTACAGGCCACCTCCAAGTTAAGAACGGGCTCCATTTTTATCGACATCGATAGGTTGATATTTTTAATAAATCTGAAAATGCACAACATCACTTAATTTGGAAACCATGTCTCTTTAGATATGAATGCTGTTGAGGAGAGCTAATTCACATTACAGGGGTACAGAATTGGAATGCCCCATGCTCAGTTTCAATAGGTGAATGTGTACATTTAATGTCAGAGAAATGTATACAATATACAGTGGCATGCAGAAGTTTGGGCACCCCTGGTCAAAATTTCTGTTACTGTGAATAGCTAAGCGAGTAAAAGATGACCTGATTTCCAAAAGGCATAAAGTTAAAGATGACACATTTCTTTAATATTTTAAACAAAATTACTTTTTTTATTTTACAATTTCAAAATAACAAAAAAAGGAAAAGGGCCCCAAGCAAAAGTTTGGGCACCCTGCATGGTCAGTACTTAGTAGCACCCCCTTGGGCAAGTATCACAGCTCATAAATGCTTTCTGTAGCCAGCTAAGAGTCTTTCAGTTCTTGTTTGGGGGATTTTTGCCCATTCTTCATTGCAAAAGGCTAGATCTGTGAGATTCTTGGGCCATATTTCATGCACTGCTCTTATGAGGTCTATCCACAGATTTTCGATGATGTTTAGGTCAGGGAACTGTGAGGGCCACGGCAAAAACTTCAGCTTGCGCCTCTTGAGGTAGTCCATTGTGGATTTTGAGGTGTGTTTAGGATCATTATCCTCTTGTAGAAGCTTTCCTCTTTTTATCTTCAGCGTTTGTACAGACGGTGTGATGTTTGTTTCCAGAATTTGCCGGTATTTAATTGAATTAATTCTTCGCTCTACCAGTGAAATGTTCCCTGTGCCACTGGCTGCAACACAAGCCCAAAGCATGATCGATCCACCCCCCTTGCTTAACAGTTGGAGAGGTGTTCTTTTCATGAAATTCTGCACCCTTTTTTCTCCAAACATACCTTTGCTCATTGCAGCCAAAAAGTTCTATTTTAACTTCATCAGTCCACAGGATTAGTTCCAAAATGCATCAGGCTTGTTTAGATGTTCCTTTGCAAACTTCTGATGCTGAATTTTATGGTGAGGATGCAGGAGAGGTTTTCTTCTGATGATTTTTCCATGAAGGTCATATCTGTGCAGGTGTTGCTGCACAGTAGAACAGTGCACCACCACTCCAGAGTCTGCTAAATCTTCCTGAAGGTTTTTTGCAGTAAAACAGTGGTTTTGATTTGCCTCTCTAACAATCCTATGAGCAGTTCTCCTGGAAAGTTTTCTTGGTCTTCCAGACCTCAACTTGACCTCCACCATTCCTGTTAACTGCCATTTCTTAATTACATTTCAAACTGAGGAAACGGCTACCCAAAAACTATCTTCTTATAGCCTTCTCCTGCTTTGTGGGCATCATTTATTTTAATTTTCAGAGTTCTAGGCAGCTGATTGTTGGGACAAGGTTTGAGGAGTCAGGGTATTTATAAAGCTTTGAAATTTGCATCACCTGGCCTTTCCTAATGATGACTGTGAACAAGCTATAGCTCTAACAAGCCTATTAAGGTCTGAGACCTTGGTAAAATTTACCTGAGAGCTCAAATCTCTTGGGGTGCCCAAACTTTTGCATGCCACTGTACATCCTGAAATTCTTTTTGATAGGCTTGAAGTATAAGTGATGTTATGTTGTTTAATAGAGCATCCTTGCACAAATATTAGTGGAAGTGATTGCTTGTCAATTTCCAAAGCAACTCTCCTAACTAAAAAGCCTTACCAAAAATGGTATCCAGTTATTGTGAGGAGGTCACATGTATACTTTTTTCAAAACTCTCCGCTTCTTTCTCAATAAGTACCTATACGCTTCTATCATTATCAAGATGGCCTTAAAGCCCTCTGCTTCTTTCTCAATCAAAGAACCAGCCAGTTCCCCTCCACCACCACCCACCTCCATCTGCCAGAACTGGTCCTTACCCTTAACATTTTTTTCTTCAGCTCTTCCCACATTTTCTAGACTCACGAGGTAGCCATGGGCACATGTGTAGGCCTCAGCTATGCCTGCCCTTTCCTAAAACAGTCCATGTTCCAAGCGTTCACTGATAATGATCTCCAACTCTTCCTCCACTATGTTAATGACTGCATTGGTGTTGCTTCATGCACCCATGATGAGCTGATCAAATTAAACAACTTTGCCTCCATCTTCCACCCTGCCCTTAAATTCACCTGGTCCATTTCTGACACCTCCCTCCCCTTATCTGCCCTCTCTGTCTCCATCTCAGGAGAAGCTGTCAACTGATATATTTTATAAACCCACTGATTCCTAAGGGTATCTTAACTATACCTCTTCCCACCTTGTCTCCTGTAAAAATGCTGTTTCCTTTTCTCAGTTCCTTTGTTTCCTCTGCATCTGTTACCACATGCGACTTTCTAGGACATCACAGATATCCTCCTTTAAAGAACGGGGTTTCCCTTCCTCCACCATTGCTGTTGTCTCACCCACAAATCTTTCCATTTCCCAAACATCCATGATCACCCCATCTTCTTGTCGCCTTAACAGTGATAGAGTTCATTTTTTCTTTACCTATCACTCCATGAGCCTTTGCATCCAACACATCATCCTCCACAATGTCCAACGTCTCCAAAGGGATCCTACCACCAAACATATCTTTACCTTCTCCCCCACCTATCTGCTTTCTTTTTTTTATTCATTTTTGAGTTTCTACAACTACAAAAAAAACCCAATAACAAAATGGAAATTTAAACAGTGTAAAACAAATGTCTAATATATAATTCATAAACAATAAGGCAAAAGCACCCAAAATAACATCATATAAAGTTAGTATCCTCCCTACCCTCCCACTACAAAACTTCAGGCCAACCGCTTCAATGCGTAAAAGAAAAATTAATTGGAGCGTTCAACCCCACAGAGCTGTAATTAAAAAAAGAGCTACATAAAAAAAGAAAATATAAAGCCTACTACCAAAACTATAATGTAATTCACATCAAAAAAACCATAAAACTTACAAAATAATCTGAAAGTAAGGGATTATAGTACAAAAAAAGGGTAAACTTTATCTAAAGAGGAGTTATGAAAGTATTCAAGGAAAGGTCCCCACACATTATGAAACTTTATGTCTGAATTGAGAAGTGAATAATGAATCTTTTTAAGGTCAAAACAGGACATAATATCACTAAGCCATTGAGTATGAGTGGGTGGGGCAACATCTCTTCAACTGAGAAGAACCAACTGTCAAGGCAAAAGATAACGTTCAATGTTTAGTCGGACTCAAATGCATGTCTACTTCACCCAAGATGCCAAAAAGAGCAATCAGAGGGTTAGGTTCTGAGTGGCAATTAAGAATATGGGATAAAGTTTTAAAAAAACTTCTCTCCAAGATTTCTCTAGACTAGGACAAGCCCAGTACATATGAATAAGAGAAGCCTCGCCCCCTTTACACTTGTCACAAACGGGACTAATGTCAGGATAAAACCGCAATAATTTAGTTTTAGACATATGAGCCCCATGTATAACCTTAAACTGCAAAAGGCAGTGGCGAGCACATAAAGAGGTTGAGTTAACAGACTTAAGAATTGAATCGATAAAGAAATACTTAAATCATGCTCCCAGGAAGTTCTAATTTTATCAAAGGGGGCATGCCTTAAGATCGCTAACTTATCACGAATAGTAGATATTAAACCTCTCTGCTTTCTTCAGGGATCGGTCCCTCCATGGTTCCCTTGTCCATTCACCCCTCCCCACTTATCTCCCTCCTGGCTCTTAACCCTGCATGTGGCCAAAGTGCTACACCTGCCCATTCACCTTCTCTTTCACCTCCATTCAAGGCCCCAAACAGTCCTTCCAGGTATGGCAACACTTCACCTGCAATTCTGCTAGGGTTGTCTATTGTGTCTGATGTGGCTTCCTCTACATTGGTGAGACCTGTTCTAAATTGGAGGACCGCTTTTTCAAGCACCTCCACCAAAAGCAGAACTTTCCAATGGTCAAGCATTTTAATTCGGATTTCCATTCTGCCATGTCAGTCCGCAGCCTCCTATTGTGCCATGATAAAGCCACACTCAGGGTGGAGGAGCAACACATTATATTCTGTCTAGGCAGTTTCTAACCTGATGACATGAATGTAGATTTCCCTTCCCACTCCCCTCTTCTTCTATTTTCCACTCTGGCCCTTTAACCTCTTTTCACCTCCCCTTGGGTTCCCTCCTCATTGCCTTTCTCCTGTGGTCTCCTCTTGTCTCCTATCAGTATTCTTCCTCTCCAGCCCTTAATCTTTCCTACCACCTGACTTCATCTATCACCTTCCAGCTATCCTTCTTCCCCTTCTCCCACCTTTTTTTTTTCAGTTGTCTTCCCCCCTTCCTTTCCAGTCCTGACAAAGGGCCTCAGTTGGAAACGTTGATTCTTCATCAATTTCCATAGATGCTGCCTGACCTGCTGAGTTCCTCCAGCAGTTTGTGTGTTGCCTTAGATTTCCAGCATCTGCAGAATTTCTTGTGTTTATGATTCTTTGACCAGTTCTCATTGGAATTTAATAATATGTATGGGAGTTTGTACGTCTGGGTGATCATAACCCAGGGAGGGTCTAACAATGACCTGCTTTAAATGATGGATTTAGCATTTTCTCAATGACAGATGTGAGGCTGACTGACCTTTAGTTTACTGCTTTCTGTTTCTTTCATTTCTTGAATTAAATTTATTGTTTAAATTTTCTTCACATCCAGAATCTAGAGAATTTTACAGAGTCAGAACTATTTGCATTGATATTTCTCTTTTTGTACCCTGGGGTGTAGGCTATTGGTTCTGGAGCTCCTCTCAGCCTTTAGGTCTGTTTGAATACTTCTTTTCTGGTTTGGCCTTTATTCTGTTTGCTTCTACTTCCTTTCTTCCCTTGATTTTCCACTTTTATTGTATTGCTTTTAATCTTCTAGTTAAACAGATTCAAAGTATATGTTCAAGGTCTTGCCCTTTCTCTTTCCCATTATTAATTCCCTTATCTCATGCTGCAAAGCTGCTTTCTTTTATGTATTTGTAGTAGCTCTTATTGTTGGATTTTATATTTCTTGGTACTTTAGACTTATCATTGATTTTCTCCTTTTAGTCATCCTTTGCTGAGCTCTAATATTTTTCCCAATTTTCTGAATTGCCACTAATCTTTGTAATATTATTTGCTGTTCCTTTCAATCTGACACTATCCTTCGAAAGCTGTAGATGGATTGCTCCTCTTTTAATCTTTATTTCTCAATGGAATATATATTTATTCAAAACTGAAATATCTCAATGATAATGCCACTACTTATCTGCACTCTTATCTGTTAATTTATCTTCTCAGACCACTTTAGCTGACTCTGCCTTTGTACCTGGGAAGCTGCTTTTATTAAAGGTCAAGACGCAAGTTTCAGTCCCAAGTTCTTCACTTTCAAAGTGAATATGCAGTTCCATCATGTTGTGATCACTCTTACCCAGACGATCCTTTATTCTGAAGTCAATAATCCATGTCATTGCCAATAAAATGGTCTGTTCCCTGGATGATTCCAGAGCATATTCTTCAAAGGAACTGTCCTGAATATATTCTTTAGGCTACCTTTGCCACTTTGATTTGTATGATTTTTATCAAGGCTAAGTTGCCCACAGTAGCTGATAGAGCTTTCTTGCAGCTCCACCTTTACTTTTCTTGCTATCCCTCAGTGTGGCTGCCATGCTGGTGATGCGCCTGTAAATTCTTTCCTTGCTCATCTAAACTTATTCTACATCTTGATTTATCTGTGCTATGATAACGTCTCCTTTTTTTGTGTCCTCCTCCAAAGCGCTTAATGACAGCAAGGACAGACCATCCAGTTTGTGATTTTGCTCACTTTCTCTTTGGGGTCATTGTCTATCCACTCATCACTTCCAATCTTAACGAAACATGCTGGCTATCTATTCTACCAAGATCAGAGGCTTGAAAGTGATCTTGTTAATATGAACTTGAAGATTAACATTGAGAACTAACATTTATGTAGTAACACCAATTCTATTCTGTTGCTTTCTTACTTAGTGCAGGAACGGAGGATTTTGTCTATTCTGTTTAACTGGATAGATCTCTTGCAATAGTTCCATTTATTCAAAGTTAATCATCAAAAATGTGAATATCAAATACCCTCTGTTATCCCAGTGTTTGTTACTGTATTTTGTATTATTGTATTTGCCAATGGCTGTGAAATGGTGCAGGCAAAGATAATGATTACATATTGTTTGTGACCTTTGCAAGCCTGGAAAATGGTGAAGGAAGTGGTATTATTGGTGCTTTTGAATTTTGTCAGAATGAATAACTATTTGCAATGAATCCTAGAATATGGCATTGAAAGTTATATTTTCAGTTGTCTTTGTAGACTATATTTGTGGGAAAGCTTCATAAAATTCAGTTGCCATCTTACAGGGATGAACAACTGTGCACACGTCACTAAGTATGTGTTCTGTTGCATCTGTGTCTATGTGTGGGCCTTAAACCAAAATTAATCTGCTGGGATTCAATGTCTGAATCCTCCTTATCCTTGTGTAATGAGGAAACATCGGACAATCCAAGCCTGAATCTGCTTGAATTTAGAAGAATGAGTATTGGGGCTGGGGAGCAAAATTGAGGGAATTGATTGAAATATTTAAGATCCTAAGCAGTTTAGGTGAGGAGAATTGAAAAAGATATTTCTGTTATGGTAGAATCTGAAACTAGGTGTCTCTGTTTAAAAATAAGAGGTTGCCATTTAAGACAGATTGAGTGTATTTTTTTGCAAAGATAAATATTAAAGTTCAAAGTAAATTTATTATCAAAATACATGTATGTCACCATTTACAAGCCTGAGATTCATTTTCTTAATTACAATAAATTGCAAGATAAATGAAAAAGAAGAGAAGTAAGAAGGTAATGTTCATCAGTTTACGGACTATTTAGAAATCTGATGGCAGAGGGGAAGAAGCTGTTCCTAAGTAAATGCATGTGGGTCTTTAGGCTCTTATACCACCTACCTAATGGTAGGAACATGGGGGGGGGGCATTGCTCAGTTGGTGAAGGTCTCCAGTGATGGATATTGCCGTCTTGAGGCACTGCCTCTTGAAGATGTCCTTGATGGCGGAAGGTTTGTATCTGTGATGGAGCCTCTTGTAATTCAGTGCATTGGAACATGTGATGCAACCAGTCAGACTGTGCTCCATCATACACCTGTAGAAGTTTGCAAGAGTGGTGACATACCCAATCTCCTCAAATACGTAATGAGATAGAGCTGCTGGCGTGCCATCTTCATGATTGCATTAAGTGTTTTGGCCTAGGATAAATTCTCTGAGGTGCTGATGTCAAGAGCTTTTTATTTTGTCCCTCAAAGGCATTGGCAGCAGTGAGTATTTTTAAAGAACAGGCAGATAGATCCCTTATTAACAAGAGCTTATTGTGGGTTGATAGGAATTAACAGTTGAGTTTACATAAGAAAAGAGAGCAGGAGTAAATGATCTGGCCCGTCGAGCCTGCTCCGCCATTCAGTAGGATCTTGGCTGATCTGACCATGGACTCACCTCCACCTATGTGCCTTTTCCCCATAACCCTTAATCCCCCTATGCAAAATCTATCTAACATCTTAAATATATGTACTGAGGTAGCCTCCACTGCTTTATTGGGCAGAAAATTCCACAGATTCAACACTCTTTGGGAAAAGAAGTTCCTTCTCATCTCTGTCCTAGATTTACTCCCCTGAATCTTGAGACTATATCCCCTAGTTCCAATCTCACCTACCAGTGGAAACAACTTTCCTGCCTCTATCTATCCCTTTCATAGTTTTATATATTTCTATAAGATCTTCTCTCATCCTTCTGAATTCCAGTGAGTACTGTCCCAGGTTACTCATAGTCTAACCCGCTCATCTCTGGAATTAACCTGGTGAACCTCCTCTTCATCACCTCCAAAGCCAGTATATTCTTCCTCAAGTAAGGAGATCAGATCTGCACGTGATACTCCAGATGCAGTCTCACCAGTACCCTGTACAGTTGTAGCATAACCTACCCTCTCTTAAATTCAATCCCTTTAGCACTAAAGGCCAACATTCCATTTGCCTTCTTGATAGCCTGCTGCACCTGCAAACTAACCTTTTGTGATTCATGCACAAGCACTCCCAAGTCCTGCACAGGAGCACGCTGCAGTCTCTTACCATTTAAATGATAATCTGATCTTCCATGTTTCCTTCCAAAGTGGATGACCTCGCATTTACCAACATTGTACTCCATCTGCCAGACCCTTGCCCACTCACCTACCCTATCTATATCTCTCTGCAGACTCTCCATATACTCTGCTCAGTTTGCTTTTCCACTCAATTAAGTGTCATCAGCAAACTTAGATACACTATAATTGGTCTCCTCCTCCAGATCATTAATGCATATCATCAACAATTGCGAACCCAGCTGACCACTGATTGCCAACCAGAGAAGCACACAGAATTAGCTGTAATCTTACTGAATGGCATTGCAGGCTAAAGAGGCTAAGTGTTCCTAAACTTGCTTTTAATTCATTTGTTTGTTTGACAGGGCATGCAAATAATATTCTTTATCCATTATTTGTGTTTCTACTCCCTAACCCAAAGATGCAGTGCTTTCAATAGTGGCTTGAACTATAATCCATGCTCTGAACTTGGATTTTCTGGATACAATTACAAACCTTTGTTAGAATAAATGATCTTTGAACGAAGTTGACAAGTTTTCAGCTATTGGCAAGTTTTTTTTTGATGGCTGAGGAGTTTCATTTGTGAGGTAGTTAAGATAAAATGAATGCAGAAGTTTGGAACACAACACAGACAATAAACAAGTTGACAAAGTGTTACCTTGACCCATAAGGAAATAGTGATTTTTGTAATAGATGAGTTTCTTCTTAAAATATTTCTTGTTTTAGTAGCACAGTATTAAACTAAACTCTTACTTTTCTTTCCTAGGAAAATGATGCAAAGGTGACCTCACTACTGAAAGAAATTGCCAGTAACATTCAGTTGTTAAAACTGAGTGGCTGCTATTGGTTGTCTGGCTCAACCATCGATCTGGTGGCAAAGTGCAAAAACATCCTGAAACTTGATCTGACGGGATGCCCCATGACATCGCTGCGACTCTCTAGGATGCTCTCTGTACTACGGAATCTCCGCTCGCTTGCTTTAGATGTCAACAAAGGATTTGATGTTGGCCAGCTTAGCAGTGAATGTAAGGCAACTCTTGGCAAAGTGACTGAGCTCAAGCAGACGTTGTTCACCCCTTCCTACGGCATTGTCCCCTGTTGTACCAATTTGGAGCGGCTGTTGCTTTACTTTGAAATCCCTGACCGGACTCGGGAAGGTGAAATGCTCTCGGGCCAGCTGATGGTTGGACAAAGCAACATCCCCCACTATCAAAACCTGAAGGTATTCTATGCAAGGTTATCGCCAGGCTACGTTAACCAAGAAGTTGGGAGGTTTTACCTGTCGGTCCTGAGCATTCGGACTCCTGAGAATCTGCATGCCTTTATCCTGTCTGTCCCTGGGATATTTGTTGACACTGGATGCTCCACGCGGAATTTCCTAGATTGCATGACCAAAAACTTCAGTCTGGAAGCGTTGCAACTCCCTCGTTCTTGGTTGAATGGGTCGTCACTTCTGCACTCCTCACTTCTGCATACCATTACCTTGAGTAACCCAGTGTATTTAAACTTCAGCCACTGCATACTCTCTGGCTGCCAGCTGAGCCATCAAATAATTAATGGTGGCAAAAATGTTCAGTCATTGGTTAGTTTGAATCTCAGTGGCTGTGTCCACTGCTTACTGTCAGACTGTTCTGTCTTTCGCAAGGCCAAAGATGATATTGATTTTGATGTGGTGGAAGCACTGGTAAACTGTTGTCCTAACCTGAAGCACCTGAATCTTTCTGCAGCTCACCACCACAGCCCCGAGGGGTCAGGTAAACACTTGTGCCTGCTGTTAGCGAGATTGAAACAGTTGCGTTCATTATCACTCCCTGTGTGCTGCATTGTGCAAAGTGCCAAAAATGTTGACAAGCTGCCAAATCACACAGTGTCTGCTCTGGGTACACAGTCAGTGCGGCGGGGTCTGGGGAAGAAGGTTCGAATTGGCATTCCGACCTATCCAAAGAATATTCAGGAGCAGCAGTTACTGAATGTACCTTCAACTGTTTTTGGAACTTTGGTAGAAAACCTTGCCTTTTTAGAAGAGCTTGAACTGATTGGGTCCAGTTTTTCCTCTAATGTGCCTCGCAATGAGCCTGCCATTAGGAATATGCAACCACCCTGTGAGCGAGCCCAGCGAATTCGAGATGAAGAATTGATGCTCATTGGAAAATTGCAGTACTTGCGCATTCTAACTTTAGCTCAGCTTCCTGGCATTGTCACTGGGTCAGGTCTGATCACCATAGGATTGAAGTGTCAGCAGCTGCAGACGCTGTCTCTAGCAAATCTTGGTCTCTTGGGGAATGTTGCCTACATGCCAGCCTTGTGTGAAATGTTGAAACACTGCAAACAGTTGAAGGACTTGAGGTGAGCATATACAGCGTATTTACAGAAATCTGATTTGGAGATGTACTACAGAAATGATGGGTGGATTTTATATCTTATTGTTAAATAATTTGTAATCCTTCGTATGAAAAGGAGAGCTCCCATTTTCATAACAATTGTTACTAAATACTAGAGTTGCTGCAAAGATATTAGGGCCTGTGATTTTAAGTTGTTTTCTGCATTGACAAGTGTGGCAGTAAAATGCATGGAAAGTCCCACATGTAGCACTGTGGTAAATAAAAAGTATAATTGTGTTGTCATTACGATAGTGGTTTTGTGATCCAGAGGTTTGGATTAATCTGGAGAAACTAGGTTCAAATCTTTTCTATAGTGGCTGAAGAAATTAAATTTGAATTTAAATTTATGGGGAAAGGAGGTGATTTCATTAAAGCTGAATATATTTATGTTTTCGTAAAAAGATATCAGTGAACTAATTGCTTACAGCAATTCTAAACAGGCCGCAAGTAGCCAAATGCCCAGGCATTCCTATGAATCATTTCAAAAAGCCAGTTCATCTTTTGGTCAGGTCAGAAGCTTCCTTAGCTGTCAGCAGTACACATGTTCAGTCAAAAATTTGGGTGAAGGAAAATTAGATGTAAAACTATTGTTACTACCCATGTATTACATTCATTGTTTGACACGTTATGTCTTGGTCTTCCTTGCATGTTGGTCGCATTCAAAACTATTCATCAGCCGTATCTAATTTTTGTGGCATGTTCTGTTTATGTTAAAAGAATGGAAAATGATATGACTGCAATCAAAGGGGGAGTTACTTTTTTTTCTACTGCGTCTTAACTGTTCTGCTCTTGAGCAGTTTTGTTCAGTGCTGCTGAGTTCAATTTTGAAGGTTAATTTTACTTCACATACTTGGACCCCCAGGAGTAATATTTTTGTCCCAATAAATGCTTATTCATCTTCTGTCCAATTAACATAAGTTATACTGCACATTTAAATAATGTTTATGTGATCAGACTAGAGTTGTGGCTATGGGGAATTTTGCATCACAATCTGTAGGTTTTAATTGCCACAAATTATTAACTAACTGACCAGGTGGTTGTAGCCTTACTGCTACTGCTGCATGCTTTATTAATTTATATAATGCAAGAGTCTGTTTTGTTTGTTATGTGTTGCTATTTTTCTGTTTCCTCCCTGGCAGAAGAAAGCATTGCCAAAGGCCCGTTTTCTGCAATCTCTCCCCATTTAGGTTGTGTTTCAGTCTTGTCTTTGTCAGAATGTGGTTTCTCTTTGCCACATTCTGATCACTTTCCCTCTAGTCATCCTCAAGATTTTTCCTTTTCTTAGTTATGTCATTGCTTCCTCATTTTCTCCACACAACCACCCCACCCACATATTCTTTCTCCCTCTCTGAAGGAGTGAGATAGATTTTTTTTTGATAATTCTTTAGTTACAGTTTACTAAGTGCTCTTCCATTAACAACCACCACTATACATTATATTGCCCCTAAAATGCCTCTCTCCATTCTTTGTTGACCCTGTTGTTTTCCCTTTTTTAAGTACTCCTGGGCCTTGCATTTCTCTCCTCTCAGTGATTCAATTAAGTTTACAAACAGAAATTTAAATGCTGTCTTTGCATGTCTATCCATTGCTTGTACCTGATCTATCAGTAAGAAAATTCTGGAAGCACTGTTATCATATTACAGGGATGGGGGGGGGGGGTTGGGTGTGCAGGTGGGAGAGAAAATTATGGGTTTAATCATTCAAGCTGTTGACAGCAGTCCCAATTGCTATCACGGAAACCAACTGCTACAGATTCAGGGTTCTGACAGGCACGGGATTAACAAAGCTGGGGAAGCAGCCTCTCCGACCCTGAACCTGTCACACCTAACCTCTTGTCAGTCCCTATTCACTGGAAAAGAGATTTCTAGACCACAGATTAGGAGGACAACAGTAAGTTTTTTTTAAAATTTGTTTTCATTTCAACTTAATTTTTAATTATTTCATACTGGCTTAATATGCATTTAATATTACTTTTAATTATTCACAGCAATTTTAAAGTTTTAAAAATATTCTGCATGTCATAGTCATTTGATTTCAGATAATATTCCACCTATCTTTTACTTCCGTGAAAGGCTGATCTAGGTTAATTTTGGAGTGCAGGGAGGGAGAATGTTTGAGCCCTGGCTATAAATCCTGAGATCTTGCTGTGCCACGCTGCTCACCTTTCAGGTGCAGAGGCTGAGTTTGCTTGGTGCACCACATCTGGACCAGGTAAGTGTGGGCAGGCAGCTGGTGATTCCAGATAGTGGCCTGGATCCAGTTTCAGCTGGTCCAGCTTTTTAATTAAAATACTTGTAAACTGATACTCATGGTGCCGTTCACTGCATCAAAGGGAATGTGGACAGTTGGGTTACACTGTTATATGAAATACTGTATACCAACGGGATGATGTAGGAGGAGAAGTAGCCAGTTATAGTAGGGAGAGAAAGAAAGAGATCATCTTAGATTGGTTTCTTTGAAGGTTAAGATAATTATGATTTTTGTGTTTGTGTGTATGAGACACCCAATCGTAATAGGTGTTTTCTATCCAGCATTATATCTTGTGTTGAATAACAGACTTAAGCAGAAGCAAGCAGGGACATTCGAGACATTCTGCACATTACAGATTACAGTGTAATTAGGCACCTGGCAAGGGCCAATAAAGAGAAGATAGGTTTAAGCAGAGAGGCCATTGTTGGAGTGGGTCAGTGTTAGTGTGGGGAGTTGAGGCTTTGGCTCCTAGAAGCTCAGGAGGCTGTAAATAGATTTCAGGCAAGTTCCTTTCATTCTCATTGCACAATTAGAGCAGTGTGGGAATGCCAAGCTGGATAGTGGAATGCTCCTCTTGTGGGATGTGGGGAAGAAGGGAGACCTCTGGTAACCCCGATGACTACACCTGCATGACGTGCATGCAGCAGCAGAGTCTTACAGGCTGGGTAAAGGAATTGGATCTGGAACTGGATGAACAAGAATCATTTGGAAAGGTGAAGGGTTGATAGGTGATACAGGGAGACAGTGACATCTAAGGCACAGGACACAGATGATTGTCAGGAGAGGAAAAAGGGTGGCAGCCAATGCAGGGTACCTCTGTGGCTGTTCCCCTCAATAACAAGCATACTGCTTTGTATACTGTTTGGAGGTGAGATGACCTAACGTAGGAAAGCCACAATGGTTAGGAGTCTGGCTCTGTGGCTTAAAAGGGAATGGGGTAGGGGTGAGAGAGGGGACTCAATGGTTAGGGGAGCAGACATGAGGTTCTATGGATGAAAATGAGAATCCTAGATGCTATGTTTCTTCCCAGGTGACAGAGTTAGGGACATCACAGATTGAGTCCACAGAGTGTTTAAGTAGGAGGGTGAGCAGAGGTCATAGTCCACGTTGATATTGATGACAAAGGTATGAAGGTTGACAAGGTCCTGCCAAGTTAGTTCAAGGAGTCAGTTGCTAAGGTAAAGGACAAGACCTCCAGGGTTGTGATTTCAGTATTGGTACCCATGCCATTTGCTAGTGAGGCCAGAAATAGGAAAATTATACTAGCTAATATGCAGTTAAGGAGATGGTGCAGGAGAGAGGGCTTCAGATTTTAGAATTAATTGGGCTCTGTTTCAGGAAGTTGGGTCCTGTACAGCGGGGTAATTTACACCTAAACCAGAGGGGGACTAGTATCCTTGCAAGAAGGTTTGCTCGTGCTGTACTGGGGGTGGGGGGAGTGATCAGTTAGGGTCGCAGGAGTATGGGAACCAGAGTGCCAAAACAGATAGTGGGTTGGTTGTGACAGGTGGGCTGTTACTAGTGATGTGCTGCAGGGACCATTGTTGTTTGTCATCTATGTCAATGATCTGGATGATAAATTGGTAAACTGGATCAGCAGATTTGCCGTTAACATCAAGATAAGGCCTTAGTGGACAGAAAAGAAGGCTATCAAAGCTTGCAGTGGGATCTGGATTTTTCCATCTGAAAAAATGGGAAGATGAAATTTAATGTAGACAAATGTGAAGTGTTGCACTTTGGGAAGAAAAACCAGGGTAGAATTTCCACAGTGAATGATAGGGCACTGTGGATCATGGAAAAGCAGAGGGATCTGGGAATACAAATCTATAATTCCTTCATAGTGGTGTCAGAGATAGATATGGTCCTAACAATACGATAGAGCTATACAAAATTATAAGGGGTATAGGTAGGGTAAATGCAAGCTGGCTTTTTCCACTGAGGTTGGATGAGACAAGAACTAGAGGTCATAGGTTAAAGGTGAAAGGTGAAATATTTGAGGACCATGAGCTTCACTTAGATGGTAGTGAGAGTGTGGAACAAGCTGCCAGTGGAAGTGTGCTTGATTTCAACGTTTAAAAGAAAGTTGGATAGTTACATGGATGGGAAGGGTATTGAAGGCTATGGTCCAGGTGCAGGTCGATGGGATTAGGCAGAATAGTAGGTCAGCACAGACTAGATAGGCCAAAGGGCCTGTTTCTATGCCGTAGTGATCTGTGACTCTATTTGAAAACAGTAGATTTTGCATTGCAAAATACAAGCTGCTCTGTGATGTTCCAAGGAGAAGAGTGAGAAGAAAATCCTCTTACTGTTTCAGGTCTCCACTGTGTTCAACGTACTAATCCTTCACAGTTTTCAGAGTTTGGTTATCAGTGTCATTGTGGGCTTCGTTTTTTTTCTTGTAATTATGTAAGTCTCTTTCTAATCTATTTTTTTCTGTACCTTTCTCGGTCGTTCCAATGTTCAGATTGTGTACAATTCGCTTAGTTTAAAACCCAGGATGCATAGCACAATGACAACAGATTAAGTCAGATTTGAGGTGTGTTCTTAAAAAGTAGCTGCAATCGGTAATGAAATAAATGAATTGTAAGTAAGGGAAGAAAGGACTTGGAGAAAAGCTGCTAGTACTGTGACTTAATTTGAGCATTGGAGTCAATGATAATGAAAATAATAGCTTTTGGAAAACCAGAATCACACAGTGTGATCAGGTATACTGTAAGTGTTGTTATGAAGATGTTTGTATCTGAACTACTCGTAAGGTTATCATTGCGCTAGCTGTATCAAGGAAATTGGAGAACGTACAACACAGGCACAGACCCTTCAACAACACTATCTATGCCAACCATGATGCCAGAGACAAGATGAAATGATGTTTACTACTACGTGGGAAGGTTATATAGGAGAGTTCAGGTGAACATTTGGGCAGCAGAAGTGGATATACATGCCCTGGGAATATCTGGAAGAGTCAATGTTGGTGTGAGAACATTGGAAGAAATCTAGTTTCATAATACCTATTTGCATATGTGAGTCTTGTCAAAGCCAATGTTAATTTTTATTCTTTAATTTCCCTGGGCAGAATGATTATCCATTTTCTTGAACTATTACAGAGTGTGTAGTGAAGTCTTTTTGTAGTACAGTTGGGTAGGTAATTCTGAAATTTTAACTCATTTGCAGTGAAGAAACTGCCAGCAGTTCCGATAGCCAATTTGAAAAGTATCACTTGCATCTCTTGGAGCCCTATATTTCAGGATAGTTGAGGAGCTAGGTTTGAAATGTACTTTCAAAGAAGCTGTAAGTTGCATTGAAATTTGTAAATGGAGCATAAGCAGCTACTGTGTAATAGTGGTGGACGTAGTGAATGTTGATTTGCAAGTTTCCTGAGCTGTTGGTGCTATGATAATTCAAACAGGTTTACTTTTAGATGACAGGGAGGCTATGGTGAGTTTGGGTAAGGAGTCACTTGCCACTGTATATTCAGTCTCTAACTTGCTGTTGCTGCCATTGTGATGATAATCCAAGTTTAATTAAACTGGTCAATAGGAGCAGCATTGATCCCGACTGCTCCCCCAACCTCCTGTCAGGTGGCCAGTGGACTTGATGACAGCAAAGCCTGTGAACATAAAGAGGGAATGATTTAACTTGTTTGAGTTAAGTTGCTTTTCAGTAACCTAGGGGGCATAAACAAATATTATGTGTTAAGCATGAATTTATGCAGACCTTGCTTCATGAAATATCCACTCCTCATGTTATGAGGAAGAAATTATAGTCTCTGGGAAATTGTACATTGATATTCTGAGGTGAGTAGGTGACTCTCCAACAGGGAATACTTGCATTTGTGTAATATCTTTCATATCTATTTAGGTGTATCATAAAGTTCCAATGAAGAGCAATAACTCACACTTTGTTGAGGGGGGTGGTGGTGGGAAACATTGCAGCCAATTTGTGCACAGGCTATTATCACAAGCAGCAATGTGATAAAATTATATAATCTCTTAATGATATTGCTTGAGAAATAAACATTGGTCCACTGGTCCTTTTCAAAATTGTGCCGTAGAACCTTTTCTCTATCCAAGAGTGGAGAAAGGGTTTTGTTTTAAAACCTTACCGTTGATTGCAGCAGTTCCTTGAAAGTGTATCTAGATTTGTGTGCTCCAGTTTCAAGACTGGATCTTAAATGGGCAGCTTTCTGAGGATACTGGTCATCAACGGAACAATAGCTGATATATCTCTCATTATGCTCGGTATGATTTCAATCACATTGACTTCATTTTTACTTGGGCTCAGTGCTGCCTTAATATCAAGGGGTGACTCCCTTGGCTCTCCTCTGTAATTCAGATGTTTTTACCTGTGTTTGAACCAAGGTAGGTAATATTTCGAATCTAGTAATCCTGAGAGATCCCAGATGGAGCAAAGAGTCCACGTTTTCAACTACTTCCTTTGTAGATTGTTGAGAGCAGCAGTTAAGTTAATAATTGTTTGGATTGGATTTGTACTACCATTGTGGGCATGGCACCACTGAATGGTCTCCATTTTATAGGGTAAATGTTTGTGTTGTAGTTGCTTGGCGAAGCTTGGCCAGAGGTGTGGAGAGCAAGGCTCCAGTAGATGGGATGTTATTGGAATTTATTGTTTTTGTAGTATTTGGGCATTTGAATTTGGAATCTGTTTAGTGAAGGAGGCTAACTGCAGGCATGGTTTCAAAATTGTTCCTTCTCTGGTCTTTCTTTATAGGAAATGATTTAATGAAGAGTTCCACAGAAGCCAGAACCCTCTAACTTTTAAGGTCACATCCATCATCACTTTTACTCTGTTTATTTTTTTTTGTAACTTGTGATTTTATGTTTTCCACTGTATTGCTGCTGCAAAACAACAAATTTCACAAAGTATGTCAATGATAATAAACCTGATTCTGATTGCATCCCATTCACCTTTATTGCAGAGCATGTTGTATGTGAGGCACCTCACATGACTGTGCATGTTTATACTTCTGCTGTGCTCTGGTTAATGGTCTTTGGATCCCTGTTTAACAGTAAAGTACTTCAAAACCATATCCATGTATGTTTTGAAATAGATTAACTGGACTGATAAGGTGAACAGAACAAGTTCCCCTTAAGTATAACAGCGTAACACCAAAAGTAGAAATAACTGTAGGACATTCTGCCCCTTTTACCTGGTTTGTAATTCAGCAAATTGATGGTTTATCAATTACCTCAGTGTCACTTTCTAATTCTAGCTCCATACCCCTTGATTCTATTAACATCCAAAGTATGCTGATCTTTGTCTTAATGACTAAGCATCCATAGCCAACTTGCATCAAGAAATCCAGAGATTTATAACAGTTACAATTTCTTCTCATCTCAGTCTTGAATGGCTGACCACATGTTTTGAAATTATGATCACTGGTTTTTAATATTGTAGCCATGGGAAATAATGCATCTGCCCAGTCAAATCCTTTAAGAATTTTGAGTAGTGCAATGACATTGCGTCTTATTTGTCTAAACTGTGGAGGTTAGATCCTGCCTATTTAATCCCTTCTTATAGGACAATCCTCTCATCCCCAGAAATCAATATATTATACCTTTTTGTCATAAGTGTATTCTTCCACAAGTAACACGACCAGACCTGTATATGGTGTTCCATGTGCAGTCCTACCACGTTGCCAATATGATGCCTTTACTCTTGTATTTAAATCTTCTTGAAATAAAAACCAGCATTTTATGATAATAGGAGTGCTTTAAAAACAAAGTCACAAAAATGAATGTTTTATCTGGGTCTATAAGATCTGAGGCATGCATAGTTTCATCCTCCTTCCAGAATTCTCCAAACATCATCTGAAGATTTTGACAGAAGCTGAGATACAATCCCAGGTGTATACCTGCAAGGCCCTTCCTTGCTCAAGAGGTTGCTCTTGCGGTATTCAGTGAGTTTTACCAGACTATTTCAGAGGCAATGCAACACAGTTGTCGATTATTCTCAATGGCTATTTACTCTTGGATTCAGGATGATAAAGTAGGAGAGGCAATTTTGAAGTACTGTTGCCTAATGAATTTCCATCAAAGATGCTAAAACTTTGGGTATTGGGGATAAGATTTAATTTGGGGTAACTGATGGAGATGTAAGATTTTTCTGAATCTCAATATGGTTTCTTTAGTCAGTTGGTACTTCGTTTCTGTACTATGGATGGCTCAAGATGCACATTTATTATTTTTCATTATTATTAGCCAAATATTTTACATTTGAAATTTTATGTGGGGTAGATCTCTGTAGATTTTTTTTATACTTAGCACTTGATAGATCTGTAGAATACTTCTGTAAGATTTAGATTTAATTGTTTGCTTTTCATTTCTCCTGCAGACTAGAACAGCCATACCTGTCAGCCTGTGCACAATTCTTCCAGGTGCTGAGCCACTGCTCATCACTGAAACGATTATGCATAGTTTCTCGTCATGGAACTTTCCAACATGATGCAGTTATCTCATTTATGACCAACTGCCCGGATGTCATCATGTGCCACATGTTCACAGGAGAAACCCTAGTGGCTTGCAAAAAGCTCCAGCAGGCTCTGATTCGAGGGTAAGTGAAAGAGATGGCTCATGTTCACCAGCAGTAAATTACCAATGAGATGCAAAAAGAAGCAATGAAGTAAGAATTCTTGATACCCAGAGGGTGGTATGTCCATTAAATGATAAACAAATTGCACTGATTAGCCAGCAGCTTATTTTTATATCTCATTATACATTTTATGGATTTCGAAATGCTTGCTAAAGGAATGAACCATTATTTTAAAATTCATAATTAGCACATTTTATAAATTTGCCACATGGTGGAAGTCTCCTATTCTAGTTTTTAGTTTTTCTGAGACTTGGTACTTTGACACTAGGTTGTAGGCACCTGTACTTCCTGATATAGGAAGTATATATCTAACGAATTTAATATTAAACACAGCGTGTATTTTCCTTGCATGAATATAGTGATAAGTCAATTATGTCTCACTTATAAGTCAATAGCATCATAACATTTTAATTAACATTTGGATATTAAACACAGTGCATAGTTTTCTCATGTGAACATATAAAATCATTGCAACACACCAGTGAGAGGACAAGGTAAGGGCCGGAGGTCCCCGTGCCGGGGCCGCAGTGGTCACAATCTGGAGAGAGCGACCGACTGAGCGAGCGAGGAGTTCAACAGGGCGCAAGCCTGCCCCCCTTGTAGGTAGGTAGGATCTATCGGCTGACAAAAGTTTGGCTCGAGGGATGACTTTCAGTAGATCGCAGCGAAGTAGCTGCCCTGCTACTTATGAAACCCTGAGCCTGGATTAGGTCGTCTGCAAATATTTTAGCACCAAGTTCCCCATGAACTTTCAATGTGGTAAACAATAGAGGCGCCGCCCATCTGTCCGCACTCCAAGCCAGTAGCATCGGCACTTCTCGCCGGCCACCTGAGGTGGCTGGATACCTGACACCAACCAGTGATCCCTGGCACAAGGGTATCACTGCATTTAGGCGACTGATGACCTCGCGTGGGTAATGACTTTGCATGTGTAATGACCTCGTGTGCATTCAAGTTCAACAGTGGGCGTGCCAGGGAATGAGGAAAGGTGCAACTGACTCATATCGTTTCATATCGCCAAATCATATCATTTCCTTGCGGCGTGGTAGCACTGTGTTTAGATTTGCATTGGTGAATTGTTTGGTTTCCAACTGCCCTACCCTTGTATTCATCCCAGTCATGTATCCTGTTATCACTGTTCAATTCCCATGAGTGAAGGTCACAGACGATTCTAGCAGAGTACAGGTAGACCCCGAGTTACGAACGACAGACTTATGGACAACTCGTACTTATGAACCAAGGAAGGAGAACACCATCCACCATTCTTAAGTCGGATTGCGATGCCGTCTGTCATTCTAAGTCGGATTGTGACGCTGTCCGCCATTTTAAGTTGTTGACGTTGACACTGTGTTGAGTGTTTAACTTTGTATTTGGCCTAAATTTTTCTTAGTAAGATTCACCCTGACCCCGCCCCCCTCCCCATTCCATTCGGCTGGTGGCGCAGTCAGATCAGCACTGGGCTAGAGAACGGAGGTTCCCAAGTTCGATTTAGTGACAGACCACTCCCATGCTGGGTTGATGTTGGTCCAGTGATTCCCGTACCATCTGTGCTGGGTTGATGTCGAGCTCGCAACTTGACCTCGTAAAAAAAAAACACTGCCACCTCCAGTTTAAATTCCCATATGGAATATTGTGAAGGATCAAATACCCAAACCCAGCACAGCTCCCATTTGTCCCATTTAGCCTGTCTCAGTGCGGTGGAGTTTAGGACCCGGGCAATTCAGTGCTGTGGTCCTTAGGACCCAGTGGACCTCGTGACCCACAGCCTGCAGTGTTTCTGTTCCATTGATGGGAAAAGATCATGATTGAAAATAAAGTGGAAATAATAAAGCGGTTGGAAAGAGGTGAAACACCATCGGTCATTGGAAAAGTGTTAGGCTACAGTCGGTCAACGATCAGAACAATTTTAAAGGATAACAGATAAAGTGAGAATAATGGAACATGTGAAAGATAGAAAGGTAAAATATATACTATATACTAAGACAAATGTTTGACTAACTGACGCTAAATAATACCGGATGTATTTGTTCCGACTTACATACAAATCTGACTTAAAGACGGAACTCGTACGTAACCCGGGGACTACCTGTATAGCATATTCTTCAGCCTTAAAAACAGTGATGCTGGAGCTTGACTTGCATGAGAAATTTTAATATGAGGTCCAAAACAATTTTCTTTTGGAAATAAGTGGGTTGTGTTAATGCAATTGGCTCCTACTATTTGAATCTTGTACAGTCTATATCAACACTGTACGGTCATTACAGTGGGTGATGTGCATGTTCTATAGTTGGAAAAGATTCTTTGAAGCATGAATGAGTGTATTAGGCTGTGTTTGACTTTTGTTAATCCATTCTGGAAAATAATACCAGGCCAAAATGTTCTGAATTTCTGATCTTTCTGTTCTGCATTTTTAATTTGAACAAAAGTGATTTCCCTCCTTGAACCCAAGTCAAATTGGTAAATATATTGAGATTTATTTGCTTTGACAGCAGGGGGCAGCATTGTTGGAGGTATTTGTAGTTGCATTTCCATTTTCCATACATGGCTGTCAGTCAGTTGGAGCCTGTTTTTCAATCTCAATTCTAACTGAATATGAACGGGTCTAAAGTGTTTAACTGCAGCATACTGACATGTTGAACATATTCTGTAAGTGATGTTTCAGCAGAAAGGCTGCAAATAGCACGGAATTTTTCCCTTTACTATCTTGCTCTTGTACTGCATCACCCAGGCACATTTTTGTGTGAATAAAAGAGCAGCAGTGCTGCAAAGTTATTAGTGGATTGTTTGATTTATATGGTCGATGTGGACTCATAAATGATTCATGTGTACATTATCCTTTTCATAATGGATAGAGGTACTTAATCCCTCTGGATTTCCTGAAAATGTTATCTGTAATCTACATTCCTATGTGTGATGTATGTGCGTTTGAGGTAACTGCACTCTGCAAGGAGAAATAGGAGGGAAAGCAGAAATTAATGGCTTCAGACCAAGGAATAGTAAAATGCAGAAAGGAGGGGGAAAGGCTACAGTCAGAGAAGTGTTGGGTGAAAATTAACAGCTATGACCAGAGGTGCAGAGAATATATATTGTGTAGCAGCATGGTAAATTGCTTTCTTTTATAGAACTTAATTCAAGCCCTTAATTCAAAGGGCTTGAATTAAGTACGTTTTCCTCCTTAAGAAACACAAGGCTTGTAAGGCCAGCTTTTGAGTTCCTTGAGGTTTCATTGGAATAAAGATCTGTTTGGTGAATGTCTTCAGATTTTAATTCGTGTTGCCTTTGGAGAATCAATCACTGATTCAGTTATGGATGTCTTTTTGAAAAGATGGCCTGAAGCTGATTTTTATTTTATTTTCTTAAAATTGCATTCACCCTCTTTTTCCTCCCCCTCTGCATGCTCTACTTTCATTGCAGTACAGCCAGTCACAAGAGGAACGGTGGGATTAATGAGCATCATAGGAAAAGGTATCTCTGTGCTGGCTTTAAGTTCAGTCGCATTCTTAGTTCACACTTTCTTCTGCATTGAAATTCACACCAAATACAGTAAAGGGATTGTTATTTGACATAAAGCATGCTTTGCAATAGTTCTATTTGTGGCAATCCTCCTGCAGAGGCAAAATGTACTGATTACTGTCTTCTAGGGGAAATAAAATTGTGGAGGGGGTAATTCTTTTAAAAATAGAGCGCATTAGACTTTATTTTGAGTTTGATTGATCTTATTAGTTTATGGTGAATGTCGGGATGTAGCTTCGAATTCTTGAACATCTTACCATCAGCCCCTTGTGATTTTAATTTGCAGTAACTTCATGATACATGGTTTATTTCCTGTAATTTCACAGATCATTTGGTGGGAGTATGCATAGGAGCTAGTCAGGCAGGCTTGCCACATTTATCGGTGCATCCATGAGATGGGTTATCAGTCATGCTGTGTAGATCTGGCAGATAATTTTAATATGATGGTTGGCTTGGTACATTAAGCATGACATCTATTTATGTGAGAGCTTCTGCTTCAATAGAATTATAAAGGGTTAATGTAGAAAATAGATAAGAATTAAAAATTAATATGTAGCTTCACTGGCAAAAGAGAAAAATCCAATTCAGAAATTATGAATCAGATTTGTAATTCTTCCTCAGGCTTGAGATGAGCACTGCTGTTATTGCTCAGTAATTGCCAAGTTTTTTTTTAATTGTTTCCTCCCACTCAACAATCATGATTTAATTCAGTAATCTGTACCCAATTGGCACTCCTGTCTGTCGTTTATTTCCACCCTTGATATTTGATTGCTTTCTTTTCTAATGTTTTAGTCAGGGACAACTCTGATTTACCAACCAGATTCGTGTCAACAACAGATTCAGAAGAATAATGTCTTTTCCTCACATTCCCAGCAATTTCAAACTAACCCATTCTCTCTCTCTCTCTCTCTCTCTCTCTCTCTCTCTCTCTCTCTCTCTCTCTCTCTCTCTCTCTCTCACTCTCACTCTCACTCTCACTCTCACTCTCACTCTCACTCTCACTCTCACTCTCACTCTCACTCTCACTCTCACTCTCACTCTCACTCTCACTCTCACTCTCACTCTCACTCTCACTCTCACTCTCACTCTCACTCTCTCATATTACCTCTATTTCCCTTTCTATAGATGCTGCCTGATGTACACATTTTCAGCAGTTGCTGTTTTATATTTTTCAACACAATCTGCACTTTTGTTTGGATCTTAACATCCTTACAGGGATTGATCAGTGTGACGTATTTTGAACATGTATAGTAGGCAAAGATGATCAATCATGCTTTATGATTAACTCTTCGCGTTGCACAAACATGGTGGTTGTTTCTGGGTCCTGCTCACCTGACCTGGAACATTTTATCTGCCGAGGGAGTTTTGCGCCATTATCCTGATAGCGGTGTGCATTCTACCTCAGGCCAATGTCAGGCAGGCACTGGAGGAGATGAGCAATGCCATCAGTAGGTGCGAACCTGCACATCCTGATGCCTTCCCAGTCATAGTGGGAGATTTCAACCAGGCCAGCTTGAAGAAATCTCCAACAAACATATCACCTAGAGAAGCCATTAGGCCACTGTTATACCACCATCAAGAACATTTGCAGTACCATCCCTTGGCTGCACTTTGGAAAGTCTGATCATCTGGCTGTTCTCCTACCCGCAGAGTATAGGCAGAGACCAAAGACCGCAGCATCAGTGGTGAGCACCAAGTGGTATGATCGAGGGGGGCGGAGGAGCACTTACAGTACTGTGTTGAGTTGGTGGAGCGGACAATGTTCAGGGAATCATCTTCAAGTCTGAATAAATATGCAGCAGTTGTCAACGACTTCATTAAGACGTGTAGATGAGTGTGTGCTTTCGAAAACATACCAGCCATACCCAAACCAAAAGCTGTGGATGAACCAGGAGATTTGTAGTCTGCTGAGGGCTAGTTCTGTGGCATTCAAGACTGGTGATCCAGAACTATACAAGAAGTCCAGGTTTGACCTATGGAAGGCTATTTTAAGGGCTAAAAAGCAATTCTGATTGTTAAGAGATGGATTTGGATGGCAGAGTTTGCAGGTCATTACTTCCTACAAAGCGAAACCTATCTTCATAAATGGCTGAGATGCTTCACTCCCAGATGAGCTCATTGCCTTTTTATGCACATTTTGAAATGGATAATAAAACTACACCTGGGCAAATCCCTGCAGCATCTGGTGACCCTGTGCTCTGTCCCAGAGTCTGTCAACACTGGCACCCCTTAAGGATGTGTGCTTGGCTCACTCCTGTACCCTCTCTGTACCCACAATTGTACTGCTCAAGCATCATCTATAAATTTGCTGGCAACACAACTGTTGTCAGAATTTCAGGTGGTGATGAGGAGGCATACATGGGTGAAATAGATCAGCTGGTTGAGTGGTGTCATAGCAACAAACTTGCACTCAGTGTCAGTAAGACCAAGGAATTGATTGTGGACTTCAGAAAAGGGAAATCGAGGAAACACTCACCAGACTTCATCAAGGGATCCGAAAGGGAAATGGTGAGCTGTCTCAAGTTTGGGTGTCAATATCTGAGGATCTATCCTTGGCCTAACATTGATGCAATTACAAAGAAGGCATGATAGCGGCTATATTTCATTAGGGGGTTGAGGAGAATTGGTATGTCACCAAAGACATTCACAAAGTTCTACAAATTTACTGTGGAAAGCATTCTAACTAGTTGCATCACTGTCTATATGGGGGGGGGGGGGGGACTCTGCACAGGATCATGAAAAACTGCAGAAAGTTGTAAACTGTGCCAGCTCCATCATGGGCACTAGCCTCCCCAGCATCCAGCTTGCCTTCAAAAGGCAATGGATCAAAAAGTTGGCATCCATCATTAACGTCTCCCATCACCCAGGATATGCCCTCTTCTCATTACTACCATCAAGGAGGAGATACAGGAGCCTGAAGACATATACTCAGCATTTCAGGAACATCTCTTTCTCTGCCCTTTCTGAATGAACAATGAATCCATGAACATTACCTCAGTATTTTTTTCCTCTTTTTGTGCTACTTATTTAATTAATTTTGTGTTTTTATTGTCATTTATAGTTTTTATTATTATGTATTGTAATGTACTGCTGCCATAAAACACCAAATTTCATGACATATGCCAGTGATATTAAACTTGATTCTGATTCTGCTTGTTTTAAGTTGAAGGTGATAGAAATGGAATACTCTGAAATAGGTTGGAAGGTGTGCTCATTGAAGTCCTCTGCAGTGACTTTGGAATGTACTTGGTGATGGGCAGGTATGGAAAGGCCAGTCCATTAAATGATCAGTGATAGAAGTCAGTGCCATTTGACTGATTGAACAAGCACGCCACCTAGAGGATCAGCAGAACCTGACCAGTTAGAAATTTGCTGAACTGCATTAAGCAGTTTCGAAGATTCACTGATCTGCTGAGGTATCGACTTCTTAATGGTATTGGCTTTTATTATGATTAAGTTTTTAAAAATATCATGCAGTACTACCAGCATTACCTCTGTCTCTTCCTTAAGTTTCTCTTCTTCTAGTGCCATTTATTCACTAAGTGGGTATAATCTTTCAACAGCGTTTCCTTCTTTAGTCACAATACAAAATGGACTCCTATCAAGTCATCAGGAAGTCCAATATGAATATCTTGTGATGCTCTGAACCTATTTTGAACGTCTTGGGACTGTTGCCAGATAATCATTCTCTGGTGTCTCTATCAGTAACCTGCTGAGTGGGATCATATGTGCTCTGTTCCATTCAAATCAATCACATTGTATTCAAACAATCAGCTGAAATGGCTTCTCTTCCTGTGCCTGTGCATTTACCCTTGTGTTTACAAAGGTATGTCCTCAACCTCATAGAATTTTACAACATTCAAGCAAGCAGTGTCACTGTCTATATTTATATTGATGATACTTCCTCTCAACCCCACCACTAAGTCTCCAAGCTCTGAAGTTGTATTTAACATGAAAGTTTCCGTTGTTCAATGGCTAAGTGTGGTACTTTTTCGTATTGATCAAGATCATGGAGTTAGGTGATTATTGGGAGATGTGGAAGGTAGCAGTGGTGAAAGGCTGAGGTATATCTACTCACACAGGAGTTGGTATGTATAACAAAAATCTATGTACTTTGCTATCTTGTTATCCTGGCTGGAGATTGGCCACTGGAAAGAGATGAGGCTGCTGGTTCAGCAGTAATCCATACTGTGTTGAAGTTGCTGCCTCCAGAAGAGGAGGAAGAAAGATAAGGGAAAGAAACTCCTGCCTTGACCATTATTAAAGTTGTAAATGCATTGTTCCCATTCTTGTTCATTTCTGTTTTTTTATTTTCACTACAAATGATTAAGACTTATCTCAAATCCTGAAATATTTTTAGACACCTAGAATTTTGGTTTCAAGATAAAGCTTCAATTTTGAACTGCTTGTTTACTATAGGACTACAAACTTTTATCTTGTAATTCTAATGTATTTTTTTTATTACAAAATGTCTGGAGGTATATCTCATGTTACAATGTTAAACTTTTTAACGTAGTTTTCCTTGGGAATTATATGTATATAAAATCAACAAGATTGTGAACCCAAGAGTGTTTAGCTGTACTGAAGAATTATAACACAAATACAGCATGTCCTGACACATGAGAAAAGCACAGATGTGCTCCTCAGTCATTAGCCATGCATTACGCCTCATTGGAGACCAGATTTCTAGGCCCAGCTAGCGGTGTCTGTCAACTACAATCTCGGTAGCAAGATGAGAATAAGCAAGAAAATGAGGCAGCCTTTGTTCTGCAGCATGAGCATCACTGGCAACTAAGTAAGTTAGATGGATTTACCAGTGGCGTACAAGCATTCATTTACTTGGGAAGTGGGGAGATGCCTTCAACTGTCTGTGGACAACAGCGTGATTCTTGATTTTTCTAATTTAGAAATTGTTTTTTAAGTTTTTTAAGTATTTAAGTATCTAAGTATTTTTAGCCCAGGCAAATCGGATATGGTAATGTTTAATACACCTTTTATGGGATTTTAATATGGTTATTGCTTCAGATTGTAAGGAGTTGGAAACATGTCTTGTAATGTATCTTTTAAAATGTGGCTCTAGACCAAAAGACCATTTTAGCTACAAATCATGGAGACCTTGTGCTCTTAAAACAAGCACAATCTTGAAAGCAGTGTTTAATTGTGAGACTCTTTAAATATGTGAAAGTAAATAAGTTTTTCAGGAGGATGTTAACTTCAAACAAAATGTTATAGAGAAGTATAATAATTTTTATAACTTTGTTTAAAATCCTTCAATCAATTGATGAATTTATTTAAATATATTCTGTTTCATTTAGCAAGGATTTTAGCCACTTTTCCTCAGAATCCCTAAGTAACAAACAAAATCTTACAGAGCAAAATAAAAGTCTCATGTTAGAATTTGGGAGGGTTGTTAAATAGTGGAATTTGAGTCCAAAAGGATTGCTTGGACAGTTTTAGAGAAACAGGAGCCTTGGGTGGTTTTGTTTTTCCGTCACCACCAAATGGATGCAGGGTGAAACATACAGTGGGAATTGGAAAATGGGATTATTTTAGTTTGCGCAGCTCAATGTTCATTTATCCATTGAACCACAGGAAGAGGCATCCTACAGTAGAATTCATAAAATGCAAATACCTTTAACAACTTCCAGCTGCTCCAGAGTGCTTTCTCCACTCTAAGCTCTCTTAAGCAGGTGTTGTGAGCAAGTAATTTGTGTTTTGGTTCTGGTTGAGGAATAATTATTGGCCTAGATACCAAGAGGAAAATTCCCCTGATCTTCAAGATAGCACTATGGAAAGTTTTATATCTACCTGAGGGATAGATGGTCCCCTCACCTTTTCTGCTGGAGGTGAGTATGCTGCCACTAAGCCATAACTGACTGTTCTAAAAGCTCCTTATTGAAAGATAAGCAAGCCAGTGAGGGATTGAATTGTTTTTCATCTTCACTGTTGATGTGTGATAATAACCTGGTTAATGTTGACACTGACCGTTACCTCAAATCGTGTATTTTAATGCAGACTGCCAGTAAGTACTAATATAATTTATACTGACTAGAGAAACCAAACTAACTCATGTCTTCAGCCCTGCAATTGTAAAATATATCTTGACATGAATCTATCTGATCAACAGTGCAAATAGGAATGGATGGTTTTGACTTATTTTGGAAAATCATATCGCACCAATTCTTCTAGGTAATGCATAATAAATTGAATGACCAGTATGTAATCTATTCAGTTGGCAATCAAATGCATAAATTAAAATCAAATTAAGTAACAGAAAAACAAGGCATCAGTATATAGTTCACTATAATTATTATTTGAATACTGGCAAAAGCAGCTGCTTAAGCAACTTGAGCTTGCTTGATCAATTTAGTATCAAGGTACAAATACCACAGACTGAAGCTCAGTAAGATTTCCATTTATTTAAACAATGATTCCTTTGTTGAAGTAGCTTGGCTGGATTGCTATGCTCATGGTGAGAGAGTACAATGTTGAATATGAATTTTGGCTTGAAGTATTTTGATGTTTCAATGCTAATACTTTAATGATGTCTAGTTGCATGGTCTGGTCTAGACATCTTGACTGTTGTCAATGGTCCTGGTTTGGACAAAATTTCAAATCAAGACATGTCAGTCCTGATGATGAATAAACTACCAATGATGGTTGTTACTGATAATATTATTGGAAACTAAAGATACATTGCCCAATCTTAAAATTAGGAAATTCCATCTGTGCATCATTCCATTAGTCAAATCTTGTAGTTCAGGGCAAGTCAAAGTTATGATCAACTGTATAAAACAAAGGCTTAGCAAGCTCAATATTCAAACCAATATCATAAGGTTTATCAGGTCATCATAACATTGAAGTTTATGTAACCACACTATAGACAATTCAACTGCTGAAATTCTACATTATAGCAGTGAAGCACTTCTGAAGTGCTTAAATTAATTGTAAAGACCAAAGGCAGGGGAAAATTAAATGCAAGTTTTCTTTATTGCTCACTGGTGAATTTTTAATTGTTTTTGTTTGTGAGCCAATAGGATGTGTGATAAATCTGCTAATTCAAAAATTTTAAAAAGTTAAACTTCTTTGCATTGTGTACTGTTGGTGCTCAATTAAAATAATCACCTAAAAATACTAAATGTATGTGCTTTGTTTGATCTGCATTGAACATTAACTTAACAATAAATTCTTCCGGGTTATCCTGACATATACTATTTAATGTTTAGGTAGAAGGTCTAAGGAGCTTGCAGCAAGTGAGGGAACTGGGAAAACTGTAATCAAACCCAGTAGTGTGTAACTGCATAAATTACAAGGATGTTTCATGTCTATTTTAAAGGTGAAAAATGCTAAGACTCAATATTTCAGTAGTTCTAGTCTAACGTTGGTTGTTATGCCAACACCTTTACCTTAGTAATTGGGCATGTAAGGTGTCTGTCGCAGAAGCCAGTTTAGTCCCAGCAATTTGTAACAGTAAGTATCCCTTTTAAATACCAGTGAGTGGCATGGTTTAATATGTAGAATTTGATACTTTGTACTCCAGTAGTGTAGTATGTATTGTATACTTAACATAGTTGAATGAAATGATATTTCAGCAATTCTCTTTACCCCTGGTTTTACATGGATTTATTTAAAAGCTTGACAGCTAGTATAAAATGGATGTTCATGTACAGACTTTAACAGTAGAGAAAATAAGAATTTTCTGTTTTCAAGCAATAGTGGAAAATGTAATATTAGAAGGGAAATTCTGGTCAAACCCAAGAAAAGTTTGAATAACAATTTAAATCTTGTATGGAATTTTATGTTCAATTCAGATCTTGCATCTTATCAAGTCTTCATCCAAACGAGTGGCCAGATGGCTTGCTGCCAGAACACTGCCAGTGGCAGTCTGTAATTACTCACTAGGAGGTTGGTGAGATGAGCCAGGAAGACTTTCCATTGCTTCCTATGGGATGCACCATTAACAGTATTCTGGCCATCGTTAGCAATATATTGAATTAAATTATGTGCTGTGTTTCATACTTACCTCAAAAAAAGACCAATCCCTTTTGTATTTGCTCCTTAACTAGTAAGTAATTTTACAACAACCAGTTTGAGGCTAATTTACAGGAAGACTTACCTAAGCAGTGTAATGGTGTGTACAGTTTGAATTATATTTTAATATTTCATTACCCTTTGTCTTTTGTTCCACCCATCTCTCCTCTGACAATCTTCTGTCTATTGTTTTTTTTTTCCCTTTGGTTCTGAGGTGGACATAATTTGATTGGATGACATTGTCCGCTCACATTTTTGGCACTCTGGAACCCTCCCCTTGTGACCATTTGTTGTGAGTGTGAGTCAGACTATTGAGTGTCGGTTGGTTGTTTGAGCAGCTTCCAAATTGTTTTATTGCACAAGAGGTTCATTTTGAAGTGACTTGGCAGAGTCCTTTCAGCTGGACAAAGCAGGTCTAGATACTGGTCACTGAGCAATTATGAAAGAATTGGAGCAATAATTTAACCTGTTGGAGCACAGGTACACTCTGTAAACAGAAGTGAGGAACGGTAGGCAGCTTTTTCATTTCACAATGTCAGTGTAATTAAAGCCTATTTTGAATAAGCATCTTTCAGCCTTTTTGCTATGTTTGAATTCCTTCTGTGGGGGTTTGCATTTCTTTTCAATCATAGGTTGGACCATGTATCCTGCAGGCATTTGTGCACTCTCAATTGTAGGAATCATCACCTTTCTACAAGGCTTTCTCTCCACTTTATGTTTCATGAGGTAAGCTTTTTGGAGGAGGAGAGAACAAGAAAAAGGTGGTGTCCAAAAGTTGCTTCCTGTGACCCTGCTTTAGTTAGTTTCATTGATTTTTTAGCTTTGCTAGTGAATACCAGTGGAAAAATTCCAACCTGAAATGTCATCCTTTCTTCTTCTGTCAGTGCAGTGAAGAAGTGAGAAAAAGAATGCTGGTCTCTTTGAACACAGATTAAAAGAGAGATGGTTTTTGTACTTCTAAATGATGCACACCCATGGGTGGGGCATAGTTCTTGAGTCCTGCATTCTTTTGCCTGATTCTTTTCTAAATTTAAAAAATGAGCTAAAGATAGTATAGAGAGAGAGAGCGCAAATGAGCTCAAAAAATCAAATGATGGCATAACTTTGGGTGGAAGTCAGAAACAGCGAGAAAGGAGACATTGGTAGTTGTATATAAATAGGCTCCCAAGCAATCATGCATGCCATAAATATAATTCAGGAAATTAAAATTTCCTCTAACAAAGGCAATACAATAAATGCCTACATATAGACAAGCCAATCTAAATAATCAGTAATATGAGGAGCACAAGTTCATTGGTAGTATAAGATATGATTCTCTATATTAGTATATTAAGGCAATGAAGGATAGGCTACTTTGGTTCTAGTGTTATGTAATAAGGAAGGGTTAATTGACTACAGTTAAAGGGCCTTCAGCAAACCATTACAAATTCTATTTAAAGATTAAAAGTGATTCTAGTTCATTCTGAAATCAATCTTAAATATAATTAAAACAAACTACAAAAGCATGAGCTGGCTATATGGTAGGTTAAGAGGTATAGCAGTAACAAAACAAAGTTCATTTTAATAAATATAGCTTAGCAGTAAAATATATTAGACAAAAAAATCATTGGGGGACGTGATCCAGCTGTGGTTATCAAGAAAAGTTAAAAATAGTTAATGATGAAAGGAAAAAATGTATGATTTTGCCAGAAACAGCAATAAATCTCTGGATTGGGAAAAGCTCAGAATCCAACAATGCATCATCAAGACAGTGACAAAGAAGAAAGAAGTAGAATAGAAGGGTAGGATAGTGGGACAAAATAAAACAAACTAGAACATTTAAGGATCAATAAAAACAAAAAAGATTAGCTGAAGTTAAAATGGTTCCCTCACAGAGTGAAAGAACACAGCTTGCGTTGAACAAAATTGGACTGCACTGAATCCTCACAAACTGAAGATTGATAAATGGACAGACATCAGAGAAGGGTTTCTGTGACTATCAGGTGCGGGAGGGATTGATGCTGGGAGCCTGTATGCTCACCATCTATATTAATGACTTGGAGAAAGGTATAAGGTTTGCTGATGATACAAAGCTAGATGGCACTGTGGACTATGGAGAGGATGCAGTGATGTTTTTTTGGAGATGTACAGAAGTAAGAAGAAGGACATGGCAGATGAAATACAATGTTGAAAAATATGAGGTCATCCACTTTGTTTAAAAAAAGCAGAAAATTTTTTGTAAGTGTTGGAGTTACATACATAGAATCATAGAAATGCATAGCACAGAAACAGGCCTTTACACTTCATCTTGTCCGTAACAACTGATGTTTAGATATACTAATCCCGTTTGCTAGCATTAGGCATATAACCCTCTACTTATTTTCTATCTAAGTGCCGGTCCAAGTATCTTTTAAATATTGTAATAACATCTTCCCCTACCTCTTCCTCTAGCTGTTCGATCCAGATATTCACCACTCCCTGTATGGAAAAACTTAACCCCACATCAGTCTGTACTCTTTGGTTGTAGACTCTCCTGCTCTGAGAAAAAGATTCTATCTGCGCCCCTCGTAGGAATACACCTAGCCTATTCATTCTCTATAAGTACAGCCCATTCTCTATTGTTACCTCATCTTTCCTGTAGCGTAGTGACTAGAACTGAACACAGTACTCTAGGTGCAGGTTAACCAATGATACATTTGCAACATGGCGTCACTATGAAACCAAGTGTACCAAATGCCCTTTTTGCTACCCTGTCCGCCTGTGTCATCATCTTCAGAGAGCTATGAAATACACCCCAAGTACTGTACATAAATGCTCTGAAGGTCCCTGCCATTTATTCGCTATATGTTTAACAGAATTTAACCCCCGAAGTTCATCTTGTCACACTTGTCTAGATTAAATTTGATCTGTCACTGCATTATAACCATATAACAATTACAGCACGGTAACATGCCCCCTCGGCCCTACTAGTCCGTGCCGAACGCTTACTCTCACCTAGTCCCACTGACCTGCACTTAGCCTGTGACCGTTCATTTCTTTCCTGTCCATATACCTATCCAATTTTTTTTTTTAAATAAAATCGAACCTACCTCTACTGCTTCTACTGGAAGCTCGTTCCACACAGCTACCTCCCTAAGTAAAGAAGTTCCCCCTCGTGTTACCCCTAAACTTTTGCCACTTAACTCTCAACTTATTGACCTACTTTCCAGCTGAATGATATTCCATTGTATTTTTAAACAGCCTTCATTATTTTCAATTCCACCAATTCTTGTGTTGCCTATAAACTTACGAATCATACCCATGATATTCTCATCCAATCATTTATATATACAAAGGCCTCAGCATCATTCCCTATGGTACACGATATATTAGGTTTCTAGTCAAAAAAACCATCCATTCACTACCTCTCTCTGCCTTCTATCACCTAGCCAGTTTTGGATCCAGTACACCAATATGCATCAGATCTCTTGTCCCTTTCAGACTTTGTTGAAATCTTTACTCAGGTCCATGTAGACAACATGTGCTGCCCTGCCTTCATCAGTCTTATTGGTTACTTCAAGTAAAATCTCAATCAAATTTGAGAGATATGATCTCTCCTGTCCAAAACTCTGCTGACTTCTAATCAGTGAACGTAAATCTTGTCCAACAGATTTCCTATTGCAGATGTGAGGCTCACTGGCCTGTAGTTTCCTGGGTTATCTTGTAATGTAAACAACTGAATATAAACAAAAATGTACAGCAAGCACTTTAGAAGCCAACTGATATATTGGTCTTCATTGCAGCAGGATTTGAGTACAAGAGGAAGGATGTCTGCAGTTATATAGAAACCCCAGTGAAGCAGCATCTGGAATATTATGTACAAGTCTGGTATCCCTACCCAAGCAAAGTTATATTTTGCAAAAGAAGGAATGCAATGAATTTTCCCCAGATAGATCCCAGAGACGGCAGGATTATCACGCAGGAGAAATTTAACCAACTAGTCATATACTTGAAGTTAGAAGAAATGTGGTGATCTTACTGAAACAAACAAAATTCTTCTGGAATTTGATGGGTTAGATGTGGAGTTGATATTTCTCTGACTGGGGTATGGTCTCAGAATGGCAGCTGGTGTTTACCAAAAGAGTTGAAAGAAATGGTGCAGAAATTGGAGTTGAGGTAAAAGGTTAATCATGATCTTGAATAGCAGAACATGAATGAAGGACTGAATAGCCTCCTCCTATTTCCTATTCTTAACCTCTTTTAGTCAAAGGTTGCTAAATAATGAAATGGGCCATTTATACTATTTGAACTCATTCTGAGTTGAATTAGCACTGTGCCGTAAGGAATATTGCCACAGCAGGCTAGGGACCACCAAGCAAAACAACTTCACTGGACCAAGATGTACAACACAGTACATGTACCTCACACACATAACACAAAATAAATAAATGAATACCACAAATAAATTAACAAAATATAACATGCATGTACAATACTAGTTTAAAAAGTAAACAGTATAACACTCCTGGCACTTCATATTTGATGAGGTCTGTGTGGTAGCAGAGAGTTCAATAGTCTTACAGCCTTTGAGGAAGAAGCTGTTTCCCATCCTAACAGTTCTTTCCTGATGTTAAAGTACCTCCTGCCTATTGGTTGGTGTCAAAAAGATTGTTCAAGATTACATCCCTGCTCTTAGCAGTCTTCAAACTTCTAACTTCTCTACATACAGACAACAATCTGATAAAACATTGCAAGTTTCTGAGGAATAAACGAGGTGGCCGAGCTGTTCTTTTCTCCTTTATGCAGGTGATATCTGTATAAAAACTTCAGTTGCTAAGGTTCTGAGAAAACCTTGAGGCTTTTGAACAAATTTTAAAAGCTTTTGATCAGCAACATGCAGTTGCTATCAAAGACTTTAAGATTCACATATGGAATAATAAAAAAAACAACTTAATTACAATTGCCTTAATAACTCATTTTAAGTTAATAAAAATGTAATTCCCCTCGGTTATAATAAATTCCACAATTTGCACAGGTGGGAACTATGCATTCCACACTTCTCGAAGTGGCGGAGAAAGGTCAAACTTGGGGATTGGTGGAGCTTGGCATTTTCATGGAGAGTACTGCTTTCAGTGAAACTTTGAACATCAAAGCTATTTCTCACAAAAGCTTTAAAGCATGAAACACTTTCGTCTAACCCTATTATATAAATACTCAAATTTTTATCGATCATTTCCTTCAGATTGATGTCCTTCATGTTGGTTTTTGTCCTCCTTAACACTTTGATGTTTCACAGTTAATCAGAATTTCTTTTTACTTTCTGGTGGTAGAGGTTAGAGTCCCAAAATTGCACAGTAACTCTGATCTTAAATACAATATCCTTAAGACTTGGTTTACTCAGAGTCAAGATAACAGCCAGAAAATTGTTAAACAAATCATCGAGTGGTGGCTGGAGAATGTTACTGACCAGAGAATTTTTAATTGTTGTTCTTGTAGTAACTGCTTGCTGTCTGATAATGCATTATGCAAGTGCAAGTTATGTTAATGTTGAAAAAAATTCATGATGTGTAAGGGAGCTTCAAAAAAAAACTGGTAATATGGAATATCTTGGTTGACATTTTTTTTCATTGATGGTCCTGGCAGGTCTGGTAAATGTGAGATACTTGCCTAATGGATATTGTCTTATTCTGATCTCTGCAAAGTAAATCACCCAAACTTGTTATCAAGTCTGAATCCTGTGACCTCAGTAGGTAAAAATAAATTACTAAACTTTATGAACTTGCACTGAAACATATGGTACATTTCTAATGATGGGTCTTCAACTTGAACCATTAGGTGTTTCTCTTTCTATTGGTGCTACCTAATCTGCTCTGTTTATGGCATTTACTATTTTATTTCAGATTTCCAGCACTTTCAGTTTAAAAAAAATAGTACGGTAAAGACAGTTTGTTCATCTCTAACCTGCTTGCTGGAAATGCATGTGTGCCCTTGAGTAGGTAGCCAGGATTTTGCGTGTCTCTACAAAGTTGGCTCATGAATTAGTTAACCTTTAAAGAGAGTAAACTAAAAACTTCAAATGTCTGTTTACACTAATCGCATTAAGGATTTTTAAAAAGTATGGCACTAAAGATGTTACAAATCTGAAATCAAGTCAAAATTATTCAACTACTCGGGTAGATTGTGGACCTGTATCATTAAGTTTTTTTCTTTCTGCCTTCCACAGATTATACTTGATCTGGTCATTCTAAGATTTATGTTGATTCTTGGATTTGTTTGGTTCACTGCCACTTCCCCTTCAAGAAGTTCTGCTGTTATTTCTGATAGGATTTTGCTGTGTTTCCATTTGTCATCCCACCTTTCCAGGACTCCTTTGCTGAAAGCTTGTCAATTTTCTAGCTTACTCATGTTACGATGAAATGTTCATTCTTTTTCTCTCCCCACAGATGCTGCCTGACTAACATGTTTGCGCTATTTCATACTTTAAGTAATTATGTTATTAGTTGACATACTCACCATCTAGTTTGTTTATTTGAGTTAGTAAAATGATTCTCCATTTAGTCTCCAGCTTCTTTGAGTTTGCAGTTTATGCTTCCTGTCACATGCCCCTCCACTGCCAAATATAAAGTTCGCATGAATATAGTTGGCTTGTCGTGTCATGCAGTCAGGATGTATTGAAGAAGATGCGCTGTGCATGATATACTATGAAGTACTTGCATACTGCTTCAACACGTACTGTCAGTATTTCTGGGTTTTTTTCATCTTTAAATGTCAAATGAAAAACCAAAGTGGTCCTACTTGTAGAATGTTGGAGGTGCTTTGGGCTGTAAGCTGAACAATACTTGATTGATTCCAGGCCTTTGGTTGAAGCAAAAAAAGAATATCATCATGTTGTCCTAGATCTTAAAATGGGAACAATGGATAATTTCAGTGTTGCAAGTAAATGCCAAAACCATTAAGCAGTTTTGCTATACAGTATTGAATGAAATACTAGCCTTAATATATAGCAGAAAAATTGTCTTAATTGGTCTTAAATGTGAATTTCTATTCCAAAATAGCTTGGAAATAATTAATACTCTGCCTCGCTTATGATAAATTGGGCATACTTTGTACATCTGCAGGTATTTTTTTAATGCAGTATCTCCACAGGTGCACTATAATTTTGATATTTCATGTGATTGGGTTCTATAATTATTTGATGCTTTATGGCTTCTTCCATCTCTAGCAGTTTGATGTTCTTTGGTTAATACTGTCTCTATCTCTCATACTTTTTATGAAGGAAAAATACAGAATCTTTGCCAAACAAAATATATAACTCTGCACAAAATTTGGAACTCTGCTGGCCTGGCGTAAAAACAAACCCCACATGTAACTGATCCAGATTCTTAAAAAAAGTCCTGCTTTTCATGAAATAGGCCCTTATCTTGATTGAAAAGCTTTCTCAAATGTAATCTACAAAGAAAAGCAGCAGTACTTTGGCCAGCAAAGGCACATAGTTTATCTAGTTCCTGTAAATAACTCCTGTAGTTAGAATCTAGTCAAGTCAAGTCACTTTTTATTTGCATTACGACCATAACTGCTGGTACAGTACACAGTAAAGACGAGACAACATTTTTCAGGACCATGGTGTTACATGAAACAGTACAAAATCTGCACTGAACTACGTAAAAACAACACAGAAAAAAAAAACTACACTAGAATACAGACCTACCCAGGACTGCATAAAGTGCATAAAACAGTGCAGGCATTACAATAAATAATAAACAGGACAATAGGGCAAGGTGTCAGTCCAGGCTTCGGGTACGAGGAGTCTGTTAGCTTGGGGGAAGAAACTGCTACATATTCTGGTCGTGAGAGCCTGAATGCTTTGGAGCCTTTTCCCAGACGGCTGGAGGGAGAAGAGATTGTATGAGGGGTGTGCGGGGTCCTTAATAATGCTGTTTGCTTTGCGGACGCAGCGTGTAGTGTAAATGTCCGTGATGGCGGGACGAGAGACCCTGATGATCTCCTCGGCTGACCTCACTATCCGCTGCAGGGTCTTGCGACCTGGTTGGTTCCAAATTCTCCAGATTTTTTTTTCCCTTTCCATTGAAAGACTGCTTTCAATTTCTGTTCCTCCACTCAAGTTTGTAAACTTTCACAATTCCTTAATGTTTCTGGTTAAATTTTGCATTTTCCTTGAAGGAACCTTTATTTTAAACTATAACTCTTATCCAGAAGGTGTACCTAACACATTGTTCTTCTGGATCCAAATCCAAATCTAAGTTTAAGATTGGAGTGCTTGCTTTTCATAGGCATCGTAAAAAATCTATTTACATCATCAAATTAATTTCTGTGAAAGAGAATGTGCTGTCCTTGCCTGTAACATTCACTGCAATGTGGTTGACTCTAAACTGCCCAATAAAATGGTCAATCAACAAGCCTGCTGAACTGCATATCAGAAGAAATTAAAAACAAGCAGTAATACACATCACATCTACTGTTGCAAGAAGTTTGTGAATCCTTTGCAGTTACCTGGTTTTCTGCATTAATTACTTATAAAATGTTGTTTGATCTTCATCTAAGTCACAATAATAGACAAACACAATCTGTCTAAACTAATAACACAAAAATTGCACTTTTCATTCCTTTGTTGAACACATTATTTAATCACTCACAGTCTAGGCAAGAAAAGTGTGTGAACCTTTGTATTTAATATTTGGTAGAACCTCCTTTAGCATCAATAATCGCCACCAAATATTTTCTGTAGCTGCTGATCAGACTTGCACAATGGCAAGGAAGAATTTGACCATTCCTTCAGCTTTGGTTCATCAATATTTCTGGAATACGTAGCATGAACAGTCCTCTAAAGGTCATGCCTCAGCATCTCAATTATGTTAAGTTCTGGACTCTGAATTGGCCATTCCAAAACATGAATATTCTTTTTAAACCATTCTGTTGATTTACTCTTGTGTTTCAGATCATTGTCTTGTTGCATCATCGAGCCACAACTAAGCTTCAGGTGATGGACTGCTACCCTGATATTCTCCTGTAAAATGATACAATTTTGAACTCATTGTTCCCTCAAAGATTACAAGCTGTCCAGGCCCTGAGACAGCAGTGCCGCCCCAAACCATGATGCTCCTTCCATTATGCTTCACATTTGGAATGAGGTTTTGGTTTTGGTGTGCAGTGCTCTTTTTCCTCCAAACATTGCGGTTTGCATTTCTGCCAAAAAGTTTAATTTTTTTCCCAGAAGCATCGTGGAACATCAAGGTTATCTTTTGCAAACTTGAGACATGCAGTAATGTTTTGTTTTGGAGAGCAGTGGTTTCCTCAGTGGTGTCCTTCCACAAACACCAATTCAGTGTTTTTCTTATAGTGGACACGTGAACAGAGACTTTAGTGAGTTCCAGAGATTTCTTCAGGTCTTTTGCCATTACCCTTGGGTTATTTCTCACCTCCTTCAGCATTGCATGTTGTGCTCTTAGTGTGATCTTTGCAGGATGCCCACTCCTAGAGAGAGTAGCAACAGTACTGAATTTCCTCCATTTGTAGACAGTTTCTCATACTGTGCACTGATGAACACTCAGGTCTTTAGAAGTGCTTTTGTAACCTTTTCCAGCTTTGTGCATCTCTGCAATTCTTCTAAGGTCCTCTGAAAGTTATTTTGATTGAGCATAGTGCACATAAACAGATCTTTCTTGAGAAGAGCAGGCTAACCTGACTTAACCTCTACAGTCTACACTTCCAGTCTCACCTCATTGATTTGAACATGTGCCCCTCCAAATAGCTTTTGTGGAAGGCATTACCTCAGAGGTTCACATCTTTTTTTGAACCTAGACCGTGATTGTTTAAATGGTGTGCTCAGTATTGATAGTTACAATTGTTTGTGTGTTACTAGTTTGAGCAGATTGTGTTTGTCTATTATTGTGACTTAGATAAAGATCAGACCACATGTTATGAGTAATTCTGAAAACCAGGTAATTGCGAAGGGCTCACAACTTTTTCTTGCATCTGTATGTGTAGTACAATAAACTAGTTGACTTTGTCCTGTTCTTTACATTTGTGAAAGACCATTTTTTTAACCTGAACTTTCTGATGTTGATGAATGTGTTAATGATCAGTATTTAACCATTGGATCAATGCTGGGACCTTTGCCGGTCATGGTGTATATTTAACAACTGAGATTTGAAGGTACAATTAGTAAGTGTGTAAATGACATGAAAATTTCTGATAGCGAAGGAAGTCATAGACTACAAAATTATATTGATCAGTAGCAAATTGAAGCTAGTAATGTCCCCTCTAGACGTCTTGGGAGGCCATTATCCCACAGAATGTAAAAGACGATCCCATTTCCTTGTACTCTGGCCTGTTAAAGATTCACCTCCACCATCAGCAATGCCATTAAATATTTAAAGGAGATAAATATCACTTTGCCGCTGCTAACATGTTGCCTTGTGTTTCCCTCCAGATTTCAGTCTGAGAGGCCAGCATTGAATGTGGCCATATTCCCACTACTACATGAAGGACTTGCTGATGTCATCCGGGATGTTCCAATGATGCATTTGGATGAAATAACTTTGTTTAAAAGTCGTGTTGCAGAAGATCCTCAGCATCTCTGGTGGTGAAGGAAGAGGAATTGTATCTATTGGTGTTGTGTAATCCTGTGTGTGATTATCTTCATGAATCTCCCCTGCCTGTTGATGACGCTGTCATTTTAAAATAAAAACGCACAATGTTTTCTGTCTTGTGAAAACTGTAAAAGTGTCAAAAGTTTGGAAACCTGCATAAGTGTTTTGTGTTTTTTTTCCATTGCCACATTTTCCTGAAAAACTTTACAAAATTTGGGTCAGCACCAATAGTGATGGATTTTGTGAGGTATTTTTTTTTTGTTGTGCCTGCTGTAGCCTTCACAATATTAAGATTAAGAAGTCGTAGCCAAGGACAAGTAATAATCCATCAGCTGTCATCGCCCTTGTGCTGTAACTCTCCCAGAATAGCATTCCATTCTGTTTTAAGGGTAACTAATGTTTCAGTAGATAATATCCTCTGGTTCTACTTTTCTTGGCTGATCTTGTAAAAATCTAGATGAAGCCAAATTTGGCATGTGTCCCCATTAACTGGTGCTTTTCTAGACGGTGCATGAACTGCAATCATTCTTCTGCTGAGAAACTTTATATGAGGATCATTTTAGTTCTTTGCACACTCTTCAATATTTATGTGTGTTCTTTGTGATTTGGTAACCAAATTAAATACACTTCAAGTGTGTTTTGATCAGTGTGTTGAAGTCTCTCTCTATTCTGGCTAAATATCTTATCATTTTGTTTGGCAATTAAAATGCTTTTAATTTCATTGTCAATGTTATAAGTGATGATTCCTTCAATTCTCTTTCCAGGTCCCTCAGTACAACTTGCTACACAGTTATGCACATTGCTGGCAGTTTAGAACACAGCAAAAGCCATTTCTTCCAACCAGCACATCCCAGCATTCTATCCACATGATCTTCTTCCCACCTGCTTCTTATCAAACCTGAGTATTTCTTTTATTCCATTTTTCTTAAATGATTATATGGCTTATTCTTCAACGTAGCTGATTAATCTATATTTCATACTTCGTTGTGCAGAATGCATTTTCTGTTTGTATGTGCAGAACTGAGACAGTTTATTGCAGCATTTTTCTGTTAGTCAGCACTAGTGAATAGTGTTTTACTGACTATATTATTTCTAGTGTGGTGAGGCTCAGTTTGCAAATTGTTTATTGGATTCTGCATTTTCTGCTCCTGAGATTTATAAAAGTTGAAATTCTCAAAGTTCAAAGTAAACTTATTATCAAGGTGCACACATGCCATCATTTACAATCTTTTTGAGATTCATTTTCTTGTAGGCATTCTCAGTAAGTCCAAGAACCGTAATAGAATCAATGCAAGACCACATGCAGCAAGGTGGACAAACAATCGATGTGCAAAAAATGACAAACTCTGCAAACAAAAAGAGAATAATAAATAAGCAATAAATACAGAGAACATGAGTTCTTGATAGTTAGTTCTTAGGTTAGGGATGGGATGAAGCTGAGTGATGTTATCTCACTGATTCAAGAGTCTGATGATTGAGGGGTAGTAACTGTTTCTGAACCTGATGGTATGAGTCCTGAGACTCCTGTACCACCTTCCTGATGGTGGTGACGCAGCAGCGAGAAGAGAGCTTGACCTGTGTAATGGGGGTGTTTGATGATGGATGCTGCTTTCCTGCAACAGTGCTCCATGTAGATGTGTTCAGTGGTGGGGAGGACTTTATTTATGATGGACTGGGCCGTATTCACTATTATTTTGTAGGATATTTCATTCAAGAGCACTGGTACTTCCGTACCAGGATGTGATGCAGCCAGTCAATACACTCTCCACTACACATCTATAGAAGTTTGTCAAAGTTTTAGATGTCATGCCAAATCTCCGCAAATTCATAAGGAAGTAGAGGTGTTGCTGTGCTTTCTTCGTATTTGCACTTGAATGTTGGGCGCAGGACAGATCTTCTGAAATGATAACACTGAGGAATTTAAAGGTGCAGACCCTCTCTGTCTTTGTTCCCCCTACTGGACTGACTCATGGACCTTCAGTTTCCTACTCCTGAAGTCAATAATCAGCTCCTTGGTCTTACTGGCACTGAGTGAGAGGTGGTTGTTGCGGCACCACTCAGCCAGATTTTCAATCTCCCTCGTATATGCTGATTCGTCACCATCTTTGAAATGGTGTAACTGCATTTCATTGTGGTAGTGTGTGGTCATTCAAGTCAAGTATGATTCAGATTCAGTTTATTGTCATTTAGAAACCACAAATGCAATGCAGTTTAAAAAATGAGACAACGTTCCCCCAGAATGATATCATAAAAGCATATGACAAAACAGACTACATTAGAAAATACACGTAACGTTTGGCAATCCCCAATCCAGAGTCCGGAGAGGCTGCTGCGTATTAATATCGTGCTACCATCTAGCGTGTTCCCCAGAAAGGAGCTCCAAATCTACCAGACAAAAACAAGACCAAAAACTAAAGCTACAAGACCTGCACAAAACCACATAGTTACAACATATAGTTACAACAGTGCAAGCAATAACATAATTGATTAAAAAAACAGACTATGGGCACAGTAAAAATAATCCAAGATGTTAAAGGACTGTAAGTTCAAAAGAAATCACCACCGTTTTCACAAGTCCCCAGGGTCCTGACAGACTCGCCATCCCACGCCGGCGGCAGAAGGGAATACCCCCGCTATGGACTTCCAAGGCGCCGCCCGACACAGCACACACCGAAAGCAACCTGAGTCCGTCAAGCCTCCAAGCTGACAACTATCCCCTCTGGCACAGCTTCTTCGAGCACCATCCTCTGCTGAGCGTATTAAGACGGCCCTGCCAATGGGCATCAGCAACACGACCCAGAGGATGTGCAGGACTTCTTTTTAAATGTGTGCAGGTTGATGCATGGGAAGTCACATCATTGTCCTTGACAGATCAGGGTCAGGGTGCAGTGTCATGGAATGCCAGATGAATGGCGATCCTTCATTGCCGCAGCTTTTCTCTGCCTTCACTGCTATTGAAATATCATCATCTTCTGCCAGTTCTGCTGTTGAGGTCTTGGTTGGATCACTCTTTGTCTGAAGTCCTTGACTTTAACACCATGGTTGACCCAACCAAGTGCTAAGCTCCAGTTGGCATCGCTTTCATGACCTCAGGAACTTACAAGCCTCTCCACCTCAAAAAGGTAATGATCCTCAGAACAGAAATCCATTATATGATGTGTGTGAATGGAGTTACTTGACTAATAACAAAACCATTTTCAGGTTTCCAGTGATAGACAAAATTCCCATGCATACGGACCAGCCAGTTTCCAGGTTCCACACAAGGTCATGCAAAGGCAGCCGGTCTTGGGGCCATTACCCATGGTTACAGCTGGCTTCCTTGATCAGTGGTGGGGAGCACAATGCTGAAGTACAGAAATCCTGATTTGTATCCCAAATGCTGAGATTTAAACATGTAGATATTATTTGTGGTGATGGGAGCTGTCTCTTGACATGATTTAGTATATTTTGGATGTTTGTAGGAAGAAATTTCACAGGATGCTGAGATACATCCTAAGATGTGCTGGGACACATCATCAGTGATGTAACCCATGGTTATTGGGTGTTTGGATCTTTCAACATGTTTCACCCTTGCCCAGGCAACCCAGCTAGGTATGATCAGGCTCTGGCTTGTGTCTCACCAACGTCAGTCCATGGGTCCACCTCTTAATCCACAGGCACCTGGAGGCTTGCACTGCAGCTTCTGTGACAGCCCTGATGGCTCTTTTTTTTGCAGCCCCTATAATGTCAAGGAGAGAGTACATTTTGCACAGCGAGCAACCAACAAAACTTCTACCCCCCACCTCTGTCAGCTCCCATCATGCCCACCACCTCTGTCTGTGGTACTGCTCTACCTGCTCCGGGTATTTGACTTTATCACTTTCAAACACCTCTTCATTCTTATCGTCCCAAGGCACTGGGGCACCTGTTAATGAGATTTGTGACAGGATGTCCATGTCAGGCTTCAGGGATGATGATGTGATGTAGTTAGGGAACTTGAATTGCTTGCCAATATTGACTTCCAGTTGCCAGTCAGACTCCATGCTGAGCGAGCCTGCTGGTGATTGGGCTGAACTGTTGACAAAGGCTCTGGGCTTTCTGGGTTGGCGGAGGTGCTTATTGTTGTTAATGGCCAAGGAGGTACTTTCTGCCACTGCCTTCAGCACCTGGTCATGACACCAGCAGTGGTGTCCTTCCCTCAAGGCTTTTGGGTAGTTGCTAAGGATGTGCTTCACGGTCCTTCTGTCAGAGCAGAGAGGACATGATGGTGCCTCACTTTTGCCCCAAGCAAAAAGGTTCAATGGACTAGGCAGGAAGTCGTACACAGCCTGGATTATGAACTTAATGCATTGGAGTTCTGCTTGTCTGATGTAGGACCAGGAGATCTTCTGCTTCAGCACACCCTCTCACTTTGTCCAAGCTCCATGCTTGCCCCATTTCTACCATCCTGGTGTTAGGCACTTCCTCAATAGCTGCTTTAGCCTCTTCCTGCACCAGTTTGTGTCTGTCCCTACTCTGGGCCCTGTCAAAGCAGGTTGAAGGAAAGCTGACCAGATGTCACTATCCTTACCAGATTCCTGTGCATCAGACATGACACAGCCATCTGCACTGTGTCCTAGGCCTTCCATTTCCTTTCTGCCTAGACCTCAATGCCTGCTGATGAGACCTTGTGGTTGCTGGAATCTCTGTACAGGAGCAATTCTCTTGTATGTGAAACCATGATCTCCTCGTTCATACTGCTGAAGAGAAGCTCAGTTTATTTCTCTTCCTGTACAGACCAATGCTGCTCAGACTATGTGAGAGGGCCAGCCATCTTCAAACGTACCATGGATTTTTCTTTCAGGAGTCTTAACTGTTGACAGGGGTACCTCATATACCATCATGGGCCAGACGATTCGGGGGAGAATGTCATTTTGGTAGATCTAGGCCTTAAACTTGCCAGGTAAGCCTGGGTTGTCCACACTAGTGAGCTAAACATTAATATTAATCCAAATTTTTTTTGGATTGGTAGCTCAACCTGTTGCAGGACTGTTGAGCACCCGAGCCATTAAATATCTGTGGTGTCACAGCAACATCACCTTGAATGTAATGGTATTGTAGTCAGTCAAAACCACTTACATTTTACATACTGCCTGTATATTGGTCCTATTATTTTTCTGATGTATAGAATTAATTACATTATAAAAGGAAGCCATTTGGCTTATGTATCAGTACTAGCATTTCAGCTTCATAGATTTATTTTGCCCATTCTCTTTCTTAATTGTTTTATTAATTCCTTCAATTAGCTGTTCAGTGCAGATCCTCAATCAAACATTATCTGAAAATGGGTGAACCTTTTTTGCCTCTGTTCTGTCAATGTTCAGTCGTGATTGTAGATGTATGAAAATGACATTGGACTGACTACCATCTTGTATTAGATATGGAGCAACTACTACTAAATAGATCTGTATAATCCTTAACCATGTAAAAGGGCAGAAAGAAAATACCTTTAGCATAGCCATGGACAAGGATAAGAGCAGATGGTATGGGAAAGTATTTAATTGAAGAAGGGCTAATTACGAGGGTATTAGGCAGGAACTTGGGTGCGTAAATTGGGGCAGATGTTCTCAGGGACACAGCAGGAGGTTGTTTAAGGAGCATGTGTGGGGTTCTGGATAGGTTTGTCCCCTTGAGACAGGGAAAGGATGGTAGAGTAAACTTCAAATTCATGATTGATTTCAATGCAGCATCTAATAATGCCCCCTCTCCTTGAGTAACTGGAAAACTTTTTTTGTCCCAAAGTGATGAATCTATGGAATTCTCTGCCCAATGAAGCAGTGGAAGCTACCTCAGTAAATATATTGAAGACAAGGTTGGATAGATTTTTGCATTGCAGGGGAATTGAGGGTTGTGGGGAAAAAGCAGGTAGGTGGAGATGAGTCCATGATCAGATCAACCATGATCTTATTGAATGGCGGAGCAGGCCGACAGGCCAGATGGCCTACTCCTGCTCCTATTTCTTATGCTTTTATGAGTGGTGGATGTGGTGTATATGGACTTTACTAAAGTGTTTGACAAGGTCTCCCATGGTAGAGACGTCCAGAAAATAATGAGACATAGGATACATGGAAACTTAGTAATGTAGATTTGGAATTGGCTGGTCCACAGAAAGTTCAGGGTGGTAGTAGATAGAGTGTGTTCTCGCTGAAGGTCAGTGACTAGTCGTGTTCCACCGGAATCTGTTCTAAGTCTCCTAGTCTTTGTGATATTTATAAGTGACTTTGATGAAGAAATGAAAGGGTGAGTTAGTAAGTTTGCCAACGGCACAAAGGTTGTGGTGTTGTGCATAGTATGGAAGGTTATTGTAGGTTACAATGGGACATGGACAAGATGCAGAGCTGGGCTGAGAAGTCGCAGGTGAACTCAGTCTGCAAAAGTGTGAGGTGTTCCACTTTAGAAGGTTGAATTTTGAAGGATTAATGGTATGATTTTTAGCAATGTGGAGGTATAGAGGCATCTTGGGGTCCAAGTCCTTAAGTCCCACAAAGTTGCCAAGTTGTTCAGGTGGTTAAGATGGTGTATGGTGTGTTGGCCTTTGTTTGTCAGGGGGTTGCGTTGAAGAGCCATGACGTAATGTTGCAGCTCTTTATATCTCTGCTTAGACCACACTTGGAATATTGTGTTCAGTTCTGGTTGCCTCGCTATAGGAAGGCAATGGGAGCTTTAGAGAGGGTGTTGAAGAGGTTTACCAGAATGCTGCCTGGATTAGAGAATTTTCTTATGAGGAAAGATTGAACAATCTATGGCTTTTCACTTTGGAGCAAAGGAGGATGTGGGAGACCAGACTGAGGTATATAAGATGATAACAGGCAGAGCTAGATTGGATAGCCAGCATCTTTTCCCCAGATGGCAATGTGTAATAACAGAGGACATCCTTTTAAGGCAGGGGTTCTCAACCTTTTTAATGCCATGCAACTCTACCATTAACCGAGGGGTCTGTGGACCTCAGGTTGGGAACCCCTGTTTTAAGGTGAGTGGAGGGAAGATTAGGGGAGATATCAAAGGTAGGTTTTTATTACACAGAGAGTGGTTAGTGACTGAAACGCACAGCTGGGGGTGGTGGTAAGAGGCTGATACATTAAGAACATTTAATAGGCTCATAGATGTACACCTAGATGAAAGAAAAATGGAGGGTTATGGACTATGTAGGAGGGGAGGGTTATTTTGATTGTGGAGTACGTTTTTATATGTGGGCACAACATTGGGCCAAAAGTCGCATAATATGCTATACTGTTCTATGTTGTAGTCTCAGGCAGCAAGAATAATTCCTCTTCAACTCCCCTATTTCACCTCAATATCCTAATCTTAAAACAAATCAAAATGCCCAGAAATGTACCTCCAGTTTGGTGAGTGTTTCCAACATTTTTTTCTTTCAGTCCTAGTTTATGTAGCATGTCCAGTTAATTGGTATCAGTTATTTCTAGCCCCAAGACATCCTTGCAGAGTGTCACTGGTAGGGCACTACTTTAGAGAAATATAGCGAATGTATCAACCAAATACATTCTGGTTCCAATCTGTGCCAACTAAGTTGTATTATTAGGATTTATCTTCACATTTTACTGAGTTTTTAAAGATGCCATCCACAGCCAATATCTCAAACCACCTAGAGCCTACCAATCTCTTCCTTCTTTAAGATACAGTTAGACTGCAAATAATTTCACCTGTATTAAATCTGCATGTTAATGTGATAGCTCTTTTATCATATTTAGAATATTTGACATACTGGCTTATGTGCGTGGAGACCAAAACTGACTGACATGTACTGGATGAAATGTGCATGTAACAAGTCTTTGTATAGCCTGTAACTTTCAAAAAAACTTTCCAAATAATTATTTGATCTCCCTTTAGCTAACCTACAGCACCTGTTCTTTTTGATGGAGCTGTCAACTAACCCTAAGTATTTCATACTGTTGCATGTTAATTAGTACCCCTCAAGGTGTAGACATACCTGAAGCTTTCACTTACCAAGTCAATGCTGTATTTTTCTTTATGGAAAGTTATCTGTCACACCTGGGGCTGATTTTCCTAAATTATTTTGAAGCATTCATCTGTTTTGTAATTTCCACCCTCCAGCTCCTCCACATCCCAATATTACGCAAGAAAATAGGAGCATGAATAAGCACCATATCATTCAAGCCTGTCCCACCTTTCAAACTGAAAATGACTGACCTATGCTGATCTCAGCACTTGTACCAGTAGCCAGTTTTTCATCACTCTCAATTCTGTGATCCTTCAAATATTTAAGTACTGTAGCTTCTAATGATCTGGCCTTCACTATCATAATAGGAAAAAGATTTCAGAGATTCACTATCACTGAGTGAAGAAATTTCTCTGTGTTCAAATATTTAAATATCTTCATCTTCTATCGATCTGGCCTCCACTATCATTATGAGAAGAGGATTTCTAAGATTTACTACCCTCTTGAGAAGAAATTTCTATGTGCTCAGTTTTAAATGACTGACTTACAATATTCTGCTGCTCTGTCCCACTATGACTCTATTGGGTCTTCCTAGGATTGTGTATGTTTTAATAAGATCACTCTTCACTCATCTAAGTTCAAAAGCATACAGACGCAAAGTGTCCAGCCTCTCTTGACAGGACAGTCCTTTCTTTGCAGGAATTAGGCTGGTGAATTATTTATACCTAAATGGATCAAAACTACACAGTGTTCCATGGGTAGCCTCACAAACACAATTAAACCTCAATATTCTTAAACTCCAACCCCTTGCAATGAAGCCCTATGTGCTGTTTGTCTTTTTAACTGTGTTGGAACTGCATGCAAACTTTTTGCGATCCATGCACGTGAGTATTTTGATCTGTCTAAAATTCTGTCATTTTAATTCTCCATTCAGATAATCTGCCTTTTGATTCTTACTGCAGTAAGAATGCAATCTCTCATTGCTTGCATTAAACCTCATGTTTCAGGTTCTTGCACATTCACTGAATCTATTGTGGGATCACAATGTGCCTTTCCTCTTTTTTATATTATCAGCAAACTTGGAAGCCTTACATTTCATTCTCTCCTCCAAGTTAATTAATGTAAATAATTAAAGACCAAGAATCAGTCCCTGGGGTACTCCACTAATTGCATCCATCCAGTTCAAAAAGAACCCTTTTATCCTCATTCTATGTTTTAATGTGACAGCCAGCTTTCAATATATGTTAAAACATCTCCTCCAATACTTGGGCTCTTAATTTATGCACCAGCCTCTTGTATGATACCTAAGTACGCTACATCTACATAGTCACCTCTTTCAGATCTCCCTGTCACATCCTCAAAGAATTTGAGCAAAGTGTCGAAAACATGATTTACCTTTCAAAAAGCACTGACTCGCTTTGACTATATTCAGCTTTCGTATCTGATTAGTTACTTCCTTTTTGATTATTGACTCTTCAGCTTGCCAACGAGTAATCTTAAACTGCTGGGCTTATAGTTTGCTGATATTTGTATTTTTTGAGCAAGGGAGTAGCCTTCTTTAAAAATTTGCTGAGTTCTAGAACTGCAGTCTGGGTACAGTCCATCATGTCCTGGTGATGGTCTGCCTTTACACCGATGTGTTTTTCTAAGCCTTCTGTTTCTTGTGGTTGGGATGATTACAAGTTCTCCCTGTTGTTTGAAATAAGTCCATCTGCTAACTGAATAATACCTTCAGTGTCCTCCACGGTAAAAATTAATGCAAAAGATTTATTTAGCATATCAGTCATTTCATTGTTTCCTATTATCAATTCACCAGCCTTGTTCTCTAAAGGGCCCACATCTACCTTAGTTACCCTATTTATATATCTATAGAAACACTTGCTGTTTGATATTGCAAACTTTTCTCTCAAAATCAACTTTTGTTTTCACTTGAGCTTTTTTTTTGTTTTTTTTTGGGGCTTGATCCTAAAAGCCTCCAGTCCTCAGGTGTAACACCTGCCCTTGCCACTTTGTGTACCCTACTTTTTGAATTAATATTATCCTTGTCCTCCTCTGTTAACCAAAGATCATGCCAGTTATGTCATTGAATCTCTCTTTCTAACTAGAATAAATCCCTGCTGAATATTTTGGGTTAGCTATTTGAATTTATGTCCCCGTTCATTTGCTGACATGTCTGTTAGCTTATTTACCCAGTTCAGCATACATAACTCCACCTTTGTGCCATTATAATTGTTCTTATTTAAGTTGAAAACAGTACAGTAGTTTAGATTCTGTGATGTTTACCTTCAAACTGCATCTGGAATTCTTTCATATTGTGGTCATAGCCTCAGAGAGGATTTTTAACCAGATCTCTTTTCAATCCTTTCTCATTACTCGTGAACAAATCTAATATGGCCTATTTCTGGGTTGGTTGTATAAAATACTGTTCTATGAATCAATCTATGATACACTACGAATTCTTCTACATACCCTTGCTAGTTGAGTTTGTCCAGTCAATAAGTAAATTAAAATCTCCCTGGACATGACAACACACACAAAATACTGGAGGAAATCAACAGGCCAGGCAGCATCTGTGGGGGAAAAAAAGTACAGTCAGCGTTTCAGACCAGGACCCTTTGGCAGGACAATTGCAGTTCCCTTCAAGCGTTACCCAGATATTTCAACATTTATGTTCCATACTATAAAGAAGTCACATTTCAGAGCTTTATAAACTACACCCACCTGTGTTTGCTGTGCTATTCATATTTCAGAGTAAAACGTGATTGCAACTAAAATAGTGTGGATCTCTTTGACCCAGGCCATATGCTAAGAAGAACAAAGAGACACTGATATCTGCTCTTAAATAATGAAATCGTTCATGACTCCTGGAAATTTGTTGGGACCAGTCTAGATTATCAAATGATTGTGCCAATAGTTCACATATGATCTTCTGTATATACTTTTGGATAAATGGAAAAATTGCCATCAGCTTTAGTTGCCTTAATTCTACCTAAGAAAGTTACAGTAATTCTTCCCATTGAAGCAATTAGCATCTGGACTGGACTTCAAGTTCAAAGGATGAAGCAATCTTCCCAGTACTTACTTCAGTTATCTTTGATTCTTTTTGCTTTTATTTTTTTGGTATATACAAACTTGGGCAGTTGTGTTAAGTTAATTTTTTTCATATTTTAGCTGAATTTCCCCACAAAGCCTGCTTAGCTATTTATCCACAAGTTCCGGATATTTACAAGTTTTCCTTGACAGTTCACTGCTTTAAAAATGTATATTCTGCATTACTGCAAATACTTCAGACTAGCAGCATTTTGGTGTTCCTTATTTCTGATGAAAAATAGCACAGGAATATTTTAGGATATGTCTATCCAAATGAAATGGAAAGATGAATTGTTGCTAGAAGATATTTTCCCATATGGAGATTGGTTATCCAGTTAAATCTCATTTGATGGCCATGCCATATTGTTCTGCTGTCTTTCTAATTTGACTACTGTAATGGAAATCAAGTTTCAAGGGAGTTTCTGTTTAGGTAAAGACCTTTGCAACCCACAAGGCATACCTTAGTTGTTTACCAATTGTTGCCTAATATGACACAAAACTGTAGGGATGTTTATTTTGGAGCAGATGAATCACTTGTGAATAAAAAGCAACATGGGTACATCTAAAAGTGCACATCTTGCTACACTTAGCATTTTTTGACTTATTTTAACAGGTTTAAAAACTATTGTGTTTGTTTTTTTTTTGACAAATCACAACCTGTATTATATAGACAAGCTACTAAGGAATGCACAGAGCTAAAAAGAAAGTCTCGGGCCCTTAAAAGCCTCATAGTTAAAATGCTCAAAGTTCAATTGAGTCCCCATTCGGTTTACTTAAATTTCTCACTTAATGTACAGAGCTTATCTTAAAGTTCCTAATGCTGTCTATCTCTTCCACTTTTCTGAATGGTCCAGTCCAAATCTTCACCACCCTCTTTCCCGAGTTGCTGTCTATGTCCTATCAGAGCCAGGGTGAGTCATTTCCCAGAGGGTTCAATTTAACATCGTGAAATGCTTCAATAAGCTCCATTCTCAATCTTCCATTATTTGAATGACTTCAGCACTTCTGGTCTTTTAACTCAACTTATTTATTACCCATATCCTTTGGTATATTAAAAAACTGAAGTAGAAACTGTTTCCATTGGCAGAACAGTTGGTAATCACAAAATGTAGGACTAAAGGTGATTTTGCCAAAAGAAACAGATGTGAGAGAAAAATAAATTTACAGAGTTATGATCTGGAATGCATTTCCTTACCTGAAAGGACAACGGGAACAACTTCAGAAATAAGTTTTAAAACTGAACTGGATAAGTACTTGAGAAGGAGAATGTGACAGGGCAATAGGAAAAGGCTAGAAAGTGGGACAAATTTTATAGCCTATTCTTGGATTGGGCATAAGCAGAATAGCTCAGGAACTCCTGTTTAGCATCAATGTATGAAGGGTACCTGTCCTTTAATTTGACAATTTAAGATGGGCTAAATTACATCAATATCTATCTATTATGATCACACAAACCAACGTCCTACTTCCTTTACCTAATGTTTCACCACAGATCTGATTTTGATCACCCATTAATTAACCCAATTAGAGATAAAATTAAAGATTAGCTTTATCTGTCACAAGTACAACCCACAGATAATCTCAACTTCTATTCTCTACCTAGAGCTCCTCATTTTTTCCCATCTATGCCTCAGAAAGGTTGTCAGCTGCACCTTGTGAAGCGTAAATCCTTATCCTTTTAGATTTTACATAATGCTGAAAAGAAGTCCTTGAAACTCAGAAATCTTCCAATTTATGTTGAATTCTTGAGGTTCAAATGTAGGCAGAAGACCTCCAGAATACCCACAACCTGTACTACACAGACTGAGAGCCTTTGTCCTACAGTTTCTAGGTTTGTACACTTGATGGAAAAAATAAATCAATTCTTTCAATGATCCCTCAGTTCACTATCTGCGCTGGGCCAATTTCAGAGCAGATAAACTTGTAGCTTTCTTTTCCTGTAGCTGTAGCTTCAGCTTCCTTGTGATGTTTAAGATGACAATATTTTCCACAAAACGTACATGTACTGTGTAATTGTACGTTAATTAGGTTAAAGTAACTTCAAACTTGACCTTTCTAGATAGTGCCAGCCTGAACTTTCACCATGATCACCAAAGGATAGTAAGGGATAAAATTGGTCCTCTTGAAGATTAGAGTGGTCAGTTATGTATGGAATCAAAAGAAATGGGGGAGATATTAAATGGGTTTTTTGCATCTGTATTTATTAAGGAAACTGGCATGGAGTCTATGGAAATAAGGCAAACAGGTAGTGAGGTCATGGAACCTATACAGATTGAAGAGGAGGAGGTGCTTGCTGTCTTGAGGCAAATCAGAGTAGATAAATCCCCAGGACCTGACAGGGTATTCCCTCAGACCTGGAAAGAGACTAGTGTTGAAATTGCAGGGTCCCTGGAAGATATATTTTAAATGTTGGTATCTACGGGTGAGGTGCCGGAGGATTGGAGGATAGTTCATGTTGTTCCATTGTTTAAAAAAGGCTCTGTAAGTAATCCAGGAAATTATAGGCCGATAAGTTTGATGCCAGTAGTAGGTAAGTTATTGGAAGGAGTACTAAGAGATAGGGTCTATAAGTCTTTGGATAGACAGGGACTTATTAGGGAGAGTCAACATGGCTTTGTGTGTGGTAGGTCATGTTTAACCAATCTATTAGAGTTTTTCAAGGAGGTTATAAGGAAAGTGGATGAAGGGAAGGCAGTGGATGTTGCCTACATGGACTTCAGTAAGGCATTTGACAAGGTCCCGCATGGGAGGTTAGTTAGGAAGGTTCAGTCACTAGGTATACATGGTGAGGTAGTTAATTGGATTAGACATTGGCTCAGTGGGAGAAGCCAGAGAGTGGTAGTGGAGGATTGCTTCTCTGAGTGGAGGCCTGTGACTAGTGGTGTGCCACAGGGATCGGTGCTGGGTCCATTGTTATTTGCCATCTATATCAATGGTCTGGATGATAATATGGTAATTTGGATCAGCAAATTTGCTGATGATACAAAGTTTGGAGGTGTCATGGAGAGTGAGGAAGGTTTTCAAAGCTTGCAGTTGGATGTGGACCAGCTGGAAAAATAGGCTGAAAATTGGCAGATGGAGTTTAATGCAGACAAGTGTGAGATATTGCATTTTGGAAGGACAAACCAAGGTAGAACATACAAGGTAAATGGTAGGACACTGAGGAGTGCTGTAGAACAGAGGGATCTGGGGATACAGATACAAAATTCCCTAAAAGTGGCATCACAAATAGATAGGGTCATAAAGAGAGCTTTTGGTACATTGGCCTTTATAAATCAAAGTATTGAGTATAAGGGTTGAAATGTTATGGTGAGGTTTTATAAGACATTGGTGAGGCCGAACTTGGAGTATTGTGAACAGTTTTGGTCACCTAATTACAGGAAGGATATTAATAAGGTTGAAAGAGTGCAGCGAAGATTTACAAGAATGTTTCCGGAACTTGAGAAACTGAGTTACAGAGAAAGGTTGAATAGGTTAGGACTTTATTCCCTGGAGCGTAGAAGAATAAGGGGAGATTTAATAGAGGTATATAAAATTATGATGGGTATAGATAGAGTGAATGCAAGCAGGCTTTTTCCACTGAAGCTAGGGGGGGAAAAAACCAGAGGACGTAGGTTAATGGTGAAGGGGGGATACGTTTAAAGGGAGCATTAGCAGAGGCTTCTTCACACAGAGAGTGGTAGGAGTGTGGAATGAGCTGCCAGATGAAGTGGTAAATGCGGGCTCACTTTTAACATTTAAGAAAAACTTGGACAGATACAGGATGATAGGGGTATGGAGGGATATGGTCCAGGTGCAGGTCAGTGAGACTAGGCAGAAAAATGGTTTGGCACAGCCAAGAAGGGCCGATGGGCCTGTTTCTGCGCTGTAATGTTCTATGGTTCTATCAAACATCTACCCATAATGGTTCTTTTTTTTGCTCACTCTTCCCTTGCATTTCACAGATGTTAAGAAATGCTATTTTTATAATTGAAACCAATCTTGCTGTGGAAACTTCACAGTAAATATCTTGAACTAATTTGCGCAAAGCATCTTCCAGTACATTTTTGGTCTTGCCTCCCAATTCCCTCACCCCCAGAAGATTCAATGATTACATGCCCATTTTTTTCAGTTTGTGTTTTTATAAGATAAATGAGGAGAAAAGAGGTTCACTAGTAAAACTATTGCTAACCAGAGGATATGGCTTTAGGATAGTTAACAAAAGAGCCAGGAAAGGTGAAGATAATATCTGCAAGTCATTATAATTTGGAGTGGCCTGAAAGTGAGGTGAAGTAGATTCAGGCACAGCTTTCTATAAGGAAATTGATGAAAACTGAAAAGCAAGGATTTGTTGGGAGTACTAGTGAAGAAAAAGGAAGTAGGACTAAAGGTTTGTGTCATTCAAAGTGATGGAAACAGGCATGAAGAACAAATATCTATGCTGTTGCTTTTTATCTGTTAATTGGACAAAGCAATATGTGAAGTTTTAGAATTTTCAATAGGTTACTTCCCTGCCATTCCCATCTGTTCACAACTAATACTTAATTGCAAAGTATTAGGGAGAAATCTCACCATTTATTGGCAGTTCATACTCCCTAGTTTACAAGTGTTCCCGATAGATATTTGAACCTGAATGTCTTTTATAATCCAACCTTTCAACTGCAAAGTTTTGTCATTTCATTATTTTCTATCTTGGAACTACATTTTTTTCATTATCAGGATTGGTCCAATTATTCCTACTATAGTTATATCTCACAACTCTTGTCTTTTGCAGTCCTGTACCTGCTCAGAAAATGGAGTCTTCAATATTTGGCCATGTATAAGAGAATTACAGCCTTTAAGTAAAGTTATGCAGAATGTCACTCATTGCTATGTGAAAAAAATCTTTTTTTAAAAATTAATCAAATTTCACTGCTAGTTTGGATCCTTAGGAAGGGGGTCCTTTAAAAATGGTTGCTGTGAGTATATTCTTCAAAATATATAGCTGATATTTTTCACTATATAATTTGGTCACTATTCCAAGGTGTTTGTATTAAAAGTAGTTCCATATTGATGAAATATTTTACTTTAGATTTGTGTACTGTGTATGTATAAGGCTTTAATTCATTGTGCAGTACTTTCTTAGATTTGTTTTTATTTACGCCTTCCTTAAAAAGCTGCATGTTAAAATGTTATTAAGGTAATTTAGTCTCTGTGTCAGCTGAACCTCAAGCAGGTAAGTTCTTTTCTTGACCTTTAAAAGCTCGACTACGGTCAATTCTGCAACAATTCACATTACAGTTGATTATTATTCAATGAATTTAGTATAGGGAAACCTTTGCCTTAATGCGCATATATTGCTATTTTTAATTTGTAATTACAACACACCTAGGTTGTGGTAAATAGGTTCCTAATTCTACAATTAATTTGTATTGGTTTATTATTGTCCCATGTACCATGATACAATGAAAGGTTTGCCTTGCATACCATTTATACAGATCAAATTATTATGCAATGCTTTGAGGTAGAATAAGGTAAAACAATAACAAAGCAGATAAAGTTTAAGATTCAGATTTGTGCAACAGCTTACCGGTAGCTCAGAAGGCAAGAAGTGTGACTAAAAATATTACTAGTAACACTTCTTCTGAAGTAAATTGCTGGTGAGCCGTGCTGGTCTATCGCAAAGCTGAAACACATGCTCAAGACAGGGTTGTAGATGGAGTCCATATTGCTGTCCCTGTTGGAGTGAACGATTTGGAGAGGAGTCGATGCAGAAGAGTTTCGGTGCCCATCCACCTAACCTGGGTGTGAGGTTAGATTGCTCCAAACTAAGCCGATTTGGTGAGATCAAGAATGTCCAAGGGCCATGTGGCCCAGGTGAGTCACTGTGCCGGGGCCTGGGTCCTAGAGCAAGGCACTACCTGGACAACTTAACTGCCAGCCCAGATAGACCAGAAAGCCCGAGTGTCAGGACTGAAGGCAAGGGTCGGACTGATTTTGCTTGCTCTTTTGCGATATGCATTCCTCTCTCCAGCAGCTGTCGTCTCTGTGAGTTTCACGGCATTTTTGCCCTACTAATATGATGTACCGAGATCGAGGTTTGGGCTGACTCTGGCTCCTCCAGGGAGCAGATCTAAGGACAGTCTGGTTTGGAACACTGCTTCTATTGTTTGTGTGATGTGTCTCTTTTTCCCTTCTTTTATGGTCTTTTTTAAATTTGGTTCTTCATGTTTCTTACTTTGTTGCTGCCTGTAAGCAAAAAAAATTTCAAGGTGAAAGATTTCTACATTCTTTGATAATAAATGTACTTGAATCTTGAATCAAAACACAGTGAAATGCACTGTTTGTATTAACAACCATTACAACCAAGGGGTGTTCCGAGGGCATCCTGCAATTGTTTCACACATTTCAGTGTCAACATAACATGCCCACAGTGCTTGACACAACTGCACAGAACACAACAAGCAAGAAAACAACAACAGAAAACAAGCCCATTTCCAGTCCCACCCACCCACACAATTGGACAGTCCTCCAGCCTCCAGGCTTCAGTCATCATACTTTGGATTGTCCTTTACACTCCAATCTTCAGTATCAACTGATGACGAGGTGCCAAATTCCAGGCTCAAGATTGGGAACATCAACTGACCAACTCTCATGCCTTCTGCTCGTGTGGACTTCAAGCACAGCTTGGTGACCTGGACTGAGGATGTCCTTTGTCACCCACCCATGTTGCTGGACTGTATAAAAGCTACATAGAAAGCACAATGCAGGTAAACGATAAAGTGCATGATCAAAATGACATATATTGTGAGATCAAGAGTCCATCTTATCATATAAGAGGTCCTTTGAAGAGTGATAATAGCAGGATAGAAGCTACAATGAGCCTGGTGGTAAATGTTTTCAGGGTTTTGTATCTTTTCCCCAGTGGGACATGTCTGGGTTGGGTGGGGTCTTTGATTATGCTGACTACCTTGAGTCAAAAGTATAGACAGAATCCACAGATGGGAGGCTAAGCTTCATCCTCAACTCCCTGCAGTTTCTTGTGGCCATGTGCAGAGTAGTTGCAATACCAAATCAGGCAAAGCGGGAATGAACTTTCTGTTAATGCAACCATTGATTATCAGTAATAAGAAGTGAAATACACAGGAGACCAAATGGAATATGTAGGGAAAGGAAACAAATTAACTTTTTTTTATAAGACATCATACAAAATGCAGCAACGTAATGGCTCTTGGGTTTAGAAGTAATAGATAGCGAATTAGTTAAAGACAGAAAACTGAATATGAATGTATGAATGAATTGTCTTTTAAGTTGTCAGACTTCTGTTAATGGACTGCCAGAGGATAGATATTGGCTCCTCAGCTGTTCACAATTTATATTAATGACATATGTGAAAAGTTGGGGAGTAATGTATTCCAGTTTGCTAATGAAACAATGCAAAGAAGGAAATTAAATAGTGAAAAGGGAGCAATAAGTCTTCAGGGGAGCTTGTCAAATTTGGCAAGGGGGTGTCAAATGGAGTATAATGTGGAAAAATGTGAGGATATTTTATTATGGTTCTTCTCATCATTAAGTAAATATTGGTATATAGAGGGATCTGGGTGTGTTGGTTCGTGAAATGCAGAAAGTAATCTTTATGTATAGCAAGCAATAAAGAGGACAAATAGTCTTTTGATATTTACTGCAAAGAAGACTTGCTGAGATTTTATAAGGCGATGGTCCAAGCAAATCTGAAGTAATGTATAGGGGCTTCACAATGGCACAGCTTATACAGTTCCTGCTTCACAGCTTCATTCCTGACCTTCAATGCTGTCTGTGTGGAGTCTGCACATTCTCCCTGTGGCCATGTGGGCATCCTCTGGGAGCTCACCATACCTCCTAGATCTCAAAGTATGCTGATTGTTGGCCACTTCAGTGTGAAGATGAGTGGTGCAATCTGGAGAAAATTGATGGAAATTTAGGCAGAATAAAGTGGGACTGGTGTCGGTGATTGGTGTAGACTTGGTCTGCCAAAGGGTCATTTTTGAGTTTACTGTCGTTCAACCACACACATAGAGACATGAAACAAAATGTCATTCCTCTGGGGCCAAGGTGCATTACACAGATCGTATAGTCACATACAGCACATATACAGTAGTTGCAATCCAGCACATACAGTCAAAAAATAATAATAGCTCAAGTCCCTGAGTGGTGGGCCTGAAAACTGACTGGTTGACATAAAGCATGCTGTGTAGCACTATGACTCCATATTCAATTTTAGTCTGCACTGGAATAATGTGCGCAGTTCTGGTCACTGTGTAATTGGAAGGATGTGATGAAACGAGAGAAGATGCAGAACAGTTAGACAAAAATGTTGCTGGGATTGGAAGGCTTGAGTTATAATGAGAGACTGGAAAGTTGTGCCTACTTTCCATGGATCAAAGGAGGCTGAGGGGTAACATTACAGAGGTTTATAAAATCATAAGGCACTTAGATAAAATGAATGGTCATAGATATTTTTTCTCCGGTGTAGAAGAGTCTAAAACTAGATGGCATAATTTAAAATGATAGGGGAAAGCTTTAAAGGGAAACTGAGTGGCAAGATTTTCACAGAAGGTGGATGGTATATGAAATGAGCAGAGGAAAGTGGTGGGTGTGGGTACAACAAGGATGCCTAAAGGACATTTGGGTAGGTTTGTATAGGAATGGTTTCAAAGGATATGGGCCTAATGCAGGTGAATGGGGGATAGCTCAAGAAGGCACTTTGGTCAGTATAGACAAGATGAGCTGAGGGCTCATTTCTGTGCTGTAAAATTGAGGGTTCAACTAAGAGTCACCATGTTAGGAAAAGGATTTTAGATTTGAACTTATGTTGTGCGGGGGTCTGTTAACCCTTAGATTTCAGAGATTTTATGATACCTGCCAATTGGAATACAGGGATTGGACCTGAGGCAGAGGACCAGTCCAATCTCACTGAATCTCAATTTCCTTCTACTTCTTAATTATACAGATCAATGGCCTTTCATCAGTACTAGAAAACCTTAAAGACTAAAGAGCACAAATTGGTAAAGAGAGTTGATTGACATGGAAGCATCTGGACAATTGAAATCAGAATGATAGCTACTGTAAACCCAAAAAATGATTTGGATTTAACTAAAACCTCCCTACAAACTTTTATAGTGTGTACATAATATCTATGGAGATCTGGGAATAATTACCAAGCAGTAGTCTAATTGAAGGGTTGATGTGATGTTCATGAACTGCATGAGGTTTGCACTTAGGCTTAATGACATCAATTTAACCCCATAATTAGATTATAGTCTTATAATCATTCCCAGGTATCCATTATTTTGAAATTATTTTGCCAGAGTTGGGTTTCTGTTGGAAGTGAGTTTTGGACACTGAATGCAGCTGTGCTTTAACCAGAACATATGTAGGCTGCAAAGGCTGTGTGCAGCCTGTTCGATCTATAAATAGTATTTTTCTTGGTTCAATCCATTAAGGGTTTGAATGTAGGAATTTCAATTACTATAGGTGTAACATGAACCGGGTTCCCATTTACTCGTCTTCAATGAAGATATTGCCTTGGTACGTGCATGGATACCAGTCTTTTTATATCATCATTAGACCAATATTTTTACATTTACAACCTATTGGAGTGGAAAGACTCATAGTTGAGACCCTCTCTGTTTAATGTAGAGTGAAGAGTATCTGAACTGGATGTATCACAGCCTGGTATGGAAACACCAAAGCCCTTAAATGGAAAAGACGAAGTGGGGGAGTCAGCCAGTCCAACATAAGAAAAGCCCTCCCCACCATTGAACACATCTACAAGGAAACAGTCTGCATTATCGAGGACACCCCACCATCAAGGCCATGCTCTCTTCTTGCTGCAGCCGTAGGGAAGGAGGTACAGGAGCGTTAGGTCCCAAGCCACCAGGTTGAAGAACAGTTATTACTCTTCAACCATCAGGCTCCCAAACCAGCATGGATAACTTCACCTCAACACTGAACTGATTCCTCAACCTATGGACTGACTTTCAAGGACTTTACAACTCATGTTTTCAATATTATTTACTTATTTATTATTTATTATTGGTGGTTGTATTTGCAGTTTGTCTTTTGCATGTTGGTTGTGTGTGTGTGTAGTTTTTCATTGGTTCTATTTTATTTCTTTGTTCTACTATGAATGCCCACAAGAAGATGGATCTCAGGATAGTAAATGTACAGTGGCATCGGCGTACTTTGATAATAAATTTACTTTAAACTTTTCAACTTTGAAAACTCAGTATAGTGACAGCCATGGTTCGGTATTAACACACTCTGTCTGAGTCTACAAGCTTGTGGGGTAAGGTCCCACTGACTTTGTGGAGCAATGGAAATTAGTTTGCTAGATTAGCATAGTATTGCCAGACTCATGGGTTTGATCTCTCTTGTGCAAGTTCAGAAATTCAAATTCAGTAAATAAATATTCATTTTAAAACCTATATGTCTCTCTAATCACCCAAGGGAAAAAAAAATCTGCTATTCTTAGCTGGCTAGCATACATATAACTCTATAACCACAGCCAAACAGTTGACCCTTAATTCCCTTCTGAGAAGTCATATCAAGCAGAAGTACAAAAAATAAAATGCTATAGTAAGAACAAAATCAGATGAAACATTTAGAGAAATCTCAACTCAATCTTGTGCATATTGGAGATGTGATATACACTTGTCAAAAGCTGTCATATGTAAGAGTACTGCTTTTCAGCTAATGCACAGGTCACAATTGCTGAGTATCAAGTCTCAGCAAAAGAAAGATTCATCAGAAATTGTCATTAAGAGCCCAGGAAGACTTCAGTCATGATTCAGGATGCCATGCAACCTCATAGCATCAAGTGAGATGTGGACAGGAAAGAATCAGCCCTTCTTCATACTAAGGGCCATATGGAACAAACCCTGATGGTAGTTAATAGAATCTGCATGCCGGTTATGCTGCAGCAAACAAGATGTTCATTGTACCTGTACCTCACTGTACTTGTACATAGGACAACAAACTCAATTTGACTTGTCCTTTGGGTGGTGAACCTCAATGGCCACCAATGACCAAATTGATTGAGTGTTCTAGGACATTGTTGCCATACTGAGCATGTGAAAGCTAAAGAGTCCATATATTTGAACTTAATCTTGATTAAGGATGCTTAATGTTTGTGCTGAATGCAAGTAGAAGAATTGTTCAATTTGATTGGTTGATTGGTTCAATGAAGTTTTATCATCCAATGGCTTTGAGTGATCTATTTAGGTTTTGAATTTGTCATCTGTTGGCTGTTCATCTTGAGAACAGCTAAATAGATAAAACAGTAAATAATCTATATATACCATTTGAGATCAGGTCTCTTGACTGTTTGATGCGTTTTAGCCCATACAGTAAAAAGGACTGGGTGGAACAAATTTTGCCAAATGTATTCAGGAAAGTTTCCTTTATCAATATGTAGAGGTCCTAATTGAGGGATATTGAGACTTTGATAAAGAAAAATGAGGAACATAAGCAGTTAAGATCAAGTGAGGTACCTGAAAAATGCAAGAGATCACTTAGGAAAAAAAATCAGCAGGGCTAAAAGAAAACATGACATTGCTTTTACAGACTATGTGAAGAGAAGCCCAAAGGCTTCTATAGTTATATTACATCAAAATAATAGCAAGGGACAAAATTGGCCCTCTTGAAAAGCAGCATAGCCATCTATGCTTGGGGTCGAAAGAGATGCAGGGGATCTCAAATACATTTTGAGCATCTGTATTTTCTTGGGAGATAGACACAGAATCTACTGAATTGAAGAATAAGAGTTGTGAAGGCATGGACCATATCTGGACGATGCAAAAGGATGTGCTTGCTATCTTGAGGCAAATTAGCATGGATAAATCTTCAGGGCCTGACAGGGTATTCCCTCGGATCTTGTGGGAGCCTAGTGAAGAAATCTTGTGAAAGGGCCTTGATAGAAATATTTTAAAAGTCCTTAACCATAGAGAAGTGCCAGAGGACTGGAAGATAGCTAATGTTGTTTGGTTGTTTAAGAAAGGGTCTAAGAATCAACAAGGAAACTATAGGTTGGTGAACCTGATATCAGTCATGAGTAAATTATTGGAAGGTAATTTAAGGGACAGTATATATAAGTATTTGGATAGATAAAGATCGATTAGGGTGATCAACATGGCTCTGTGTGTGTCAGGTCATGTCTAACCAATTTTATAGAAATTTTCCAAGTGGTTGCCAAGAAGATTGATAAGGGAAGGAGGTGGATGTTGTTTACATGGACTTTAGCGGAGCTCTGACAAACACCTGCACAGTAGGCTGATCCAGAAAGTTAGTTGCTTAGCATTCAGGATGAAGAAGTCAATTGGATTCAAGGTTGGTTTAGTGGAAGAAACTAGAGAATGGTATTAAATAATTGTCACTCTGACAGGAGGTCTCTGACTAGTGGTGTAGTGCAGGGGTTGTTGTTGTTTATCATCTATATAAACAATTTGGATGATAATGAGAATGACATGAAGACTGGGGGTGTAGTAGCCAGTGAGGAAGGCTGTCAAAGCTTGTAGCCGCATCTGGACCAGCTGGGGAAATGGGCTGAAAAATGGCAGGTGGAATTTAATGCAGATAAGTGCAAGGTGTTGCACTTAGGGTGAACAAACAGAATGAGACTTATACAGTAAATGGTAGGAGACTGAAGTGTGCGGAAGAAGAGGGACTTAGGAATATAGATCCATGATTCCTTGGAAGTGGCATCACAGATAGATAGGATCATAGAGCTTTAGGCATATGGCCCTTAGTAAATCAGAGTACATACAAGCATTGGAATGTTATGTTGAAGAAGATGGTGTAGTTTAATTTAGACTATTGTGTGCAGTTCTGGTTACCTACCTACAAGAAACATATCAATAGATTTGAAAGAGCGCAGAGAATACTTTCATGGGCATTGCTGGGACTTGAGGACCTGAGTTACAGAGATATGTTAATTAGTTAGATTTTATTCCCTGGAGCACAGGATAATAAGGGGAGATCTTATAGAGGTGTGCATAATAATGAGAGGTATAGGTAGGTTGAAAGTACATAGGCTTTTTCCCTTCAGGCTGGGTGAGCCTAGAACTAGAGGTCATAGGTTTAATGTGAAAAGGAAATCTGAGGGGGATCTGAGGGGGTGCAAATATGGAATGAGATGCCAGTGAAAATGGTAGATGAGGTTCAATTGTAACATTTAAGAAGAATTTGGATAGGTACATGGATGAAAGAGATATGAAGAGCTATGTTGGTCTACCTTATCTGTGCCCTTTGTGATGTTACATATCTCTTCCGGTTATTTCTCAGCCTTCTTTGCTCCAGAGAAAATAAGCTCAGCCTGTCCAAAGAGTTAAAAGTTTTTGCAACATTTTAATGTGGTTTTGGCTGGAGTATTGTGCCCAATTCTGCTTACCATCTTGTATGAAGAATGTGAGGTATTAGAAAGGGTCCAGTAAAGAATTATGAAGATGGCTCCCAGGATGATGAAGGATAGATTAGAGAGAAAATACTGATAAGAGATTTGATAGAATTACATAAAGTGATGAGGGATCTAGATAGAGAGCAGAATAAAGGATTAGAGATCACATATAAAACAAAGAGGAAAAGGATGAAGAGTGACATGAGGATTTTTTTTGTGTGCAGATTGTATTTGGAATCTGAATTGAGTTGCCTGCAGCTGTGGCAGAGGCTGGTTTCACTGTAACCTTTAATAAGGAAATAGATAAGTATATTATGAGGGAATGCTTGCCAGGCTACAGAGAAGGAGCTGGTGAGTGGAACTGGACTGTTAGTTTAATAGAGGATTCACATCAATTTGAACCATATGGTCTTTTTCTGTGCCATAACCATTCTATAATTCCACAATATGATGAACCTAACCCCAGGGGTTCAATGAGAGACAAATCATAAACACGAGAAATTCTGCCAATGCTGGGAATCCAAAGCAACACACACAAACTGCTGGAGGAGCTCAGCAGGTCAGGCAGCGTCCACAGAAATGAATGAACAGTTAATGTTTTCGACTGAGATTCTTCTTCTGGACTGAGAAGGAAAGGGGAAGATGCCAGAATAAAGAGGTGAGGGGAGGGGAAGGAGGATAGCTAGAAGCTGATAGGTGAAGTCAGGAGGGCCGAAATGGTAGAGGAATGAAACTGATAGGAGAGGAGAATGGACCATAGGACCAAGGAAAGGAAGAGGAGGTCCAGGGGGTGACAATGAAAGACAACAAGTTTGAGCAAAAATATTATTATTTGGTTTCCAATATGAGAAAAGAAGCAGCTTCTTCCTCTCTGCCATTCAATTCCTAAATGCACATTGAATCTTTGGCTAGTACCTCACTTTTTTTTAATATACAGTATTTCTGTTTTTGCACTTTAAAAAAATCTATTCAGTATATGTAATTGATTTACTTGTTTATTTATTATTATTACTTTGTTTTTTATTATTTTATTTATTATTATTTTTCCCTCTCTGCTAGATTATGTATTGCATTGAACTGTTGCTGCTAAGTTAACAAATTTCACATCCCATGCCAGTGTTAATAAACCTGATTCTGATTCTGATACTTTAAAAAATCTTATCTTGTAAGTATCTGCTGGGGCCTGACTTACTGTGGTAATATGAAATCATAGCAAAAGTGCAAACAACATCACCAGCCAATTCTTTAAAGATGAGAATGTGAGCACTAGTTATAGAAAAGAATACAAAATTGCACCAACAGATAGATCTTGGACGAATACATTTGAGACCAATGACCACAATTCATCCAATAATGGATGGCCCTGCACAGTTTAACATCTGGTGAGAGGAATAGCCTCTCTTCAGTGATACTGAAGCTCAGCACCTGATTGATAAATACAAGACTGAATCATTTACGTTTTCAACTAGTAACTTATTATCCATCTCATTCTTACCATCATAAAAAGTCAGTTTTGAGTAAATTCACATTATTTCTGCATGATCCTAAAAAGTTCCAAGAGCAGTGGATACGGCGTGGCTGTGGGACCACATAACATTAGGCTGTAGTGTTGAAGACTTCCACTAAAGAATTATCTGCATCTCCAGTTATTCCTACCTAACAATATATAGGAGTCTATCTTACTGTGCAGGATACTGTCCAATATGTCCAGTCCATAACAGCAAGCAAAGCTCTGTATATTTACCCTCAATCAATAGTAGGTTGATGGACAAATCTATCATCACATCCTGGACATTAATTTGATCACCAATGATCAATTTAGGTTTAATCAGATCCAGTCAGCTGCAGACCTCAGTTTTTATATGAGGGGAAAAAAGGCAAATTAAGAGTGATTGTTAGTGACAGCAAGCCTGCATTTGTTTGATCATGGTATCAAGGAGCTTCAATGGAATTGAATTTAATGCGAGGCATGGTTGTTGGATATGATTACTCTCAGCTCTAGAATCTTGATGCAGAGTTCCATAGGGCAGTGTTGCTATGCTTAGCCATCCTCAGCTGCTTCATCAGTAATCCTTCCTGCGTTGAATCACAAACAGAGGTATCACGTCACTTCAACCTACTCATTACTCCTCAGCAATCGGAGCAGTCCATGCCAGTTAAATCCCAGAGAGACGCAATCTCTTTCAAGAGAAAATTGACCAGTTATTCAATATCCTTTGCCATTAACATTTCAGGATCAGAAACATAACTAAATCAGTTGCTTAAATATTGTGACAATAGAAGCAGGTCAGATGTTACAAGTGACTCACCTCCTGACTCCCCAAGGCCTTTTGACCATCTAAGGTGCACAACTTACGAAAATGTTACAATGCCAACAACCTTCAAGAAGTGCAACAACATCCCAGTGAAAGCAGATGAGTGGACTGACTCCAGTCTGAGCACCCTAAACATTTACACTCTCCTTGAAGTGAGCCATCTGATAGCATGTACCATCTATAAAATTTATTGCAATTTACAAGGGATCTTCAATAGTACCTTAAAAATCGAAACCATCTAGGATTATGGCAGTAGGTGAATAGAAATGCAGCCTGGAACAAAGTTCACTTCCAAGTCATATACTGTATATGATAATATTTTGTCTTTCTTCTTTGCCATTGGGTCTAACTTTTGGAAATGCCTGCCATGGGAGAATTTTACACAGCACTACAAGGAGGGGATTCAGCACTATCCGTTCAAGGGGAACAAGATATGAAGAATATATTTTAACCTTGCCAATGATCACAGCATTTCTTAAATGTAAGTTTTTTTTATTACCAATGTAATCCCAGTGTAAACATGTAAAAAAAAAAGTCCCATACATGATGCAGCAGTGTAGTGGTTAATGTAACACTATTACAGAGCCAGTGACCTGGGTTCAATTCCACCATTGTATGTTCTCCCCATGACTGTGACGGCTTCCTTCACAAGCTTGGGTTTTGTTCCACATTACAAAGGTGTGTGATTTAGTACTTCAGTTGGTCACATGGGTGTAATTGGTGGCATATGCTTCTTGGGCTGGAAAGGCCTGTTACCATGAACTATGTCTAAAAACAATTTTTTTTAAATGACACATATTCATTTTGAGCCAATAACTTGTGTATTTACCAGAAATGGTCAGCCTAAAGTCTAGGAAAACACCATGACAGGAAACCAAAGGAAAGTGTTTTATTCATACACAGAGCAATAAAGCTATGCCAAGTGTTAGACTGACAGCTGGGAGAGAATATAAAATCACAAATACTTGGAATCCGAAGTGGAAACTGATGAAATTGTTAACCATGGCAAGGAAAACAGCAGGATGGTTGTTCCTGATCATGGCTCAGATGGTGAATTGTTTTCTTCCTACAGTCTCTGTCTTTTGTTTTATTTATTGATAGTAAAATTCATTACATCGGAATGTGAAATAACAAGAATTCTTTTTTTAAGCTCAGACTGTTGCACTACAAGACTGCAATGATGTACAATAGCACAGTGATTAAATTACTGGACTATTCATCTGGAAACTGGAGTTTGGAACCTATTTAACAGCAGGGGAATTCCAATTCAATTATCCAAATTGGAAATTAATAAGTTAGTATCAGTAACCATGAAACTACCAAAGTGTCATAAAATTTTAACTGAATGACTGCTGTTCTTCAGAGAAGGAAATCACTACATTTACCCACTTTGTTTTACATGCAAGCCCAGGGCACATCAATGTTCACCTTTTCTTCTTTGGCAGTTCATTGGCACAACTGGCATCATCTCCAGTTCTGGGACTGTAAGGTGACTGATAACATTTGATCATATTTGATCATAGGTAGGCAGGAACTGCTTGGTGGGGTGGATTGTGTATGCAATAGGGTGGGTGATCTGCTCCTACAGCTATTTTTAGTGGGTTTCTATCAGCTCCTGACAAATATGCTCGAGGTTCTTAATGCATCTTCTCCATTTTCAGTGCTCATAGGTTTGGGATTCTCACAACTGCTGAGAATGCTACATTTTTTCTTCTGTCTTCCTTGTATTCTCATGGTTTGATTGAGGTCAAATGATCATATGTAAAGGGGGTTTCTTCTTTTTTCTTTGTTACTGTTGGGAAAGGGTTTCTTTTTGTTAACTAGCAGGAATGCTAATTTACTGATAACGAGAATGGTATTCCTTTGTAAACCAAATGGGGATTAATGTTCTTTCTTCTGAGTCTGTAAGCTTTTGTTGACGGGCTTTTGGGCAGATCGGCGCGAGGGGGTCGAGAGAGAGGACGCAATGCTCTAAGCTGGGCGAGGATCGGACCCCAAAGGGGGGTCCGAGGCCGGGAGATTCTCCGGGGGGGGGGGATGAAGCTAGATGTGCTTGGTTGACCACTCGGAGGGTCCTGAGCTGTTTGGAGAGTCGAGGAGTTCGGAGGGTCCTGAGCTGTTTGGAGAGTCGAGGAGTTCGGAGGGTCCTGAGCTGTTTGGAGAGTCGAGGAGTTCGGAGGGGATCGAATGGTGGCCAGAAGACTTCAGTAATTGAGCTCCAACGGTTGTGCACGAAGTGGTTTGGACTTTGATAAGTTTGGCGCCTTTTCTTTAATTTTCTCTTCATATATACTGTATCGTTATTAATCACTTAGTTATAGTAACCTTTATAAATTGTACTCATTTAATCGCATATGGTGTACTGTCTGTTTGTGGGCGAGGCGGGGACATCACACAGCATCCACACCAGCTGATTACCCAGTTTGGCGGGGCCGAAGGCTGCTCCCCCTAGACAAGAACGAGCTGAGCGAGCCTGAGGCGACCCAGGGTGTTACACATACAATATGGTTGTCTCTTAGTTTCCCCCAGAAATAGCTGAGGAAGCAGTTAGGATTGGGTAATAATGCTGGGCTAACCAGTGATGACATCCAATGAATGACTAAATAAAAGAAAAGCAAGTGGCCATTGTAGCTATTGAGTTTGATTCTCATCATAACAACAGCCTATTTCACAACAGTTCTTAAAGAACAAATAATGGTAGAAGCTCTTGGCATCCTGATAGTTAATAAATGCATTAAACCCTTATCTCCTGATGAATACATTCCTTTTCTTTCCAATGGGCAAGCTTTTAGATAAATTCAGGAAACAAGCTCCTGTTAGTTTCACATTTGACAAACTCCCACATGGGTTTAGTGAAGCAAACTGGCATTTGTTATCTGTAGCACATTCCATTTCTATACTTCCAGTTAAAAAATGAGAATTGGTTGTATTTTTCTGTTATAATCCAATAACCAGAGGTTCTTTCATTATTAAGTTATATTACTCTATGAAGGCTGTTCAAAAACTAGATTTAACTTTGGAAGTACTTATTGACAACATAATGCTTTATTATTAATATATATATTTTCCTCAGCTCAAGCTGGTTAAAGCTGAGGCATGGGCATAGCCAAACACACTCATTTCTCAATTACTAGGAAAATTTCAGACTATTCTAGTAGTCAGTATTGTGGTTTTCTGAAGATTTACATACATATTTCCGTGTAGCCCTAATTGTTTAATGCTATTGTGTAGTGCCTTTGGGATGGGTACCAGTTGAAGATATTACCATTGGGACAATGCATACCCTGTTCATGTTCCAAAGTCTTTCAATTTCCTGTTTTGATGCAGCATATTTCTGGTGTTTTTCACTTATTGATTTCTGTATGTTAGGAATGGCTAAATCTATTGAGTAAATTGTTCTTACTTATTTATCCTGTATTATTATATACGGAAGGGTAGTGTGATTTGTCCTATCCGTAATTACAGATCAGTTATATTATAATTTGTGGGATTCTGACTCTAAAACTGGATCAGGCCTGTATTTATAGTAAGGTATGGTTTCTTTTATGAGTTTTTATTTTAAAGCAAGATTTTAGTGAATGATGTTTGCTACTTTATTGTACCTGTGTAGGTAATCAGATTGAGTTAAATTGCTGGAGGATCCTGTAATGTGTTGGATTGTTTCTGTTTTTTCTTGTCATTTTCTACAGCTATCCACTTGAATTTGTTTGTTTTTTATTATATATTTTTGATAATTTTTGTGTTAATCACCTGGTCCTGTATTGCCAGAAGGAACCCTTCTGTTTCTTGAAAGAAGTCTCCAATGTTGAGCCAGGCATTCAACACTTCCTTGGCAACATTTAGTCTGCTCAGATCATGGGGATATCTTCCATGGAGGGTCATATTATTTCATTGGTCAACTTTTTCTTCAATAGTGATAATTTCTTCACTTTTTTGGGTTGTGCTCTCGTTTAAGTTTAGTGTGTAAGCTTGTTATCAGAATTGCATATTCTTGAGTGGAATGGGGAATCCAGTTTTCATTGACGAAAGTATATCCTTAAGAAGTTTTATCTGACCATTGTGCAGATTTTTAATGTCTGTTATTCCTCTCCCCCTTTCTGTCTTAGGTAGTGTTAATCAAGCACATTTGAGTGTACATAATGTTTTCTGAAATTTGTAATTTCTGTTCTTATTTTTCTGTGTAAATTTTCCAGGTCCTTTTCAGACTAAGATATTATGGCAAATGAATACGCTTATATAGATATAGTGAAAATGTTTATTACCTTTGTTATATTTTTACTGTTGAGCTCTGTTTAGTAGATTTTCTTAAGCCTTGAAGTTAATTCGTCAAAAGTTTTTCCTTTACTACACTATGATCTATTTTTTGTTGATATCCCAGATATTTATATGTTTCATATTCATCCATCAGTTTTATTGTATTCTGCTGTTCTGTCGTGTATTCTATTAGCTCCTTTCTTTATATTTAATGTTCTGCACTTATCCAGTCCAAAGTTCATGTTTATATCTTTTGAAAATAGTTCCACTATTTGAATTAATTGCTTTCACTTTTCTGATGAAGGAGCAAATAATTTCAAATCATCCATATATAGAGGGTGTGTCAGGATATAATTCATTTCATTGCCTCTAATTTGATCATTTTCATCCGATTCACTAAATTAGAGAGCAAGGTAAAGCTAGACAGAACCATAGTGAACTTAGAGGGTCACCCTGGAAAATGCCTCAGTTTATTTTGGTAATGATGGTTGTTCTTTTCTGGTGTTAATAGACAGGGTGATTATAGATGTAGAATGAATTTCACAAGTAGTACTATTATTATTATTTTCCCATAATAAACTAAAAATGTTCAAACTATTACTTCTGTATAGGACCATGAGTGGAGCATCTTCACAGAGAAGGACATCAATCTGTCTGAGCAGCGTTTATTTAACTACCTTCACACACTTACAGTAAACCATAAACTAAAATATACATCCCAGCAAGCCAGTTACTAGAGAACAGTTTCTTTGTATCCTTAGTTTGGCAAAAGATTAGTGGTAGAAAAGGGATACGAATAGTTCAAATGAGAATTTAGCCTTCAGTAAAATAAATAAAAGCCTTTGGATGTTAAGTCAAACATAAAATTTTATTGCCAAAATATTATTGCTTCCTTTTTTGTTTGGAACACTTTGCAATTGAATACGTTTAATAATGTGGGGGGAATATGAGAAGGAAGGGTGAATCAGCTGTTGATTCTGCAAATTGGTTCAAACCGAGTTTAGATCAATGAGGTGCTCAGGATTGGTGCTCCAATCTGTCAGTTCTGTGAGTATTATACCTGTAATTAGATTCAGCGCTGCTAGAAGACAACTATTCTTTGCTGCCCGTGCGTGCGCACCCACGTATGGATGTATACATGCATCTGTTTGTGGCTGCTTGCATGTAGGTGGTGATGGATCTGTGGAATTTGTGAAAACGGCTGTGGAAGCCAAGTCTTTAAGAAAATACACTCAAGTGGAGAATGATATAGACAATAGACAATAGGTGCAGAAATAGACCATTCGGCCCCTCGAGTCTGCACCGCCATTCTGAGATCATGGCTGTTCATTCACTATCAATACCTAGTCCCTGCCTTGTCCCCATATCCCTTGATTCCCCTATCTATCTAGATATGTTCTTGATTAGTCAAGGCATCAAAGATTATGGGGAAAAGGCAGGAGAATGGGATAATAAATCAGCCATGATGGAATGGCAGACCAGATTCAATGGGCTGAATGGCCTAATTCTGCTCCTATGTCTTATGTTTTTATGTCTACTAGTATGTGTCCATATATAGATGCAGCACAGATGCCAGCCTCTGTGTGTGTGTGTGTGTGTGTGTATATTTCTATAAGTTCTTCTGAATGTGTATAGTAATGTATGTAACATTTGATTCTATGTGCAATAGCCTCCCCACTATCAAAGGCATCTTCAAAAAGTGAGGGTCATCTTGTTTGGATGGACCAGCCTCACAGTCAAGTGATCCTGAAGAACATCCATTTAGGCTGGACTATGCCAGCACCTACCAACTCAAACATTGGTCATGAACTTCAAGCAGAGAAGGCAGCAAATTAGTCTGAGTCTTGCTAACAGTGAATGACTAACTTTAAGAAGATGCTTATTTGCTCCAAGATAACATCATCCTGCAGGCAGCAAATGGTGGGTGAATTCTTCAACTTAACCTTTCTATAAACTCAGTCCATCGTGGAATGGAATTCAATTTCAATCATTTGGAGATCTTTGACATACAGATAACATTTTAATCTTGCATCTATGAAGCATTCTTTTTCCATATTTTGCACTTTACACAGACTCCTTTATCTATATTTAGAAAAAAACTTTCCCTATGTATGATGCACAATTACTCAATCTATCTAGCAGAGCCTAAATGTGCAAAATCAGAAATGAAAGAAAATCTATTTTTTTCCCTCAAGAGTAAATAAGTTGGTATTCAACCATGATTTTAAATATAATTCCAAAATGAAAGAACATATAAATTGGAGCCAGAGTAGCCATTTGGCCTTTTGAGCCTGGCACTATTTCCCTGGATTATCCCCATGCCTGCTAATCTCTCCTTTGAACAAACTCAATCTACAAGCAAGTAAAACTTGCCATGACCCGTAAAATGGAGGGGGGTAACATTGTGTTTCTATTCATTCACAATATTAGTAAATAACACTCCTAAAATTAATTGTTGCACTCTGCAGCCAAGATAGACAAAGGATTTAACCATTCAGCTCCACCTTGTCCAGAAACAATGTCTTTAGGTATAGGCTTCCCTATGCTGTTTCAAATCTCCTGTGGTACAAAACCTCGTGTGTGTAAATCTCAGAGCTACATGAATCTGCAAAGCTGTGTTTACAGCAAGCAAGATCAGGTTTGTTTTAATTGTTGCTCCCCCGCCCCCATCTTAAACTTAATGAAATCATAACCTTTTATCTCAAGAGCCACTCTTCAACACAAAGGGCAGCAAACAAACACTCCACTTAAGTTGAAAATGGTAATTTTTTCTGGTAATGCGTACAACATCTGCACCTCACATCAGACTCTATTTAAAAAACTTTGATCAGTTTCTTCTGACTCTTGTGTGATCAAAAGAAAGTTAACAGGAAATACAAACAGCATAATCAGGTTTCTGTTTTCTTAAAAATGCAAGTAACTCTTTGAGTAAATTTTTAACTTCAAAGCGGAGAAGTGGGATTTTTATCACCCGCATTCTGCACAATCTGTTTTATAATTTTCCAAAACCACAGGCTCAGCTGAACACAATAAAGCGCATTTAGCTTATTATGCAGGGCATGCTACTGATGTTTTGGATTATAAATGTGGAGAAAAACTTGGTTAGTGTAACATCAGATCCAATCCAATCAGAGAGTATGCACCACTTCACCAGACAGGGTAGGCAACTGTATTAATGAGGCCAGAGGTGAAAACAACTTGCGGGCAACTCCTAAGTTATAAGCTTTGTTTAAATCACAATTACAATACAGGGAGTTTCTAGGTGAAGGCAGATGGTACAACTGTCAGATGTGGATGGACCACTAGCTTGTGATCACAATGGCAAAATATGTTCCTAACAAGACTCCTAGATCTGGCCGCAGGTTACACTCATTGTCATTTGCACATTAGGCTGTTGGTTTCCCAGTCATTACCAGGTTTTCTTCCTTGTCAATTGGCTCTGAATTCATATGGGCATTTCCCAGGTGAAAATTGCTCAGGTTCCCCAGCGGACATTGCACAGATAGGCATTGTTCAGCTAGGCAAGGTTTAAATGCAAATATTGAACAGGTAGTCCTTATTCAAGTGGACATTCTCCAGGTAGGCATTGCTCAGGTGTAATCCTTGGCCCTCCATGCCCACAATCTATTAATTGCAGGGTTCACAATGTTCACAATTTACTCTGAATTCCACTCACTTTTTCTTTTCCGCTAAGATAGTGGCGTGCATAATCACTGTGGTCTCTCTGGGTCCAATAAATGGTGCAAGTGTTTAGCTTAAATATTTTTCTTATGATCGCAGGTCCCTGTTGGACATTGCTAATATAAAACACCGCAAGTCCGGTTCATTGGTACATTGGTGAGACTGGTGGTGAGGGAGCTGCGTGGCCTTGGTTTTTGCACAGAAAGGCTATTGTGCTGCGCAGTCACCTGTTGTAGCCACCCAGAGGAGTAGGCACCAGAGGCAGGCTGGGAGAGAACAGAAGTGCGGCTGGCTTGCTCTCCAGTGTCAGATCTTCTGAAGACAAGCTAGATTGCCTTCATCTGCAGCTATCCAGATGCTTTGGCTTGACCTGCACTGGACCCACAATGAGACAACCTTCTTCTGTGGCTGATCCAGTGTGAGACAAGCCTTCATCTGTGAGATGAGGAACTGTTGCAAACTTGTGCTTGCAGAAATGAGGCTTTAGGACGACATCCCATGCACCATCAATTTTCAGGCCATGACACTCAGCAACTTGTGCTCACACTATTTTGTGGCACTGTATGTATTACCATAACTATGTGTGATGTGTGTGATTGTATGTACTGTGCTTTACATCTTGGCCCCAGAGGAATGCTGTTTCATTTAACTGTATACATGTATATAGTTGAATGACATTAAACTAGAACTTGAACTTTACTGTTCTTGCCGACCTTTTAATCTGCTCTTGGCAGCCTCAGTAATAACCAGGGATCAAGCCTGAAACTTTTCAACTTTGGATTGGCCACACCGTGTAAGCCAAGTACCTGTTCTCTATTTGCATTGTATCCTGTGTTGTGTGTTTATTATTTTATTCTGGTAATTAGTCACATGAGTGGGGGCGTGGTAAAAGCAAAGTTACATATTGTTGCTTATTTTGTGGCAGTTTGTACTTGGGACTGGCGGAGGTCTATCTTTGCTGATCACTTCATATTGCTTCAAGATTGTGTGTTTGCTAATTGCTAATCAAGGATTGAACAAAGGGTCTGACTCTTGAGAACAATCATTTCATTAGAGTTGAAGGTGCATCATACAATTATAGCAGCCCCATGACGATTGCAGGATAGCGGCAATCGCTTTGTCTAGATTTTGGACTAGTTTTACTGTTACATTTTGTCAGCAAAAATTTCAGCACTTAGACTTATACCAAATGAACATCAGAACTCAGATGTGTCTGAGAAATTGGAAGCACCAGCCTGGAGCAGCTTGTGGCGAGTAATGATCTCTTTTGTCATTTCCTGCTCTGTGTTTGGATTTGAAACACAGAGCATGAAATGACACAGTTTTGAGTGGTCAAACATTGTTATAGCCAACTGGGTTGGGAAACATTCGAGCCTTGGTTCTGTTATAAAGGAACCAACCCATTAGTTTTATTTCATTTGACAAAATGAAATATTGCTTCCATTGTTGAAAAGAAGAATTGAAACTGCCATTGTTTTGTCTGGTTTATGGACTTGGAAGGCAAAATGAGTTCAGCTGGAAGCAGTGACCTTGAAGCCAAGACTCAGAGTGAAATTAAACAATCATGTGATGCTGAAGGTCAGTTCTCTGGGGAAATGAAAATATTTAGAAACACAAAGAACAGACTGTGACTACATAGAATGTTGAAGACATATGCGCAGCCAGTTCTGTTGCCAGCAGAACATCCCATGCATTTGATAACACATCGGTACGCATTAGAATGCAGACTGATTTAGCTGAGTTATACACAAGAGAACAGGTGCTGAAGGACATCCACGCTTTGGAAGAAAAATTGTAACAACTTCAATGAAGCCAGATTAAAATGTAACTTCGGAAGAAAATGGAGTAGCTTAAGTTACAGGAAGAAATTGCAGCCAAGATTGCCAGAGTTAAAGTGGTGAGGGCTTTAAGACCTGTGAGTACTTAACATGCTCCAGTAGAGCAGTTCTCTCATGAGAGTTCCTTTGTTGGCATGGAACAGAGAAAATCCAACATACTCAATATCAAGGTGGAAACATTAGAGGATCAAATATCTATGAGCTACAAGTTTGAACCGCAAGGGGTAGTTCACTTTCAGCCTGTACCAAGGAAGCACACTGAACCTATGCCATATCCAATAGCACAAGATGCTGCTGAGGACATTGATTTGCAGTATGATTATACTTGTGTTTCAGATAATAATGATTTAAATGCTGCATTGAAGGCCATAGGACACGAAAGTTAATAACAAGCACAGTGCTGCAGCATCAATGCATTGCATCCCTGTCCAAAAGAGAGATTCAAATCTGCAATGCAATCCATTGCAGTATCATTCTTTTATGAGGGCTTTCAAGAATAGCATTGAAAGTAAGACAAAAGATTATGGTGACTATCCCTATTTTCTCAAACTGTACACTGGAGGTTACCCTAAAGAGCTTGTCAAAATTTGCAATCAAGCCAGCCTAGAAAAAGGATATCTGAGGCCCAGAGCTTTACTGCAGGAATGTTTTGGTGATGAGTAGATAATTGCTGTGGCCTACATGGTAAAGGCTATTTCTTGGTGAAATATTAAACCAAAAGACGCAAGAGCTCTTCAAAACTAGTCTTTTTCTTAGAAGTTGTTACAATGCCATTGAAGACGTGCAGGACGTGCATGAGTTGAATATGCCTGCTAATACAAAGATCGTTGTAACTGTGGATACAGTAGGATCTTTTAAGAGGCTCCTGGATAGGTGCATGAAGCTTAGAAAAATAGAGGGCTATGCGTATCCCTAGGTAATTTCTAAAGTAAGTACATGTTCGGCACAGCATTGTGGACTGAAGGTCCTGTATCGTGCCTATAGGTTTTCTATGGTCTAAATTGCCCTATGAACTTAGAAAAGAATGGAGATTGGCGGGTAATAAACTGTAAAAAAAAAGCACGACCATCAGGTTACTTTCACTGGCATTGCTGATTTTATTGAAAGGCAAAGAAAGATTGTTACGCACCCAGTGTTTAGGAAAGTATACAAGAAGTGAACAAAACTGGATCTCAGATGCATTCTCAAGCTAAAAGAAGCAGCTTTGCATCAACTGTGGAAAGTGAAGATGAATGAGCTGGAGCTGATGGAAAAAGGTGCAGATTCAAGACAAGCCATGACTGAAGCAAACACAGCAGTGAGTACTGCCCTGGTATCTAAAGGTCTTATGAGGGCTGGTGATCATGTTTGGAGACTTCCTATCATTCCGGTTCAGGTGAAGTCTAAGAAAAGTAACAAGACAATGGTTACTTATGCTTTCATAGATCAAGTGAGCCTCAGGAACAAGCTCAACTTGACAGGAAAGGGAACGCACATAGGGTCTTATGTACCATGCGTCAAGAGAAGGCTGTGAGTGGCTACATCATTTCAGGATTGGAAGTGGCTTGTTTGCATAGTGAAAACTATTGTGAACTGTCTAACGTCTATACTTGGGAATATATGCCTGTCTACAAAGGGAACAGTCCTCATCAGTGAGATTTTCTGGAGTGGTCTCATCTGAAGCATATTTATTCGACAAAAATTGAGCTGCTGATGGGGCAAATGTGCCTAAGGTATTGGAGCTGTTGCAAGTGATTCACAATGTTAATGATGGACCCTATGCAACCAGAACGATGTTGGGTTGGACTGTTAATAGGTTATTGAAAGGAGACTGTGGTTGTGGAAGTGACTACCCTTGGCTAGAGCTGACAGTTAATGGGATTTCAGTTTGGCAATTCAATGAGCTTTGGCAGTGGCAATTTCCTCAATGCAGTCAAGAAGGATAACCTGGTTTGGCAGGAGAAGAGAACAATGCAGGATAGACTGCTTACCAAAAGCGGACATTTGTGTAAGCATTGAGATTTCATGTCTCTTGTGTCATAATAATATGTAGTTGTAATTATTGTAGCATAATAATTAGGGGGCTGGAATGCAGGAGCCTTGTAACTGATCTCAATTTGCTTTGTATTCTGTGTTGCACATTTACTATGTTTATTTTGGTAACTAGTCATATGAGTGTGGTAACATCAAAGGGAATAAATTACATATTGTTGCTTATTTGGTGGCATTTTGTAGCTTGCGACCGACGGAGGTCATATCTTCGCTGACCACTTAATATTGCTTCAAGGCTGTATGTTTGCTAATTGCTAAAGGATTGAACAAAGGATTTGACTCTTTGGAATAGTCATTTGATTGCAGCTGAGGATGCCTCATGCAAGTATAATAGGTGGTCGCAGGTTAGCGACAATTGTTTTGATTTTGGATTTGTTTCGCCATGACACATATGGTTCTCAATTTTATGGTTAATTAAATGTATATATGTTTTATATAAGTGCTTATCGGCTTAATTTACAAATTCCAACCTTGCTTTGAAATCACTTCTTGCCCTCACCCATCATTGCTTTGTCCAGCTTATCAACACTCTGAGGTCTCTGCATTCATGGAGCTTCTTCAGTCCATCACTTGTAGGCATGCGTACAGCTGCCTCAGCCCAGTGCTCTGGAATTCCTCCCCTAGACATTTCTAACTCAGCATCTTCCTTCAGATGAAAATCAGAGACCCCAAATCTTCAGCTAATCGGAAAACATCTGGAGAAAGAGGTCCCTTCATCAGAGCTGGGAAAGAGAGCAGGCAAGTTGGTTTTAAGTTCAAAGTAAAATTTGTTATCAGAGTATCTAAATGTCACCACATAGATTCTTTTTCCTGCGGGCATACTTAGCAACTCTATAGAATGGTAACTGTAAACAGCATCAATTAAAAACTAATGGCGCAAATGCAAATATAAATAAATAATAATAATGAGAGCATGAAATAACAAGATAAAGAATCCTTAAAGTGATTTCACTGTGGGTGGGAACACCTGAAATAGAATGAGTGTTGTTATCCTCTTTTGTTCAGGAGCCTAATGGTTGAAGAGAGGATGGAGTCAAGAATAGTCAAATGGATTTACATATCTAAAAAGGTGAGGTGGAGGCTGTTTTTAAATGAAGTCAGCCAGCTGATGGGTTAATTGGGGTTGTTGAAGAGAGAGAATCAGAACAAAAGGGCGTAGATGCCGAGAAATGCAGAACTGATGGAAATATTCAGGTTATTGAATTCAGTACTGAATTGTGATGGCTACACTGTGTACAGACATACAGAGTGCTGTTCCTCATCTTGTTATAACACTGCAGGAGGTCACAGACAGGTAGGTAATACTAGGAGTGAGATCAAGTATTAAAGTTGGAGGCATTAGACTCTATGGAATGAGTGCAGATGCATCAAAAAGCAGTCCCTCAATCTATGTTTGCTTTCTTCAGTGTAGTGGGCACCACACTGTGAACACTAAAAGTAGCAAACTAAGAAACACCAGGTGAATCGCTTCTTCACCTGGAAGGATTGGATCCTTGGATGGTGGGAAGGGATGAGGTTAAATGGCAGGCATTGCATGGGGAAGTGCCACGCGGAATGACAGGTGGAGATGGAAGAATAGACCAGGGTATGATCCTTCTGAAATGCTACAGGGGATGAGAATGAAAGGTGTGTCTGGAGTCTCTTCGATGGTGGCAGAAATGACAAAGGCTGATCCATTGAATGGCATAACTAGCAAAGAGGATTTCACTAAAATTAAACATTTTCCCTTTTATGTGCGGAATATGTAATTTTGTATTTGTTCAAGCAATGGGATAAACCCAAACAACATGCAGGAAGCTACTTCTCCCAATCTCTGGCCATAAATTCAAAATCCTAATTTAGCTGGATATTTGACATGGGTCTCGGCCAACAATTTGTATCCCTTAAGAAATCAAAATGCTGTAAATTAGCCAATCCTTCTTTGTTCTTAAATGACAGATGCATATAAATAATGACTGCCCCATAGCAGATTAAACAATCTAACGAGTTCTTTCTTGTTTAGATGTATTTAACGCAGGAATGCAATTGACTGTTCTCCTGTACTTGGCTACACTCCTAAGTACGAACAGGCCAGGGAGAAGAAAGAACACAGATGGCTGGAAGCAGAATAAATCTATTCTGCCTTCAGACTAAAAGTGAATTTCAAAAGATAACTGGAAACGGAGCAGGCCATTCAGCCATTTGAGCCTCCCTCCTCATTATCGATGAGTAGCCATTCGGCACAGCTCTTTGCTTCAGTAAGTTTTAATACTCTACCCTAGCAAAATTCTATCATTACCTGTTTTGACATTTTTAAAAATTTCCTGTGGAAGAGTATTGTTGGTTTGCCCATTTAGTGTAGGAACTAATGTCCTTAGGTATCTATGGCTCCTATGCAGCCTCAGCAATATGGTTGGTTCTTAACATTGACAGGTCATTGTCTGAAATAATTGAGAAAGGTACTCAGTTCAAGGAGAACTGAGAGATGCATATCGTTACTCGTGGCCAGATTGTCACGTCTCTTGTTTTCTGGTTGCTACATAGTGTGTGCTGTACAGTCCAATAAATTCCTAGCTTAGGGAATGGGAGTAATAGAGTGAGAGTGAAGGAAGATTTCCCACCACATGAACAAATCAGAAACTTCCCAATGCCCTCTACGTGAAGCAATGCTTCCTCACTTCAAACCTGAACAACTCTTAATTTATTCGGCCCCTTAGTCTGGAATTTCTCTCCATCTAATCAATTCAACAATTTAATAATGTTCTGTATTCATCACACATACATCCCCTGACTATCCAGAATGTGGGTTATAAACGTGAGATTTCTGTGCAGGTAATTCTCACTGCTACAACCAGACAGGAGGGATAGAAGGCAGAAGTCCCACATCACCAGGTTCAAGAATAGCTACTTCCCTCGAGCAACCAGGTTCTTGAATGGACTTGCACAACCCTAATCCTTCACCAGCAAAGGAATATCACAGACCACTACTATGGATGTCTCTGATAGTGAGTTTTTGCACTATTGTGCACAATCTATTTCTCTCTTCAGTGCCTTGTTTAATTTATGTACAACTTATGTTTTATGTGTTATATGAACCTACATGCCTGTGATACTGCTGCAAGCAAGGTTTTTATTGTACTTCTACTTCACTGTATTTGTAGTCATGGCAATAGACTTGACTTGACTTCACGCTCTTATCTATTTCATCCCCTACAAGCAAAAGAGAGAATAGGTTTGCTGCCACAAGCTTTGTGTTCTTTGTTCTGCAATGAGAATGGAGGGATCCAGGCCAAAAACACTCTCTTGTGCAGATTTACTTGCCCCACAGTGTGAGCATGAAGGACTGGACCAACTACTTTCCCGCTCACTCTTGCATAAATCTCTTTGAAATATTCCATTCAGTCAAAGTCCAAACATGCAGTCCTTTTGCGGATGTTTGGATTTGGTTGGGTTTCTAGATTGATCTTAACAAACTTACCTGTTCCTCTCTTACATTCCAATTGAAGGCCAGTTATTATTAACTTAGCAGGGAGTGGGGGAATGAATGAAGACAATTTTGTCCTGCCACTGTGCTAAGTGTTCCAGATGTTTACCTCTAGTTCTTCCAAAACCTTCCATAACCTCTGTAGAAGATAGCAATATTCCTTCGATACTGCTTTTGTCACAATAAGAATGAACAAGCATTTGAAGTTGCACTGCAAATATTTCAGAAAGGCATATACTCCAATAAAATAGAATAGTTCTTTTGTTTTTTGTAAAAAGAAATATGGACCTGTTCTTGGAGTCTTGTCCATAACATTCCTAGAAGAAGAAAGCAGATCAGCAGCAGAGAATTTAGTGCAGATTGATTAGAGCACCATTTCATCCTCCCAAACTCAACCAAGGAGTCCGCTAATATACGAGGTTACTTCTCATCAGGCCTCAATTAAACGCTGAGTATGCAGAACAAATTGCTTCAATTCAAAGATCAAAAAGGTCATAGTAAATTTATTATCAAAGTATATTTACGCCACCATATACTGTAATACCATGAGATTCATTTTCTTGCAGGCATTTACAGAAGCACAATAGAATCAATGAAAATCTGCAAATAACCAATGTGCAAAAGACAACAAATTGTGAAAATACAAAAAAAGGGAAAAAACAGCAAAAATTATAACAATAATAAATAAATAATAAATAGTGAGAACATGAGTTCAGTGTTAGGATGAGTGAAGCTATCCACTCTGGTTGGAGAGCCTAATGGATAAGGGGTAATAAATGTTTCTGAACCTGGTGGTGTGGGTCCTGAGGCTCCAGTACCTTCTTCCTGATGGCAGCAGTGAGAAGAGAGGATAACCAGGATGGTGGGGGCCTTTGATTATGGATCAACAGAACTCTTCGTAGTTGTACTCAATGTTGGGGAGGGCTTTATCTGTGATAGACTTGGCTGCATCTACTAATTTCTGCAGGATTTTCCATTCGAAGGCATTGGCATTTCCATGCCAGGCTGTGATGCAACCAGTCAGTGTATTCTCCACCACTCATTTATAGAAGTTTGTCAAAGTTTTAGAAGACATGCCAAATCTTCACAAAACTTCTAGGAAAGTAGTGGCACTGCCGTGCCTTCTTTGTAATGGCACTTACGTGCTGGACCCAGGACTGATCTTCTGAAATGAGAAATCCAAGGAATTTACAGTTGCTGACTCGCTCCATCTCTTACCCCAATGAGAGTCAAGGACCTCTGATTTTTTTCCCTCCTATTAGTCAATAATCAGCTCTTTGGTTTCGCTGACGTTGAATGAGAGATTACTGTAGTGGCATCATTCAGCCAGACATTCAGTCTTCCTCCTATGATTCATCACCACCTATGACAGTAGTGTCATCAGCAAACTCAAACTGTACTTTGCCTCACAGTCATAAATATAAAGTGAGCAGATCAGGGTCCTGTGAGGCAGCTGCTTTGCACCAATTCATGTACTCATCAATATCGCCATCATTTATATCTCCAAATCAGAAATTTGCTGGTTCAAGTATCACTCCAGAGATCTGAGCAAAAAAAAATAGGCTGCCATTACAGTACAGAACAGAGGGAGTATTTTAGTTTGGAGGCCTGTTGTATTTCAGATAGGAGTCTAAGCTGCAGACCTATTGTCTCTCAGAACTGGATGCAAAAATATAACCAGGAATTATTCTGAAGTGCAGGGAAGCTACCTTGGTAAATTTTTAAGTCCTGATCAACAAAACTGCAATGGGTTAACAGCTCTCATAACACTGATTTTGATTAGAATCAGAATCAGGTTTATTATCACTGACATATCTATGAAATTTATTGTTTCATGACAGCAGTACAGTGCAATACAAAAAAATCATAAGAAATATAAAAAGATGTACAAAAGAAAGCAAAATAGTGTTCACAGATTTGTGGAACATTCGGAAATTTGATGGTGGTGGGGAAGGAGGTGTTCCTAAATCTTGAGTGTGTAACTTCAGGCTCCTGTTTGTAGTAATGTGATGAGGGCATGTCCTGGGTGGTGAAGGTTCCTAACATTGGATACCACCTTTTTAAATCATCACTTTCCGTAACTCTCCTCAGTGGGTGGAGGCTGGTGCCCATGATGCACCTAGATGGGGTAACAACCTTCTGCAGCTTTTTCCGATCCTGTTCGTTGGCACCTCTCCCCACACCAGGCGGCTATGCAGCCAGTCAGAATGCTCTCCAAGATACATCTGTAGAAATTTGCTAGAATATTTGGTTACATGCCAAATCTCCTCAAACTGCAAATGAAATATTGCCACTGGTGTGTCTTCTTCATAACTGGGCCCAAGATAGACTGTCAGAGATGTTGACACCCAGAAGCTTGAAACCACTCAGCTTTTCCATTGTTGACCTCTCATTAAGGGTGTGTGTGTGTGTGTGTGTGCGTGTGTGTGTGTGTGTGTGTGTGTGTGTGTGTGTGTGTGTGTGTGTGTGTGTGTGTGTGTGTGTGTGTGTGTGTAACTTATTCAGATTACTAACCTTCCTATTTTCCACCTTTATTTTCTCTTTAATAAATATTTAATTTGTTTCAAAGGCCTTTGTGATGCTCTGAGATTGTGAAGTTGTGATATAAATACTAGACTTTTTATCTCTTTCCAGAAAGATGTAACTGTATTGAAACCTTAATGTATACCTACTGTACACTGCTCCTTGGTAGAATTCTCACTCTCTGGGTGCGAATGGTTCAGGCCACTGCAAAGACCTGTATACACATTCACCCAGCACGTTAAAAATCCCTTATTTGAAAAAGAGTAAGGAAGTTGCTCCTGTGGTGCTGATGAGTATTTTATCCTGCAGTAAAGAGATTATTTGGTTATATAAAGCTACTGATTCATACTAGCTGTCTGCTGCTTGACTGCTGTGTGTCCTACAACAATGACCAAGCTCATTTCCGTTGCCTTTAAGTCATGAAATTTGCTTTAAATGTCTGTTATTTTCTTGGTCCTGTGCAGTCAGAATGTACAAAAACTGAAAATTTGTATTCAGACAAATACCCTTGTAAAGTGCTCAGAATAGTCCAGCAAGTTCTATAATAAGTATCCAAACCTCCCTATTGGATTACCACCAGCCCTCAAAGATGAAAATCAGCTTCCATATCTTGTGTGCGATGAGTTATGAAATGTTGGAAGTATCCTGTAGTAGGTCACAGTACAAGTGACCTTCTCTTTGTCATTCTGTAAATTTCTGTTGCTTCTGCCCCCACATGAGATAGAATGAGTGGGAAGAATAACGAATATTTGCAATGACAGATGATGTGTGCACCACCAGAACTCACTGCACTAGACGCTTCACAGCAGTGAGAGAGGACAGGAGTACCATTGTGCATTTCTGCCCTGCTCCTGATGGATGTAGATGAGGGAAACTCAATTTGTTTAAGTGATAAGGGTGATTTTTTTAAATGGTGAATTGAGTGTTAGCCTTCCAGTGCAAACCCTAACACTATGCAAATGACATAACTCAATTGCAAACCCTCCAGGATTGTCTTGGAGTAAATATTAATCCCGAATACATTGTGGCAAGCAGCTAGGAAAAAAATTATTGATGAAATAAAAAGACATGCTTTTGTCATGTGCTTCAGTGCAGATGAAAGATCTTGACGCATAACATTGACTGTCCATTACCATCCACAGATACTACCTGACACATAGGTTCCTTTGCAGCTTGTTATATATTTTTAATGTCACTGTTTACCAGCTTCATAAGTAATGCGATATTGTAACAATCAGCTTTGATGGCAGTCAAGCAGAACGAAAGTCGGTTCAGTTTGTAAGTACTGTAATAGAGTTGGTTGTATTGGTTGATTGGTTGGAAATCTTGCTCTGAAACCTCCAGGAATATATTCCTTTATTGTCAGTAACCTGAGCTATAGCTCATGCCAACTAGCCTAGATCACACAGCAGGGAATGTGACAGGTTTGACCCGAACTACTTCACCTCAGCTGGAAGTTTCTTGTACAAAAACCCAGGTGTACATAGTTCAGAGTCGCAGGTTCTTGCAGCACAGAACTTTACACTCCGTGTTCCTCCTGTGCCTAATAAAATGGCCATTGAGTGTTTTTCTCTATGTTCATGGTCTTCTGCTGCTGTGGCCCATCCACTTCAAGGTTTCGACATGTTGTGCATTCAGAGATGCTCCTCTGCACACCACTGTTATAATGTGTGGCTATTTGAGTTACTGTTGCCTTCCTGTCAGCTTGAACCAGTCTGGCTATTATTCTCTGACCTCTCTCATTTTCAAAGAATTTTGGCCCACAGAACTGCCACTCACTTGATGTTGTATGTTTTTTTCCACCAGCCTCTTTAGAGACTATTGTGTGTAAATAAGTAAATAAAAAAAATTTTTAAATCCCAAAAGAGATCAGCAGTTTCTGAGATACTCCAACCATTCCATCTGTCACCAATGATTATTCCACAATCAAAGTCACTTAGGTCACATTTCTTCCCGATTTGAATGTTTGGGCTGAACAAAAACTGAACCTCCTGACCATGCCTGCATGCTTTTATCCATTGAGTTGCTGCCGCGTGATTGGCTGATCAGATGTATGCATTAACAAGCAGATGTACCTAATAAAGTGGCCATTGAGTGTATAAGTACATGCACAGCCACTGTTCCAATCTCTAGTTTTCTCCACAAAAACCAATTCATCTAACCTTTTTTCTCCTCTCTTTTTAATAATTTTCAAATGGACATCTAATTTTCCTTTAAACCAGCTGGTGGATTTTCCACAAATATTTGTTTGTAGTTTTAAAAATATTGCAAAAAGCAAATAATTGCAAGCCAGATGATCTGTTTTGTTGGTGCTCATCTCAAATATATTCCATCTTGCTACTGTCACAGTGGCCACTGAAAACATTTAACACTATTAATTTTGTTGTGACATTTTGTAATCTGAAAATATCCAATATGTAGCCTTTAACCCTTGCAGCTAGAGTGCAAGGAGTTCTGCTTTGTAAGTCTCTCTACATAACTGTATCTGTTTGCTCATGATAACACTGGGAAATTTCCATCACTTTCATACTCTTCTAAAATGGGCTGATCAAAGCAGTGCTCAGTATTTCAACTGCAGGCTGCTTTGCACAAGTTTATATTAAAACCTGTGTCTACCATTAGTTTTAAATGGATTTAAATTTGCTTTCACTGCAATCACCAGCATTCTGCAGATTTGAACACAAAGGTCGTTCAGTCCTTGAAACTCTTACTGATTCCTCTCTTTGTACACATTTCCAAATTGTACTCCCAGAATGCTACAGCACAGGAGGTCGTTGAACTTATCATGTTTAAAAGAGCTAGCCAACTAATCTGACATCCCCTGCTCTTTCTCCAGTTCCCAAATTATATTGGCTTTTAATGACCACTCACTGAGTAAATTTGCACGTAACAGACAAAGAATAAACTGCTAAACTCATTCACAATGCTGCAGTTTTTCACGTTAACAGTTCCCCGTACCTCCCAATTTTCTGCAAGGAGTATATTTCACATGGGTCTGGTTTTCAGATGAAAATCAGGTTTGACTGTGGCAGTCAGCATTGTCCGTGAAATGCTGCTCCTTCACCTCTTCTGTGGGCAATGAGACGAAAGCTGTATGTTGTTGGCTGCCATTTTTTTTGGAAGTCATTGGTGGAAGTACAGAGCATGGGGCAATGATGTAAAATGATGGGGCAATGCATTGTCGGCGGGACGATGAAAGCAAGTCATGGCATTGGGAGGAACAAAACAATCATCAATTCAATCAATCAGTCAGGTCATTTGTTAGGTAGCTCCAACTGGGGGCTCAGGAAGCAAGTTATCCCCACTCTCTTTCAGTTGTGAGGAGGGCACAGAGAGGAAGAAGGAAAGACATACTTTCTTCATAAAGAAACTGATTGCAAAGATAACATTAATACTCACTGATAGCAAAGACATATCTCTGTTCACAGTTTTTTCCCTGATTTTATGGTAAGCTACAATTTGACTTCAGGCTGGCTTTAGTGGCAGAAATGTTGCCAAGGACCATTTCAGGGTGAGCCCCAGGCGGGATCTCTCACAGATTAATGTGATTTATGAATTTCATGGTGGAGTGAAAACAGATTATAAGATTATATTTGGACTGTATACATCGCAACAGGTCAATGCCGAGTTTTGTTATTTCATATGTAACATGAATTGTAATAAGACTGAGTGCCTTAGCACCCTGAGCCAAAAATTTCATTATGGAATTGAAGCCAGCATAGAATGACATTCTTTATCTTTGCTTCCCCAAGTATGTAAATGCAGGATAATAATGAGAGGGGATGAGTTACCAACCTGTAATTCAATCAAACCTTTCAGATGACTTCATAAACTGAGTCATCATAAGCCATCAGCTGACTATACAGAATGAATTACTCACAAACTGTGTTCATATAAACCTTCTTTGTTATATTAATCCAATTATTTTAATGTTTGTTAGGTTTGGCTGTTCCTTGAGAACTTTTCTGGGGGAAGGGTGTTAGACTCTGCTAAATCTGAAGCATTCTTTCAATGAATAATGTAAAATTGATTTCAAAAAACAGCTCTTGCTGTTTGGCTAACCTAAGCAGGTGGGCAGGATGGCAAGGTCAACAGCATGTGGATTCCTTCTACAGGAAATACAATTGATACCATCTGGGTAAAGGTACATCTGGTACATTGCTCTCACCAAAGTAACGCATGCGGGAAGTGCGTATGACCATGACCTTTAAGAACTGAATCTATCATGTGGTAAGATTCCCGATACATTGTTGTACCAGCCATTGCTATTGGCTTTGCATTGACAGTCCTCAATTAAGGACGGTGTCACTACTTCTGTCACCTTCAATTCAATAGTGTCTCTACTTCTGTCATCTGCCTTGATAAGGAAAAATAACAGAAACCTAGTAACACCATACAAGCAACAAGATTCAAAATTAAAGTAAATATATTATCAAAGTAGTAACATGTTATTATGTAGCGGTGTGCTACATGCAGCACTGAAATAATGACACAGAGTCAGTAAACTGCAGTTAAAGAAGATTTTATTCGAACTTCGCGGCCTCGCTTTAAAGCCTCCCTGATCCCGCCCTCCCTGGGTGCGGATGCTGTAGGAGGCACGTATTCACAGTCCCGCGTGAGCTTTTCCCTTTGTTAGTGAAGCAGACCTGGCGCCCTTTTGGGACTGGCCTTTATGCCAGCGCACTGGCTATTTGTGAGCCGGTTCGAGTGCACTAGGAAGTGGGTCGCCACAATTATATAATACCTTGAGATTCAAACGTGGCACCCGCCAGGGATGCCCCTTAAGTCCCTTTCTCTTTGATTTGGCTATGGAACCTCTGGTGATAGCATTTCGAAACTGCCCCGAATTGACTGGGATTTGGAGAGGGGGTGTTGAGCATAAAGTTTCTCTTTATGCTGATGACTTATTACTCTTTCTCTCAAATCCGTCTACATCCTTACCTCTAATGTTTTCACTTCTTGACCAGTTTAGCCAGATCTCTGGCTATAAACTTAATTTACATAAGAGTGAACTTCTCCCAATTAATAAAGAAGCACAAGAACTAACATTTCATGATCTCCCTTTTAAAGTAGTCCATAATCAATTTACACCTTGGAATTACAGTCACAAGGAAGTTTAAAGATCTCTTTCGTGAAAACTTTGCCAATCTTTCGTATGCTATAAAACAGAGTCTGGTACAATGGTCACCTCTATCTATGTCTTTGGTAGGTCGTATTAATGTTGTTAAAATATATGTTCTCCTCAAATTTCAATCTATCTCAATTTTTATTCCTAAATCTTTTTTTGATTCCATAGACTCTATTATTTTGTCATATCTGTGGCAGAATAAGCGCTCTAGAATTAATAAAATCCATCTCCAAAAATCTAAAAAAGAGGGTGGCATGGCTTTACCTAACTTTCGTTTATATTATTGGGCAGCTAATATACGTTCTGGTCTTTCTTCCATGGCCAACCCGAGTGCCCTAACTGGGTGGCGATGGAGCTGAGCTTCACTAAAGAATTATCTATCTCTGCACTTCTTGGCTCCGCACTCCCTAGTAGTCTGCCCAGATCAATAGCTAATCCTCTTGTTAGACACACTTTGCGTATATGGGCTCAGATCAGGAAATGCTATGGTTTCCAGGGAGTTTTCTGTTTCCAGCCCTATTGCTCATAATCACCTTTTTTTTACCTACTACATACGATTCAGCATTCCAGGTTTGGTATAGGAAGGACATTAGACATTTTGAAGATCTTTTCATTGATAATCGCTTCGCTTCTTTTCAGCAGCTCTCTGTTAAGTTCAATCTGCCCAATGCTCATTTTTTCAGATATCTCCAAATCCGACACTTTATTGCTCCTTTAATTCCTAACTTCCCTGCAATGCCTGCGAAAAATGCTATGGACCTATTTCTTTCCTTGAATCCACTAGGTAAAGGCTTAATATCAATCATCCGAGATAAACTAGCAGCCTTACGACGGGCCCCCATGGATAAAATCAAAATGGCCTGGGAGCAGGATTTAAATATCTCCTTATCTGAGGAGAGCTGGGATTCAGTTCTCAAATCGGTTAACTCAACCTCTCTTTGTGCTCGCCACTGCCTTTTGCAGTTTAAGATTGTTCATAGAGCCCATATGTCTAAATCTAAACTATCTCGATTCTACCCTAGCGTTAGTCCACTCTGTGATAAATGCAAGAGGGGCGTGGCCTCTCTCATCCATATGTACTGGTTCTATCCAAGCTTGGAGAAATTCTGGAAAGATGTCTTCACTACATTATCGTGTATTCTGAATCAGCACCTAGAACCAAACCCCTTAATTGCTCTGTTCGGTTTTTGGGGCGAGACAGATTTATGTCTGGGTCCAACCAAATGCCGAATATTATCCTTTGCCTCTCTCCTGGCGAGACGCTTGATCCTCCTCAGATGGAGAGATGTTGCCCCGCCCACTCATGCTCAATGGCTTAACGACATCATGGCCTGTTTGGACCTCGAAAAAATTCATTATTCAGTTCTCAATTTGGATCTAAGGTTCCATAAGGTCTGGGGACCTTTTATCGAGTACTTTCATAACCTTCCTCTTGACTAGGGTTTTTTTTTTCTTTTCGGTCCCTTGCTTTCAGCTCCTTTTTTTTTCTGGTAGAAGGCATTATTATCCTCTGTTGCTGAGTGTATTCACAGTCTGGGAGTTTGGCTGTCCTGACTTACACTCTCTATATTGTGTTGTGGTTGGTCTCGAGTTGTTGTTGTTTTTTCTTGTGTTGTGGGGCTTGGGGAGGACACTAGCTTACTTGTCTTTAATTTAGGTGCTTTTTTTTTTGCAAAATTCTCTTCCTTTGTAGCATATTGTTATTGTATGCTTAATTTTGCACTGTTTTAATGTTCCTCATTGGAATTTGGGGTTTTTAATTTGTAAAATGTTTTGAAAAACTAATTAAATTTTTTTAAATAAATAAATAAATAATACCTTGAGATTAATTTTCTTGCAGGCATTTTCAGGAGAATAATGAAGCATGTTGTGTATTTAATATTTCAGTAATCTTTGAGTAATATTGTAAATGTATTGTTTGATTAAGCATTATTTGTTTAAATAATTCACTATGTGAAAGTACATGTTAGACATACATCATAAGTGTATGCCTTGCTAAAGGCAAAAAAAATGAAATAAGATTAGATGGGTTCTTCTGGGCTCGCAGCTTTTTTCAATTAGTTTTATGTTTTGGGATTAAAAATAACAGTGGTGATGAGAAAGTTCTAAATGGACATGAGACGACTAGCTACCTGCTGAAGTGCAGCGAGATGTTCAAGTTTTAAAAGGAATGCAGACATTCGAGTTGAAAATAAATAGCAACTCCTGTTCAGTGGAAGGATAGAGACAGTCCATTTTAAAAACAAGGCAGAACAAGGAAGAATTCATGGGTACATAAATGATGAGAACCAAGTAATAGAAATAATAAATAAATAAAACCAGAAATGGCTGGCTACATCAGAAAGGTAAAAACATTTGATTGCCCAAGAGATAATGTGTTGATGTACATTAAATGGATTACGCAGTATTTTGAAGCAAATGAAATAACCAATGAAAAGTCAGTGTCAAATTTGCTAAGTGCATTGGGTGGAAAAGCATACAGCTTGCTTAGAAGTTTGACCGCTCCAACCAAACCAGCTGAAATGAGTTTTGCTGATATTGTGAAAATAATGTAGGAACATTTAAAAACTGAAACCATTGTTGATTGCAGAATAATTTAGGTTTCATAAATGGAATAAAAATGAAGGGGACTCATTCATTTCCTCTATAACTTCTATAAATGTATTGTGGAAAGTGTACTGACTGGTTGCATTATGGCCTGGTATGGGAACACCAATGCCTTTGCGTGGAAAATCCTAAAAAAGGTAAAGGATTCAATCCAGTACGTTATGGGTAAAGTCCTCTCAACTACTGAGCATATCTACATGAAATATTGACGAAGAAGAGCAGCATCCATCTTCAACGATCCTCGCCACCCAGGCCATGTTCTTTTCTCGCTGTTGCCATCAGGTAGAAAGTACAAGTGCCTGAGGACTTGTACCACCAGGTTCAAAAATAATTATTACCCCTCAACCATCAGGCTCTTGATCAAAACAGGATAACTACGCTCATTCTATTTCTGGTGTTCCCACAACCGATGTTCTCACTTTAAGGACTTGTTATCTTGTTATTTCATGCTCTTGTTATTTATTGCTATTTATTCATATTTGCATTTGCACAGTTTGTTATTCATTTATCCTGTTTACAGCTAATTTTCTATAGATTTGCTAAGTATGCCCACAGGAAAAAGAATCTCAGGATTGTATGTGGTGACATGTATGTACTCTGATAATAAATTTTACTTTGCAATTTGAATTTCAGCATATGTGGCTGAATTGAAGAGACTGTCTGGGCATTGTCAGTTCAATGATGGGTTAATGATGCAATTAGTTTACGGAATCTTAGAAGAAAACATTCAAAAATGCCCCCTAACTGAGGCACAACAGAAGTTTAAAAGAAATTGCTGTATCAATGGAAACCACAACCAGAGATACAATTGAGCTGCAGTCAGGAATGAAAATGAATGTGAAAAGAATTGAACTTCTAAACAGCAACCTGCCTGGCTGAACGAGTTGTGTTACTGTTGCGGCAGGGGCTCACATACACTAGAATGCAGGTGTAAAAACAAAACTTGTAGGAAACGCAACAAAGAAGGACACATACAAAGGGCATGTCAGGCAGTCAAAAATAAATGGACTGCACAAGGTGGACAAAAAGATAAAAGGTTAAGTTGCATTTTCCAAAGAAGCATTAATCTGCATACTGTTGAAGAAAAATCTAATAATGATGAGAGTGACACAGGATGGTGTAGCCTTGAGATTTACAAACTGAAAACTAACAATAGACAAGCAACATGGCTTACTCCAGAAGTGAATGGCAAATTAAATAAAATGGAATTGATCACTGGCTCAGCTGCTCCTGTCATTCCACAAAATGAGCGTGAATAGCATTTCAAAGATCTCAAAAATATCCAGCTAAGAATATATAATGGAGAAAAGATAACTCCTGTGGGAATGATGTTTGTAACGGTGAAATACACCAATCAACAAGTCACATTGACCTTGTATGTGGTTAAAATCAGGAGGGCTGGCATTGGGGGCCATGATTGGTTGTGAATTACAACTTGATTGGAAATCCATCATTACTTGCAATGCCACATCCCCTGCAAAAGAGTCAACAGAAAGTGAACTAAGAATGGTACTGGATGATGTCACAGGAGTGTTCAAGGATAGCATTGGAAAATTCAAACATATCAGGGGTAAAATAGTGTTAAACGAAAATGCCACACCCAAGTTTTGCAAAGCCTGTCCAGTTCCTTATACAGTACCATCCATGATAACGTAGCCAGGGAACTAGATCACATGAAGGTTGAAAGAGTTCTTTCCAAGGCTGAGTGGAGCCCATGAGCAATGCCAGTGGTCTAGAAGAACAGATCTGTCTGGATCTGTGGTGACTTTAAGGTCACCATCTACCCAGAACAGAAAGTAGTTCAATATCTTCTGCCCAGCATAGAGGATATTTTTTCAAATCTTTGCAGAACAATTTATTGTGGAATAGTTCAGTCATTCCTGGAAATGAATGGAATAAGGTATATTCCATCTGTACCATACCACTCAGCAACAAATGGCTTGGCGGAAAGGTTTGTCCAGATTCTAAAGAGCAAGCTGCAAGCAAAGTCAGTAGAACACACTACTCTGACACTGAACCAGAAACTCGCCAATTTCCTCCTCGAATATTGCAATGAGCACACTTTACAACCAACAACTGCTGTTCCTGGGTCGTCCTTTGCATTCACATTTGGATCTTTTCAAACCCAACCAGTATGCAGGACAAACAGCTGAGACAGACTGAGGGCTCCTCAAACAAGGAAGTTTGATGTTCTACTCTGGATAAGGAGTCTTGGTGTGAGGCGACAGAGATGTTTAAAAGTAGGTACTTGAAAATTAAGGACTGGACCACTCTCCTATGGGGTGTGTGTGTGTATATATATATATATATATATATGAGAGAGATGCATTCAATATTGAGTTGGAGCTTATACCTAAATAGGGAAGAGCATCGTCTATTTAATATTTCATTAATATTTGAGTAACATTGTAAATATATTGTTTGATTAAGCATTCTTTGTGTAAATAATTCTTTATGGGTTGTACAGTATGTGAAAGTACGTGAATGGCATATGTTATCACATCACCACATCACAAGTGTGCACCTTGCTAAAAGTAAAAAAAGTAAAACTGCAGGGCTACTTCATCAGTGAACTCCGCGTTGATCGGAGTAGTTGTACTGGTGTTGGCGGTGGAGTCGGGTGAGGTGTCAAAGGAGTTGGTCGGGATATCGGAGGAACCCATCCATATGTTGGAGCAACTAGGAGCTGACCTAGCTGCAGACCATGTTGCTGCCTGCTACTCAGAAGCATTGAAGTTGGTGCAAAATAACCGTGGGAGATGCTCTTGGATATTTCACTTGTGATTGCAAGACTCTGCTGGACAGTGATAATGTAAGTTGCCACAGACCTGTTATCCTTGCCTGGTGGAGGGACAGTCGACTTTGTAGCTGTGTAGCCTCCATTGTAATGAGAACTAGGCCTCAAGGCTCAGGGTTGCCTGCTGCTGCTGACCAGGTGAGAGATGCGAAAGTGCTACAGTGTGGTTGAGCTTGTGTAGCCTTACCCATCAGTATTTGAGCAGTGGAATGACATGCTGGATTGTGTGCTTCTGTACACTGCTGGGAGACTGTGCCATCAATTGCTGGATATTGTCGCTCAGGGTATTGGACTACATAGGTTTTCTTTTTGAGTGAGTATGCTTCTTTGATCAATATTTTGAATTATGTTACTCGCTGTTTTTGAATGTTTTGCACCTTGGCCCCTGAGGAATGCTTTCTTGTTCGGCTGTGTCTATGTATGGTTTGAATGATAATTAAACTTGATTTGATTTAAAAACTAAGGGTAGACATGTTTTCCTAGGTTTCCATCTTTTTCTTTCAATTAACTTTATGTTTTGGAGTTACAAAACATAACAAAATACAATGGAATTGATGAAAAACCGTACATAACCAAAGACTAACAAACATCCAATGTGCAAGATTGTGCAAATAAAAAAGTAATACTCAGAATATAAGTTGGAGAGTCCCTAAACATGTTGAAGTTCAGAGATGTGGTGAAAGAAGTTATCCACACTGATTCAGAAGTCTGATGGTCGAAGGTTAATAACTGTTCCTGAACCTGGTGGTGGGGGACCTCCTGCCTGATGGTAGCAATGAGAAGAGTTGCATGGACTGGATTGTGATGGGGGGGGGGGGGGTCTTTAATGATGGATGCTGCTTTCTTGTGGCAGCACTCTATGTAACTGTTTCCACCATTTTCTGTAGACGTTGCTGTTCCTGGGCACTGGGAGCTGTCCCATACCCGGCCACGATGCAACCAGTTAGGATACTTTCAACTTTGCATCTGAGAAGTTTGTCAAAGTTTTAGGTGTTGTGCTGAATCTACGCCACCTTCTAAGAACACAGATTGCTGCTGTGCTGTCTTTGTGAAGTTTGGGTCGTTGTTACTTGAGGGAAAATGAGGACCATAATCAAGTGTGAACGTAGCAGAGAACAGGATCCTATAGATGGAATAGTGATGAATACAGATACTCAAAATGATGGACATGCTGGTGAGTTTGAGAACTACAGTTGGTTACAACCAATTGCCTGGTACTTGGAATGAGTGGCAATGTTCCTGAGTGTGAGTAAAGTGTTGCTCAGATTCTGAGGGAGGACACAGACAGAGGAATGTGCTCATACCTATGCAGAGAAGGTAATGTTAGCAGTGAGGTGGAAACAGTTAAAACACTGATGAGTCTATCAACAGCTAAAACTGTGCATGGAGTGCAGTAAAAGCCCTAAAAGAATATTTTAATTCAGCGCTCTCAGAAACTTTCAAGAACAATGCATCAGACACATGTGAAATTTGGTAACTGGAGAAAATAATTGGTGAACACATGGTTAAGGGGCACCCTATCACGTGAAATCTGATATATAAAATGGCAGAGCACAGATTTGGGTGCTACAAGCTCACAAAGCAGACCAAAACTTCGAGGGTAAGTTCACTGCCATGGGTGACGTCCTACAGATTACTGAAGTATAGTTACGATAAATGGTCATCCAGTGAAGGAAGCCATTAGCATGACTCCAGATTTGTTAAAGGGCCACAACATGAATATGAAGCTGATACGAGCGACTCCAGTAATGACCTGCAGTGCCATCATGTGGCTGTACTCTGGGAGGTCTTGCAAACTCTCAGAGAAATATCATGTAGAGGGTCTGGTACAAAAGCATGAGAGGAATCAGAAATTGTGGCCAACCACACACCATGTCCAGTTCTAATGACCACAGGTTCTATATTTTGACAGGATATTAATCTATAGAGGTGGCAATGTAACCAGAACAAAATGAAATAACTTCTCACCAATTTGAACACCAGTTAATGTTACACCCACATTTGAATTTGTCCAGTAGCCAAGCCCATTGTTATCCCTGTGCTTGTAAATGTAGCTTGAAGAGTAGGCATATGAGTTAATGAGACTGGGTTTTTAGTGAAGGTCTGGCATGCATATGGTATTGAACGCAAGGCAGGCAAAATTATGCAATAATATAGGGGCTGCAAAGTTACCTCAGTAGAACTGATGACGGTGTGCATAGATTCCTACGTTGCCCAATTTATTCATGGAGTCTTGGGATCCTGATACTCAAGGATAGTATTTCAGACAGAAGGAGAAGACTTATGACCCCAGAGGAACGCTCTCTCATTCGGCCGTATCCATGTATGGTTTGAATGACAATTGATTTGATAATGTCACTAAAGAAGCTGGGTCGCCTATTTTGCAAAATTTTCAGAATTCAGCGAAGGAACAAGAAATCAGTGAGGAAAAGAAAACAGAATTCAAGTCTATTGAAAAACATAAAGATACAGGCAAAAATTTCTGGAAATATTAAAAAGGAAATTAAGAGGAATTATTTTAAGAGGAATAGACAGAGTGGACAGCCAGTGCCTCTTCCCCAGGGCACCACTGCTCAGTACAAGAGGACATGGCTTTAAGGTAAGGGGTGGGAAGATCAAGGGGATATTAGAGGAAGGTTTTTCACTCAAAGAGTGGTTGGTGCGTGGAATGCACTGCCTGAGTCAGTGGTGGAGGCAGATACACGAATGAAATTTAAGAGACTACTAGACAGGTATATGGAGGAATTTAAGGTGGGGGGTTATATGGGAGGCAGGGTTTGAGGGGTAGCACAACTTTGTGGACCGAAGGGCCTGTAATGTGCTGTACTATTCTATGTTCTATGAAAATACTACTAAAATCTGGTATAGATAGTCAAAATGATGGACATGTTGGTGAGTTTGAGAATTACATTTGGATCCTCATAGTCTTTGCCCTATCATAGATCTCCCCCTCCCTCATCCTCCCTGTAGCTTATCCAGTATCTTTACTCATATGCAGTTCTGAGAAAAGACAATTGGATTGGAGTGCTGATTGTTGTTATTATTCTGTTTTTATTAGTTTTAGCTTTCTTTACACTTGCCGATATGTTTGTATAATCACCTGTTTGTCTGTAAACTTTTAGTAACGTAGTATACCTTGTTCCATAGTTCTGTAGTTTCTTTATCAGCAAAGTTGAATTGACTCAGTTGGTACCTGTTTGCAGGTTTCTTACCTGAACTGGTCCAGATCAGTTTGCAGTATGAGAGGAAAGCATATGCTCAAGTTCTTTACCTGCCTTGCCTGCTGATACAGGCTGACCCTGTTGTGGTGAACTACATATACCATATACCTGTCTGGACACGCCCCCCCCCCCCCCCCCCCCCGCTGACTGCTCCTATGGCTCAGACCCCAGTATAAAGGTGATTGAGGCCACAGACTCTTCCTCAGTCTCCAGGATGTTCTGTGGTGGTCGCTTGCTGCTTGTGCTTTCTTCCAGCCAATAAAAGCCTACCTTAACCCACGTCTCAGAGTTACTGATGGTGCATCACCTGTACTTTGGTGAACATCTAACAAAGCAGCTGCAACCATAAGATTTTGTCTCATTCTTGGGTTCTGAAGATTCTTCAGGACACTATCAACTCTGGATTTAACAGGGCCTTTGACCTGAAACCTTAGCTCTGAATCCTGTTTTCCTTCCCAGCAACCCACCTATTTAAACTAGCCTAATCACAGGACAATTTAAAATGACTAATTAACCTACTGACCAGTACGTCTTTGGACTGTGGGAGGAAACTGGAGCACCCAGAGGAAACCCACAGGGTCATGGGGAGAACATAAAACCCCTTACAGACAGCACTGGAATTGAACTGTGAACTCCAACACCCTGAGCATTAATAGCATTGCACTAACTGCTATGCTACTATGTCCTCCAAACTGTTGAATAGCTCCAGCATTTTCTGATTTTGTATTATTAAAGGTTAGCAAAAAATCCTGTGGATTCTTTTGAGACTGAGACAGGTGAAAATATATTGTGTAGTAAGGAGGTGGCGGAGAAATTAAGTCAATATTTAGTGTCTATCTCCATGGAAGAAAAGGGAAAACTTTCTGGAAGTAGTGGAGAATAATGTCTCCAAAGTGAACGAAGATCTGATGAATGGATGCTGCTTATCATCTTGGCCAGGTACTAGACATAAAAGAGATTTTAGTTCTACTGTCCTGTTTATTATTTATTGTAATGCCTGCCCTGTTTTTGTTTACTTTATGCAGTCCAGTGTAGGTCTGTAGTCTAGTGTAGCTTTCTCTGTGTTTTTTTTAAATTATGTAGATCAGTCATGTTTTTTGTAATGTGTCATGTAACACCATGGTCCTGAAAAATGTTGTCTCATTTTTACTATGCACTGTACCAACAGTTATGGTCAAAATGACAATAAAAGTTGACTTGACTTGACTTAACTGGTGAGCAGCTAGTTGTCAATGCCTGATAGCCTGACAGCCTGACATAATGCATTCATTCTGTGTCTGCCTGTGCACCAGCTATACTTGCACCACAATGGGAAACCAAATGTTGGTTGCTGGAAGACGATGATGATGATGATGATGACAATGGGTGGATGCAGCAGACTACAAGCATTTCTATGCAAGCACATTTGTCTGTCTTATTACAGCTAAGTATGGCCTTGGTGAGATCACAACTGGGATACCCTGAGTAATGTATCTAATTTTGATCTCATGACCGTTTTTCATATAAAGAAGAATATAGAGGAGATATAGTGAAGACCCATCTCAAACCATTCTCAAACATTTGATCTGATTAGGAGATACACAACTGTTTTTCCTGTTCCATCAGGTCTTGGATGCCCTATTTCCTTCAAAGTTCTGTTATCAACTTGCACTTTCAGCACCAGGCTTCTCAAAAACTTAAACGTTCAAGGCCAGCCCACCAACAGCACAATCTGCGAGATTTCCTTTGTAAATCCATGGCACAAAGAAGGAAGCTGCTTGCATCTTCATATCTCCTTTCACAATGTCGGGTGATCTGAACTGCTTTTCGTGAGAGATGGACTTTGTTGCATCCTATAGGAAATACAACGATCCATTTGTACACGGCAAAGCCCACAATTCACAATGGGTTAACTGATCAAATCAGGGAATCTGTTGCATTGATATTAGTTAAAGTACAAATATTAGCCAGAGCCCCAGTGTGGTTGGATCTTTTAGATCTATCTCAAACAGCAGGTGAGACCTGAATTTAATATAAGGCGACACTCTCCTTGCAATGCAGTCCCTTAATTTTGCACTGGGGCGCAAACCTCGTATGCATGGTCGCGTTTTTGCAGTACAACTGAGCTTCTGCCTCTGACAGGTGGCATCTGCGCAAACTGAAAATTATGCTGGTTTGAGGTTAATATAAAATCAAATCCCACTTTCTCAGATGCCACTTGTTCCCAATCCTGTTAGAGGTGTGAAAATACATTGTTGTAACTTGTATTGACACCATTCTGGAGCTTTTGTTTCCAACCTGAAATAGTTTGTAATCCTTAAAGATGATATGTAAAACACATGTCTCTGGGCTGGGCAATGATGGTAGTGAATGATTTAAATTAAGTGTCCTTCTATCTGTTCCCCATTTTTGAAGGCTGATGTGTGAGATGCAAATAATTTCCAGTCTTGCCTGCTTCAACATGTATTATGTCAATGTGAGAGTGTCACTTATACATTCTTCACCCCTTGAAGGTTGTCTTTTGCTGTCAGTAACATGGCAAATCTCCGCTGCATTAACCAAATGAGATGCACTGCTCAGATCAGTCTACAAAATGGTGACATGAACGAGCTTCCATCCCTGCCTACTCCTCCTACCTGATAGCAGCATACTGTCATAATAATCATGGATAAACTGCTTTGGCCATTTCAATTACTGTCCCAGCTGCCCATTAACTCAATTGACAAGTAGCTTTTAAAAAGCACTATGTTTTTCAGATGCAACAAATGTTCTTTGACCTTTTCATCCATATTCAGTAAGGTGATCCATTTTCACTGGAATGTTTTTTAATGCCTATATTCAAATAAGATTGGATACAAGGACTTTGTTGGATTTGCATGGTTGGTAAGTTTAGAACTGTTCTGAGCTTGGCAGATTGATTGTTACTCAGATCAGGGCTTGGAAAAGGTAACCAGGACACCATCTCTGTCCCCTCTCACATAAATTCAGATAACGAGGCACCATACTAAGCTGGTTTTGCTCATTAGGCACAGATACTTTCTTGTCTTCTGTTCTCTTTGTTCCGATCCTCTCCTGCTATTCTCTGATTCCATGGAGTTCGTGAATCCACCTGAGGATTTCATCCATGCTAACACTCAGGCCCAGCAGTGAGGGAATGTTTCAGTGTCTGAGATGCTTTCTTGCTAATGAAATGTCAAATCTTGCTCCTTTTGGTGTTCTGGAATATTCAGCCTTCAACTTACAATTGTAAATAGATTCTAGGTTTTTGTAATCTATCCAAAATAAACAAAGCCCCATTTCTATTAATTTTAGGCCATAACACCATAAGATATAGGAGCAGAAGTAGGCCATTCGACCCAATGAATCTACTCTGCCATTCAATCATGGGCTGATCCAATTCTTTCAGTCATCCCCACTCCCCTGCCTTAACCCCATACCCTTTAATGCCCTGGCTAATCAAGAATCTATCTATCTCTGCCTTAAACGCATCCAATGACTTGGCCTCCACAGCAGCTTGTAGCAACAAATTCCACAGATTTGCCACTCTCTGACTAAAGTAATTTCTCCACATCTCTGTTCTAAATGGATGTCCTTCAATCCTGAAGTCGTGCCCTCTTGTCCTGGACTACCCTACTATGGGAAATAACTTTGCCATATCTAATCTGTTCAGGCCTTTTTAATTCATTTTTTAGTTCTCTATTCATTCCTCGAAATAAGGTTTCATATTGAGATTCAATTCTAACTCAGTGATACTCTTCAATATAAGATCAAGTGGCAATTCTTGCTATGTGAAATGGAACAACAGGTATTCACAGATCATTTGGTTTGGAGACATCAGCTGTGGATGATCATTCCAGTAATACAGTCCTGTGACTCTCATTGCCATGGGATGTCTTTATTGTGCATTTCAGTGCTTTATTTGAATTTTGTACAAGTGAATCTGAGGTTTTAGTAAAGCTTTCAAAAATATCTCACACCTCTGCATTCACCAACTGTCACTCTGGTTGCTAACTTACCTTGGCTCCTGATCACCTAGCAGCTTAAAGTCTTATCCTCCCATTCAAAGTGCTTCCAGCCTTACAGATTCCTCCATCCTCCCACACCCACACACTGTGTCCCACCATTTTCAGCCATGGTTTCAGATGTCAAGGCCATAGTTCTGAAATTCCTTCTCTACACTGCTTCCTTTCTCTCCTGCCTTAAAGCCCTCATTAAAACGTACGCCTTTGGCCAAACTTCAGGTTAGCTACAGATCTGGAATGAAGGCCACAGTGCCTGACTCCAGCGATACTGAATGTGTAAGCAAGCACAGAAAGGCACTTCAATAAGTACTGATGAGGCAAACTAATCCCAGATTCCAGACAGCCAAACAAACAAAAGCTCTGAAGCTTATATCTGAAGAGGAACAGATATAAAATGACTTGCTGCAAAGTCTGAGATGATTATTCTTGCTTTATGGATGAAAGCAACTTCGTTTTTTGTTAATTTGGTCATCACGCTAATGTTGCTCATTTAACACATTTGTACTGATTTGTAAGACACTATTAATCACATACAGTTTAATAATACTCCACTCCCTTGCATCATCAGAACTGATGGAGATTACTGAGTTGGTTGAAAATTTAGCCCTTCTTACCAGTATTGGTGCTATCCCATAATAGCCTGCTTCTATCAATGTCTTTAAGGTTTTTGTAAAGCTGTGTTCCAAGTGGCAGGTGCACTTCAGGGTTCATGAGTTGTATGAGCCTTTGTTCAACAGGACAGCCTATGAATCAACCTCTCTTTTGCTTCTCTTTTCCATTTTACTGTTTGGACTCCATTTATTTTGTTTCCATTTGAAGCTAGTTGGAAACAAGTTTTAGAAATTTTCTTTACAACAAAAGTAGCTAGCTACATTTCCTTGTGAAGTGATATAGCTTTTGAGGGACACTGAATGAGATTCAGTTCTAATGACAGGGATTGGAACCTCAAATAAAAATGAACTTTATTCTGTTAACAAATGAGGTATAAAGTTAGCAGATGTCCTTCCTCAAAGTTCATTAATGTACTAATTTGGTAGCTTCATAGTTATCTTTACCGATACTTGGCTGTACTTCAACACTTACTCCATTTTTTATTTAAACCCCCATTTGAAGAACTTTAGCACAGGCCTCAGATGTTAGTTGCAGGGATGCAGAATGATTAGTTTAATGTGAGAGGCACGAGGAGTTAAATTAAATTGACTTTGTCTACTGTTGTTATTTTAAACCCATGATATTGTATTGTTATAAATACAACAATAACCAAAAACAAACCAATGTTTACTACATGTTTGACTTCCCAAATGAAGGTCAGATGTGGTGATGTCCATCTTCAAAGTTCAAAGTTAATAATACATTTATTGTCAAAAGTATATATACTACATACAACCTTGAGTTTCATCTTCTTGCAAGCAGCCACAAAACAAAGAAACACAATAGAACCCATTTAGAAAACTCACATATCAAAGACCGTCAAACCCCCAATGCGCAGAAAAAAGAACAAATCGTGCAAATAATAAATAAGTAAACAAATAACTCATTGAACATTAACTGCAGAATTCCTGAAAGTGAGTGCACAGCCATGGAGCCAGTTCAGTGCTGGGGTGAAGCCTGTGCAGGAGCCTGAAAGCTGCAGGCCACAGCCATGGAGCCAGTTCAGTGCTGGGGTGAAGCCCGTCCAGGAGCCTGAAAGCTGCAGGCCACAGCCACGGAGCCAATTCAGTGCTGGGGTGAAGCCCGTCCAGGAGCCTGAAAGCTGCAGGCCACAGCCACGGAGCCAGTTCAGTGCTGGGGTGAAGCCCGTCCAGGAGCCTGAAAGCTGCAGGCCACAGCCATGGAGCCAGTTCAGTGCTGGGGTGAGTGCCAATGGTTGCAGGCCACAGCTGCAGAGTCAGTTCAGCGCTGAGGTGAGTAAATCTCAAGGAGTAATGAGCTGAACACCAGTTCGTCCTTCACCCTCGCCCTTGACGCCTTGCTCTTTCTACTCTGACTCGGCACTTAAATTGGCCAAACATTGGTTCGTTTTTGCTCTCGGGCCCAGACCCTGGTGTTTCGATACAGTCCAAGTCCACCAGCAATGGTCAAACATTGATTGTGGATATTTGTTATGCCCTTGGTAATAGTTTTGGCCTCTCTTTCTCAAGGATGCGGTAATCTTCTGAGAATTAGTTTGCACGATGCACCCAAGTGTTTCCAAGTAGAAGGACCATTAATCTGACCTGCATGGGAATGAAAATGAGAGTGGGTATGAGGAGTGGGTATGGTGGTGAATGGGAATACAGTCACTAGGAGAAGTCATGCAGAGATATATAGAAGGCATGAAGTGTTACACACTTTGAGGCCTACAGAGGAATTTTAAGACCTGGCAGAGAGGTAATTCTGTTCTGTTATTTTAAGAGGAATACAAATGAGAGCTGAAATCAATTGCAGTGAGACTTTCATTTGACTAAGATGCAAGAAGTTCTTGTAGGGCTGGGTACTTTTGTCGGACCTGGGTGCAGGCAGAAAACACATTAATATGTTATAAATGGTGAGGTCACTATCCTTCCTTCATCTGTGCCTGTTCGTTACAGGAGAAATCCACCAGCCCTGCAGAGATTTCTGTGTAATCCCTGGTCAACACTGACCTTAAGGGAGAGGGTTTTTGGATTTATAAGTGGCCTTTGCAGGTAGGGCTGAGGGGAGAAAAGGCAAAGTGCAAATCTGCATTATAAGAGAGGAGAGGATGTTGTTCAATAGCCTTCTTGCCAATGTCAATTGAAGCTCCGGGTGTGATGTTATCAGACAGAACTAGTATTGTAATAAACAGCTTTCAGCATTCCCTTATAAAGGTGACCTCAGTGTCCCAGGTTTTAAGAAGCATCTTCAAAGGAGAAGGAAAAGGCAAAGTCTCAGAGGGAAATTATAGAAAGTACAGCAGCAGTTCGGGTGGCACTGTAGAGCAGTGGTTATTTAACACTATTACAGTGAGATCTGGGTTCAATTCCTGTAGCTGTTTATAAGGAGTTTGCATGTTCTCTCCATTACCATGTGGGTTTCCTCCCAGTGCTCTGATTTCCTCCTAGATTCCAAAGACGTACAGTTAGGGTTAGTAAGTTGTGGGGAAGCTATGTTGGTGCAAGTAACATGGTGATATTTGCAGCTGCCCACCACATGTGATGTGATGTGATACAAAAATGCAAGTTACTCTGTATGTTTTGAAGTACATGTGACATGTAAAGCTAATCTTTCTTACTGGCCAGAGCAAGGTCTACAGACAAGGGGCCAGGATTGTGAGTGGGAGGGGGTTGCGCAGGTGGGGCTGTGGTGGGATCTGGATGCATATGTGAGAATTTGGAAATTGAGACAACAGAGGCACAAAGTGAAAGCAGCTCAAAGTTTTGTGGCTCAAGGTGTGAATATAAACAAAGTTGTGTTCCTGGACATTAGGGAGATAATCCTCTACTTGTCAAGTTTCTTTTGAAAAGGCAACAATTCAGAAATTTACCAGAATGTTTTTGGACTCTCAGAATCAGCAAAAAAAAATGCTTTGCCCTTCCTCAAGTAATTTCATGATATCTCAGGTTGCTTGGTGGCCTTGTTAGTCACTGACTCATGTGCGGGGCATGGACTGGCAGATAGAATTGGAAGGCAAGTCATGGAGAGCAGCTTGGTTACTGAAAACAATGAGAATCAGAATCAGGTTTATTATCACTGGCATGCGATGTGAAATTTGTTAACTTAGCAGCAGCAGTTCAATGCAATACATAATATAGAGGAAAAAATAAATAATAAGTAAAATTTAAAAATAATAGCAGTAAATAAGTAAATCAATTACAGTATACATTTATTGAATAGATTTTTTTTAATGTGCAAAAACAGAAATACTGTATATTTTTTTAAAAGTGAGGTAGTGTCCAAGGGTTCAATGTCCATTTAGGAATTGGATGGCAGAGGGGAAGAAGCCGTTCCTGAATTGCTGAGTGTGTGCCTTCAGGTTTCTGTACCTCCTACCTGATGATAACAATGAGAAAAGGGCATGCCCTGGGTGCTGTATGTCCTTAATAATGGATGCTGCCTTTCTGAGACACCACTCCCTGAAGATGTCCTGGGTACTTTGTAAGCTAGTACCCAAGATGGAGTTAACTAGATTTACAACCTTCTGCAGCTTCCTTCAGTCCTGTGCAGTAGCCCTTCCATACCAGACAGTGATGCAGCCTGTCAGAATGCTCTCCACAGTACAATATAGAAGTTTTTGAGTGTACTTGTTAACATGCCAAATCTCTTCAAACTCCTAATGAAGTATAGCCACTGTCTTGCCTTCTTTATAACTACATTGTTACATTGGGGCCAGATTAGATCCTCAGAGATCTTGACACCCAGGAACTTGAAACTGCTCACTCTCCCCACTTCAGATCCGTCTATGAGGATTGGTATGTGTTCCTTCGTCTTACCCTTCCTGAAGTCTACAATCAGCTCTTTCGTCTTACTGACGTTGAAGGCCAGGTTGTTGCTACAGCACCAGTCCACTTGTTGACACATCTCACTCCTGTATGCCCTCTTATCTCCATCTGAGATTCTACCAACAATGGTTGTATCATCAGCAAATTTATCAATGGTATTTGAGCTATGCTTGGCCACACAGTCATGTGTATATAGAGAGTAGAGCAGTGGGCTAAACACACACCCCTGAGGTGCGCCAGTGTTGATCGTCAGCGAGGAGGATATGTTATCACCATTCCGCACAGATTGTGGTCTTCCGGTTAGGAAGTCGAGGATCCAATTGCAGAGAGAGGTACAGAGGCCCAGGTTCTGCAACTTCTCAATCAGGACTGTGAGTATGATAGTATTAAATGCTGAGCTATAGTCGATGAACAACATCTTGACATAGGTGTTTGTGTTGTTCAGGTGGTCCAAAGCCGTGTAGGGAGCCATTGAGATTGTGTCTGCCATTGACCTATTGTGTCGATAGGCAAATCACAATGGGTCCAGATCCTTACTGAGGCAGGAGTTCAGTCTAGTCTTGACCAACCTCTCAAAGCATTTTGTCACTGTCGATGTGAGTGCTATCAGGCGATGGTCATTAAGGCAGCCCGCATTATTCTTCTCAGGCACTGGTATGGTTGTTGCCTTTTTGAAGAAAGTGGGAACTTCTGCCTGTAGCAGTGAGAGGCTGAAAATGCCTTGAATGCTGCAGCTTCTAACTCTAACAATAATCCATCAGGACCTTCCTCCTTGCGAGGGTTCTCTCTCTTTAAAGGCGGCCTATTATCGGCCTCTGAGATGGAGATCACAGGGTCATCAGGTGTAGCAGGGATCTTCACAGCGTGCATAGAAGGTGTTGAGTTCTGGTAGCGAAGCATCGCTGCCATTCATGCTATTGGGTTTCCCTTTGTAGGAAGTAATGTCTTGCAAACCCTGCCAGAGTTGCTGTGCATCTGATGTCACCTCCAGCCTCATTCGAAATTGTCTCTTCGCCCGTGAAATAGCCCTCCGCAAATCATACCTGGTTTTCTGGTACAGGCCTAGGTTGCCAGACTTGAATGCCACAGATCTAGCCTTCAGCAGACCACGTACCTCTTGATTCATCCACGGCTTTTGGTTTGGGAATATACAGTCAAGTCTTTGTAGGCACACATTCATTCACACAGCTTTTACTGAAGTCGGTAACAAGGACAGCATACTCATCCAGGTTCGACGATGAATCCCTGAATACAGTCCAGTCCACCGATTCAAAGCAGTCCTGTAGGCGCTCTTGTGCTTCCCTTGTCCAAACCTTCTTGGTCCTCACTACTGGTGCTGCAGTTTTCAGTCTCTGCCTATACTCAGGGAGTAGAAGTACAGCCAGGTGATCAGACTTCCCAAAGTGAGGGTGTGGAATAGCACAGTAGGCATTCATGATGGTGGTGTAGCAATGGTCCAGTGTGTTGTTTCCTCTGGTGTTGTAAGTGATTTGTTGATGGTAGTTGCTTAGTGATTTTTTCAGACTGACCTGGTTAAAATCTCCCAAAATGATGGTACGGTGTTTCATGCATGTTGATCCCATTGCAAAGATCATCTAAAGTCTGCTTGACTTTGGCCTGAGGTGGAATGTAAACTGCTACCAAAATGACTGCAGAGAACTCCCATGGTGGGTTAAAAGGATGGTGCTTAACTGCGAGATATTCCAGGTCTGGTGAGCAGAATTGGGACAGCACTGATATATTTGTGCAGCAAGAAGAGTTGATCATGAGGCATACTCCTCCACCTCTGCTTTTCAGAGACTCTATAGATCTATCCTGACGGTGTATAGTAAGCCCGTTGATCTGAATCGCTGCATCCGGTACGGAAGGGGTTAACCAGGATTCTGTGGAAACAAAGGACACACGCAGTCCTAATGTCCCTCTGATTCAGCACCCTGCCTCTGAGATCATCGATTTTATTCACCAGAGACTGCACGTTCGCCAGCAACATAGTCGGTATAGGGAGTTCAAAACCCCATTTCCTTCAATGCACGTGTAACCCTGCTCTACACCGGCGCGTCGGCGCTCCCAACCACAATCGGTGTTGCTTCCATTGGTTTGAGGCAGCGATAGTTCGTTTAAACGCATTAAGACATCTTTGTTGACTGCACCGACCTTGGAAGCAGTTGTGCTTTTTAGCTGTATCAGGCTGAAACGGGAATATTTAATCGTTTCCATTGAGAGAATAGCTGAAGGTATATTCGATTTGGATAAATAATAACAAGCTTCCAACACTGTTGTAGATTTATAACTAAGATATAATGTATGTTTAGACAGTCGGAGGCAAATACAGCGACAAACTTTATGTGAAAACTTTCATAAAAATGAAAGAACTTGCTTTCAAGTCCTCTTCTTTTATTCTCAGGCAGCCCCTGAAGATGACTTGCTTTCACTCCACTTGTTCTGAAGCGACTGAAAGGCGATGCGGGTTCGGCAGACTGCGCCGCAAATGGGAGGGGCTTGGGTGGATAGTACCATGGGAGCTGGTGAACAGTGCTGGGACTGTGCCACCTTCTCTGGGTTGAGCAGTCGTGGGCCTGGGGTGCCCAAACATAAATGAAAATGTTATATATGTTCATGGAGGTTTTGAGGACTGTCTTTGAAGTGTCTGTTTTCTCTTCCTGGTTACCTCTTACTGTGTCACAAATCAGAATGTGGGGGTCGGGTCTATTTTGGGAGCCTGGTAGATCGATGTGATCTGCCTATCAAGCTGAGCAAGAGTAATTAGAGCTGGAGGCATGAGCCTGGGCAAGCACACTGACCTTATTTCCCTGTCCAGTCCATGGATTTGATGGGTTTTATAATAATGGTCCTCTATTTCATGACTCTGAGTTGTGTAGGAGAGTGGGGATCACCGTTGCCCAGCAGGCCATGAGCTTGGTAGCAGTACTGTGTCTTGGTCCTGTGCCACAGGCTGAGATGTTAGTCATCCTAAGGGCTAAAGGACCAGGCCTCTCCTCCCTTTGGTCAGCTTCTCAGCAATAGTTTCTTGACTTCCATACCCCCTCGATATCCTGACCCAAAGAAAAAGTAACAAATTAATAGAAATTGTTTATGTAAGCAACCAACTCATTATTGTGGTGCCAGGCCTGATCAGTTTCATCATACAGGTAGAGGATTTGAGATCTTAGCAGATGAGTGATAGGTACATTGATAGAAAAGGTTTAGAGAACATGGGCCAAACACAGGCAAATTGGACTAAGTACAATAGACATCCTGGTTGGCGTGAATGAATTGGGCTGAAGGGTCTGTTTCCGTTTTGTAGAACTCTACAACTCAATTTTGCAACCATTATGATGGAATTGGGCTCCCTGTCTGCCAAACCTCAAACTCAAAAGAAGATGTTAAGCCCTATCGGGTACCTTCACGGGAGGTTATACTGTATCCAGCTACTTTTAAAAGATGAGCTTACTTTCCTTTTTAGCCTCTGCAGTGAGGTTTAACTGCCAATATCCGCTACTTTAGCAGTGGGTTGCTCTTCCCTACCAAAGTGTAGATACTTCCAGCTAACAAGGTAGATTAAATACAGTTAATTTATTTTAAATGATACACATTTGAATTTAGACAAATAGTTCTTAACATGCATTTAATGTTCACACAGGATTTCTACTTTATAAAAGATTTTCAAACTACAAAGGATTTCCATACACAATTCATGTGAACTCCAAGAAGAGTTGCAGAAAAATGAGCCATCTGTCGCAGAAACAATTGAATTCAAGACAAGGGAAATCTGAGCAACACACACAAAATGCTGGAGGAACTCAGCAGACCGGGCAGCATCTATGGAAAAAGAGTACAGTCGATGTTTCAGGCCAAGGCCCTTCTGCGGGACTGGAGAAAAAAAGCTGAGGAGTAGATTTAAAAGATGAGGGAAGGGAGAGAGAAACACAAGGTGATAGGTGAAAGTGGAAGGGGGAGAGATGAGGTATGAGCGAGAAAGTTGGTGAAAGAGATACAGGGCTGGAGAAGGGAGAATCTGATAGGAGAGGACAGGAGGCCATGGAAGAAAGAAAAGGGGAGGAGCACCAGAGGGAGGCAATGGGCAGGTAAGGAGATATGATGAGAGAGGGAGAACAGGATGGGAATTGGTGAAGGGGAGGGCGGGGGGCCATCACTGGAAGTTCGAGAAATCGATGTTAATGCATCAGGTTGGAGGCTACCCAGATGGAATATAAGGTGTTGTTCCTCCAGACTGAGTGTAGTCTCATTGCTACAGTAGGCCATACTCAGTTTGGAGGAACAACACCTTATATTCTATCTGGGTAACCTCCAACCTGCTGGTACGAACATTGATTTCTCGAACTTCTGGTAATTCCACCCACACCCTTCTTCATTCCCCATCCCCTTTTCCCTCTCTTATCATATCTCCTTACCTGCCCATCACCTCCCTCTGGTGCTCCTCCCCCCTTTTCTTTCTTCCATGGCCTTCTGTTTTCTCCCGTCTCTTTCACCGATCAACTTCCCAGCTCTTTACTTCATCTCTCCCCCTCCCGGTTTCACCTATCACCTCGTGTTTCTCTCTCCCCTCCCCCACCTTTTAAATCTACTCTTCCTCTTTTTCTCCGCAGTCCTGCCAAAGGGAATGAATTCTAGTTCTTCTTTCTGTAACCCCATCTTTTTGTCATTCTCTGAGTCATTCCTAACAATCTGCAATGCTGCTGATATTTATACTGCTTTCTACTAAATGACATCATCTGCATGTGATGTTTTCCAGATACCTTGGAACCTGGATACCTGTGATGGAGATCTCAATCTTTTACATTTGAAGGATGACCCCTTGAGTACGCAAATGTCCCAACATGTAACCATGTTTGACATAACTGCATTGTCTTGCATTTGACTAATGCAGACTAAAAGTTTCTTGGTCACTTCCCTTTTGTAAAGCAATGCTGTGGGCTAGCAGCCTGTATTCTGTAACACTGTTTGCAAAGCTATAACTCCAACTTCAAACTGATCGCTGCTTGCAATTTACATTAAGAACTGGAGACCAGTTCTTCTTTCCATCAAAAAGCTGAGCAAGGAATATTTGTTAGAAGTTTAACTTTCATCACAGGCAAGTCTGACCCTTTGGAAAGGTTGTACTACTGTGCTTGAAAGCTGAGTTTAGGAATAAGCCTCTCAGGGCTTGGAAAATGAACATCCATCACACATTGAACTGACCTCCGTACTCAGCAACTTTGTGGGGAGAAAAACAATGCCTTTGTACTTGTAGTGAAGCAGTAATTACCTGGGTTTCATACCCCAGATCAAGCAGCAGCAGCCTGGATTTAATCATAAATCCTGACTCACCAACACACTGAAAGCTTCTTTCTAACTGCCTTATCTAATCCCTTAATCATTTAATTAGATCATCTCTTAATCTTTTATACTCAAGAGCACAGTCTGCACAAGAGCAACCTTTCCTCATAATTTAACCCATTTTAGCCTTAGTGGCCTTATCTTGTTGCATTCCATCTAAGGATAAAGAACATTTCAATGTTACCTCAAAGTCTGAAGGAAAATTTATTATCAAAGCACATCCATGTCATCACACACAGCCCCTGAAATTCTTTTTCCTACGGGCATACTCAGCAAATCTATGGAATAGTAACTGTAAAGAGGATCAATGAACAACGAATGGTGCAAATGCAAATATAAATAAATAGCAATAAGTAATGAGAGCATGAAATAACAAGATAAAGAGTCCTTAAAGTGAGATCATTGGTTGTGGGAACATCAGAATAGAATGATTGTAGTTATCTTCTTTTTGCAAGAGCCTAATAGTTGAGGGGTAGTAACTGTTCTTGAACCTGGTGTGCAAGTCCTGAGGCTCTTGTACCTTCTACCTGGTGGCACAGTGAGAGAAGAGAATGGTCTGGGCAATGAGGATCTTTGATGATAGATGCTGCTTTTCTACAACAGTATTTCATGTAGATGTGCTCAATGTTTGGGACCAACCCTAAACCTGGACAGTCATAAAGAGTCTGATTGGAAAAACACATACATAACATAATTTCTTTGATGCTTGTCAGCACAGTGGCAGATTTGGGAGGGCCTCATCATGCCCTGCCTCATCACCACATCACACTCACCCCCAACTGCTCCACCTCACTGCACCAGAGATCCAGATCCAGTCCTGATCTCAGGTTCTCTCTGTGTGCAGTCTGCCCATCTGCCAACATAGGATTTCCTCTGGGTGCTCCAATCTCCCATTGCATCCTAAAGAACTGTGAGTCAGCAGGTTAAAAGGCCACTGTAAAATGTCCTTTGCGTGTGGGTGAGTGGTAGAAACTGGGAGGAGTTGAATTAATGTAAGATTAGAGTAAATGAGTGGTTGATGGTCAATCACACCTAGTGGGCTGGAGGGCCTAATCCCATGCCATGTGACTCTATGACCTGTAGAGTAACATTCTATTAGGCTGCTAAATTACTATTCAAGGGATCTGTAAATAAAGTGTCACCTCAGGTACAGAAGAATCCTTGCTCAAAAAGAAAGGGGACATTTGCAATGAAATGACTCATTTCTCTGGAAGCAATGTCTAAGTAGTCTGGGAACAAGAGCCAGGCTCGTGAGATACCAGGTCAGAAAAGTCATGTCACCGACTTTAGCGCCAGCCAAAAAGGAAGCATTGAGAAGCGTTTAGTGCTGAGCTGGCCCTCAGCTAAATGAGGCTGGATGGAGATCAAGATTGAGTCAAAGTTGAGGAACTTGGAGTCACTGTGGGTTGGGACTAGAGGTAAGGCGGGCAGAGCTACTGGAGTTTATAAAGGGAGACAGATTGTCACTAGTCAGTGATTGGTGGAGAGGACCTGGGTCTGAGTGTTGGCGATGCAGTTTGCACCTGTGAGATCCATTATCCTTGACCTAATGGGTTAGAGAGTGGAGGTTGTGTTGGGTTTGTAAACACAAGGGGTCACTGTTACATGATAAGAAATCACAGTGGATAACATCATGATGAATGGGTGGGGTTGATCGTAGGATGGGTGTGTTGTAGAGTGAGCCTAAGAGACATTGTTTAGAAGGCTGAGAGAGCCATTTTTCAGCCAGCACATTTGTTTGTAGACTATTAACAACATATATTGAGGAATGAGTGATAGACTGAATGTTTTACTGCATTCAAAGTGATGTGTGCTCTGGCACATCTGGTTAATTTTACTTAGCTCCTCACCATATGTTTTAAGTTTCTTTGAATAAATTCACTTCAATAAAATGAAAACTGCTGTGAGTGTGGCTACGATGCTTTATTGTTTACTGAGTGCTCAGTGTGTGGTGGTGCTGCAGCTCCTCAATTAATGGAGAAAAATGCAGTGGCCTGGACCAGCAAATCCAAAGAATCAGTTTAAGACCTATTATGGTAGATGGCAGATTTTAAACTCAGCTACGAATCACAGCTGGTCATTGGTAGTAATAAACTCAAAACTGAAAAAACCATAAGCAAATAAGACATAGGAGGAGAATTGGGTCATGCAGCCTGTCGAGTCTGTTCCAGCATTCCAGTATGGCTGATTTATTATCCCTCTCAAACCAGCTCTCCTGCCTTCACCAGTAGCTTTTGACATAAACTAATTTGGTTTATGAAGAGAGGAAGTATACCATCCTTATGTAGGTCTACAGTGTGGTTGCTTTTATAATGGCCGGTAAACCTTCAGTTGTACCATTCCGGCTATATTGAAAGTAGCCAACTATCATTGACCAAGACAGAGAAATCAGATCCAGTGAAATCCCTGCCAAGCAAACCTCTGGGGACTGGTCTCAGCAGAGCTGTCCCAATCAACAAGCTAGACAGGATCATAGTCATAAAATTATACTTACTTCCCAATTTCTGTCGACATCCCATTCTATTGGCAAGGCAGACCTACCTGTTGGAGAGTTTTACCCTGGAAATCCTTAACCAAACCCTGGACTGAAGAGAAAATGCAGAAAATATTGCAAAGCTACAGACAAAGGATCAAGGGGCTGAACTAGTGAGCTGCACTGGTAGTGAACTACAGTGATTTGGTCCAACTGGCCTCTTCTTCTGTAACCATACTCTGATCCTTGATTCTTCACCATTTACCCTCCTCTTTCAACTGATAAGTCAGTGGTTTTCCACGTTGAACTACACTTGGAAGAAGCACTGAGAGTGAACGTAGTCTGGGTGGTGGGCTTCGATCCATCATGAAAAGTAGATTGGAAAGGCCTGTTAGGAGCAGCACTAGGCAAATTTAAAAATGTGAAGTTGAGACACAGGACTTCTTGCGTGTTATGCAACATAAACTCTATGTAAAAGAACTATGCAACCCCACAACTAATGGACAAGAATTTTGCAATCCGATCACAATCCTATAGTCACTGTGACAAGAACTGAGAAGAGCATTCTCATCCTTAAGAAGGATAAAGTCCAGCACATGAATGCTAAAGAAGACATTGAAGCATTCGCAGCCAGATTTCGCCAGATGTGAGTGATCTAGCTTGGCTCATGGTTCAAGTTTTCAGCCAGTTTGATTCCCTCGTGATATCAAGAACCCGTTGTGAGCACTGCATGTAGCCATGGCTATTGGACAGGACAACATCCCAGCTACGGTACTGAAGACTTGCACTCTAGAACAAGCTACACTTCTTGCCAGTCATCTTCAGTACATTTACAACACTGGCCTCGATCCAACAGTGTGGAAAACCTTTTCTTCAAAAACAGCAGAAATCCAATCTGATTAATGACTACCAACCAGGCTACTCTCAATCATCAGGAAAATGTTGGAAGCTGTCATGGACCTTCCTGTCCAGTGGCATGTTGTTCCCTGATGCCTAATTTGGATTTCATCCAAAACACTTAACTCCGAGCTCATCACAGCCTCAGTCAAAACATGGGACAAAAGGCTGAATTTCATATACGAGATGAGAGTGTCAAAATCAAAGTTGAAGTCAAATTTATTGTTTATGCATAAGTACACATATGCAATGAAAAACTTAATTGCAGCAGTATCACAGGCACATAGCATCAAATAAGCAAAGGCCATACAAAAAAACATAAATTAAGCAAATGAAACACTATTTTTATAAGAAAGAACACAATTAGAAAAACAAACGCAATGTCCATTTAGCCGCAAAATGATTGAAGAGGTCGTAGTGAGGATGAACTGTAACTGTGAGGCAGCATCTCTACTAGCGGCACCATTGTGCCTCCCAAGTATTTGAGTCAATGTGACATCAAGGAGACTTTGTTAAGAACACCACTGCCTGAGTTTGTCAGGGGCAACATGCCAGCCCAATAACCTCTAGCTCTCTCAGCACTGAGCTTCTTTCTATCATAAAGTTATATTTGTAGATGTGAGGTATTCAATTCCATTCTCAGTAAATTAAGCAGCCCACGTCCACATGCAGAAAGACGTAGATAATATTCACGCTTAGGCTGATGATTAACAAATAACATTTGGACCATAAGGTACCAGGCAATAGCCACTTCAACAAGAGAGACTCTAACCACCTTCCCTTGACATTCAATGGTATTCCAGCTATTGGGTTCCCAGCATCAACATTCTGCAATCGTTACTAAATAGATACACAGCTGGACCAGCTTCATAAGTTTAAAGGTTCCAGAAATATGTCATTTCACTAACCCCAGAGAATAAAAGTTCATTTGTAGATTTATCAATGAGATGAAATGGCTGAATACAGAATGTTGAAGGAAACTTGGCTCAACAATGTCTTTAAATAACTCAGACAAAATGAGAGGATCCAAATTTTGTCCTATGATATTTGACTCTGTCTTTACTGACCTGCTTCTCTCTTGTATCGGTAATGTCTCCATTTTTAATTTTTCAGAGTTATATCCAAATCCCTCCTTGATCTCATTCTCAATGCAAGAAATTGCTTCGTCCCTTTAATCTCCTCCAGCCCTTCTTCTGTCTGTTCCTGCTGGAATCGTCCAATTGTAGCTGCTGGCACACCCTTTGTAAACACCCTCCATCCCTGACAGTTGTGCCTTTAGCTGCCCAGACCTGAAGATGTGGGATTCCCTCCCAAATCCTCGGCTTACCTTGTTGCTAAGTCTATCCCCTTGACCAAAATTTTGGAGCCTGATTAGCATATTGCAGACAAAGCAGGATGTGCAGGGGTGAGTCAGATCATTGTCTTCCTGCTATAATTTCAGTGTCCAAAGGTTCCCCTCTGTAACTTGAATTAAGGAACTCAGAGTGTGTGCTACATATGAAGGACTTGGAGTGTATGACGTTTGGTCTAAATACCGGAAACTGGCATTTCAGTGGACCAGTGAATTACAGCAACAGTAGGGAAGAAAATTCGACTGTTGTGGTTGTAATAATACAAAAAAAATATGAACTTCAATAAGCTTGGTACCTCAAATTGATGAAGCTATAAAGTTGAAAGAATTGATTACGACATTTGCTTTGAATTTCAAACTTCTGATTATTAAAAAAGTTGTTATACAGGTCACTTCTAATTGTTAATTCATCAAAGGATTCAGAATTATAAGGCAACAGCCATAATTATAAGGCACTGCTGGTTTTGAACTCCATGTAGTGTGGTATAGTAAGGAATGGAATGTATGTGGAGAGTGTCTAAATGCTCCCGCACTCCGAATCTTTTGATGCCTGTAGCACTACTTTGCTTTAGGAGAGTGGAGCATTTCCTGTGCTGGCTGCTGAGAGACAGCAGATGTTTCCTACCTCTCTGTGGGGGACACCGTGTTGGCTGCAGACTTCTCCAGGTGGGGAGCTTTTCACTTTTTCTCCAATAGCTAATTTATACCAAGGAAAAGGAATAAGTAACAAACCTCCTTTAATAGTCCATATTATTTCCCTTGAGAGTACTCCAGGATTCTAAGTGTCATTTTGAATTTTCACTTCACAAGGATATTAAGAGATGCGTTCACCTGTGGTCAATTTTTTTTAAAAACAGAGCACAGAAATTCATCTACAGTTGCTAAACATGCAAGATATCAGTATGTGTGCATTCTGCTCTCATTCTGGAATTCAATTCCACTGACTTCAGCTGTTCAATCCTGTCTCTCTGCACAAACAACCAAGGACAATTTTCCACCCTTATTTATTAAAGGCATGTTTGCAATACATAAGTTCTTATGTTTCATTTTGTTATTCAAAACTCAAAAATAACTCACCACACCTAAAAATCTGCCATGTGAATAATAGTCTATCATTTATTGTGGGAGTAATCTTGATTTAAGGGCATGAGAGTATAATGGTCATGTTTCAGACCAGTAATCCAAAAGATGGGATTAATTATTATTTTTCTTCTTCACCCATTTTTTTTTCAGAACTAGGGTGTGACTGGCACATCGGTGATTGACCTTGAACTGAGCTTTTAAAGAGCACTTCAGAGTTAACTGCAAATGCACCTCGATGGCTGAACATTTAAGTTTGTTTGCTTGGCTGAATATAAATCATAGATAAAAATCGATAATGTGCCCATGAGACTGCCATTTTGTTGCGAAGAACCCATCTGCTTCAGCAGAATAGGAAGCCAGTCGTTGTTCTCCACAGGTCTGGCAAACAATGTGGCTTCATTGCCACTGTGATGTGGTTACACCCATGGTGATATGGGTGATTGTTAACTGACCTCTGAAATGTCCAAAACAATGACTCAGCTGGCAGTAAATTCTTGCGTTGCCACCGGCGACCACATCCTTTCAATGAATTAAAAATAAACCTTGCTCTCAGTCTGTCAGAGTTGTTGTTTCATGCTTAGGCATTTACATATATTTTCATGTCAAGTTGCCAAAGGTGTGAACTGATAGCTTCACAACAAGGAAAGTCAGGCATCTGGGACTGAGCAAAGAAGACAAGGAAGCGTGCTCCATCTTAAGCAGTTCAGCTGAAATGCTGAGAAGTAAGTAGCGCAGGTGAACTTAATTTAACGTCAATTCATCCAATACAAGTGAAATAGTAGGAATAAGAAATATATAATCAAAAATAAGAACTGAGGCTCGTAAGAAAAAGAAACAAGAGTAGGTCACTTGACTCCTTGGGCCTGCTCCAAAATCTAATAAGATTCTGGTTACTTGTATGAGAAGGTGATTTGTATGCTCGCCTTTGTGAGGGTATATAGCATTTACCTCAGTACCACTCTTCTTCATGAACCTCTTTCCTCTTGCTTCCCTAAGACCTTAAGATATAGGAGCGGAACCAGGTCATTCAGCCCATCAATTCTGCTCTGCTATTCCATCACGTCTGATTTATTAACACTCTCAATCCCATTCCATAAGACCCTAAGATATAGGAGCAGAATTAGGCCATTTAGCCCATCAATTCTGCTCTGCCACTTAATCATGGCTGATTCAATTTTCCACTCAGCCCCAACCTTCTGACTTCTCCCTGTAAGCCTTCATGCCCTGACCAATCAAGAATCTATCGACTTCTACCTTAAATATACATAAAGCTACCTGTGTCAAAGAATTTCACAGATTTACCACTCTCTGGCTAAGGAAATTCTTCCTCATCTCCATTCTAAAATGATGCTCCTCTATTCTGAGGCTCTGTCCTCTGGTCTTAGACTTTCCCTCCATAGGAAACATCCTCTCCAAATCCACTCTGTCAGGGCCTTTTACCATTCAATAGGTTTCAATGAGGTCGCTCCTCATTCTTCTGATTTCTAGTGAATACAGGCCCAGAGCCTTCTTCATATGGTAAGACATTAAATATTGGAACAATTTTCATGAACCTCCTTTGAACCCTCTCCAGTTTCAACACATCCTTTCTAAAATAAGAGACCTAAAACTGGTTACAATACTCCGGCATATAAGGACTCACCAGTGCTTTATAAAGTCTCAACAATACATCTTTACTTTTATATTCTAGTCCTCTTGAAATAAATGCTAACATCACATTTGCCTTCCTCACCACTGACTCAATATGTAAATTAACCTTTAGAGAATCCTGTACAAGGACTCCCAAGTCCCTTTGCATTTCCGTTTTTTGTATTTTCTCTCCATATGCACAATAGACAAAACTTTTGTTTCTTCTACCAGAGTGCATGACCATACATTTCTAGAGACTGTATTCCATCTGCCATTTCTATGCCTATTCTCTTAATCTGTCTAATCCTTCTGTAGCCTCTCTCTTTCCTCAAAGCTTCCTGCCCCTCCACCTATCTTCATGTCATCTGCAAACTTTGCAACAAAGCTATCAATTCCATCCTCCAAATCATTGACATAGAACGTAAAAAGAATCGGTCCCAACACAGACCGCTGTGGAACACCACTAGTCACCGGCAGCCAGCCAGAAAAGGCTCCCTTTATTCCCACTCTTTGCCTCATGCCAATCAGCCATTGCTTTGTCCATGCTAGAATCTTTTGTAACTTGTTAAGCAGCCTCATGTGTGACACCTTCTCAAAGATCTTCTGAAAATCCAAGTACAAAGCATCAAGAAATTGTACTTTGTCTATCCTGCTTGTTATTTCTTCAAAGAATTCCAACAGATTTGTCAGGCAAGATTTTCCCTTGAGGAAACCATGCTGGCTATGTGGTGCCAAGTACCTTGAGAACTCATCGTTAATATTATCAACTCCAACATCTTCCCAGCCACTGAAATCAGACTAACTGGCCTATAGTTTCCTTTCTTCTGCCTCTCTTCTTTCTTGAAGAGTGGAGTGACATTTGCAATTTTCCAGTCTTCTGGAACCATTCCAGAATCTAGAGATTCCTTATCATTTCTAATGCCTCCACTGCTGTATTCCCATGAATTCTTCCTGTAACCTTTGACACACTTACTAATCAAGAACCTATCAACCACGGTTTTAAATACACCCAAAGACTTGGCCTGTATAGTTGTCTGTGGTAATCATTCCACAGATTTACCATCCTCTGGCTAAACAAATTCCTCCTCATATCTTTTCTAAGGGGATATCCTTCTATTTTGAGGCTGTGCCCTCTGGTCTTAGACCCCCCATTATAGGAAACATCCTCTTTACGTCCACTCTATCTCGTCCTTTCAATATTCAATAGGTTTCAATGAAATTCCCCTCTCATTCTTCTAAATTCCAGCAAGTACAGGCCCTTAATATCCAAAACCTTATTAATCTCTGCATAGAATACAGTCAGTAACTAAGCATATTATATAGAGAATTCCAAAAAAAACCTTCGTCTCAACTGTGACTAGCTAATAACCTATTTTGAAAAGGTGGACCCATCGTTCCAAGGGAAAGGCCGTCCTGTTAATAGTCTGCCAAACCACCTGTGAATTTTCAGGACTCCAGTAAGATCTCCTCCCTTTCTTCAAAGCTCATGAGGATATAGTTCCTGCCTATTTAATTAACTCTTCTAGGAAAAACCACCTGTTCCAGAAATAACCCAGTGAACCTTTGTTGTTCTCTCTCACTATTGTAAGAATATCCTTCCTTAGATAGGGAGACTGGACTCCAGTTGCCATCCCACAAATGTCCTGTGTAAATTGCAGTAAGACGTCTTTATATCTTAGCTAACTTCTGCTGTTATAATAGCAAACCTGTCCAATGAGACATAGAAACAGGCCTTTCAACCCACCAACTTCACACCAACTGTAACATCTCATTTCCACTAATCTGACATGAACGCCATTTTTATTCTCCATTATTCTGATCATCTTGTCTACTACATTGACATATTAACATAGTGATTGGTATACAACGACACCCCAGTTCCCCTGAACACCAACACTTCTCAATCTCTCATATTTTAAAAAATACTCCATCTTTATTTTTTACTAAAGTGTGTGACAAAGTACCCAGGACCTCTTCAAGGAGCGGTATCTCAGAAAGGCAGTGTCCATTATTAAGGACCTCCAGCGCCCAGGGCATGCCCTTTTCTCACTGTTACCATCAGGTAGGAGGTACAGAAGCCTGAAGGCACACACTCAGCGATTCAGGAGCAGTTTCTTCCCCTCTGCCATCCGATTCCTAAATGGACATTGAACCCTTGGACACTACCTCACTTTTAAAAAAATATACAGCATTTCTGTTTTTGGACATTTTAAAAAAACTATTCAATATGTGTAATTTACTTGTTTATTTATTATTATGTTTTATTTTATTTTATTTTATTTATTATTACTATTTTTGTTCTGTCTCTGCTGGATTATGTATTGCATTGGATTGCTGCTGCTAAGTTAACAAATGTCACGTCACTTGCCGGTGATAATAAACCTGATTCTAATTCTGATTCATATGTTCCCACATTACATTCTCTTGGCCACGTTCTTGTCCATTCATCAAATCTATTTACTTTGCTTTAAAGCCGTTCCTACAATTTGCTCTGTTTATCATCAACAATTTCAGAACCATGACATTTCATTCAGATCATTGATATAGATTGTGAATGGCTGAATCACATGAACTAACTTCCATTACCCCAGTAGTCATAGCTTCCCAGAACTGAAACAGCAGTCTACTCCAGTATATTACCCCAATCCCATGTACTCCCATTTTGTTCCTTTTTATCTAAAAGTCCAAATATATTCACTGACCCCACTCTCTTATTCTACTAGTAGCAACCACAAAAAGCTCTGATGTGTGTCAAACAACATTTGTGTCTCATAAATTAGTGTTGACTATAGCCAATCCTGTTATTCTCTAAATGCTGTGTCCTGAAATGAGGGAAATGGTGACAGATGGACTTTAACCTAGCCAAATGTGAAGTGTCGCCCCATAGTTGGTCAAACGTAAAGTGATGGTACACTGTTGAGGGCAAGACTCCTAACAGTGTTGGTGGGTGTAGTGACCTTAGGTAACAGGTTCATACTCCCTGGAAGTAGCTGTGTGGGTTGATATGGTGATGCGACTTGCCTTCACTTGTTGAGGCATTGAGTTCAAACTCAACCTGCAAGTTATGTTGCAGCTTTATAAAACTTTAGTCAGGTCACATCTGGAATATTACAAATAGTTCTGATTGCCCCATTGTAGGTAGGGTGTTGAGCCTTTGGGGAGGGTGCAGTTGCTTCTTCAGCAGTTTGAACGGGGTACGACTGCGCGAGCGCGTGGATGTGGGCCAGTGAGAACAGTGGGAAGAGTTTAAAAAGAAGAAGGAGCCGGCGACGGAGTAGTGGGAGACAGAGTAGGAAGACTTTGGCTCAAAGGGGCTTAGTCAATAAGGGGTCGAGGCCAGGTAGGTTCTCTGTTTAAAATAAAGAGAGTGAGTATGTGTGTGAGGCCGGTTTTCTGTGCTCAGTGTCAGACGTGGGAGGTCCTGGAGACTCCCGGCCTCCTGAACAACCACATCTGCACCAGGTGCGTCAAACTGCAGCTCCTTAGAGACTGTGTTAGGGAACTGGAGGTGCAGCTCGATGACCTTTGTCTGGGCAGGGTAAGTGAGGAGGTGATAGAGAGGAGCTATAGGAAGATATTCACCCTGGGACCCCAGGAGACTGAGAAGTGGGTAACAGTCAGGAGAGGGAAGGGCAAGAAGGAGGTACTAGAGAGTACCCCAGTAGCTGACCCCTTAACAATAAGCATTCCTGCTTGAGTACTGTTGGGGGGGACGTCCTACCTGGGGGAAGCAACAGCAGTTGCACCTCTGGCGCAGAGTCTGGCCCTGTGGTTCAGATGGGTAGGGAAAGGAAGAGGATGGCAGCAGTGAAAGGGGACTCCATAGTTAGGGGGTCAGATAGACGATTCGGTGGTCGCAGGAAAGAAACGCAGATGGTAGTTTGCTTCCCTGGTGCCAGGGTCCAGGATGTTTCTGATCGCGTCCACAATATCTTGAAGTGGGAAGGAGAACAGCCCGAGGTCGTGGTACATATTGGCACCAATGACATGGGGGGAGTTCCTTAAAAAAGACTACAGGAAGTTAGGAAAGAAATTGAGAAGCAGTACCTCAAAGGTAGTAATATCTGGATTACTGCCTGTGCCATGTGACAGTGACTATAGGAATAGAATGAGGTGGAGGATAAATGCGTGGCTGAGGGATTGGAGTGGGGGGCAGGGATTCAGATTTCTGGATCATTGGGACCTCTTTTGGGGCAGGCATTACTTGTACAAAAAGGACGGGTTGCACTTTAATCCGAGGGGAACCAATATCCTGGCAGGGAGGTTTGCTAAGGCTGTTGGGGAGAGTTTAACCTAGAATTGCTGGGGGGTAGGAACCGAACTGAATTGACGGAGGAAAGGGAGTTTGGCTCACAAATAGAGAAAGTTTGGAGACAGTGCGAGAGGGAGGATAGGCAGGTGATAGAGAAGGGATATGCTGAGTTCAATGGTTTGAGGTGTGTCTATTTTAAGGCAAAAGATTGTGGCACTGTTGATCAGAGATAGTGTCACGGCTGCAGAAAAGGAGGAAGTCATGAACGGGTTGTCTACGGAGTCTCCGTGGGTGGAAGTTAGGAACAAGAAGGGGTCAATAACTCTACTGGGTGTTTTTTATTGACCACCCAATAGTGACAGGGACATCAAGGAGCAGATAGGGAGACAGCTTCTGGAAAGGAGTAATAATAACAGGGTTGTTGTGGTAGGAGATTTTGATTTCCCAAATATTGATTGGCATCTCCCTAGAGTAAGGGATTTAGATGGGGTGGAGATTATTAGGTGTGTTCAAGAAGGTTTCTTGACACAATATGTAGATAAGCCTACAAAAGGAGAGGCTGTACTTGATCTGGTATTGGGAAATGAACCTGGTCAGGTGTCAGGTCTCTCAGTGGGACAGTGATCACAATTCTATCTCCTTTACCATAGCATTGGAGAGGAATAGGAGCAGGCAAATTAGGGAAACGTTTAATTGGAGTAAGGGGAAATATGGAGCTATCAGGCAAGAACTTGGAAGCATAAATTGGAAACAGATATTCTCAGAGAAATATACCGAAGAAATGAGGCAAATGTTCAGGGGATACTTGCATGGGGTTCTGAGTAGGTACATTCCAATGAGACAGGGAAAGGACGGTGGGGTTCAAGATCAATGGTGCACAAAGGCTGTTGTAAGTCTAGTTAAGAAGAAAAGAAGAGTTTACGAAAGGTTCAAAAAGCTAGGTAATGATATGAATCTAGAAGATAATAGGGCGAGCAGGAAGGAGCTTAAGAATGAAATTAGAAGAGCCAGAAGGGGCCATGAGAAGGCCTTGGCAGACAGGATTAAGGAAAACCCTAAGGCATTCTACAAGTATGTGAAGATCAAGAGGATAAAACGTGAGAGAATAGGACCAACAAAAATGTGACAATGGAAAAGTATGCATGGAACCGGAGGAAATAGCAGAGGTACTTAATGAATACTTTGTTTCAGTATCCACTTCAGAAAATGATCTTGGGATGACTTGCAGCAGACTGAAAAGTTTGAAAATCTATATATTAAGGAAGAGGATGTGCTGGAGCTTTTGGTAAGCATCAAGTTGGATAAGTCACCGGGACTGGATGGGATGTGCCCCAGGCTACTGTGGGAGGCGAGGGAGGAGACTGCTGAGCCTCTGGCGATGATCTTTGCATCATCAATGAGATGGGAAAGGTTCCGGAGGATTGGGGGGTTGCGGATGTTGATCCCTTATTCAATAAAGAGTACAGATAGCCCAGGAAATTATAGGCCAGTGAGTCTTACTTCAGTGGTTGGTAAGTTGATGGAGAAAATCCTGAGAGGCAAGATTTATGAACATTTGGAGAGGCAAATTATGAGTAGGAATAGCCAGCATGGCTTTGTCAAAGGCAGGTTGTGCCTTACAAGCCTGTTAAATTTATTGAGGATGTGACTAAGCACATTGATGAAGATAGAGCCGTAGATGTAGTGTATATGGATTTCAGCAAAGCATTTGATATGGTACCCCATGCAAGGCTTATTGAGAAAGTAAGGGGGCATGGGATCCAAGGGGACATTGCTTTGTGGATCCAGAACTGGCTTGCCCACAGAAGGCAAAGAGTGGTTGCAGACGGGTCATATTCTGCATGGAGGTCACCAGTGGTGTGCCTCAGGAATCTGTTCTGGGACCCCTACTCTTTGTGATTTTTATAAATGACTTAGATGAGGAAGTGGAGGGATGGGTTAATAAATTTGCTGATGACACAAAGGTTGGAGGTGTTGTGGATAGTGTGGAGGGCTGTCAGAGGTTACAGCGGGCCATTGATAGGATGCAAAACTGGGCTGAGAAGTGGCAGAGTTCAACCCAGATAAGTGTGAGGTGGCTCATTTTGGTAGGTCAAATATGATGGCAGAATATAGTATTAATGGTAAGACTCTTGGCAGTGTGGAGGATCAGAGGGATCTTGGGGTCCGAGTCAATAGGATGCTCAAAGCAGCTGCGCAGGTTGACTCTGTGGGTAAGAAGGCGTAAGGTGTATTAGCCTTCATCAATTGTGGGACTGAGTTTAAGAGCTGAGAGGTAATGTTGCAGCTATATAGGACCCTGGTCTGACCCCACATGGAGTACTGTGCTCAGTTCTGGTCGCCTCACTACAGGAAGGATGTGGAAACCATAGAAAGGGTGCAGAGGAGATTTACAAGGATGTTGCCTGGATTGGGGAGCATGCCTTATGAAAACAGGTAGAGTGAATTCGGCCTTTTCTCCTTGGAGTGACAGAGGATGAGAGGTGACCTGATAAGAGGTGTACAAGATAATGAGAGGAATTAATCGTGTGGATAGTCAGATGCTTTTCCCCAGGGCTGAAGTGGCTAGCACGAGAGAGCACAGTTTTAAGGTGCTTGGAAGTAGGTACAGAGGAGATGTCAGGAGTAAGTTTTTTACACAGAGGGTGGTGAGTGCATGGAATGGGCTGCCAGCAGTGGTGGTACAGGTGGAAACGATAGAGTCTTTTAAGAGACTCCTGGATAGCTACATGGAGCTTAGAAAAATAGAGGGCTATAGGTAAAGCCTAGGTAGTTCTAAGGTAGGGACATGTTCGGCACAGCTTTGTGGGTCGAAGGGCCTGTATTTTGCTGTAGGTTTTCTATGTTTCTTGAAGAGATCTACAGAAATGCTGCGTGGATTGGAGAGCGCGCGCTGGTGTATCTAAGGTATACCTAAGGTAAGGTATCCACAGAAGAAAAGCAAGTATGGCATATGCCCTGGGCGCCACTTGAAGGGGGCGCCACTGAGCAGCTTCTATTAAAGTCAGACAAGCCATCCTCGGATAGTGAAAAAAGAATTTTCTTCAGATGTATAATCTGTCTGATTATCATGGGTGAGAAGCACTAGGATGGCCTTATTTCAGAGCATTGTGTAAGAAGACCATGAAACGTCTCTTCACAAAGAAGGAAAGTGGAGCTGAAAGACAGAAGAGACAAAAGTTGGAGGCGGAGGAAGCCAAGAAGTCGAACAAGTTCTTCGTGCCCTTCTTTTAAAAGCCCGGAATAAGTAGTTCAACACGTTCCATGGAGTCGCCTGCACCTACAACAAGTTTGTTAGAATCCGAAGGTGGATCAAGTACAAATGCGTCAAATGCTGAGGAGGAAGTCAAGTCAGATAAATCCAAGTATGACAAGATTAAGAGTGACACGGAGAACATGGACATGGCAAGGGGGGAAGACGATAGTGGTGGTTGTGATGTTGAGTTTATTGACGAGATTTTATCTGACAAGATTGAACCTGATGACACTGAACCTAGTGAACTGGATGGTGTCAAAGAGCCTCGAACTGTCAGACCAGAAGTGATTGAACAGCATGGCATTGGACTTCTGAAGTTCAACAAGGATACTGGAAAAGCAATTCTGCCCGACGTGTTGAGAACAGAAATAATAAAGCTGGTTCGAAGTACTTCCAGAACAGTGAGGGGCCTTTCCTATCAACAAATAACCGCTCAATGAACAAAACTTGGTTCAAGAGGAAATTGGAAAATGCTTGTGGTGAGGAAGTAACTCAATCATGGCTGGTCTATTCCCCTTCTAAAAAATCTGCATTTTGTATCTGTTGTCTTCTCCGTTCCCAGTCAGACCATCAATCCTTACTGGAGCAGGAAAATGGACTCAACCAGTGGAAAGCACCTGAAAGGATTAGAGTTCATGAAAATGCCAAAAATTATCGGGAATGCATCACACAGTGGAAAGAAATGGAAAGAAATTTAGCTGGAAACAGAAGAGTTATTGACATGGTATTTCAGTCACAGATTGAGGAGGAAAATCAGAAGTGGCGTGATATCTTGATGAGAATCCTTCACTGCATAAAATCCCTGCGAATCAGAACCTGGCTTTGCGAGGACACAGGGAGTCACTTCAGCTAGACAATGACTCCAATGTGGGAAATTTCCTTGGCTTACTGAAACTACTGGCCATCTTTGACCCTGTCATAAAAGAGCACCTCACTCATTTGGAAAGTCATCATGGATCCACGTCTTATCTTTCACCGGGTGTCCAGAATGAATTGATCCACATGATGGCATTCATTGTTCTTCAGAGTTTACTGAGAAACATTCGTAAAGCCAAGTACTATGGTCTCATGTTTGACTCGACTCCTGATCAGGCACACCGTGAGCAGATGTTAGAAGTAGTGAGATATATGGAAGCTGATTTTGAGAGGAAAACAGTCCGTGTTAGAGAGTCCTTCCTGGTTTTATCCAGATAAGCCAGAAGGATGTTGAGAGCTTGGTTGAAGACATCTTGAAACAGCTAGAAAAGGATGAAATGGAGCTACAAGATTGTCAGTCACAGTGCTATGACAACACTTCTGTGATGGCTGGACACAGAAGTGGTGTTCGTCAAAGAATAAGTGAGACAAACAACCTGGCAGTGTTTGTGAATTGTGATAATCACTCACTCAACTTGGTGGGTGTACATGCAGCCAAGCAGGATACAATGATGGTCCCGTTTTTTGGATCCATTGAAGCTCTCTATGTGTTTTTCTCTGGTTCAACACAGCGCTGGGAAAAACTCAAAAACGCCGTGCCTGTGGTTGTTAATTTGGAGTCTGAAACCAGGCGGGGTGCAAGGCCAGAAGCAGTGAAGCCCATCAACAAGTACCTTGAGAAGATACTTCAAGTTCTCCTGGACATGATAGACAATGAAAATGAGACCAGTGAAACAAGAAGTGACACAAGGCAGCTGTACAATTGCATGTTGAGTTATGATTTTCTGATTTTACTAGGATTTTGGAACAAGGTACTGATTTGCATTGACTGTATTCAAAAGAGGCTGCAGGATCCTAGCATGAACTTCCATGATGCTGCCCTGGATTTGAAAGCCCTCTGAAATCTTTTTTATAATGAAAGAGAAGTGTTGGTCAGTGAGTCACTTGAAGAAGGAGTCTTTGTCAAAAATGGAATATTCAAGTTGAAAGACGTCAGAGACGAAAGAAATGAGTGGCTGATGAGAACTCGAGAGACATTGGGTTAACAGCGAAGGAGGAAATCGAAAGAGTCATGAAGGGAACACTCGACCATCTTCACAGAGAAATAGACGAAAGGTTCGCTCGGTTGCATGACACTGACACCAAGGTTGGGTTTCTTCTCGATGTCGAGGGACTGTGTTACAGTGCCGACAATAACGACCTAGAGAAGAAGTGCGAAAATTTCGGTGAATTGTACAGCTCTGATGTTGATGGACAGCGGCTACATGAAGAAATTTTGGATTACAGAATGTTGCTATCAAGGCAGGTCACCATGAAAATATCAAGACCCGAAGAGCTTCTTGAATTTATTGTTCTGTATGGAGATGAGAGTGTCTTACCCAATCTTCGCATTGCTATTCATCAGATAATGCTAACCATCGCAGTTTCCATCGCCAGCTGTGAGAGATCATTCAGCAAGTTAAAACTAATACTTTCATATTTGAGAGCCTCCATGGGTCAAGGCAGACTCTGTGATCTTGCTCTGCTGAGTGTAGAGAGAGAAGAAACTGAAAAAACTGACTTTGATCACATCATAGACCAATTTGCATCAGTGAAAGCAAAGAAGGTGCAGTTATAATTTTCATGTAGTGTCATAATTTATTAATTAAAAGATTCACGAGCTTGACTTGTATTTTTGAGCTGATATTATGGTAAAGTTATCTAAAAGATGGGTGTCAGATGTTTGGACAGGGGCGCAATTTCAGTGCTTGCCATTGGCGCTATTTTCTGTAGATACACCCCTGAGAGCCTATTAGGAGAGGTTGGTCAAACTTATAGTAATGGCTCCTAGAGTGGCGGAGGCGGAGGGGACATTTGATAGAGGTTTATAAGATTATGGAAGGCATAGATAGAGGGTAGGCTATACCAGAGGGTGTGCGAGTGCGAGGGGCAAGTGTTTGACACAGAGAGTGGTAGGTGCCTGGAATGTGCTGCCTGGGGTGATGGTAGAGGCTGATACATCTGGCGTTTTTCAGAGGAGATTAGATAGCCACATGAATGTGAGAAAAATGGAAGGAGATGGACATTGTGTAGGAAGAAGAGATTAGTTTAGTTAGCCACTTGATTACTAATTTAATTGATTTGGCACCACATTTTGGGCTGAAGGGCCTGTTCCTATGCTGTACATTTCTGTGTTCTATAATAGATTCCAGCATTTTGCCTACTACTGTCAAACTAACCGAAATGTGGTTACCTGTCTTCTCAATCCAGGTAAGACAGAAACATTAAAACGTTTCATTTTGAAAACCTCTTTTCTAGAAGGGTACAACCACAAAACTAAGTCTGGAAAGAAATATCTACTTCCATTTTATTTGCCGTATTTCAGGATATCTGAATGAGACATGCCTGCACACTGTTCCTCTCTTACTTGGCCGTGCATGGGAACTGTGACATATGAAAGTTTCTGCACTTTAAAAGTCCACTCATGCTCAGTCAGGTGTGAGGCAGCACTGTGCTGTCTTAAAGAGTCCAGTCCCGACTTCAGGTTCAATCTGTGACTCCATGGGTTTCCTCTGGACACTCTGCTTTCATCCCACCAGTGCAGGTTGTGTGGGTCAATTGGCCGTTCATCTGTAGGGTATGGTAGGATCTAGGGAGGACCTTGGTGTGAATGTGGGGAGAATAAACAACTGAGATTAATGAAGGGTTACCATAAATGGATGGTTGACGGGTGGAGTGGGTTCAGTGGGCTGTCAGGCTTGGTTTCACACTCTAACTCTCTCTGTGCCAAACAACTGGCGGGAGTATTCAAGGACATTTGCAACCGCTCACTGCTACGGGTGGAAGTTCAAAAAAGTGCCTAAGAAGAATAATGCTAGCTGCCTTAACGACTATCGCCCGGTAGCACTCACATCGACAAAGATGAAATGTTTTGAGAGGTTGGTCATGACTAGACTGAACTCCTGCCTCAGCAAGGACCTGGACCCATTGCCTATACCCATAGTAGGTCAATGGCAGAAGCAATCTCAATGGCTCTCCACATGACTGTAGACCACCTAGAGAAAACAAACACCTACGTCAGGATGCTGTTCATCGACTATAGCTCAGTATTTAATACCATCATTCCCACAATCCTGATTGAGAAGTTGCAGAACCTGGGTCTCTGTACCTCCCTCTGCAACTGAATCCTCGACTTCCTAACCAGAAGGTCACAATCTGTGCGGATTGATGATAACATATCCTCCTCGCTGACAACGAACACTGGTGCACCTCAGGGTTGTGTACTACACCCACTGCTCTACTCACTATATACACATAACTGTGTGACTAGGCATAGTTCAAATACCATCTATAAATTTGCTGATAATACAACCATTGTTGGCAGAATCTCAGGTGGTGACGAGAGGATGTACAGGAGTGAGATATGCCAAGTAGTGGAGAGGTGCTGCAGCAACGACCTGGCCTTCAACGTCAGAAAGAAGAAAGAGCTGGTTGTAGACTTCAGGAAGGGTAGAATGAAGGAAGACATACCAATCCTCAAAGAGGGATCAGAAGTGGAGAGAGTGATGTAGTTATAAAGAAGGCAAGACAGCAGCTATACTTCTTTAGGAGTTTGAAGAGGTTTGGTATGTCAACAAATATACCCAAAAACTTCTATAGTTGTACCATGAAGAGCATTCTGGCAGGCTGCATTTCTATCTGGTATGGTGGGGGGAGCTACTGCACAGGACCGAAAGAAGCTGCAGAAGGGGTTGTTAATCTAGTCAGCTCCATCTTGGGTGCTAGCCTGCAAAATACCCAGGACACCTATAGGCAGCATCCATTATTAAGGACCTCCAGCACCCAGGGCATGCCCTTTTCTCACTGTTACCATCGGGTAGGAGATACAGAAGCCTAAAGGCAAACACTCAGTGATTCAGGAACAGCTTCTTCGTCTCTGCCATCGGATTCCTAAATGGAATCCTTGGACACTACCTCACTTTTTTTTAATATACAGTATTACTGTTCTTTGCACTTTAAAAAAAAATCTAGTCAATATTGTTATGAACCCCATAACTGGGTTACTAACTAGTAAAGATAGAGGCATCCGTTGGAGTCTGGTGATACTATTTTTAACAGTATTTATTAGAAAAAATACACAAAAATAATATCAATGCAAATATACAGATAATATAAGTCATCAATACGAAACCTAAAAGTGCGGGTATAATAATCATCAATAAGAAATAAGTTCTATCATTGTCTAGGGGATAATGAATTGTCCGATGGAAATCTAAAGTTCATTTCAGTTCATACAGGCTGCAGCCGTTGTTTGGTTGTCGCTGTGTTGCAATTGTTGGAGAGAGAGAGAGAGAAAGAGAAAAACTTGCCGACTTTCCTTGGTACGACCTTGATCCGCATCCGTCCTTTAGTTAGACTGTTCCATGGAGGACTCACCAGCCAGGCAAGGATGGACACACACACAAGCCCCCCACCAGTTTCATACTTTTCTCCTGGTGTGTCTAAAGGGTGTTCCCCAGACCCAACTTTTATCCTCATTCACGGGGTCTCAGATGTCAATCAGGTTGGGATGATGCAATCCCTCAACCAGACCACTCTGGTTGCCCCCTGAGGGGTTTCAATGAATAGTACAGTACTCAATACACAATTCCTTCTTCAAGAGACAATAGCAGTAATCTCTCTTTTTGTCAATAGGAGACATTCCACCTTGTGTATTCTGCGTTGTCTATAACAACTACCTTTGCTGTGATCCTGTGTCTCTCTCTCTCATTTCTGAAATGATGTGTATCTCTCTCATTTCCTGGGTCTCAGACCCGAAGTAATAGCGATCTTGTGATTCTCAAAAGTGGGGGGGGGGGTGGGCATTGGCGATTCTGGACCTTTCTGTCCATCAGATTTGCTCCTCATTCGTAACACCCTCATCCTTCTAAGGATTTTTACCACAGGTAAAAATTAACTAATACAGAGTCTTACAGAATTTCAGAATCTAACACAATACAAGAGTTTTTTTTCCACTACAGAGTAATACAGTTATACATTCAATTCAGCATTTAGATAAACTGTCAGCGAGCACATTGTCACTTCCTTTAATATCTTAATATCTTGTACCTTAATAAATTCCTGTAGCATCAGACTCCAATTTAATGACCACCCTTTTTTTTATTCCTTTTCTTCAGCAAAACAAAACTAGAGTTGTGATCCTAGCTTACGTGTATATTACAAAAGTTTATGCAAATACTAATCTTTATTTTACTTTCAAACTTAACAGTCATTCTTCCATGGGGTTGTATTTATTAGTTACATGCTTTGTTGAAATCCCTTAAAACCAGATCCTGTTATTTAAAGTGGCATCCCGTCAACCCTCGCCCCTTTTCCAGTTAACTCCCACGTGGTTAGCTTGCGTACCAGTGTGGAATAGGCTTTTACATGCTCCTTTCATAGGAGTTATTTTATCAACAATGTTCTCCAAACTTAGCCCATTTTCTGAACTTGCTTTATTTTTAAGCAAGTCGTTAGTGTTATTTTCAGGCCCCTTCGTTCTATTAGTTTTCAGTTTAATATCTGCGAGCGATCCGTCTTTGTCCAAACAACATTTCAAATTCTGCCTCTTCACAGCACACCCTTGAATAACATTAGCGCGTGGGGCACCTTTACACTCCAAATCAAACTGTAATTGATTCGCAGGCACCGTGTTACCAAGCCATTGTTCCTTCAGCCTGGTTACTGCTTCTGACACCAATCCAGACTTTAAATTTTCTTCATTCAATTTAGGAACTACACTTTTCCCTTCTCCTTCAATAATAATATTCACCTCACCACCTTTTATCTCCTCACTAACTTTTAACACACCTTCGAGCACAAACAACTGGGAATTCTCACTTCCCACTAGTACCAAGGTTAACCCTTTCTTCACTGAACCAAGTCCATCTGACCCACAAGGACTGCATTCCTTTTCAACTGAATCAAATACCTCAGACATTTCCTGAGTTTCATTACTAGGTTCAGTACCACATGCATCCACATCTTGAACACACTCAAACAGGACATCTGCCTCTTCCAGGCTTTCAATACCCGTCCCCTTTTCAAATTCTAAGTTCCCCTGATCCTCCCAGCTACTCTCTGGGCAACTCCCTTCCGGAGAAAACTCAACCCTGCGGGCTGAAACAACCTCATCTGCTAACCCAGCAGACTCCTTCAAGGTAATGGCATCCTTTTCATCTAGGACTGCCCTCATATTATTATCGGAAACACATTTAAAATTTTCAACTTCTTCAAACAGTTCTGTCAAGCCAGACAAATCATCCATGTCCAACCCTGGACCTTCTAACGGCCTTATCTGTTTCTCATTTTTACTCCGTGCCTCTATAAATTTCCTCCTGGCTAAGAGTAGGTCTACCTCCTCTCCCTTACACTCTTTCACCTCCCTATTCTCCGTTTTACCACCCTCTCACCCCCCTTGGTACAGGGTCGGTAAAAACATCTCAGCCAAATCGATACTGGCCTGATTTAAACTGGTCTCTTTCTCAGCTGCCTTTCTCGACATGCTGCAAGTGATCGCGCATGTGGGATAGATCTTGGAATCTAGGGGCAGGTCCTCAACACTTACAGGCTGGCTCGTCAGCTTCATTGCTGACCAAACCTCACCACCGGCTAAATCATTACCAAGAAGGACGTCCATGTCAGCTCTCGGAAATTCTGATCGCACCCCTATTTCAACGGGTCCAGATACCAGCTCACAATTTATAATGATTCTATGCAAAGGCACAACTTCTGTCCCTTTTCCTATGCCTCTCAAAGCCACCTCTCCAGTCTCGGGACCAAAATCTAGTACCTTACTGAGAATCAATGACTGCTCAGCCCCAGTGTCTCTCCAGATCCGCACTGGAACTGGTGTTTCTCCCTCTTTCATAGACATGGTCTCTTCTGAAATAAATCTCTCACACCCCTCTCGTATTTTTTCTACCTGGGGCTTTCTTGTCGATTTACTAATCATCACAATACACCCTGTAGGGACTACTGCTTTCCCTTTTCCTGTCTCCCTCCTCGGAGCAAGGCGCTTAGATGCAATATGACCCACCTTTCCACAATTAAAACAGGTCAAGCCAGGAACCCTCCTACCAGCCTGCCTTTCTTCCTCCTTATTTTTACCACTAGCTCCCGGCTGGATCTCTGCCTCAGCTGGCGGGCTTTCTCTACCATTCCCACGGTCTTTCTGGTAACTCTTATTCGAGGAAAACTTTGTCTTGTGGGTTAGGGCATATTCATCTGCGAACCTGGCAAATTCAGATATGGACTTATTCGGCTTCTCATTCAAATACATCCGGATATCATCCGAAACACAACCTTTAAATTCCTCAATCAGAATTAACTCCCTGAAACGCCGAAAATCTTCTTCCACCATTTCAGCTTCTCACCAACGATCCAAGAACACACCCTTCTCATAGGCAAACTCTGCATACATCTGATTCCACACTTTCTTTAAACCTCTGAACTTTTGTCTATAGGTTTCAGGTATTAATTCATAGGTCCAGAGAATGGCCTCTTTTACTTCCTCATAATTCTCAGACTTCTCCACAGACAACGCCGCGTATGCTCGTTGTGCCTTCCCTTTTAACACACTTTGTAACAACGCCACCCACTGATCTCTGGGCCACTTCTGACTCACTGCCACCTTTTCAAAATGCAAGAAATAACTATCAACATCTGTCTCTTTGAACGGAGGTACTAACCTAAACTCCCGACTAACATTAAACTACTCTTCTCAGTCTGGCCCTTGAGCTCTTCGCCCTTGCCTTAACTTCTCCATGTCCAGCTCATGCTGCCTGTTTCTCCTTCTCCCTCTGGTTTTCAGCTCTTTCCTTCTCCTTTTCAGCTCTTTCTTTCTCCTTTTCAGCTGCTTCCAGCTGTTTTAACTTAATTTCATGCTCCCTCTTCCTCTGTTCCACGTCCAGCCTCAATTTTTCCAACTCTAACTGAACCTTCCCACTAGCTGGTACCTCTTCAGGGATCTGTTCCACTACCTCAGCCGAAAACACATTCTTCTCAATATAATGCTGAATTACGACCCTCCGCATCTCCCACTTTTTCATTGACAACCTCACCTCTGCGAGATTTAGTCCTTTTGCAATATTTATCAAGTCCCACTTTGTGGCAGCCTCTAGCACCTCCAGAGTCAGGTTTTTGATAAATTCGTCTACGTCCATCTTTACTGGTTTCCCATCTGGTTACCCATGTAACCAGATCCAAGTCTGGACTTAAAAGCCCAATTTACTGGCCCTCCAATTTGGTATCAAATCTCGAGACGAGGCCTCAAGTTGTTACGAACCCCGTAACTGGATTACTTACCAGCAAAGATAGAGGTATCCGTTGGAGTCTGGTGATACTATTTTTAACAGTATATATTAGTAAAAATACACAAAAATAATATCAATGCAAATATACAGATAATATACGTCATCAATACAAAACCTAAAAGTGCGGGTATAATAATCATCAATAAGAAATAAGCTCTATCGCTGTCTAGGGGATAATGAATTGTCCGATGGAAATCTAAAGTTCATTTCAGTTCATACAGGCCGCAACCGTTGTTGATCGCTGTGTTGCAATTGTTGGAGAGAGAGAGAGAAAGAGAAAAACTTGCCGACTTTCCTTGGTATGATCTAGATCCGTATCTGTCCTTTAGTTAGACCATTCTGTGGAGGACTCGCCACCCAGGCAAGGATGGACACACAAGTCCCCCACCGGTCTCATACGTCTCTCCTGGTGTGTCTGAGGGGTGTTCCCCAGACACAACTTTTATCCTCATTCAGATGTCAGTCAGGTTGGGATGATGCAATCCGTCAACCAGACCACTCTGGTTGTCCCCTGAGGGGATTCAATGAATAGTACAGTACTCAATACACAATTCCTTCTCCAAAAGACAATAGCAGTAATCTCTCTTTTTGTCAATAGGAGACATTCCACCTTGTGTATTCTGCGTTGTCTATAACAACTGCCTTTGCTATGATCCTGTGTCTCTCTCTCTCATTTCTGAAATGATGTGTATCTCTCTCATTTCCTGGGTCTCAGACCCGAAATAATAGCGATCTTGCGATTCTCAAAAGGAGGGTGCGGGCATTGGCGATTCTGGACCCTTCTGTCCATCAGATTTGCTCCTCATTCGTAACAATGTACGTATACTATAATTGATTTACTTGTATATTTATTATTATTATTTTTCTCTCTGCTAGATTATGTATTGCATTGAACTGCTGCTGCTAAGTTAACAAATTTCACGTCACATGCCGGTGATAATAAACCTGATTCTGATTCTGATTCCGTGACAAGAACAGGAGGAAGTCTTCAGTCACTTCAACTTGCTCCATCTTTTAATTAAGTCCTGGATAATCATTATCATAATTGCATTTACCCACTTGGATCACATAACTCTCCGTACTCTCACCCAGTTACATTCAGCCTTGAATGCTTTGATTATTTTGAGCCTCAGCACTGATTTCCAGGAGAACTCAAGATTTCCCCTGCACCACCCCGTGTGTGGAAGTGTTTGCTGATTCACTGCTGGCCTGCCTAGTTGTGATTTTAAAATACTGCACCTTTGTTCTGAATTCACCTCTATCAGAGGGAATTGCTTCTCCTGATCCGAACACTTTTAATCATCACAAACCTCCCGCTCAAATCACCCTATAATCATCTATATATAAGGGAACACGTCTAGACTATGCAATCTCTTCTCATAATTTCACTCTGTTTGCTCATGAAGAAAGGCTCTGGTTCAATGTGTTGTCTTGCTGTAGGAGTGGGTTGTTTTCATGTCAGCGCTGAATAGTTAGGCTGGTGGATATATTCAGTCATCGTCTTTAACACCAACAGGCGATGGGATTGATTCTTGCCATAACTTGCTCAATCTACAAATTGTGGAAGGATTAATCCTTTGTTTATCGTCTTCAGTACATACAAAGACATGTCAGCTTTAATTAACCCTTTCCCTTCACCAGAAAAGCAGTTAATGGGTGGAATGCCTAGAGGCTTAAAGATGCTGCAGCTTATTATGGTAAATAACATACATTGACATAAACATCCTTTATCAAAGGCAGTCAGCTTCCATGTACCAGCTGTGGCTACTGAAAGAATGAACAGAAAGTCATAATGTATGGAATTTCCAGTTCTGAAAGGTACAGTGACCCTTTTGTATGTTTCAATGTGAATGGCATTTACTCTCAGTGTGTCTCATAGCACAGGAGCAGTCTTTTAACACTCGCACCCCTGCCACTTCTTTGTAAGAATTACCCAATGAACCAAACTCATCTACTTCATTGTTGGAGTCCAGCAAATCCCTCTTCCTCAAGAATTTTTTTTGTTGTATTATAATGGTTACAGGTCAGTCTTTCAGAGTGTGCATTACAGATCATAACAGCCTTATGAATAAAAACAAAACCTTGAAATTCAGTATCTTTCTTTCAGGGCCCAAGTGAATGACCGGACATTTGACTGGGCACTCCCTGGCAGGTTTTGCAGATCTGGAATGAAAGGTTAGCTTTAAATCGTTACATGAAAGGTTGCAGAAGAGATTTACAAGGATGTTGCCTGGATTGGGGAGCATGCCTTATGAGAATAGGTTGAGTGAACTCAGCCTTTTCTCCTTGGACCAACAGAGGATGAGAGGTGACCTGATAGAGGTGTATAAGATGATGAGAGGCATAGATCATGTGGATAGTCAGAGGCTTTTTCCCAGGGCTAAAGTGGCTAGCACGAAAGGGCACAGTTTTAAGGTGCTTGGAAGTAGGTACAGAGGAGATTTCAGGGGTAAGTTTTTTATGCAGAGAGTGGTAAGTGTGTGGAATGGGCTGCCAGCAGCCGTGGTGGGTGCAGAAGCGATAGGGTCTTTTAAGAGACTCCAGGACAGGTACATGGAGCTTAGAAAAATAGAGGGTTATGGGTGAGCCTAGGTAGTTTTAAGGTAGGGACATGTTCAGCACAGCTTTGTGGGCCAAAGGGCCTGTATTGTGCTGTAGGTTTTCTATGTCTCTATGTACCTCAAAGCATCAAAACATATAGTGAAGTGCGTTATTTGCATTAAATCAGTGAGGATTGTCCTGGGGTCAGCTCACAAATGTGGCCATGCTTCTGTGCCAACATAGCATGCCCATAGCTTCCTAACCGTAACCCGTATGTCTTTGGAATGTGGAAGGACTCTGAAGCACCTGCAGTCATGGGGAGAATGTACTAACTCCTTACAGTGGTGGTAATCAAACCCTGTTCAGTGATCACTAGCACTGTAAAGTGATTGCGCTAACCGCTGCCCATAAACACCATGAAGTGTTGCAGAAAGAATAGCCATTGTGATTCTGGAATCACTTTACTGGGTAGGGAGGGATGTCCTTGGACAACAGTACTTTCATTGCTCAAAGCTGGATTGGAACCACATCAAATATCCATTACTGATGAATAACAGGAGCCTTTCTCCTTCATGGGACTGCTGACCTTGATTTGTTAATCTGCCTCCTTCTTGATTGCCTCTGGCAGTGACCTCAGATTGTTGCTGGTGTGAACCCCTCGTCCCACATTCTGATGTCCTATTTCTCCAATCACCATCACTCTTGTGAGCCCCGGCTCTAGATTGCTCAATCAGTAGGAAAATTGTCCCTATATCCAAACTGTTTGGAATTTTGCAAACTAATTAAATCCCTCTCCAAAATACGTGTTTAATTTGTCTGTTACAGCCTGTATATGTTGTGCGGGTGGCAGAATCATAGGCAGATGCCACACAAAAGCAGGCCTGATTCTGATTCTTCTGGCTCGCAGATTCGGTGCTAACCATCAATCACCCATTGACATTAGTTCTACATTCCCTCAATTTAGAGCCTAACAAGGGATTTTGTTAACATCCCTAAATACAAAGGTTGGTTATCAGACTGTCTAAATCTACAAATTGGAACACATCATCCATCTAGACTGAGATCAGTAGTTGCCTGCATTTCTCCTGTTACCGTGGTCCTAAATGCAGTTTTTCACTGGCAGAGAGGGCAGGAAGCCCAGCTCATTGATTGGCCATGGCTCTGCTTCCTTGGCCTTCTGCCTTATCAGCTGTCAGAGCTGTCGGTGAAGAGGCAAGTTTGTCATTCAGAGCACCTGAAAGGGCTCATCATTATTAAAAACAAAATACTAGTAATAAAAAGACACTTATCAGGAAAAGAACTCTAAATAAAGATATTTAAACCTAATGGGAAATGAAATAAGTAGACATGACCTTAAATGCTAATGTTATGTTTCGTAATTTCAAAATATGAAACTAGCACGGGAGACCGGGAATGTAGGTTTAACTTTGACTTTATTTTAAACGAGGTGACATACACAGTTAAAGTATTTTACATATAACCCATAATTAATTATTTAAACAAACGGGAAAGCTTAATCAACCAATGTATATACAAGATTACTCAGATATAACTGAAATATTAAATACACAACACTCCTACCTGCTTAGACATAAACTCCAACTCAATAGAGAGTGTATCAACCAGAACAACTACGATACAGACATCCACAGCGTAGTAAACTTTAAGTAGTTCAATTCATTTCAAAAGATTTAATCACTGTGGAGGATTTCTTACTCGTGGGATAACCTTTTTCCTGACAAAGGAGATCACTCTGCTTGGCAGGTGAGACTTGTGGCAGTGAAACAATCTCAGGTTCTGGGTCCTCCTCTGTGGTGCTTGTAGGAGTTGACTCTGAGACTGCAGGAAGTGGTTCTGATAGCAGTAGCCGACTTTCCACTCTATTAATGACCTCTTCTCTCCTCAACTGATTGATGTGTTGTCTCCAGATGATATCAGACTCAGTCTCCACTGTGTAGGAGAGCAGTCCAGTTCTCTCTTTCGTCTTTCCAAGTAACCACTTTTGATCACCTTTGTAGTCCCTCACCAGGAGTATTTGTTCAGGAGTGAAACATTGACACTCTTAGTTTGAGGAGCCTGCCATTTGTCTCGGCTGTTGGTCCTGCATCCTCCTTCTGAGGCTGGGTTTGAGGAGATCCAAGTGTGAATACGAGGGATGGCCCAGGACCAGCGAAGCTGGTGAGTTGTCGGTTGTGGTATGCATCGCGTTGTGACATGCAAGCAGGAAATTGGCGAGCTTCTGATTCAGTGTCAGTGTAGCGTGTTCTGCTCACGTTGCTTGCAGTGCGTTCTTTAGACTCCAGACAAATCTTTCCAGTAGCTGAGCGGCATAGTGCAGATGTAATATGTCTTATTCGATTCTTCTTTAGGTATGATTGAAACTGTTCTGCTGAAAACTGTGGTCCATTGTCACTGATTAGTGTTCTGGAATGCCAGTCCTTGAGAAAAGGCTTCTCAACATATCAGCAGTGTGCGAGGTTGTAGTGGAGGCTATTGGGAACATTGCTGGCCACTTCGTAGCTGCAATAATTTGTGCTCAGGAACTCCCTGGCAAAATCCACATACACTCAAAATCATCTGCTAGGGCAATGCAGGCCATTCCCAGGGATGGAGAGGTGCTGTTCTTGGCATCTTCTGGACATGCTGAACAATGCATGACAAGCTGATCAATCTAAGGCTACACAGGCCTGCATCACTCCCATCATAATCAGATTTTTCATTAACAGCAAGCAGACTAGTGCTCTTTTTGAAACTGCACCCTGACTTCTTATCTTTTATCTCTTCTCTGTGTAGTCCATTTATTTTTATCTGCCCAGCATGATCTTTTTATGTGCGCTACTTAATTGTATTTCTTTTGCGAGTTTCACCTTTAAGTCTGCATTGATCTGGTGTATGTGAGCCCCTGCCACAATGGTAACACTGTAGCGGTGTGCTACAAGCAGCGCTAAAATTACGACACGGAGTCGGTAACTGCAGTCGAAGGAAAAACTTTATTCGAAAACTTCAGCCTCACTTTTAAGCCTCTGTCAACCGGCCCCCCATGGCGAAGAGGCTCCAAAGCTCTGTGCTCGCAAACCCCCGTAGGCTATCTAATTGTGAGTCGGTTCGCATACGCTAGGAAATGAGCCGCCACATAACCCCCCCCCAGAACCGGCGATACACCCCCCAATGTCCACAGCCTGGGCCAGAACCTGCTTGGGAGGTCGGCCTCTGCGCTGAGGCGCCGGAAACTCGGCCGGTTGCGCCAGGTCCACATGGGCCGGCTTGAGGCGGTCCACCGTGAAAACCCCCTCCTTCCCCCCAACGTCCAGCACGAACGTGGACCCGTTGTTCCGGAGCACCGTAAACGGCCCCTCGTATGGCCGCTGCAGCGGCGGCCGATGCCCGCCCCTTCGTACAAACACAAACTTACAGTTCCGTAGGTCTTTGGGTACGCAGGTCGGGTGCCGCCCATGCTGTGAAGTGGGTATGGGGGCCAGGTTACCGAGCTTCTCGCGAAGTCTGCCCGGGACTGCTGCGGGAGCTTCCTCTTGCCCCCTTGGGGCTGGTAGGAACTCCCCGGGGACGGCCAGGGGCGCGCCGTATACCAACTCGGCCGACGAGGCGTGCAGGTCGTCCTTGGGCGCTGTGCGAATGCCGAGTAGGACCCAGGGAAGCTCGTCCGCCCAGTTGGCTCCTCGCAGGCGGGCCATGAGGGCCGACTTCAGGTGACGGTGGAAACGCTCCACTAGCCCGTTCGACTGTGGGTGGTAGGCAGTGGTGTGGTGCAGCTGAGTCCCCAAAAGGCTGGCCATAGCTGACCACAGGCTGGAGGTGAACTGGGCGCCTCTGTCGGAGGTAATGTGGGCTGGTACACCAAAGCGGGATATCCAGGTGGCGAGCAGGGCTCGGGCGCAAGATTCGGAGGTGGTGTCGGTGAGCGGGACCGCCTCTGGCCATCTTGTGAACCGGTCCACGATAGTCAGGAGGTAACGCGCTCCACGCGACACTGGCAGGGGGCCCACGATATCCACATGAATGTGGTCGAAACGCCGGTGGGCGGGATGGAACTGCTGCGGTGGGGCTTTGGTGTGCCGCTGCACCTTGGCCATCTGGCAGTGCATGCACGTTCTGGCCCATTCACTGACCTGTTTGCGGAGTCCGTGCCAAACGAACCTGCTGGAAACCATCCGGACAGTTGTCCGGATGGAGGGATGCGCCAAGTTATGAATGGAGTCGAAAACACGTCGCCGCCAGGCTGCGGGGATGACCGGACGGGGCCGGCCGGTGGCGACGTCACAGAGTAGGGTCCTCTCACCTGGGCCCACGGGGAAGTCCTGGAGCTGCAAACCAGAGACTGCAGTCCTGTAACTCGGAATCTCCTCATCTACCTGCTGTGCCTCTGCCAGTGCCTCAAAGTCTACCCCTTGGGAAAGGGCATGAACGGTAGGGCGAGAGAGCGCATCCGCCACGACATTGTCCTTACCCGAGACGTGCCGGACATCCGTTGTGTATTCAGAGATGTAGGACAGGTGGCGTTGCTGGCGGGATGACCAGGGGTCGGATGCTTTCGTAAACGCAAAGGTAAGCGGTTTGTGGTCCGTGAACGCGGTGAAGGGCCGACCTTCTAGGAAGTACCTGAAATGCCGGATTGCCAGGTAGAGCGCCAACAGTTCCCGGTCAAAAGCACTGTACTTGAGCTCGGGTGGCCGCAGGTGTTTGCTGAAAAACGCCAGGGGTTGCCAGCGACCTGCGATGAGTTGCTCCAGCACCCCACCGACTGCCGTGTTTGATGCGTCCACTGTGAGGGCGGTAGGGGTGTCCATTCTGGGATGTACTAGCATTGCGGCGTCAGCCAAAGCTTCCTTCGTTTGAACGAAAGCGGCGGCGGACTCCTCGTCCCAGGTAATGTTCTTGCTCGGACCCGACATCAGGGCGAACAGGGGGCGCATGATCCGGGCAGCTGAAGGGAGGAAGCGGCGGTAGAAATTGACCATACCTACGAATTCCTGAAGGCCTTTGATCGTGGTGGGTCGGGGGAAGTGGTGGACCGCATCTACCTTAGCGGGCAGAGGGGTTGCCCCGTCTTTAGTAATCCTGTGGCCCAGGAAGTCAATGGTATCAAGTCCGAACTGGCATTTGGCAGGGTTGATTGTAAGACCGTACTCACTCAGTCGGGCGCAGAGTTGACGGAGGTGGGACAGATGCTCCTGACGACTGCCGCTGGCTATGAGGATGTCATCCAAATAGATGAACGCGAAGTCCAGGTCCCGTCCCACCGCGTCCATTAACCGCTGGAACGTCTGTGCGGCATTCTTCAGGCCGAACGGCATGCGGAGGAACTCGAAGAGGCCAAACGGGGTGATGAGAGCCGTTTTGGGGACGTCGTCAGGATGCATCGGGATTTGATGGTACCCTCGGACAAGGTCGACCTTGGAGAAGATCCAGGCGCCGTGCAGGTTTGCCGCAAAGTCCTGAATGTGCGGCACAGGGTAGCGGTCCGGTGTGGTAGCCTCGTTCAGCCTGCGGTAGTCGCCGCACGGTCTCCAGCCCCCCGTCGCTTTGGGCACCATGTGCAGGGGGGAAGCCCAGGGGCTGTCGGACCGCCGGATGATCCCCAATTCCTCCATTCTCTGGAACTCCTCCTTCGCCAGTCGGAGCTTGTCCGGGGGAAGCCGCCGAGCACGGGCATGGAGGGGTGGTCCCTGTGTCGGGATGTGGTGCTGTACGCCGTGCCTGGGCATGGCTGCTGTGAACTGCGGTGCCAGAACCGATGGGAACTCCGCCAGGACCCTGGTGAAGTTGTTGTCGGACAGCGTGATGGAGCCGAGGTGAGGGGCTGGCAACTGGGCCGCGCCCAGGGAGAACGTCTGAAAGGTCTCGGCGTGTACCAGTCTCTTCCTGGGCAGGTCAACCAGCAGGCTGTGAGCTCGCAAAAAATCCGCACCCAGAAGCGGTTGGGCTACGGCGGCCAGTGTGAAGTCCCACGTGAACTGGCTGGGGCCGAACTGTAGCTGCACCTGACGGGTGCCATAGGTCCTTACTGTGCTGCCATTCACGGCCCTCAGGGGGGGACCCGGTGCCCTGCTGCGGGTGTCGTAACCCGTCGGAGGTAAAATGCTGACCTCAGCCCCAGTATCGACCAAAAAGCGGCGTCCCGACCTGCTATCCCACACATACAGGAGGCTATCCCGATGGCCAGCCGCCGTAGCCATCAGCGGCGGCTGGCCCTGGCGTTTCCCGGGAACTTGCAGGGCGGGCGGCAACGGCGGGCTTCTGCGCCCCACCGCTGGTGGTAGAAGCACCAGTGTTCATTGGGCCGGGGGTTAGTGGGCTCTGCGGCCGGGCCTGGACTGGTTTGCTGCCGGGAGCGTGGCTGGGAGATCTGTGCGATGGACGCCCCGCTCACCTGTTTGGCGTTCCACAGCAAGTCCGCCCGGGCTGCCACCTTCTGGGGGTCACTGAAATCCGCGTCAGACAGCAGCAGGCGTATGTCCTCGGGCAGCTGCTCCAGGAATGCCTGCTCAAACATGAGGCCTGTGTGTCCCTCGGCCAGAGACAACATCTCATTCATTAAAGCCGATGGAGGTCTGTCGCCCAAGCCATCCAGGTGCAGTAAACGGGCAGCCCGCTCGCGCCGTGAGAGTCCGAAAGTCCTGAGGAGCAGAGCTTTGAATTCCGTGTACTTGCCGTCTGCCGGGGGCGACTGTACGAACTCCGCGACCTGGGCAGCTGTGTCCTGGTCGAGGGAGCCCACCACGTAGTAGTAGCGGGTGTCGTCTGAGGTGATCTGGCGAATGTGGAATTGGGCTTCGGCTTGCTGGAACCATAGGTCCGGGCGCTGTGTCCAGAAACCCGGCAGTTTCAACGAAACCGCATGAACAGAGGCGGCGTCGGTCATTTCTGGTCCAAAAATCGTTTGGACCGTCGGGGTCACCAATTGTAGCGGTGTGCTACAAGCAGCGCTAAAATTACGACACGGAGTCGGTAACTGCAGTCGAAGGAAAAACTTTATTCGAAAACTTCAGCCTCACTTTTAAGCCTCTGTCAACCGGCCCCCCATGGCGAAGAGGCTCCAAAGCTCTGTGCTCGCAAACCCCCGTAGGCTATCTAATTGTGAGTCGGTTCGCATACGCTAGGAAATGAGCCGCCACAACACCATTTGTTCAGAAAGGCTGATCTCTGCTTAGACATCGCAATTTCACTTATGTTCACTTTTATTCCTGACTAACTCAATTGCATCTCTGTCTGCGGTCTCCATTGAAACTGTAGTTTTCACTACTCTTTTAAATATAAGCTGTACATCAGTCGGGACTGTTTTTGAATACTTTCTTGTAATATTTCACAACCTAAACAATCTCTCAGTGCATCATTAAGCCTTTCACTGAACTGACAATGCTCAGACAATCTCTTCAATTCAGCCACATTTTGTTGGAATGGACTCTAATTTTGACTGCGCTTATAAAACCTGAGGTATTCTAAAATCAACAGTGGCTTTGGCTCTAAGTGTTCTGGCATTAAATGTGTACAATAGTAGCAAAGCTCATTTCTGCAGGTTTAGTTGGAGTAGTCAAACTTAGAAGCAAACTGTGTGCTTTTAAACCTAACGCACTCAGCAAAATTGACCCTCACTTCTCGTTGGTTATTTCGTTTGCTTCAAAATACTGTTCCAAAAGCTCAGTATACATGAACCGATTACCAATCATGCAATCAAACTTGTCAATGTTTGTCTGGTACTGTAGTTTATGAACCCGTAAGTTCTTCTGTTCTCTTTATGAACCTGTGTATTCTTCTATTTACAGCCTTTTTTTGAAACTTGATCGTGTCTTCCCTTCGAAAGAGCATGAGCTGGCTGTTTTTGTTTTAAACTTGACCGTCCCTCTATGTGTGGGGCCGTATCTTTTAGACTCAGCCATCCCTCGTCGCATTTTTTTTAGTTCAAGCACCTCGCTCCGCTTTAGCAGGTCAATAGCAGACTTGAGTTTGTTTTAAAAATACCTCATCGCCCATATTATGTTTTGTAACTTCAAAATATTCAGCTAATTCAAAGGAAAACACGTAACCCTCTCAATGTAGCTCGTTAACTAACCCTGGCTAACAGTCATGTGACTCCGCATTGCATGGGTAACGGTGAGAAGGCCACCTTCAATAAGCAGCGCATGTCTAGGATCGGTTTGATTCGGGTTCAACCCAACAGGAAAGTTGGAATGTTCTGATAAGGGAACGGAAATTATGGTGAGTGCTGTGTAAGTGCAGCCCAATGCAAAGTTATCATTCACCAAAGAAATAAGACCTTACACCAGTATAAAATTAAAGTGGAAGTTTATTTACAGATATTTCATCTTTAACAAACAGTTAGCGTAAAAAGGAAAGAAAAAGGACCCATTACAGTTAAACCAGTCTAAGTGTGCACATAACATTGGAGCTCGTTTCTGATGTAGTTGGGAGTAAAGCTTTACTCATGGCACTGTACAAACTTCCCTCGAACAACATTTAACTCAGAAGCATTGGCACTCCCTCCTTGGAACCATTCCTCTGCACCAATCATAGGGTCTTCCCTGGTGCTCTTCTCACACCTCCCAACAAAAGACCCAAAACCAGCTCAACGTCCCTCCGAAATCTCTTGAAAGTCCCATAGCATCCCACTGGACAGAAGGTTACAACAACGCTACCAAGCGAAACCTGACTGGCTGACACGACATTCCTAAGTTGGGCAAATGGCTCCTTATCTCAGCTGAAGCCAAAACATTAGTCTATGAAGCTTAATAACAGAAAATGCTACATTTGCAGAAAACTGCTAAAATAAGTTGCCTAACAGCATAGCAGTAGAAATACAATTTTAACCAGGGCCTTACATGCGGGAGTCCAGGAATGCAGGTTTAACTTCGGCTTTACTTTAAGCGAGGTACGCACGTATCAAGTGGTAGCGTGGTGATGTATGCAATTAACATATTTTATATATAATCCATAATTAATTATTTAAATGAACAAGAAAGCTTAATCAATCAATACAGGATTACTCAAATATAATTGCAATATTAAATACACAACAGCTAACTGTTTTTCCATATATGCTGACTGGTTGAGTGTTTCTAGGATTTTCTTTTTTTACTAGTTTTTCAAAACATTTTACAAATTAAAAACCCCATTTCTAGGATTTTTCTGTGTACGTTATACTATATTAAACACAAAGGTGTTCTGGTCACACCCATTTGGCCCCTTCCATTTCCACGTGACCACTGTATGCAGCAGGTCTCACCTGGTGTGGACGTAGCAGAGGCACGTTACCCGTAAACCTACCTTCAGTGCCCCTCCTGTACCTCATAGACTGAGCACAGAGTGTACATACATGATCTTTTGTTGCTGTAGCCCATCCACTTCCAGGTTCAATGTGCTGTGTGTTCACAGACGCTGTTCTACACACCACTGTTGTAACGCGTGGTTCTTTGAGTTATTGATGTCCTTCTGTCACCTTCTACCAGCCTGGGCATTCTCCTCTGACCTTTCTCATTAACAAGGCATTTTCACCCACAAGACTGCAACTCACAAGATGCTTTTTTGTTTTTCACACCATTCTCTGCAAACTCTTGAAACTGTTGAGTGTGAAAATCCAAGAGAACAGCAGTTTCTGAGATACTCAAACCACCCTGTCTGGCACCAACAATCATTCCACAGTCAAAGTCCCTTAGATCACACTTCTTCCCCTTTCTGATGTTTGAACAACAACTGAACTTCTCGTCTTTGTTTGCGTGCTTTTATGCATTGAGTTGCGGCCACATAATTGGCTGAATAGATATTTGTATTAGCGAACAGGTGTACCTAATAAACTGGCCACTGGGTGTATGTGAGTCTGTGCTGCCTCGTTGGACTCTGATATGAGTTTTCCAGGCAGCTCATGGGGCCAGGATTCTGGTTCAGCTGAGAGGAAGCCTGCTCTTCTACTCAGTGGAGTACTTGTCAGATGACGTTTCACTGTAGTGCCAAAATCCTGTTGCACAGGGGGTTCTACCTTTCACATGAAATGTAAACTGACGTCCTATCATCTCAGAGAAGCAACCTTTAGGTCCAACTCGAATAGGATGGGCAGAATGAACCTGATAGACCTAGTGTTTAACCTTTAACTCACATCAATAAAGCCTATCATTGTTATATTACTAATGGTGGAAGATTGGAGCTTGCTATATGAAAGTTAGTTGTCATGTGCCCTATGTTAACCTCCTGGCTATATATCAAAATTCATTGGACGCATAGGACTTGGCCCTGCTCAGGGTTGTGAAAGGTGCCATGGAAATATAACTTATAAATAATTAATTCTAACCAAAATTTATTAAGCTATCAATTGTTCTACATCAAATCTCATGCACAGAAAATCCTTAAGAGTCATATTGCAGGGTTGGACTTTATTTATAATATTTTGCAGATATGTGGCACATTTTGCATGTGTCGTTAAGCTATAAAACAATCAAGGTGTCTGTTTGATGTGATAAATCAGAAATGTGTATCTTGACAGATTTATGAGCACCACCTGGCCCCAATTTGTCACTGAATTTCACTTCTTGTAGGGATATACTATTTTATATAACCCAAATGTTTTTAAGAAGTATTATGTGACTGGAGTAAAATAGTGACTGTCTCTCCCAGTAGTTCAGTTAAGCATGGCCCGAATGCGAAGGAGCACATTCCAGTGAGAGATAATACAACCCTTCAATGGTTCACTCCTCCCAGTGAGACCGAGTGGAAGCCATGTCCCTGGTAAGGTAGTGGTGTTGGGAGGAACCAAGCCACTGGATCTAGGAGGCTCAATGTGAAATGGATGTCTGAGCAAAGTTACTTTACCTGAAATGTTCCTAGACAGGCAATGGCAGTGAAACCGAAAGGAGCCAAAGAGATGCGAGAACATAGAGGCAGCCATACGTCCTCAGCTTTGTAAGGGCCAAATTAGCCAGTTATTCATCCCTAAGCATCATTATTAAAACAGGTGAGTTTTACAATAGTATAGCTTTGTAGTCAGAGATCTTTATCATCCCGGAATTAATCTAATTAACTAATTTACAGTCCCTGGCTGTTCCGATAGGATTTCAACCTTTGCATCCACATCATTAATGCAGGTGTCTGGATAGTAAGTCGAGTAACACAGCTGTAGCATGCTGTAGTCCTAATGCCGGGAATGTAGTCCATCTGTGTGAAAGTGGTGAACTGAGTGCTACCACATTGACACAGTGCTCGACTTTTACCCATCACCAAGATACGGTCAGGCATGAAGGTGGTGAGGTTTCAGTCCCAGAGCAGGCTGACATCAGGCTTCAACAGCAACAATAGCGAGTTACATCATCTCACGTGCCGATTACCTCAATGCGCTGGGGCCGTTGAACCTTGGAAAGCTGATATCATTGCCTCACCCTAAATCTTTAGTCAGGTGAACCGCTTGCCTTGTGAGGCCTCTGCCTATGGGAGCAGGGCGAGTCTAACGAGATAAGCAGAAGGCCAGGAATTAGACCCATTTGTAAGACTATTAGACACAATCTTATTTCTTCATTCATTTTCCAGCATTTGGAGGTTGCTGGCAAGACCACCATTAATTGATGTTGCATTTTGACCCTGAGAGGTGGGAGCAAGCCTGAACTATTGGATTCTGAGAAGAGTTGCAGGACTAAACCACAGTGACAATGAATTACTTCAAGTTGTGGTGTTGTACACCTTGGTGTCCCACTGGGCTGCTGCCCTTCCTCTCTGCAGTACAGCTTGCAAATTTGGGAGATGCTGCTGGACTAACCTGGGTGAGTGTGGATGAGATGTACTGCAGGCACTTGTACCTGAGGTGAATGGAATGAATGTTCACGGCTGAGGATGGGTTACCAAACAAGAGGGCTGCTTCGTTCGATTTGGCCAGGGCTTCATAGTGCCACACTTGATCAAACTCTATCCTGATGTTTTTGGCTTCCAGTGGTGGTGGGGTGGTCAAGATATCAGAGTAATAATCCAGAGGTTTGCACTAACAACCTGAATTCAAATCACACCACCTGTGAACTCTGTATTCAGTTAATATCGAATGTGAATAAATCATCTCACTAAAGTGAGCATAAAAAGTACAAAATTGTCAATAGAATTCCATCTGGTTCATCAACATCCTTCAGGGGAGGGACTTTGCCTCCTTACTCCTCCTGGTCAATATGTGACCTCCCCCGCCGATGCTCGGACCCATTCTCCTTAGTTAGCTCTTGCACGTCTTCCACTCAGTACCATTGCTACTATGTTAAAACTGAGAAAGAAAAAAAATAAGCAGATCACCTGACTTCAAATTCATTCCCACCCCAGTTTGACCTTGCAAAGTCCTCTCCATGAACATCTGGGATCTGTTGTCTGAATTGGGAGAGCTGTCACGCAGAATATTTGAACAGCAGCCTGGCATAGTTGCACTGACAGATTCACATTTATGGATAATATGCCAGATTTGTTTGTCAAAAGCCTTGGCAGTAAGCCTAATATGGACAAAGAAACTTTTTCTTAATTACCAGCACAACGATTCTTTGACCATATTAGAGCTGATATCACAAGAGTTCATGGAGCTGGAGTCAATGTCAAAGATGTCCAATGCTACTCCTTCCTCTCCATCTAGATAACATCTGTGGGGCAGGACATACCAAAAGGACGGATGACCCCACCTCACACCACTTGCTTCTGGGCAGAGATCTAGGTCAAAATGTACAGAGAGCTGACAGAGCGGGGGAATGAAGACATCTGACTGTGGGGGGAGTCCAGAAACTTGTGACGGGTCTAGAAGGTAGAGAAGCTCTGTGTTTGGAAGCTGGCAGTGGAGAAACTTTGGAAAACTCCCTCTTACATGTGATGCACATATAAACATTGGCTGCAACAATCCCATATCTAGACAAGTTACAGTGCCTATAAAAAGTATTCACTCCCCATGGAAGGTTTCAAGTTTTATTGTATTATAACACTGATTAACAGTGATTTAATTTGTTTATTTTGACACTGATCAACAGAAAAAAGACTCATTTGTGTCAAAGTGAAAACAGATCTCTACTAAGTGATCTAAATACAAATACAAAACATAAAATAATTGATTGCATACGTATTCACCCCTTCAAGTCAGTATTTAGTAGATGCTCCTTTGGTAGTAATTACAGCCTTGAGTCTGTGTGGATAGGTCTCTATCAGCTTTGTACATCTGGACACTGCAATTTTCTCATTCTTCTCTACAAAACTGCTCAAGCTCTGTCAGATTGCATGGGATCTGTGAACCCTTTTCAAGTCCAGCCACAAATTCTCAGTTGGATTGAGGTCTGGATTCTGACTTGGCCACTCCAGGGAATTAACTTTGTTGTTTCTAAGCCATTCCTGTGTAGCTTTGGGTCATTGTCTTGCTAAAAAAACAGATCTTCTCCCAGGTCGCAGTTCTCTTGCAGGCTGCATCAGGTTTTCCTCCAGGATTTCCCTGTATTTTGCTGCATTCATTTTACCCTCTACCTTCACAAGCCTTCCAGGGCCTGCTGCAGTGTAGCATCCCCACAGCATGATGCAGCCACCACCATGCATCACGGTAGGGATGGTGACTTTTTGATGATGTGCGGTGTTTGGCTTACACCAAACAGAGTGTTTAGTCTGATGACTAGAAAGCTCAATTTTCATCAGACGTTCTTCCAGCTGACTTCAGAATCTCCCATATTTCTTCTAGCAAACTCTGGCTGAGATTTCATGTGGGTTTTTTTCAACAGTGGCTTTCTCTTTGCCATTCTCCCATAAAGCTGTGACTGGTGAAGCACCCAGGCAACAGTTGTTGTATGCACAGTCTCTCCCATCTCAGCCACTGAAGCTTGTAACTCCTCCAGAGTTGTCACAGGTCTCTTGGTTGCCTCTCTCACTAATCCCCTTCTTGCACGGTCACTCAGTTTTTGAGGACAGCTTGCTCTGGGCAGATTTATGCTGTGCCATAATCTTTCCGTTTCTTGATGATTGACTTAACTGTATTCCAAGGGATATTCAGTGACGGAAATTTTCTTGTATCTATCTCCTGACATGTGCTTTTCAATAACCTTTTTGCGGAGTTACTTGGAGTAGTCTTTTGTCTTCATGCCTGTCAGATCACTGGCAGGTGGTAAGAGTGGACTTCCTCACCTCTGTCCCTCTGACCCTCAACACAGGTGCCCCTCAGTGCTGTCCTAGGCCCCCTCCTTTACTCTCTGTATACCTATGACTGTGTCGCCACCCTCAACTCCAATCTGCTAATTAAATTTGCTGATGATACTACAGCAAATAGTAGCATTTAATTGGATTATTTTTTTGGATTTTAATCTCAAATAATAACAAGGCAGTCTACAGAGAAGAAGTCATCACCCTGACACAGTGGTGTCAAGAAAACCACATCTCCCTCAATTTCGCAAAAACAAAGGAGCTGGTTGTGGATTACAGGAGGAATGGAGATAGGCTAATCTCTATTGACATCAATGGATCTGGGGTTGAGAGAGTGAACAGCTTTAAATTCCTCAGCATACACCTCACTGAGGATCTCATGTGGTCTGTACATACTGACTGTGTGGTGAAAAAAGCACAACAGTGACTCTTTCACCTCGAGACGGTTGAAGAAGTTTGGTATGGGCCCCCAAATCCTAAGAACTTTCTACAGGAGCGCAATTGAGAGCATCCTGACTGGCTGCATCACTGCCTGGTATGGGAACTGTACTTTAATGAATCGCAGGACTCTGCAGAGACTGGTGTGGACAGCCCAGTGCATATCTAGATGTGAACTTCCCACTATTCGGGACATTTACAAAGGCAGGTGTGTAAAAAGGGCCCAAAGGATCACTGGGGACCCAAGTCACCCCAACCACAAACTGTTCCAGCTGCTACCATCCGGGAAATGGTTCCGCAGCATAAAAGCCAGGACCAACAGACTGATTAAATCATGCTGATACAATTGTAATTCTATGTTATATTGATTGTACTGTTGTACATACTGTTTATTACAAATTGCTATAAATTGCACATTGTACCTTTAGACAGAGATGTAACGTAAAGATTTTTACTACTCATGCATATGAAAAGATATAATAATGTCAATTGAATTTAATTCAATGTAGTTTTTGCGGGGATACTGACTCACCAGCAGTTGAACCTTCCAGATACAGATGTATTTTTACTCCAGTCAGTTGAAACACCTTGACTGCACATAGGTCTTCAAAAACAGATCTCCAAATGACTAACTATGTGATTTCTAAAACCAATTGGCTACACCAGTGATGATTTGATTTGTCACTATAAGGGGGGGGGGTGAATACTTAAGCAATCAATTATTTTGTGTTTTATATTTATAATTACTTTAGATCACTTTGTAAGAGATTTGTTTTCATTTTGACATTGAGTTTTTTTCTGTTGATCAGTGACAAAAAAGCCAAATTAAAACACTGTTGTAAAACAATAAAACATGAAAACTTCCAAGGAGGGATAAATACTTTTTCAAGGGAACCGAAGTTACTAAAACTTGGTTAGTATATCCATTTGAAATTCTCCCATGTCACTAATAATAGGGATTTTAATAACCTGTTGCTTTGCTTTTCAATTGAAGTGGAAACATCACAAGAGTGGGTGACCAATAGGAGTGACAGAGTTGGGGGGCGGGGGTAGGTTAGGTCAGTTGGTGGTTATGTGGCGATTCTCCCCTTCAAAACCTAGAGCAGACAGATTCTATCAATGGCGAGAAAGTAGAAAAGGACACGATTCTTTCTAGCCACAGAGACCAAATTTACATGTGTATCTCATATTTTCACTTTTGGAAGTTAAGGGAAGGACATTGATAGATTTTCGCAAGTGGTTTTAAAGAAAGTAAAGCAAGGCTGCTAAGGCTCAGTCTAGATATACTGTGATTGAGATTCTCAAGTCCTCGTTCTGTCCCTACCTATTTTACCTTGTTAACTGCCTGCCCTGCTAACAATAATAAGCTTGCCACTGTGGGGTTCAAAGACCATTGACTGATTTAACCACCCACTATAAATGTACATGAACACCCATATCCAAAATACATCAGGTTAAAGTCCTTTGGTTAACGCATTCACCTGAAATTCTCCAGACTCCATTTTCAAGCACACACAAACCTGCCTTAAGCTAGATAGAATCTAAGAATGCTTAGAGAAAACTCACCTCAAGCCCTTCTATTCAAGACGTGTAGTGGAAATAAATTGCCCAAGATATATTGGGTGATTTCCTCTCGTGCCTTTCTTCACGAATACAATATTCCAAAGATCAAACAGACATGCTCACACAGACACGTACACGTACCAAAACATGTTTATTTTTATATTCTGTTTATTGATGAATAAAGTATAAAAATCTGAGTTACTAAAATGCTTCAAAAGGAACACTTTGTAAAACTCTGACGTTTCAATAAAAAGTTCCACATGAGTTTTATACACTATCAAGTGTTTCCCCCTTTCAAACGCAAGATTAAATGTTTATACAAACAGAATCAAACATGATGTGCCCACCACTGCCCACCCCCACCCCCCCACAGCTCATTTACAAAATGGTTTGATGCTTTTTTTAAATTTCCAAAATAATTTTTTAAACCCCTTAACTGTTCTTAAACTGTTTTACACATAACAGGTACACACTGACTGTTGAAGGAAATCCACAAAGCAAGGACTCATGGTGGACCAGCCTCCTGCCTGCTTATGTCTGTCTATTTTCATGGTAATCAAAATTACAAAAAATCTTTTATCATCCACTAGCAGCTACTTTGGAGAATCCGGTCAGTCAACAGTATTGCACGTTTAGAACCGAGGAGCTTGTTTTCTTTAATAAGGGGTATGTGTGGACGAGGATAAGCAAAATTAGGAACAGGTAGTGATTTCATTGTAACAATCCTCTTTTAAAAAAAAATTAGTGGCTTTTTACAAACATGAATACAATCCTCCATATTATAGCAGGAATTCATTACAGATTACTTACTGATTAACAGGAGGGAGTTAAAGTGTCATCGTTTTTAAACTATTTTCTTGAAGTACACTACCCTAGACATTACTGAGACTGAAGTTACCTTAGAATAGCTCAATCATCACAAAAATGTGTGTAAGCATCATCGGATCTGAATTCAGCTGAAGGTATTTTGTCTCCTTACCACCAACCAAGTATTTCTCCGGTTGAATGTGCCATTGGCAGATCCAGTGGGAATACCCCACCCTCTGTACCCCTGAGCACTTCTGACCACATTGGTGGGCATTTCCATCTCCAGTTCCACAGTGCTCTTTACCCGCTTTAGGGTAATCCATTTATGGTCACTTATCTCAGGCAACCTGCCCAGTGATGTCAATAAAATAACAAACTGTGTGGTGATTTAAAGCTTATAAAGAAGACCAGATGAAATTTTAAAAATATAGACATTCAATATTTGCTGTAAGACCTTTGCAAAATGGTCTTTGAAATCATGATGTCATTGTATGCACAATAACATCACAAAACACTGAACTTTTAGTTTCCCTTAGTATTTCTACTTCTTTTTAAAATAAAAAAAATGTGATTTTTTTTATATAAGGTGAACCAGGGAGCTCAAATTTAAACAGACTATTCACTGACTAATGAAGTAGATACCAGCATATGCTTTGAAGCAATCCTCATCGATCCCTCCAGTGACCAATAAAGTCTTTAATTAGGTATTGGGTCAGGAATTCAACATGGGTGACTTTGTATCTGCTATCTGTTTTACATTGGCTCCACAGACAGTGTTTTTGACTTTATGATGCTGCCAAAGTCAAATTTCAATCACAGTTCTGCTTTTGTTTCTTTGTGACTCTGTCTGACCAATATTTTTATTAATTATTTCCCCCAATTTAAAAATAAACTTTTCTGAAGTCTTTGTTAATTTTATACATTCTATGTGCATTTCTTTTCAACAATCCCATTTGAGGTGCAAACCGTTGACGAGCTCAAACAAAAAGAAGGGCTATGCCACAAAGGAACTACGGCGGGATTCCAACCCGGCAATGTTAATTAACATTGTAATTGCAGCTTCTGGGGAATCCAGAGGTTAATTAAAATGCGGTTAAGCATGATGACAATCTCACTACACAAACCGGTCGCTATAGTGACAAGTGTGCACTACATTCAGTAAAAATTGTCTGCCTTAAACAATATGATTGAAAACCCTTCATGTTCCAGCACCTTTGACACCGTCTGCTCTTCTTTGACAGGTGGAAAGTGCAGAGGCTCAAGCACACTTTGCCTGTTTGCTGCCGCCTGCCATTGTCACTTCGAACGTTTTTTTACATTAAAAGAACATCGCACTAAATTTTTGCTTCAAGGTAGCATCACAACTGAACGTTCGGTTCAAAAAACAATGTATTTTTGAAGAAGTAATTTAGAGAACTTATTGGTAAAATAAAAAGGAATGGTAAAATCACTTGACTTGTTTTAAACAAAGAGCTAAAATGTTTTATTTGTTAAAACAATCTTCACTGTAAATTTCTTTAAAACTTATTTTTAATGCACTTAGAAGCCCAGAAAAATAAAACACAATTAATTTATAGTCAAACTTGAGTGACTTTTAAATGTAACTCCCGACATGGAGTAATTTGTTCAACAGGCATACTTTTGGTGCATTTGATATTTGCTGATGTTATTTGATACAAGCTCCCATAATATTTTGTTTCAGATGTATCTGTTTTAAAAGGTAATTAGCTATGAGCCAAAGATAAATCTCCACGAGAGATCTGATGAATTTTCAATTGGTGCTGGGCTTTAATATCAGCTGTGTCTATTAAACATGCTCAGTAGCATGGTGCATTGTGGGAAACACATGCCTTAGGCTCCATTGCAACAAAGAGTGTATACTGTCGTTCCACTGACGTGGATTCAAGTGCAAGTGGTTCGCATTTTCGCTGCGTAAGAGGCCTTACATGAATCTCTGCAGTTGATACCAATATGGAGTGAACTGCAAGTGGCATTCAAAGGTTTGTTGTAATTGACTGTACAACACATATAAGTATCTATGTACATAAAAACAATGTGAAAATCTCCCTCCTCATTCTCGATTGTCAGCAATCAGCTCTCCATAGAAGGCATTCGGCAGTGAATAAGTGCTTTCCATCAACACTATAGTTTTCTTATTTAGTCGCCATCTAGGCAAAATACTGCTCGAGTTCACTGTGAATTTACATTAGTCCATCTAGAAGAGTTCATTGATCTCACAAGCTATAAATAGAGCTTAACCCCCTCCTATCTCTTTGATAGGTCATATTTCACAGTCCTTAGAAAAGACTTCAACTGGATATTTGATACACGACATTCGTAGAACAATTTGAAACTGTACATTAAAGTACTTCCCTTGTCCCAACTGAACACAGTTAGGTTTGAGAGGAAGCAATCTGTGCTGTAGAAAAATACACTAATATAGTATCTCTTCTAAAACTTTTGTTTCACTTTTATCGACATGCTCAACGTCCATCTCTGGCCTGATTTGAAACAGAGTTTATTGGCCTTTCTTACATGGGCATGGTGCTGATCAATATGGAGTAGCCATTAACATGCCACCCAGACAGCACTGACCAAAGATAATGCAGACCTCACACAGAAATAATGCCATCCTCTTCATACATATTAAGTGCATAAAGCATGCTTTGCCCGTGCCTTTGGGGAGTCTGGCTGGTTCTGTTTGCAGGTCAGCTAACTTCCTCTGAACTGATAGGAACTGCAGAAGTCCTGCTCTTGAGAAACAAAAGCTACCCAAGGAAAGTGAGAAGGCCATTTTAGCCAAATATTTCCTGGTTTAGTTCAACGCTTTGTTCTCTCTGCACTTAGACTCTTGTCTTTGAAAGGCCTTAGACCCCAGTTGGCATTTCACCATTGTTACTAGTCTAGCAAATGATGGGCACGCCATCCGTGTTGAAGATCATGCCTGTTGTTGGTTCATAGGTTCCTGCCAAGTGGTACAAGTCTTCACTGTCTTGGTATTTCTTGGTCTTGACCATCTGCTCGTACTGGTCAAGGTTGACCACCTGGCACTTGTGAGAGATCGTCTGCACATCATTTTCATCAATATGTGAAGACTGGTACAAGGCGCGCTACAGGGGACAAAAAGGAGGAACAAGATTACAGACTCTGAAAGCACAGAAGGAGGCCATTTAGAACACAGTACCTATAAAGTTCCTTTTTCTCTTTCTCCAACCCAAAACGTTCTTTATTTTTTTCTTAGCTGGTTAAGATCTGTTGCACTAGCTCAGATCTATCTTCAGGGCTGTGAATTATGGCTCTTACCCCTCTTGCTAAAAATAATCAACACTTTTATATTACGAGAACACAATGACTGTGACATTCCGTTCCATAGACTGAACACAACGAGTCCATCTGAAATCTTGTCTTGGCTATGGATTTGCGTAAACCTGCAAAGGGCTTGTAAAACCTAGCCCGCTCAAAAAAATTGTAGTAGACAAATCTTAGAAACATTACAGCATGGAAGGGGGTCATGCAGTCCACTTGTCCAGTCTAGCTGCCCCAGCAAGAGGAATCCAGTTCCCTCCCCAACTCCCATTCATTCAAAGTTTCCTGCAGCTCCTTTTGCAGCAGATTGAAATTGACTTCACTATCTTCCCTGGCAATGCAAACATTTTCATCATGTTCACCTTGGTTTTTTTTTACACGAATCCCTCTGATTCTGTGGCTCTTGATCCTTCTGCCAAAGCAAGAGGTTTCTAATATCATTTCTAAAGTGCTTTACCCAGAATTGGACAAATATTCCATTTATGGCTGAACCATGACCAGATTCCAAGGGCTTCCTTATTTTTGTTCTCTACACTTTGCATATTAAGCCCAAATCCTGCAGGTGTTTTGAACCGCTTTCTTAAGACTGCCTTGCCATTTTAAAATGTTTTATATACACATGCCTCCGATTGTTTTGTTCCTGTAGTCCTTTGAGAATTGTGCCCATAGTTTATGCTGTCTCTCCTTATTCTTCCAATTGAGACATAGCTGTCTGTAATTTCCGTGTTAAATTTCACCTGCTATTTGTGTGCTCAATCTACCAACTTGTATATTTTCCCTTGAACTGTAATCATAAGTTTTACTTTTAAAATGGATGAAATGTTTATTTTGCTAGCTTTTCTGGTTTAAGGATCATAATTTAGTGATGACATTAAATCCAAACTACAGAAAAAGATATGCATCCTCTGGTGATGCCCTTAACTCCTGTGATGATGGGGCTGAAAGCTCACTGGCACAACAGCCTTTAGTGGAAACTGGAGGCTGCACAGTGTCATAACTAGAAGAGCTGATATCTCACAGCACCAGATACCCAGTTTCAGTTCTGACCTCTGCTGCTGTCTGTGTCTACACATTCTCTTTGTGACCACACTGAGTTTCCTTGCACATTGCACATTGGTGGATCCTTCAGCCATATTCACTGGCGTAAAGCCCAGTGGAGAATCTGGGGGAGTTGATGGGAATGCGGGGAGATGAAAGGGGACTAGTGTCGGTTCGAGATGAGACCAGCCTCATGCTTATCTGGAGCAGTAAGGATGCCACTGGCATTCTTGACTTGGGGAGGTGGAAATTTACCTACAATTCCTGGTGCCCTGAAATGTACTCGAACTACATATGTGAATGTAGAGGGAGAGGAAAGGCCCACATTCAGCTCATTGATGGCTAAAAATATCCAATTTCATATGATGCAGATGTAAACGGGGAATTAGTAGTTTATGTAGAGCCATGCTGAAGGCAAGTATAGGCTTTTGGGAGAATAACAAAGGAAAGGTAGGAGGAAGGAAAGGGGGAGAAAAAGAAAAGTCAATAGGTAAGTATCCAATTATACTGAGATGTTAAATTATTTAATACATTTTTTGCATGGTTTTCTGTTAAGGTGTTGCAGTTAGCAGTGCGATGGCTGAAGAAACAGGTATAAATCTACAAGTCCTTAATCATAACTTGTGGATAAATTATATGGAAAGAGGCTCCTGAAAACTACACCCCTCAAATTCAAACTCTAGAGTCAATGAGTCAGCTAGAAAGCAATGCTGACAGAGAATACCTGGACTTCACTGAACGGTATGAATGGGTGAAGACCCATTTCTGAGACAAGTCAAGATTTGTATTCCAAGCTCACCTTCCCATCGTTAAGTTTCTTGCCAAGGTTGGTCTCTTCTGGGTGGTAGAACCATTTCACTCGTACCACCATGTTGTTACCCCAGGACTCCCACATACTCTGAATTCTACCGATATAAGGCAAGTTGGGGCGTCCAGCAGAGAGAAAGACAGCGCAGTCTCCAAGACGAATTATTTCTTTGCCCCTGACAATAGCCTTGTAGAAGAGCTTCTTGGCTTTTCCCTTCATTCCTCTCCTCTGCAGAAAGATGAGATGTTAGTCATTCCCTGCAAATATCTGGCAGTGTCACATCTGATTCAATCGCAAGCTGATGGTTCACTAATATAAAATTTAAAGCTAGCTTAAATAAACTCATTTTATCTGTACTTTAAGGTATCAGGATACTACAGGATTGATATTTTTCAGACCTTTCATTTAAGAATTGGAAATACAAATGCAAACATTGCAAGGCCGTTCAATAACCTTCCTTCTCAGATTCTGATTTTCGTTGTAAGGTGGTATTGTAATTTGTACTGGTGAGGGAATTCCCATTACTAAATGCAGAACATTTTCCATAGAACAATTTCATAAAATCATTGGACTCAAACAGATCTCCTTGGTCCATCTCACCCACCTCCGATGTCTATTTAAACCAATCCAATTTGGATGCATTAGATCTGTATCCCTCTACATCTTTACTGTCTAAGAACCTGTTCAAACGTTTTTAAAGTGTTGTAATTGCATCTGCAACTTCCCAAAGGGTCACACAGCATGGAGATGACTTTTCAGCAGCTATCACTCAATTCTGTTGCCTGCTGAAGTAGGTCAACATGGCCAGCTAAATAACTACAAAGCCTACAAGAGCACACTGGAGACTGGGTGTATCCCACAGAGCACTACTGACTTCTGGTCTCCCGAGGCACTTCCATCATCGACAAGGCACAAACCATGACAGGATGAAATGCTCCTCACTTGTCTGGATGAGGGCAGCTCCAGCAATTATAAGAAGCTCAGTATTACCCAAAACAAAGCTGCTCACTTGGCTGGCGCTCTACCAACCACCATTCTGTCCACCAACAGCGCACAGTGGCCGTGCTATGTATAATCTGCAGATCTGACGGCAACTACTCAACCAGTCTACTCTAACAGCATCTTCCAAACCCCCAGCTTTCAACAGCAAAAGGGACAAAGATGACAGGAGCATGGAAACATGGAACCTGCAGGTTCTCCTCCAAATCCTACATCATCCTGACTTGCCAGTCCTTTATTGTCACTGGGTCTCAATCCCAAAATGCACTCCCACCAGTGCTGTGGCTGCTCCTTCATCTGAACATCAACGATTCAAGAAAATGGCTTACCACCAACATGGCAAAGGTAGTTAGCCTGGCTGCGCATGTCTAGATACCCAAAAAATGCATTTGAAAGAACTTGTATGATCAGATTAGATACAAAAAAGTGAGTTTTAAAAAAAGTCAATTTGTCACTTAAGTAAATTTTAAGATATTTTTCCTCCTGCATTTACATTAATTTTCCTCAAACCCTGCCATTAGTTAGTAAGTAGCCACTGTTGATACGGAGGCTGACGTTAAGAAAAGAGAAGATGGAACTGTTCTGGGTCAGAAATTGATATTGCCCTGTCACAGGGTAAGGCTAGTTCCGAACGAGAACATCGTTTGTACATCAGGCTTCCGAGCTTGGATTACTTGGCTCCTTTTACTGGGATTCATTTGAGTGTTAAGGATATTTTTTTAAAATTTCCCATAACTGTTTAGTATGGCTTCTCATTTGTGAGCTAAAGTTCTGAGCACTTTGCCTGAATGGTTAAGGGAATGATAGGCTAAGTACAGTACAGAACTGTGATCCAAAGACATGGACTAATGATCTAAAAGCAAAGGTTGTAATTGAAAAGCTCTTCTCAGGCTTCCAGCCGGGTACAGGTATCAATTTCAACTAATGTTTTGATGACAAACTCTGTCATCTTCATCAGGGATGATGCCTGAACATGTCTAGTCCGGTGGCATATACACCCCCATCATCCATCCCTCCTGATTGGTTAGTCCTCATCCAATCCGATTTCTGCTGTCCCATCTTGTTTTCAGTCGAATTCTAGTTCTTACTTAGAGCGAGATCTTCCTCTTTTTTTAAAATTATCTTTCTCCAGTTTTATTTCAATGGCTTCCTTCACTAGGCGGTCGCAAAAGCCATTGGCATGGCACAGTAATTTTGTGCCATTGTCGATCCCATAGCCATTGCAAATGCAATGTTCTGTTACAGCCAGCTCTGCCAAGTAACTCAAAAGGATACATCTCCTGTGCCCCTTTATGTGAGTTTCCGCCATTTCTGGCCGATATACACTGCTCCACCAGACTAGACGTGCCTATGCATAATTCCTGATGAGGAATGGCAGAGTTTGTCATCAATATATCGGTTAAAATCAATACCTATACCCGGCTGGAAGCCTGAGAAGAGTCGATTCATCATATCAAAAGTAGATTAAGGATCGAAATTCATTTTGAACTAAAGAGACTGAAATTTCACCCTTTATTTTGTGTGTTACGTTGCTCCTGCATGTGGGGCTAAAACACAATCAGGCCTCCTCATATGTCCTGAAATAGCTTAAAGACGCATCAAAGAAAGCATAAGGATGTGAGGGTGGTTTACACCAAAGAACGTGCACTGAAACAAGACTCCTGACTGGACTCCAGCTTCTGTCATTTCTCTGTACAGCAATCAGAGGCCATCAGTCCTTAAAGGCACACTCCAGATGGCAGAAATACATGCTATGGCTACTACAGAGGATGACAGCTCCCTCACTCACTCCAGAAAATACGGCAAGAGGACATTCCAACTGCTTCCTCTGGCTGTGAGAATTTTTTTTTAAATTGAGCTCTAAGCTATTGAAAGCAGATATGCAAAGGTATTTTACTACACGGATCAAGGATTCATTCACTGAGTTATGATCAAGTTAGGTAAAAGTGAATACAAGGGATCAGTATGTATCACACGGAATCTCTCAGCTGTTTTATTAGAATTAAAGATTGGACATGGAGCAGGTCACTTTTTCTGGATTTGAGACAGTGGTTTATGAAAAGTATCGACCTATCTGGGCCCCTTCCTCCACTCTGCTGTGAGGTGAGGTATTGGCTGAGCTAGCTCCCAGGTAACCTTGCTCATTCTGTCACTTCCTGCTGCTCCTCTCACAATGCTTTGTGTCCCTCATGCTCTGCTCTTCCTTCAGCACGAGCAGACAGGCTAGGGTTGTGTAGTGATGAAGTCTCCACACTCAGTGCACACACACGACATGACAGCCCCAAGCTGGTGCAGGCACTGGAAACGTAACGTTTGAAGACACTTGATCCTGGTACCAGGGTGGCTCAGTTCCTCTGGTAACTGGTGTGAGGGATCAGTCAAACAGACTGTACCCCTTGTCCTGCAAGTCCTTAAATGCCCAAACCAATTCTGTTGAGTAAATTATCACCCACAAATGGTGGGTGAACTGCATGATTTAAAAGCAATTTTCTCATGAAAATGGACAACAGCCTCTGCCTGTTCTGGTCTAGGATCAATAACTGTGGCCACGAAGCCACCGGATTATCATAAAAACCCACCTAATATAACAGACTGGTCTCCATAGCAACACGGCTAGCTATTAACTACTGTCTGAGGTGCTCCACAAGCCTCTAACAAGCTTTATCAAACCACTTTCAATAAGGTACCATATCAGTACCTTTGAAAGGCATCTAGGGAAATGTTGAAACAGAGGGTGTTGCCCACGTCCCATGAAAAGACTAATAATAATCAGTCTACCCCATTTCTACAAACTGATCTATATTCAGAGTTAGTGGAAGAAGATGGTTAAAGTATCCTTAAGGAGCTTTCAAGGGTTCACACAACATACTGGACATCTGTAAGGCCAGGCTGGGTCCCAAAGGCTGACAGTGCAGCATTCCCTCAGCACTACAATGGAGTGCCGCTGCATTTGTGTTCAACTCACAACTCAGAACTGATTGTAGGGTGTGACTGAGGCTGGCAGGAAGCATGTGTTAACCACTAAAGACAGTATTGGTAGGAAGAGAAATAATTGAAAAAAATTGTGGTCACAATGAAAGTATGTTTGCTTGTTGTGACTTGATTCAATTTTAATGAGTTTTAGACCCAAAAGAAGTCAGTGAAGAGCTGCACAGAGGAGGAGCTTCAACAATTATTTGTACTGAATAACCCAAACAGGCCTGGTGAGGACAGCCAGTTCAGGCCAGACCAAACATAGGAAAAGGAGGTTAATTAACCCCTGGGTGTGAGTAAATTCCACATTTTGTTCTCCATATCTATTAATATCTTTTTGGTCAATAAGAATCTATCTGTGTTAGATTTACAATGACAATTTATCCAGGATTAAATGCTTGGATGAGGAGAGTTCCTAAGTGCTAGCACCATCTGTATACAGAAGTGTTTCTGAAACTTAACAAAAAATTCAAGAATGAAGGCTGTCTGTTCCAAGAGCCTGAACAAGCAGCAATAATTTCCTCTCGGTTCACCCTTAGTAAGTATTTTGTAAACGTCAGTCGAATCACCTAAAATTTACCAAATTTTAAGCAAATTAAGAATGTATTTGTGAATCCCAGCAAGTCCAAGTAATTTCATGGTTATTGAAGAATGACAGTGAGACACACTCACATTGGCCAATATATACTTTGTAAATATATGGTGTCCGGACTTAATCTCAGTAAACCGCTTGCTGTCTGGATAATAACGGTGAGTATATCATTAGTCACTTTTTGTCCTATCCATAGCATATTCTTAAAGTACATAGACTGAATCTTCACTTTCATTGAACTTCTCTTCATCTGGACAGAATTTTGTTTTATGCATTTTAAGTCCAAATAAAGCTTTTTCATATATAACCACATCACAGTATATCTACCATGGTTTTGCTTATGCACTTCATGTATGTGCAGGGTACGCTAATGCTTCCACCTGCACAGTTTACAAAGGCACCTGTCTTTGTGTTATAGTGAAGTGATTCTATGTGTCTTTCTATCCAATCATCTGGTTGTTTATAAAAATGGTGAATAGCTTCACACCCAACACAGATTCTTAGCTGCACTCACCACTTGCCAACTTGGCCATTTCCCCTTAAGTCCTATTTTCTGCCATTCACCCAATCAGGCTTTAAACTGGCTTCAATTCTGTCAACTTCAACATTAGCTAACAGGATCTCATGAGGGTCTTGTGTCTCTGGAAGCCCAAGGAAGAAGCATCTGGAAATATTGCCCTATCCACTGCTTCTAACACTCTGATCAGATGCGTCAGGCAAGATCTATAACTCTATGCTGGCTCTGTATAATCAATTACCAGTCATAAGTTAGAGACTGTAATTTAATGTAAGTCAATCAATTAACAGAATTCCTAATTCTCCAAAGACTGAAACTTGGACTTACACACTTAGTTTGAACTTGGTTCATTACGTGTTCACCCAGGGTGGCAAAATCTAGAATAGTTTTACAGTAAGTCTGGCAATATTTATCTTGATCTGGCGGTGTAAAAATGTGGTGAGGATCAGCAGAGACAATAATCATTAGGCCCATTAAGAGTGCATGTGTTTGCGTATACTTTTCTGAGCGACCTGATTGAAGCAGAGCGACTGGTTTCGAGTCGGGTAACAGTTTGGTAAAGCTTTTACATTTCACATTACAGATATAAGAAAATCTTTTACACTTTGGGCCACAAGGCAATTCTGCTCACAGTCTATCCAATTGCTCTGTTCTTTTCATTAAACCCTGCAGACTTTCCCCTTCAATTATTTATTCAATTTCCTGTTAAGTGTCTATCAGCCTCTCTAGCAGATCCTAACAAGTGATTACACAAAGAAAATACATCCTCCTTCATCTGACCTCATTCTTTTGCCTTGCGTTTGATTGGAGACTTAAATTGCATCTTGATCAATTATGTTTTCTGAGATAAACTCAGTTTGCAGATTGGAAACATGTTACAAATTTGAATCAGTCTGAATCTATACCCTATAGCTGTTCTGGACTGGGCTTATTATTGGGACAGTGCATCTTGGATGCATTGTCGCCTGTGCTGCTGCAGGCAGCAGGCTGATCTGGACTATATGATCTATACTTCAGCTTGATGTTTCTGGCAGCTCCTGCTTCTGGTGCTCTGATCAGACACACACTTGGGAGCATTCTCCGCTTACGTCTTGTGTGCACTGGCCATGCATGGAAATAGAGAAAAGAATCCTGATAGACAAGGACAGGACGCCGTCATGGTCCAAAAGACATTGCCAGCAATTGATAAGGAAGAGCACTTAGACAAGAATCTACCAGGAAGAAGATGGAAACCCTGGGCTCTCCAGCAGCTGTCTATGTGACATAAAGACATTTTCTGCCAGGGGCACTCAGGTCAGGCAACATCTGTGGAAAAAGAAGCAAGAGTTAACGTTTCAGATTGTAGACGCTTCATCAGAACCAGGGAAGAGATAAAAAGACTTTAAGTTGCATAGCAGGAGATGGTTTTAATTTGCAACTTAAAATCAATAATTTATCTCATTCCCAGTTCTGATGGAGGGTCTCCAACTTGAAGGGTAACCATTGCTTAACTGCCTATGGACACTTCCAAATCTGTTGAGTGTCTGTACAAATTAATTATTTTTAGTTCAGATTTGTAACCTTACAGTTTATATGACTTTCATAGCCTACATGAAGTTGGGTCTCCCCCTAAGTAAGGGTCGCACTTTAACCTTCTAACTATGGTTCCTCATTGCAAAGCCAATAATCCTCACAAATCTCATGCACAGTGTTTTATTTTGCATTAATCACACCAAAATGAGCAAAGTGGGCGAGCAGATTGCTTGACGTTGCTGTGTATTTGTAGCAGCTTCTGTGTATAAATGCATGGTGCACAGAAAGGATCTGAAATGAAAGTAAGGAAGCGTGATTCTGATGCATTAAATACACAACAGTGCTCAGTGATCTGGCTGCACAGCACAGCTTCCAGCCCAATATTCTGTCATCGGGAAGAAAGCACATTGCACCTCAGTGTTCTCAACCCATCCACGCCCTCACAATTTCATACTCCTCAAGTCCATGATGTCCAACGCTGTGAATGTATTCCATTTTCTTGGCAGGTCCATCACTCTCTACCTTGTACACACCCAGATATTCCAACAGCTCAGCCCCTCCCTCACCTCCATAACTATGCAATCTCCAATGCCCCAAATATGCCAAAGAAATATAAATGCCTTATTAAAGTCTGAACCTCATGAAAACTTTCCAGTTTTTATAATCTCTACCTTGTTTTAACTGGTGGTCCAGGAATTAAATTAGTTATGATATTAGGGTGGAGCTTAGGAGGATTAATGGCACCTAATGGCGACTGCTTTGCTTGCAGTTTTGGAACCAGCTCTATTTCAATCTTTAATATCTCTATTTTTCCCATTTAGGGTTCTTTGGCAGACCCTGACCTGGAGTTATACACTGACTATGGTTCTTTGCATGAAAGGGACCCACTCTCGGGGTTCCAAAGCTGATCATTGTTCGGCACACCAAAGGTGTGACTTAAGAATTCAGCTCGAATTCAGAAGCCTAGGATCTCGGAACTCTGGCGATCAAGGGTCAGTGTCAAGACAGGAGACCCGCGTGTCGTCGGGGGAGTCAGGATATCTGCTGTGTCCCTAGAGACCCAGGATCTTTGGGATCTTCAGGCACAGAGCTCGAGAAGGGCAACGTAATGGACTTTTAACATCGTAAACCAGCGAGTGGCTTGTTATGTCAACCCTCTTGCTGGGAAAATGGAGACACCTCTTTTTCCCTTATGAGGGAGAGAGAGAACCTGTGGTATGTCGAATGCCGGGTGAAACACCAAGTCTTTGGGGTAACTGCAAGTCTGTGTCTTTCCCGTTGCCTTGCTCACGCTAGAATGCTCGGTGGTGGTGCCGATGCTTTTTTTTTGCCGGTGGGAAGGGGGTTTTTGGGGGGAGGGGGGTTGTTGCGCGCTGCCACCTACGCGTGGGAGGGAGGGGAGCTGGGGGGGACTTTGGGGTTCTATCACTTAACTGTCATTCATTCTTCGGGGGCACTCCTCTGTTTTTGTGGATGATTGCAAAGAGAAAAGCATTTCAGGATGTATATTGTATACATTTCTCTGACATTAAATTGTACCTTTGATACTAAATTTGTGTAATATGAAAAGCACTTACTTGAGTAGGCTTCCCAAACCACTTCCAGAGCTGTCTGGCTGGCAGGAAGGCAGCGATCTTGGGCCGGTTTTCCACTGACGGCAACCGCTGGCGCTTGGCGAGCTCCTTCGTTGTGGGCAGGTGGATGCCATCTCGCTTCTTGGCCTTGCTCTTGCTGTTGCTCTGTTGCTTCTTCTGCTTCTGGGCCGGCTGCTGGGGAGTGCACTGGGCCTGTGGCTCTGGCACTGGACTGGCCTGCTGACCGGAGGGGACGCTGGGTGCCAGGGTGGACTGATAGCTGGACTCCTCGTCTGAGCTGCAGGAGGAGTCTTCGTCGGTGGTTGAGGAGGAGGAGGAGGAGCTGGAGGAGGAAGAGGAAGAGGAGGAAGAACTGGAAGATGAGGACTGAGACGACGAAGACACAGGCGATGATGCTCTGGAGCTTGTTGTGCTGCTGTTTCCCTGAGCCTCTCCTGTATTGTTCTGTTGATCGTCCTCACCATCAGATTCTAGGCTGCTGCTGCTGCTGCTGCTGCTCGCACTGCTTTCACCGTCTTCCTTCTCTTTGCTCTTCATCTTGGTTATAACATCAGAACTGCTGCCGTACGTCCCACCAGAGTAAGCAGCTGCAATGCTTGCCTCCTTCTTTGCAGCTTTAGTTTTTGAGGGTTTCTGCTTAGCATCACTGCTCACCGTTGCTGCTGGATAAGGTAAGTTCAGCAAAGCTTTGCTGTCCACCTTACCTGTTAAGTGTTGGTCTTCCATCATCATTGCTTTGGTCTTCTTTGTCTTCGGTGACATCACCCCTTCGTGGTCAAGCTTAATGAGAATCTCGGCCTCCAACTGCTTCCTCAGTCCCTTCCCAACAGTCCCAGACTCCTGAGTTTCCTCGTCTGCCTTCTTCCCCTTCTTTGTCTTCACTTTCACTCCAGCAGTCTCGGAAGTGATGAATGAGTCTGACGAAGCGGGCGGGTCGCCGTACGTTTCTGTGCCAAGAGCATTCCCGAAAACCGGAGAGGGTAAAGCGGAAGGCTGTTGTGTGCCTTGCTTTGGATTGGCCTTCCCTTTGCTCACTTTCTTCTTCTTCTCCCTCATGCTTTTGCGTGACACTCCACTGGCACTCCTCTTCTGGAGGCACTTCCTCGATGGTTTGCCAACCTGCTTACTTTGGCTCTCTGTGCCGCCCTGACCTTCTGTCAGACCAGTCATCTCAGCCTGGTCTGAAACCGAGTCTGCTCCTGAGGGAATAGAAGAAAGGGGGGAAAAATCTCTCGTTACTTAATGGTTTTTTACCTTTATTCCCCCCACTTCCCCCACCGTGCCAGACCTTTCAGATGGACTTAAAAAACGCTGTAGTTGACACACAGTGGTCAATAAGTTCTTCTGGCGCCAATAATGACCTCATCAGCATCACAGAACATAGAATATTACAGCACAGTACAGGCCTTTCGGCCCACAATGTTGTGCTGACCCTTAAACCCTGCCTCCCATATATCCCCCCCCCACCTTAAATTCCTCCATATACCTGTCTAGTAGTCTTTTAAATTTCATTAACCATAAATTAGACATCATACATTAGAGACGTTTGGATAAGCACATGGATACACGGAGGATGGGGGGGGGGGGGGCGTATAGACATGGTGTAGGTAGGAGGGATTAGTGTTTGGGTGTTTTTGATTTGCTAGCTGATTTGGCACAACATTGTGGGCCGAATGGCCCATTCCTGTGCTGTATTGTTCTCTGTTCTATGTTCTAAAACGATAATAACTCCAGCGTGTCACTGCTATGAGTGAATTGACTGCAATGTTTTCTATGTTATTACAGTGCCCATAGATTGAGATAATTTCCTAACAGAACTGGGAACAACATGTAGCTTCTTGGACACTTCAATAAATACTAAATAAGCTAAGTGAGGCACATATGGATAGAAGCTATTTGATCCCTGCTGCTCCTGTTAGCTGGACCTTGGGTATATCTGTACCATTCCTCGTGTCTTTGTCCCGTCGCCAGGTTTTATCAATCGCAGATTTTTCTCCCGCTGTGACAACCATCCAGGTTCACAACACTCCATGACAGGAAACGCTTCCTTTCCACAGGCATGCGTACAAGATCTCAGCCAAGTTGTACATCGAGGGAAGCCTAATTAATAATCCTCTTACCGGTTTTGCCTTTGGTGGAGGTTTTCCGCCCACGCCCTTTGTTTTTGGATGCAGCGGCGTTGCCAGCCTCCTTGCTCTCTGTGGAATCCTTGCTGGACTTCCTGCTCTGCCGTTTGGTGTTGGGCACCAGCAAGGCAGGAGATGGCTCGGCACCTGTTAAGAGGAAGCCAGTCTCTGAATCAGACACTGACAAACATCGCACTTTTAACATTTGTGCTACTCATGACAGTAAAAGACGCAACGAAAGAAGGAAAATAAAAAAAAATCTAGGGTGAGGGAGGATGTTTTGCACCTGAAGGAGGTCACTAGTTCACCTCTCAAGGGAATTAGTTACCTGAATTCACTGGAGAAAGCTGCAAACTTTCTGGTCCATTATGAAGACCAGGCCATATACAGAATGGTTGCAGTCTTGTGTGCTGAAATCTTACATGAGGCTTCTTTTAGTAACCCCAAAACATAAATGGGATTCCGAGATAGATTGGAACTAGCTCAGCTAGACCGAAATAAATATACTGAAAACCTTTATTTGGGGGCGAATCTTGCTGGCTAAAGTCAGCAACAAAGGCAGTTTGAATTTTAGTCAGTCTCAGTTTGATCTCTACACTCTACCTTCGGACAAAAGCAGAAGCCTGGATTGAAAGGGTCCTCTAACACTGTGCTTGGGAACTGCTTCTCTGGTTAAAGCTGGTGGTGAATCAGACACCCAAATGAATTCAATGGAAATTCAAGGCAAGCAGATTAAGTAAAGGGACAACGGAGATTAAAATAAAATAATCAAGAGAAAATCTGCTGATGCTGGAAATCATAGCAACACACACAAAATGCTGGAGGAGCTCAGCAGGCCAGGCAGCATCTAGGAAAAGAGTACAGTCGACATTTTGGACCGAAACCCTTTAGCAGGACTGGAGAAAAAGGCTGAGGAGTAGATTTAAAAGGTTGGGGGGGGGGGGGGGGAGAGGGGGGAGAGAGAAACACCAGAACACCGGGTGATAGGTGAAACCTGTAGGGATGAAGTGAGGCTCCAGGTGAGGAGCAAGTGCTACCCCTGCCCCTACACCTCCTCCCTCACTACCATTCAGGGCCCTAAACAGTCCTTCCAGGTGAGGCAACACTACACCTGTGAGTATGTTGGGGTCATATTCCATATTCGGAGCTCCCGGTGTGGCCTCCTGTATATTGGCGAGACCTGATGTACATTGGGTGGCTGCTTCACCCAGCATCTACAGTCCATCCACCAGAAAAAGCGGGATCTCCTGGTGGCCACATATCTTAATTCCACTTCCCATTCTGAAATGTCCATCCATGGCCTCCTCATCATTGTTGTTATGATGCCACACTTAGGCTGGAGGAATAACACCTTATATTCCATTTGGGGAGCCTCCAACCTGATGACATTAAAATTGATTTTTCGAACTTCTAGTAATGCCCCCCTATCCTCCCCACCTCGCCTTCACTATTTGCCATCCCTTTTCCCTCTCTCACCTTATCTCCTTGCCCACCCATCACTTCCCTCTGGTGCTCCTCCCCCTAATCTTTCTTCCATGGCCTTCTGTCTCTTTCACCAATCAACTTCCCAGCTCTTTATTTCATCCCTCTCCCTCCCGGTTTCACCTGTCATCTGGTGTTTCTCTCCTTTTAAATATACTCATCTTTTTTTTTCTCCAGTCCTGTCAAAGGGTGGCAGCCCAAAACATCGACTGCATTCATTTCCTCCAGCATTTTGTGTGTGTTGCATTAAAAAAGTTATTTCATTAATAAACAATTTTAAGCATTTTTAATATTTATCTCAATTTTAATGACTTTTAAAAATGGCTTTGAAAGCCAGAGACATTTACACAATTGTTCAAATAATTTCTAGACATTGGCAAACGACAAACTCCAGTCCCTTCTTTGCTTTCAGATGTAGCCTTTTAGGGCATTTTAGGAGCAGGGCCTCCAAATGTTTCACCTGAGTTCCTGAGAACTCTCTGGAACTCTCACTCTCAACTCGAAGGTGCACAACCAGTGTGAGTTCAGCCTTCTGCCTCTGAGCTTTGTGTGACTCTGTGGGGACTGCAGCCAGTAACACTGGGTGGCAAACATGTCTGCTGTGCCTGCTTTTAAAGTAACTCTGCTCTTTTTCTCTTACAATTCTGAAGCTACCTTTTCACATACAGCCAACATCTATCACTATCCGTCCATATGGGTCCTCAAATGTGAATGGGCGCAGCCTGAACAGAGGCCATCGGATTTACGTACATTGAATCTTATAATCTGGAGGGAGGAGGCGGATGTGAGAAATGGGGATCCGACCAGTGTCCCCATCATCAAACTCCACTGTAATCAGATCCTCGTCTTCATCTGGGTCTGGACTGCCTATGGAAAGCAGAAAAGCAGAAGGGTTAGGAGCAAATTAAGAGAAGGAATGGAGACTGGGGTTGTAGCTAGAAGGGAGCATGTGGTCAGTTGGATACAGCAGTGTTTGCTAAGGAACATGTATTGGTAGAAAACACTCTTGAGGAAGTGCTTTAACTTATTTGAAGATGGTATAATACACAGGTAAGATCTGAGACTGAGATCATTTGTCGGAAAAAGTCCAAAAGTGAGGTACTCAAGCAATGGAGGCACTTCCATGCTGATGTGAACTGTACTAAAGGAGGGCTGTATAATCAGTGGGGCTATTTATTGATTAAACTGTTAATCTAAAGTCACACCTAAATTTTCAGCAGGTTGCAAAAGTTCTCACATCACTATGGTAAAAGACAACACGAGTGAATCTGCAGATGCTGGAAATAAATAAAAACACAAAATGCTGGCAGAACTCAGCAGGCCGGGCAGCAACTATGGGAGGAGGTAGTGACGACGTTTCGGAGGTAAGTGGGAGCAGTGCAGATTAATTTGCAGCTCAATGGCTTTTTTTCTTTACTAAGATAAAATTCATGATATAAAAAGAAGACCACTGGGCCTCTTTGAAAAAAAAACTGTCTAAATCATTCCATCCCTCTGCTGGTTCTCTATATACCCTTGATTGGACATTCCCCCAGTTCAGGCCCCTATCTTAGAACACCTCAAAGTTAATTTTACTGAAGTCAGGAGCAAAAAAAATGTAAACAGCAATTATAGAAAAGAAAACATACTGAATGGAAAAGAAAAGATGAAAAGAAACATTCTGAATCCTGTGTTGCTCATGGGTGGTGGAAATTTGAATAGGCCATCTGCACTTAGGTTGAACTTCTGGTGATTATTGCTTTATCATCCAATTCTGGACTTTAATGAATCCCTAAAACCAGTTCAAAATATAAACCACATGGAACCAAGATCAGGTGACAAAGCCTAATGGAATTTCTGTTAACTCTAAAATATTCCCTCAGTTAAATCAAGGAAGCAGGCAATCAATGACCTGAACAAAGTGCAGATGCAACATTTCGGAGAAGTCCTTTTTCGTCATTTTTAATGCAAGGACTTGTTCTAATTTTCTACCATTGCTCAGAGATCAAAATATCAATCCCAATGTGAGATTTCACTGTAATGAAACTGAAAACTGCTATTGCATTTAATGTGAAAGCTTTTCCCTTCGGCAACTTTATGGAATCGCTCTGAAACATGGATTGCTACTCAGCTACCAATGCTACATACCCTGTTCCTGCTCTGTGTTGAGGTAATTGTTTCTCGGAGGTGTGGAATGGACATAATGGCTGTTTATATGCTGGGACTAAGCAAAAAGCAGGGTTTGTTCTTAATCCTGACTGTTCAAGACATCTTCAGTTGATCTTACACATAGAATGAGGAGAGGTTGTAAGGATCATCTGGTCAAACAGCACATTAATATGTGCTCTCACAAGTACTTAAGAATTCCAAATCAGAAGACCATCTTTAAGTTCTGGAATGCTTTAAGCACCTTCAAAACTTAAAACCTAATATTTTTGTCACTGATCACAGTATGGGGTCAAATGTTGCTCCCATGAAGGGCTGTAAGTACGTTCTAGCTGTTTTGGATCCAATATTGTTGGGATGTTGGTGCTGAAGAAAGCTGTCTCTGGCACAAGAAATGAAGACTAGACTGAGCAAAAGCCACATTGCATGCCGCAGTACTTGAACCCCCCCACTTGTTAAGAAAATCGTAAATAATGCAAATGGAAAATGGAAACCGATAACAGGTCACCGGTCATTTCCAGTCAGTGTTTATGCTGCATCTTCTCATTCTAACCCTGGAGATTCATTGTGGCTGACTGATCTCTGGAACTGACGGTTTCTTGAATTTGAATAAGAGACGCCAAGGATTTCATCCTTTTCCTCTTGCTTATTAAAACAGCCGCAGGGATAATTCTCCTTAAAGTCATATCCTGATTTAAATTCTGTTCTTTATGGAAATAATTACAGCTAAAGCTGATGCTTAAACACTCTACTGTCTAGGATGTTTCTCACCTCTCTCTTGCTATGATTATGAGAATTACCAGGCAGAGGTAGGGATCCTGTACAAATTTCTGTGCTTTTTATAGACTTGTAAGCTACTCAATTCTGAGAGAGAATTTTTATATGTAGGAAATGTGCCAGATAGGTTTTTGGCGAAGGTACAGAAAGTGAACATAGTCTGGCTGATTCCATTCCATGTAGCCAACTGCAAGCATTGGTTTTGCCACCATAAAGGGAGCTGAGTTCAGCAGATTTATGAGAATAATTAGAGAATAGCAGTTAGCACAATGTCAGTGAGCTATGTGATAAATTTCTGTATCACATTCAAGAGGAGAGCAATAAATCTGTCTTGAAAGCAAATGGCTCAAGACGTTTGAAAAACTTACAAGCTTCGAAGACCTCCCTTGTCAGTTTTAGGGATCACTTAACCGTTTTCGTTACTGCATTAAGTGCTAGTTCCTTAATGCTGATTTATTACAATCAATGGGTAGGAGCAAAGGTTATAGAGCAAATGGGAAAAAAGAGAAAGGGAAACCCCCTCAAAAGAAGACCTATTCTAATGTGGGATTCATTATAATACAAATAAATGATTCGACAGGTTAAGTAAGTGCTGAACACAGTGAGATTAAAATTAATGCTAATTTTTGTATCTTACAAGAACTCAATGAATCAAGCCAACGTAATTCAGTATCTCCTCCAAGTGGCCATTTCTGAAGGATAGACAGAGTTTATTTTTTGTTTGAAGCATATTGTCTATCTAGTTTGCTGATGAGATGTTAAAGTGAGACCCCTCTTGTCCTTTCTGCCTGCAAAATGTTTGCATGAAATTGTTTAAAACAGAAAAGCAAGGGTTATTTTTCCTGGACACCTCAATGACCATTTATTTTTCTAATTACTTTGCAGGTGTTTCTGGACACACATTGACTGGAACATGTCCCACATTACTAGTCACTGCCTTCAGTAGTACTCATTTGATGTAGAGTAGCATTTTGGAACATCCTGAAATGCTGAAAGGCATAATACAGATTGATTTATTTATTGAGATGCAGCACAGAATAGGACCATCCGACCCCTCCGGCCTCACAGCCCTGCAACCCCCCAATTTAATCTGAGCTTAATCACAGGACAATTTACAATGACCAATTAACTTACCAACGGATGTCTTTGGACTGTGGGAGGAAACCAGAGCACCCAGAGAAAACCCACGTAGCCACAGGCAGAATGAACAAGCTCCTTCAGGCAGCGGTGGGAATTGAACCTGGGTCGTCCCTACTGTAGAGTGTTGTGCTAACCACTACGTTACTGTGCTGCCCTTTGTCTGATTCCTATGTAACTTTTAGTCATACCTCCATTTTCCAGCAAGGTAAATTGATTGTGACCCAGAGCAAGACTTATAATCCCCTGTTTTCCCACGTGGCTTAGTGTTACAGAGATTCACTGACAGGCCTGTGCAGGCCAGGTGACAAAGTGAGCCCTGGAGAGGGGTTGAATCACAAAGCACTGTAAGGATAACAGGATTGTATTAGTGGGAGATTTTAATTTCTCTGGTATTGACTTGGCCACACAGTGTTAAGAGACTGGACGTGGTGCAATTTGTGAAACGTGCCCAGGCAAGTTTCCTGAGTCAGTATATAGAAGGCCCTATTTGGGAGATGCGATACTGGAACTTCCCTTGGGGAATGAAGTAGGGCAAGAAACTGAAGAAGCAGTCAAGAAACATTTTGACTTTAGCGACCTTAATTCTTTTAGTTTTAAAATAGCGATGGAAAAGGATAGGGCAGGTCCAGAGGCTGGGGTCCTACTACAGTAGGGCGTTGAGGGAATTAGGTGGAGGTTGAAATGAACAAATAGCAATTGGCAGACTTTTACGAGTGATATAGGAAGAATCTGGATGCAGCATATAGGGTGAAGGGTAAACCTGGCAAGCTTAGGGGACCCTGGCTGATGAGATATGTTGAGGCGCTGGTCAAGAAAAAGAAGGAAACTTACATGGGTTTAGGAGGTCAGGGATGATTGTAAGAGTGTAACTACAAATATATGAAGATTAGGAATACAGTTAAGAGGGAAATCAGGAGGATAAAGACTGTTTCCCCCCCCCCCCCCCCCCCCACCCCAAGTGTATTCTTATGGCCATTGGCAAAGTTCCTGAAGCCTGGAACTGATGTTCCATTGTTTAAGAAAGGTAGCAAGCAGAAGCCAGGGAACTACAGCCCAGTCAACCAGACACCAGTAATAATAATAGGCATCCGTTAGTCTCGAGAGACCATGGATTTGTGCCTTGGAAAGTTTCCAGGGCACAGGCCTGGGCAGAGTTGTATGGGAGACTGGCAGTTGCCCATGCTGCAAATCTCCCCTCTCCACGCCACTGATGTTGTCCAAGGGAAGGATAATGGCCAATACATCTTGGCACCAGTTAAGTGCCTTGCTCAAGGACACAACACGCTGCCTTATTTGAGTCTCGAAGTAGCAACCTTCAGATCACTAGACCAACGCCTTAACCACTTGGCCACGTGCCAGACGCCAGTAGTGCGGAAGTTATTGGAGGGAATTCTGAGGGTCAGGATCCAGCAGCATTTGGATAGAGAGAGTCTGATTAGGAGGAGTCAGCATGTAAGTTGTGTTTGACAAATCTGGAACAGAGAGTCTTAGGGGTACAAGTGCATGCTTCATTGAAAATGGTGTTACCAATAAATATTGTTGTGAAAAGGGGATTTAGCACACTAAAGGAACAAAAGATTCTGCAGGTACTGGAGATCTTGAGCATCATACACGAGATGCTGAAGGAACTCAGCAAATCAGGCAGCATCTATGAAGGGGAATAAATTGTCAATATTTCGGGTGTGTTGACTGGTTATTCCCCTCCATAGATGCTACCTGACCTGCTGTGTTCCTCCAGCACTTTTGTGCGCTCAGACCTTATGTCACAGTTATATATAGTAAGCTGTTGCTAAGTTCCCATTTGGAATAATGTGTACAATTTTATTCGCCCTGTTACATGAAAGATGTAGTTAATCCAGAGGAAGTACAGAAAAATTTATGAGGACTTTGCCAGGACTAGAGGGCTCAAGTTGCAGGGAAAGATTGGCCAGGTCTTTATTCCTTGGGTGATCTTATAGAAGTGTTTAAATCTGTGAGAGACATAGGTAAGGTGGAGCAACAGTCTTTTCAAAATCTAGAGAGCATAGATTTAGGGTGAGAGGGGAGAAATTTTAAAGGGAGCTGAAGGGAAACTTTTCCACACAGATAGTGATGAGTATATGGAGTTAGCTGCAAAAGGAAGAGGTTGAGCCAGGCACAACAACATTTAGGAAGCTCTTGAACAGGTACATGGAGGGGATGCGGCGAATGCTGGGAATTGGGACTATCCAGATGGACATTGGCCTGTATCCATGCTGTACTGCTCTATGACCTACTCTGCCTATTGGCCTTGTACACATATAGGCCATTAATGATATTCTAACTGGCCAAAATTTCACATTCTCCAAGCCACTAAATGATCGAGATTGGAGTTTCCTCCCACTCCTTTTACTTTTCTCTAACTACAATTGTTATAGTACACTGAAAAAAAGTATTACAGGCAAACTGGGGGGATACTGTGACTTCTATACTTCAAGGCAAACCCACTCAAGTCCCTATAGCTGAATCACCATTAAATTTGAATTCCTCACACTTCCTGCATGCCGGGCAGGATTTGATGTGACTCTGTAGGATATTTTTTCTTTAATGACAGCCTGACAAGGTAGGCCAATCTACATTTCCTCTGGCTCACAAATTGATAGTGACAGGTACCTCTGACAACGGTTCCTGGGTAGAGACAGCGATATTGTTGACTCCAATATGCAGCGATGCGAGTACCTTCAGGCAGTAGCCTCACAGAGGAGGGTTTAACATCAATGATCTGCATTAAAGAGATATTAGAAAGAGAACAAGATGCAAAATTAAAGTTGGAATTTCAGATTATTTCAGTTCAGACAAACAAAATGCTCTCTTTGGGAGCCAATGCCCTTGGGTTTAACTTACTCAGAATGTGAAAAAATTGCACTTTTGAAGATCTGAACAAAATATATAAAACACCTAGTTGCATTCAACAGCTTTAATGTCAGAACTCAAATCATATCCCCCCCTCCCTGTGTGCTTCACAGAAGAGTTACCAAATGAAAAGAAATTGACTGAGCATCAATAGGGGATATGGCAGATCCCCCTAAAACTGAGAAAAGTTAAGTTTAAGACCATTTGAAAAGATATAAAGTGAGGCGGAGAGGTGGAGACATACATGGAGGCAAATTCTAAAACTTGGGACTTAGGGAGATGAAAGCATGGTTATAAATGATAAAGAGATTAAATGTGGGGGCAAATGAGGACACAGTTGTAGATACCTTAAAGGACTGTAGAACTGGAGAAGAAAAGAGAGCAATGAACAGATTTGAAAATAAAGTGTGTTGGTGCTTAACTGGGAAACACTGTACATTTGCAGGTACGGCGCTGAGAGCTGACTGGGGCATTGTGCAGGTTCCATGTTAAATGGTATCTCAATGGACAGGCCTTCTGTGCTGTGGAACTCATCATGTCTATGTTCTGCGACAAATCTCAGAAATGCAAAAGAGGAACAAGCCACGATGATCTACACATACAGATTGATTTTGCACATCCTTACAACACAGCAATGCTATTTCTAAATTGTGTGAAATGAACCTGCTGGTAATTTAGCAAAGTCTTTGCAAACTCCATACAAAGTCTTGAGAAATTTCTCCTGAAACAGCACAGAATCTTAAATACAACCACTTAACAATAAATCCTAAAAAATTAATATACAAATCAAAACCATAGACCATAAGATACAGCTGCAGAATTAGGCCATTCAGCCCAACGAGTCTGCACTGCCATTTCATCATGGCTGATCCAATTTTTCCCTTCAGCCCCAATCTCCTGCTTTCCCCCTTATGCCTTCATGCCCTGACTAATCAAGAACCTATCAACCTCTGCTTTAAATATACATGAAGACCAGGCCTTCGCAACTGTCCGTGGTAATGAATTCCACAGATTCACCGCTCTCTGGCTAAAAAAATTCCTCCTCATCTCCATTCTGAAAGGGCACCCTTCTAATCATGGTCTTGTCCTCTGGACTCTCCCACCACAGGAAACATCCTCTCCACATCCACCCCACCATGACCTTTCACCATTCGTTAGGTTTCAACGAGGTCACGTCTCATTCTTTTGAAATCTAGTAAGTACGGGTCCAGAGCCATCAACTGTTCTTCACAAGACAAACCATTCAATTCCGGAATTATTTTCATGAATCTCCTTTGAACCCTCTCCAGTTTTAGCACATCCTTCCTAAGGTAAGCAGTCCAAACCTGCCCACAATACTCCTAATGAGACCTCACCAGTGCATTATAAAGTTTCAACATTACATCACAAACAAGAGAAAATCTGCAGATTCTGGAAATCTAAGCAACACTCACAAAATGCTGGGGCACTTCAACAGGCCAGGCAGCATCCATGGAAAAGAGTACAGTTGATGTTTTGGGCCATGACCCTGCATCAGGCAGCCAACCAGAAAAGGCTGCCTTTATTGCCCCTTTTTACCTCCTACTAATCAGCCACTGCTTTATCCATGCTAGAATCTTTCCTGAAATACCATGGGTTAACAGTCTCATGTGTGGTACCTTGTCAACGGCCTACTGAAAATCCAATACACAGCATCAACTGATACCTGTTTCTCTGTCCTGCTTGTTGTTTCTTCAAAGAATTCCAACAGATTTGTCAGACAAGATTTCCCTTGAGGATTTCCCATGCTGACTATGGCCTGTTTTATCTTGTGCCTCCAAGTACCCTGTGACCTCATCCTTAATAATCAACTCCATCATCTTCCCAACCACTCAAGTCAGACTAACTGCTTTATCCATATTTCCTTTCTTCTGCCTCTCTCCTTCTTGAACAGTGGAGAGACATTTACAATTTCCCAGTCTTCCCAAACCATTCCAGGATCTAGTGATACTTGAAAGATCATTACTAATGCCTCCACAATCTCTTCAGCCACCTCTTTTAGAACCCAGGGGTGAACACCATCTGGTCCATTTGACCTATCTACTTTCAGAACTTTCAGTTTTCCTAGAACCTTCTCTCTAGTTATGGTAACTTCATACGCTTCATGACCCCTGACACCTGGAACTTTCACCATTTATTCAGTGTCTTCCACAGTGAAGACTGATGGAAAATACTTATTCAGTTCATCTGCTACCTTATTGTCCCCCATTACTACCTCTCCAGCATCATTTTCCAACAGTCTGATATCCACTCTCTCCTCTCTTTTACACTTTATGTATCTGAAGAAATTTTTGTTATCTTCTTTAATATTATTGGCTAGCTTGCTTTCGTATTCTATCTTTACTTTCTTAGTGACTTTTTAGATACCTTCTGTTGGTATTTGAAAGCTTCCCAATCCTCTAACTTCTCACTAATTTTTGCTCTATTATATGCCCTCTCTTTAGCTTTTCTGTTGGCTTTGACTTCTCTTGTTAGCCATGGTTGTGTCATCTTTCCTTTAGAATGCTTCTTCCTCTTCAGGATGTATAATATCCTGTGCCTGAGTTGCTTCCACAAATTCCAGCCATTGCTGCTTTGCCACCATCCCTGCCAGTGTCCTTTTGCATTGAATTCTGGCCAATTCTTCTCTCATGTCTCTGTAATTCTCTTCACTCCACTGTAATGCTAATACAGCTGACTTTAGCTTCTCCTTAGATTTACGGGTGAATGTGATCATATTATGATCACTTGCTCCTAAGGGTTCTTTTACCTTAATCAATTCTGGTTCATTGCACAACCCCCAGTCCAGAGTAGCTGATCCCCTCGTGGGCTCAACCATGAGCTGCTCTAAAAAGCCATCTCACAGACACTCCAGAAATTCCCCTCCCATAATCAAGCACCAAACTGATATTCCCAATCTACCTCCATATTGAAGGTTCCCATGATTATTGTAACATTGCTCTTTAACATGCATGTTCTATCTCGCATTGTAATTTGTAGGCCACATCTTTACTACTGTTTGGGGGTCTGTATATAACTCCCATCAGGATCTTTTTACCCTTGCAGTTCCTTAGCTCTATCAACAAAAATTCAACACCTTCCGACCTTATGTATCCTCTTTCTAATGATTTGATTCCATTTTTTAAAAAACAATCATTCGGAAATATCAGTGAAATATATGATTTCATTGGGTACATTTCCAATAGAAAAGCTAACTATTTTGTGTGGGGAAGAAAAATCTATTAGCATACTGGGTTGTACAAAGAGATTCATTCCTATTCTCCAGTTTCTGTGCATTTTGAAAGAGTGTTTGTGAAGTTAAGTGTGATTAGGACATCAGGCACAAACATGGATTTTCTGCGGTGGTCTGGTCGTTGTTTGACTTGCCTCAGTCTGAGCACTTCGACTTGGTACAAAATTCAAGCTTGAAAGAAAGCGCATGCAAAATCACTTCTAAATCGAACAGTGCAAAATGTGACTAAAACAGCAGAGGAATTTTATTAGCATAACAGGCAACTCACCGCTTCCTGTAAAAGTTGTTCCAATGAATAGATGTGAGGACGATTTCCCCTCTCTCCCTCTACAACCACACGGTATCTAGAATAGGAATTGAAGTACCCAGATATGAATTCCAGTGTTTTTACAAGGTCCAAACTTCTAATTGTATTTCATGGTGTATACAACATAGCAGCAGAAAGCTACGTGTGAAAAAAGAACTGTTGATTACTTAACAAATGCAGATGAGAATTTGAAATAAAAGGGACCAGACTTTAATCAGCTCAGTACTTGTGACTTCAAGAAAATAGGACATGAGAAATAGGCGCAGGAGTCAGCCATAATACCAGTTTGACTCTGCTCAGCTGTTCCATAAGATCTGATCTGTTCTGCCCTCATTCCATTTTCCTGCCCATTGTTGATACCTGAATTCCCTTATAGTCAAAAAATCTACCTCACCCTTGAATATATTCAACTACTTCACCTCCTGGGCTCCCTGATATACAGCCCTTCTGAGGGAAAAAATTCTTATCATTTCCAATTTGGAAAGGTGGCTTCAATTCTGAAACTATGTCACCCAGCTCTGGGTTTCCCCTAAACAGGAAACATGATGGCGAAGATAGAGTTTAGTTTCATTTGGTCACTTATAGCGAAATGCATCAATGGCCAATACAACCTTAAGGTGTGCTGGGAGAAACCCTGTAGGTGTCACCATGCCTCCGTCACCAGCATAGCATGCCCACAACCTACCAACCCTAACCTGTTTGTCTTTGGACTGTAGGAGGAAACTGGAGTTACAGGGGAAACCCAGGCAGTCCCAGGGAGAGAGTACAAACTCCTTACGCACAGCAGCGGAAACTGAACCCCAATCTTACAGCAGGCATCGTGAAGTGGTATGCTACTGGTTTGCCCATGATTTCAATGGAAGGTCAGCTGTTGCTGCCACAGCAAAATCAGTACAATTTGCTGGTTGTCTTTGTTCAGTGGAGTTATGTGCTTTTTATACAGGTAAAAGGAAAGACTTTCTGGTGATTATTGCACTGCACTCCAGCACAGGACCTCAGCTGAGCAGAAAAATCAGCAAGCACTAAAAAAAAGTGGCATTTATTAAAAGTCAATAAGGCACATCATAGTCAATGTCATATGTATGGCGTTGTTTAGAGTTGCATTTTATGACACAGAGCAACTGGTTTGTGCATAGCAATCTGCCATAAATAAAAATCTGATCTTGATCAAATCCATTTGTTTCAGTGATTTTGATGGAGGGATGAATGCTTGTGAAGTTATTTGGCATAGCTGCCTGGATTGTTACTGAAAAGGTGCCATGGGATCTTTAACAAATGAGGAGCAAACAAGACTTTGGTTTAGTGTTTTATCTGAAAGATGGTGCCTGTAGCTGCTGCACACCCTTGATACTGCTCTGTGATAGTGGTCCAACCTGCCTTAAGTCCTTGGAATGGGACTTACACCACAGCCTTGTAACTGAGGTGAAAGAGCTAAGCTTCTACTGAACCACAGCTGATAGCTCATTCTGGGCACCCTATGTGTTCTATTGGCTCAAATTTGTTACTCGCATGCTTGTAGGAACAAATTGTGGCCTTCCTACAAAATTCTCTCTTTTTTTAAGTTATCCCTTGAGGTTAAAAGTTAACCATTTGGAATGAAGAGATGAACAATATTTTTTGGTTACTCCAGACCATCCGTTGTTTATGTTGAGTCTGCTACAGTGTGCAACAGACACATGATTACAGCTACCTCTGAATAAAGTTTCTGAAATTGAGGAGACACTTCACATAGCAAAGAGGCACTCCCAAACTCACTCTCAACTTGATAGCTCTTTGCTTGGCTCAGAAAAGGGGGTATGGTCGATGAAAAGTGGGGTGTTTTTCTCAGCAAAATAAAAACTCTACAGAAAAGGGCTTTTGTTTGTTTCGTACACTAACAATAGATGTTGGCTCGATGATCCATTAGTGGTCCCTCACTCTCTGTCTGCAGATTACAGAACACTCCCAGCTCGGAGTACAGATCACTCAGCTCAGAGTCCGAGCCACAGGGACAGGCTTGAGCAGTACCTACTTCACTGCCACACGTTGCCCTTCCTTCAGATGAAATGTTCAATGGATAGATGAGATCAGAAGGACATTAAAGATACTTTAATTTATTCAAACAGGATATTCTCCCCAACATCCTGCCCATTGCTTATCCCTCAAAAGCAAACAAAAAGCATCAGATGAAGCCATTATCACAAGGCTGTTTGGCAACTGGCATTTCCTATGACTGAGGCTGCCTTGGCCAAGATTGCAAAAAAATGATGAAGAAATATCTCCGTTTACCAGACTATTTTTTTTAGATTTCTACTTCTGAAATGTTGAAATGCTTCACTACGCTTACGCCAGATGCCTTGGAACACTGCTTACAGATCCTGAGTGGATCCAGTGGACAATGTGTTAAATATATAAGTGAATGCCAGTACTCCTTAATTGCCTAAGGTACAACAGCAGTGTTCCTTTGAAGCATTTTGGCCATCTTTATTCGATGCAGCGAGGCTCCTGCTAATGCTGAGCAGTTTGATCTTGACATAGTGGGAACAGATGTGCTCAGATCGGACTGTACCCTGGGGCAAGGAGAAAGTCAGACCAACTGCTTGACTCATCATCATGACACGCTGATTTGTAATGGAAGGGCAAAAGATGTGGACATGACTGGAGGACACAAGGTACAGATTCGAGCAGACCTTTCTGTCACATGATATTGACATCGGTGATAACCTCCTTTAGGTGCCTTAGAACAGGACCACACCACAAATGGATTTACAGTGTGCTTAGAGTAGAACAGTTCATTCCTAGAACTGATATATAACGGGTGCTGTTTTTCATTGATATCAATCCTATTTCCACATCTGTTAGGTGTCTGAAATAAGCATTGAAGAATCAGAACTTGTAAGCTCAAGGCTTTTTGAAGAGTCATTTTCAAGCACTGAGGTCAAGGTAAGCAGCATAAACAATTCACCACAAAATTCTGCAGACACTACAACCTTGAACAATAAAAAAGAGAATGCTGGAAAATCAGTTAGCATCTGCGGCGAGGGGAACGGTCAATCTCAAATCTGTTGCTCTCTCCAAAAATGCTGTGTGATCTGATGAACTTTTCCAGCACAGGCCTACTCTATTCAGCACTCTTCGGTAGCCCCATGGCCACTGAAGTAATTATTATTGTCTACTTCTGAAATATACTAACCAAAGTTCCTTTCTGCAGATCAGGAATGGCCTCCCTCCTACAAATAGCCCTGCAGTTGCCCAATTTCACCCTAACTGCCACCTCTGCAGGGTATTTATCCAGCTGCTGAGCCATTCCACGCTCAGTTGTTTGTTCCCATTGGGTGAGGCGCCTGCCTTCAGAAAAAGGTCTGAGGCCTAATTTTTAGCGATCCTCAAGCCTTGCAACAGATGGATGTTTTCCCTGCCTCGTCAAATCTGGCCCAGAGCACGTGGATTTTGGCTCCTTTCTGTGGATTATAATCTGGAGAGTAAGAAGTAGTTCTGGCTGGGCCTGCAGTGTGAGGGCGCGTTGTCGAGTCATCAGACTGTAGATTCGTTTGGTCATTATCTCTGCAGCAGAAGTCACAGCATAACAGGAGATGGAGTGAGTGGGAAGTCACATGTGACCTGGAGATAATTGAGAGGTATCTCTCTTCTGTTACCCACAACTTCTCAGACATGTTTTTGCTGACCGACTTTTTGTCTAACAGGAAACATGGAGCGCAAGTCAGGAGAAAACTACTCTACAGCAGGCACCATCTCCCTGGCCCAATGCCCATTCCTGGAGCAGTGAAGGCACCTACATCAGACTATTGCTTATTGACAATATTTCTGACTTCAATAATACTAGTCCAAGCAAACTCTGGATCCTGGGACTTAATGTCTCCAGCTGCAGCTGGATACTTGACTTCATGACCTGCAGACCGATCAGTGAGAAAAGGCAACACCACCTCCACCACGATTTTTCTAAAAATTGGTGCATCCTCAGCCCACCGATCTACGTTTGCAGATGACACCCGCCTCCCGCTCCCCCACCCCCGTACTAGTCCGCATCTCAAATAACAACGAGTCGGAGTACAGGAAGGGGATCGAGAGTGACATGGGTGTCATAACAGTAACCTTTCCCTCAATGAGAACAGAAGAGCTGGTTGGGAGGGCAACCAAGCCCAAGCCAACTGTCATGGCCCCATCTATTTCAATTCCATTTGGCCCGTTGTATTCTATGCTGGTTGATTCAAGAATTCATCTAGATTAGGGGTTCCCAACCCAGGGTCCACAGACTCCTTGCTTAATGTCCATAGCATAAAAAAAAGGTTGGGAACCCCTGGCCTAGATACTTCTTAAATGCTGTAAGTGTCTGTTTCTCTCAATCCCCTCAGGCAATGCATTTCATAATCAAATCATCCACAGAGTGAAAAATTTCTTCCTCGGATCTTCAGATGCAGAGGAGATTTACACAGATGTTGCCTGGATTGGGGAGCATACCTTATGAGAATAGGCTGAGTGAACTCAGCCCTTTTTTCCTTGGAGCGACAGAGGATGAGAGGTGACCTAATAGAGGGGTATAAGATGATGAGAGGCATTGATTGTGTGGATAGTCAGAGGGTTTTCCCCAGGGCTGAAATGGTTCGCACGAGGGGGCAGGGTTTTAAGGTGCTTGGAAGTAGGTACAGAGGAGTTGTCAGGGGTAAGTTTTTACACAGAGAGTGGTGAGTGCATGGAATGGGCTGCCAGCGGTGGTGTTGGAGGCGGAAATGATACGGTCCTTTAAAAGACTCCTGGATAGGTACATAGAGCTTAGAAAAATAGAGGGCTATGGGTAAGCCTAGGAAGTTCTAAGGTAAAGACATGTTCGGCATAGCTTTGTAGGCCGAAGGGCCTGTATTGTGCTGTGGGTTTTCTATGTTTCTATGTTTCCTCTAGAGCTCCTACCCTAACCTTAGACCTATGCCCTCTGCTTTGGGGAAAACTTACATATCAGGAGAATGGACAGTTTTCACATAGCCGGCATAAAGCAGCTTGTCGTCCATTGGAATCAGCACACGAAGGCCATCCTTGAGCTCCTCCTTGTCAATCACACATGAGCGAGGGGCTGTGGAAAGTGAAGGAAATCTCTTGTTAATTCCTTGGTGATGAATCTCTGTATCTAACCCTGATGGAATGTAATCCCATAAGTAATAACGTCAATTAACACTGCGTCATTAATTAACTTTTCCTAGAAGCTTGACAAAGACTTACCGTACACAAAATGTAGCAAAAATTACAGGTGATAATCAAAAGAGAGAAGAGAGACAAAGGGTCAAAGTTACAATAAAATCTGCAGATACTGGAATTCTAAAGTAAAAACTGAAAATGTTGGAATTGCAGTAACCCAACAGAATCTGTAGAAAGTAAGATGCTGTGTTATCTGCTGAGAAGCAGACGGCATAAGTGTGTAGAGAACTCATGGAATCAGACTTCATAAAACCACAGAGATAAGGAAAGACAAAGGCTCTGGCAATTTAATTATAGTTTGGACAATTGCACAAATCCCAATCAGGCCCATATTTAAGGTGTCTTTATTCAGATTCATTATCCACAGGACTTATAATGAGTGTGGCTAGGCTGCAAGCAAAATTTTTGTTTCCCAACGAGTAAAGCAGACGTAAGCATGCACGCATGCTTTTCTCCCCAAGTATGTCCAGAGAAGAAAAATGGAAAGAACTGCAAATAGCAAGGAGGACAGAGGTTCTTGTAGAGCATAAATGCTAGAATAGACCATATAAGCAGAATGGACTGTTTCTCTGCTACACAAGCTTAATTTTAAAAAATGTTTTCTTTATAACCAAAACAGCTGTGGTGTTTATAGAAAAAGGAAATTTCAAACTTATAGTCATTGTACTGAAGGACTATGCATTGTCTAGTCACCATTTGTAAATAAAAAATGAGGCTTTTAACAGATTGGTATTCATTCACCCTGTCAGGTAAAATAAAAAGGAATAAAAGGAGGGCATTTAATATTTTGAGAATAACTAGCCCATAATGTAGTCAATTTCTTGCTTATATCTGTGACTGTACCACAAGTGTAGAGTGGAGAGTTGCTAGCCCAATATGGAATGAAGGGTACAGGAAACACAGATGAGATGCAGAGTAGAAGGGAAAGCGTTTGATCAGAGAACCAGGGCACAGAAGAAGAAAAGTGATCATGCATACAGACCCCAGTATTGGCAGAAAAGCCTCACAAGAGTTACTCCTGATATCTTTAGAGAAATATCATAGGCCAATAATTCTGCTTTAGTTTTACAGTTGACAAAAAAAATCACCATAAAATTAATTTTATAATAGAGAAGTCACTGGAGGGATGAACACAAGAGATACGATAGATGTTGGAAAGCAGAACAACACACAGAAAATACCGGAGGCACTCAGTAGCTCAGGCAGTACCTATGGAAAGGAATAAACAGTCAAGAGTTTGAGCTGAGAACCTTCATCAGGACTGGAAAGAAAGGGGGAAGAAGGCAGAATAAGAAGGTGGTGGTGAGGGGGGGAGGTGCAGAAGGAGTACAAGCTAGAAGACGGGTGAAGCCAAACGGGTGGGGGAGGGGGGATGAAGTGAGAAGCTGGGAGGTGATGGGTGAAAAGGTTAAAGGGCTGAAGAAGAAGGAATCTGATAGGGGATGAGAGTGGACCATGGAAGAAAGGGCAGGAGGAGAGGCATTAGGAAAGTGCAAAGAGGTTAGAGGGGAGCCAGAATGGGGAATAGAAGAAGAGAGAAGAGGGGAGTGGAGAAATTACCACGTCCAAGAAATCAGTGACAATTCCATCAGAGTTGGAAGCTACCCAGGTGGAATATGAAGGTGTTCCTCCTCCAACTTGAGAGGAGCCTCAGCGTGACAGTATAGGAGTCATGAACTGATGTGTCGGAATGGGAATGTGGATTAGAACTAAAATGATAGGCCACTAGGAAACCCTGCTTGTCACAGACAAGCTAGGAGGATGTTATTTTTAAAATATCAGAACATTATGCTTGAGAAACCTCTACATTGATGAACACAACACATCTAGAACTGGGCCTAATCAACTCTGCAGACTTCCATGATTTGAACTCTACTATCCCTGGCACAGAAATCTCAGCAAATACACAATGGAAAGTTTACCACCAGGGCTCAACAGACCTGGTGTTGTGGGCCTCTCAATGAGCATGCTCAGCGGTAGGTTCTCATCTTCAGAGAAGCTGCTGTCTTGGTTCTGCTCGAAGTCCTCATCAGCTGCCATGCTCTCCATGAGCTTGCTGACAGCACCTCCCTTGGAGCGCGCCTGCTGGGAAGGGGAAGCAGTAAGTCAGTGTAGAGCCAATCAGCAACACAGAACAAAAAGCTTCAGCTTCCAGAAAGCAACCATGACTTACTACAGACAAAAGTTCTCAAACCTTCCAAAAGGAGTGGGTTACATGCAAGAAGAGTATTCCCCAGACAGCACCAATGGTCACGCTTCCCAAAATTACCACGCTGGCTGTTGCATGTCTGGCACTGTCTGAGGTTGAGAACATGTGACGTAAACGTACAGACTGACATGAACATTCATGAAGCAACATTGTTCGGAGTAGGGAATGTGGGAAGAGAAGTGAAAGTATCAGACTGCCGTGTTTCTCTGCATGAGTGAAACACAGGGGGTAAGGAAATCATTAAAACAGGCTCCTGAAAAGTTCAATGCTAATAGAGATACCTAGAAGGAACCACAGATGTGCAGTTATTTTAATTCCTGCTTTGACAGTACAGTAAAATATGTAAATCTACAGTTTTTATAATTAGGAAACATAATTATATGGAGGAAGCTTATTATGGAAAGAGAGAAGGAAAACCAGTGTCAAATTGGTTGTTAGGATCAGGTGTTCGCTGACTTTCTTTGTATCATTCAGCACATCGACAACGCGCGAGGAGCCAATCTTAGGTGTCAAAATATTCTATATTCATTTAGAACTGCAATATAGTCTATAATTCCACTAGACAATAGGGAATACAGGTACTAAAATCTAATCCCCTCAATGTCGGCCATGACTCACTCGGAAACATTCTTGATTTCAAATCGGAAGGGTGAAGCTTTGACAACACAAGTAGCACCTGTGCTTAAAGATATAAACCGAAACACCGGTGCCATAGTGACGGAACGTTCCATTGGTGGAGGTGCCATCTTTTGAATGAGGAATTACATTTCTATCCTGCTGTAAGGGATATTATGGTATGCACCAAGAAGAGTGGTGGAGTTATCCTAACTGGCCTGAACAAAGCAGTGTGCTTGGTCACTGATCACCGTGTGTGGAGGCTTGTCAAATGTAAACTGATGGTGTTCCTAGAGTGATAGCACTTCTAAAATGTTGAATCAATATTTCAACCATAGAAAGTGCTTTGGAACATCCTGAAAGAGAGATGAAAGGTACCACATCGAATGGAAAACTTCCTTTGGTTTACACCACATTCTCCTTTGCTGTGGGGCACTCTAGTTATTGAATGAGTATGCAAGCAGCTAGATTAATGATTGGGAAGCACGGGATTGGAGTCCTACCATTCAAATTCAGTTAATTAAATAAATTTGGAATAAAAACTTAGTATCAATAACTACAAAAGAAGCTGAGTGTCATTAAAAACCCAAATGGTTTTCTAATATCCTTATTAGTGTGAACTATATTTCTCGTTTCTCTTGTAAATGGCAGGAACTCTATTGGAATTTTACAAGACACACTTAAATGGGCAAGGTGTATAAGAAGACAGGCATGGTGGGGCAAATGAATTTAGTGTACAAGGGGAAATGGTTTGGCAAGGACATGGTGGGTGGATGGACCCATTTCTGTGCTACACAACTCTATGACAAAAGACATACAATATTATCACAGTGTAGGTTACCTCTTTTTTCCCATCCTTTCCTTTCACTTTGCCTTTGCTCTTTTTGCAGGGGCTTGTGGTGCAGAGGAGGCCGACCCTGGGTTCAGGCAGGTTACTGGCCATCTGGGCTGAGGCTAAGTCAGGGGACTGTGGTTCTTTACCCTTCTTTTTCTGAAAGTGGGAAATACAGTATTGAATCAATAAACTCTCCTCCTCACCACGCCCAGGTACACTTTAGTTCATGGCTTGTGCCTACTTCCAAGCTCCTTTTCCAGTGAAGTGCGGCACAGTGAACGTTACGTTCGGAACGCCTGATTCTATCTTCCAAAAGAGCGAGGCCGACCTCAGCTTCATGCAGACATTTCCAAGGAGTTTAGAACTGGGAAGATCTTGGCCGTGAGGTGCCAGTATGAAGCACTCCTGGACAGAAACCAACTGACTGACCTGACTCTCTGGTAGGGTCCTTGCTAGGGAGGCATGGTGTGCTTCTCTGGAGACGGTTGTGACTCAGCACCTTCAGAATACACAGGAAGAATTTAAACTGCCTTTTTCTAGAACATATCTTTTGTGGGCAGCCACAGGAAACACCTTAAATATCCTGGGCTAAGATAGGTCCAATGCTTGCTGTATCTATCATGATGACATTTTGAATAAGAGCTCTTTAAAATACATTAGGCCCCAAAACTGATTACTTAGCTGGCCTTTAATTTGTTTTAGATGTCTACAAGTAAACCCAAAAGGAAAACTTTAGCTGTGTAGCCCACCTGAGCACTAAGGAGTCACTCTGTGTTCCTGTTATATTCATCCAAGTTTTACACTACAACATTCAAGGCTTTGGAATTATTAATATTTTCCTTTCGAACCATCTCACGTTTGCTTGTGGAGGGATTGGAAAGCTAAGAAACAGCAATGATAGTCTTGCTTCTGTGAGGAGAGTGCCAGAAAAATAAAATGAGAAAGTGTTTGAAGCAGGTACAATAACAAAGTTTTAAAAGATAGTTGGGCAGGTACATGATTAGGAAAGGGTTAGAAGGTTGTGGGCCAAATGCAAGCAGAAGGCCTGAGGATATGTTTCTGTGCTGCATAACTTTATGACTCTATAAATGAAACTCTCTCCAGGAGAAATCACTACCTTGTCCTTTGCTTTGGATGCATCCTTCTTCGGACTCACCGCTGAGCTCTTAACGCATCGACTGGTTTTAATAGTGGGGGCAGTGCTCGAAGGGGTTGTCGGTGAGAGAACAACGCAGGCAGAAGCATCGTTGAGGAAAATTCTCTCGCTCCGCCGCCTGTTCCACAAGTCGTCATCACTGGCTTCAGGGCCAAAGTCAAAAGTGAACTCCCGGGGCGATTTCTGCTTGGCTTTCTTTTCCTTTTTCCCTTTCTCAACCCCCCGCTGCTTGTCCTGACTCTGCTGTTCGCTCATGCTGCTCCCCTGCTCCTGAAAAGATTTCTTTGCCCGTGGCAAAGCAGCAGACTTCTGTTTAATTTTGATGTCACTTTCAGAGTCTGTGTATTCAAATTCTGTGCCTAGACGTATAAAAAAAACCTTAATATTAGTGCCTTATGATTTTTTAAAACTGCTTTTATAGAGAACAATTATGCACGGTAAGAGGTTATAAAATGCACGGGGTGAATCATTCAGAATTCTCAATTGTATTGAAATTCACATAACCGTACAACTTTGATGGTCCCATTTCACATGAAGGTCCTCCCCAGGATATGAACCCATGACTTAAGGAAGATGGGTGGATTTGCCAGCTGCTGCAGGCAGCTTCTGCCAGGTAGGAACGGGGCACTTGCGCACACTTTCTCTCCCCAACCCCCAGCCCTAAGCAGCAAGAGTCAGGGGGTGTGCTGAGCGGAGCCGAGCCAGGAGCGTTGTGGACAATCACTTGCTGAGCCAGTGAGGCTGATTGACTGCCACGCCTCCCGTACCTGGTTGCTCTCTCTGATCCTCGCCCACACACTGGTTTGTTCTTTTCCACGGTATGAACAGTTCAGGTTGTGCTCAGGAACAGAACCCTCTTGTAACCTGCAGGCTGCCTGTGTACCTACTGGAACATCATTTCTAATGGGCACAACATGTGAAATGGAATGACCAAAATAAAGACAACTGTATGATTCTGCTGTTCCAAATGAGAAATACAACTTTTCAAAAGCTCTGATTCCAGATGGGTGAATATATTCTGGTGTTTCTTATTGCAATTATTACACATTCGCACCATTATATCTAACTTATCATTGAGGTAAACACTTACAATGCACAATTTTGGGTCCAGCACATGAGTATTGTACCCTATTTACTAAATAATTTCAGGTTATTGCTGCTACAGCTCATTAAAAGTTTCATCTTTTCTGCCTTGCTTGATTCCAGCTTTTTCGACAACAGTCTGATGTTTGGTGACATGAAGCTCCTCGTCACAATTCTACATTGGGCTACACTCTCGAGTTTCTTCCCTTGCTCCCCACAAGCAAACTGAACAAAGCAGAGATATATTAAAACTGGTTTCCTAAACCTTTAGGAAACTGTTAAATTGAATTTCCAACAGTATATTACGCAGAATCCTGCATTAAAAGCGGCAGTGCACATCACTAATTTTACTTACAAGACATTATTACATGTATATCTCCGCATGGCATCACCGGGAATTGCAGTATTATCCCCAGTGTTCATAGACCACACTTTAAACTAATCTTGATTTCATAGTTTTAGAAAAAGTTCTGAGAGGTAACTTGTTTCTGGTATCCGCATGTTGGCTGATATGCCTCGTGGGAATTGCAGACTGAATCAGGCACAGGATCAGTCACGATCTCATTAAAAGGTGGTGGAAAGCCAAGGGAACTGTTGGCCTATTCCTGTTTCCATTTCTTATGTGCCATCTTTTTCATCATGATTAACTGTAATCTCACTGTAACAAACTACTGTTATGTAACATAAAATGAAAATTTTAAATATTAGTATTTAAACAAATAAGAATTTTAATGATGTGGATAGGTGGAGATGTTCCCTTACCATTTATTAGTGGACAGTTGGAGATGTTCCCTTACCATTTATTAGTGATAGGTGGAGATGTTCCCTTAGCATTTATTAGTGGACAGTTGGAGATGTTCCCTTAGCATTTACTCGTGGATAGTTGGGAGATGTTCCCTTAGCATTTATTAGTGGATAGGTGGAGATGTTCCCTTAGCATTTATTAGTGGATAGTTGGAGATGTTCCCTTAGCATTTATTAGTGGATAGGTGGAGATGTTCCCTTAGCATTTATTAGTGGATAGTTGGAGATGTTCCCTTAGCATTTATTAGTGGATAGGTGGAGATGTTCCCTTAGCATTTATTAGTGGATATGTGGAGATGTTCCCTTCAGTGGAGGGGGTCAAGAACTAGAGATCACAGGTATAAAATAAAGGGGTAGAGAATAAAGAATGACACAAGGAAGAAATTTGTTAAGCAGTTGTGGCTGGAATGTGGAAAGAGTTGCTTGCAGATGTGGAGCCAGTTTCACTGTGGCTTTCAAAGGGGAATTGGATGAATAGGCGATGAAATAAAAATGCAAAGCCATGAAGGAGTTGCTGGGGGTTGCAGGTGGAACTGGTGAGTGGCTCTGATGGACAGCTGGTACGGACACGATGGGATGAGTGGCCTCCTGTGATGCAGCTGGTCTATGATTCCACAGCTTAGCAATGATCAGGACAATCTTGGATTATTGCCCACTTCAACCTAGCTTCATTAAAATAAAAGACTTTAGACTCAAGCCAGTCTGGATGAGGTTACATTTCTTTGGACCTGACAGGTTTCCATTCAACTCATTTGCACAAGCATTGCACCAGCCAGAAGAACGCACAGCATTGCTCTATAGATTTTGGAGGCCTTCTTCCTTCATTCAACACATCCCTTACATTTCTAATGTAGTTTTGCAAAGGAGCCCTGAAGTGCCATCAGGTGTTTCAGTCACATCAACCCTGTTCCATGTAAAGCAGCTTCCAAAAACGAAAAATTCTAACTTTCAAAATCTGAACTATATTGGGTTCCTGAGTCAGATAAGGAATAATTCAGAAAGCTCTCCACTTGGTGGCAGGACTGTCAGGATCACAGCTTGGGGCATTCTTTGTGCCTGACTGCATCAATATCACTTGAATGTTCCTTTGAATATGAAAACACTGACATTATTTATTCCTAATCTGGAAATACATTGTTGGGAGATCATTTTCTGCAGAGCATTTGGAGAAAGTCACCTTCATGTGAAGCCCATCTTCCTTCAGTGGAGCATAAAACAAATGAGATGAGATCTGAAACAGACACCGATCTGAAAAGGTCCTGGTCAGGACTAAGTGTCGGTACAGTTGTTAAAGTGACAACTGAAGATTGGCCTTAAGAAACAAGGTGACTTCTGAATCGATTAAAAACAGCATGATCCATCTGGTCTTCAACATTCACACAGAGGAGATTTTTGATCAAAAGTGTCAAATATAAAACTAAAGAAACATCCCTTCAGCTTGTGTCTGTTCCTAAACCTGAAGGGACCTTTTGTACTTGGTCGTACTTAGCTTCATTAAAGTAGTTACTTGGTCTAAGTGTATCTGACCTTACTGAAGTAGAAAGGCCAAGAATAACAGCTTCTTACAGCTCTCACAAGTGAAGGTCAATGTCAATTAATTAATCAAACCCATTGCACAAAAGGCTGGACAATTTATGTGCTGAACTATTCTCCCACAATGAAACTTCATGGAAAGACAAACATTCCGTTGCCTTTAGTGTTTTTTTTTCCCACATTTCATTGGAATAAAGCAAAAAGGAATCCTTGGAAGTTAAGGTTTTTGAAATGCGGCCAGACTCATGGGGATAGTGCTCTGCGTTTAAAGCAAGTGTTGAGCTGGCACAGTACAGGGAACCGGCAGCTGTTTCTCCCAGTGCCACTGCTGGCCAATTTGATGTTGCGCTCCATATACAGTACTGCACATTAAACTCCTGTTAACAGACCGATACTGCGAAGTTAAGCAATTGACAGTGTGTTAATTGACTTCGCCGTTCCGGCTCTTAAACGGAACTTGTCCACCAAAGCACAGCACTGCCAGAAGTCATGGTGAGACTTTGCACTGAGCTGGCAAAATGGGTCCTCGTGCTGCACTGGAGTGAGCCCTGAGGCTCAGTGACGCTGATTCAAGATGATTTATCGACATTATTCAGTGTACGAGTGTAAAGGAGAACAAAATTATTGTTTCTCCGGATCCAATGCAGCATAAAAAAAATTCAATAAGCATAAAGAACACAACAAAGAAACAAAAAATAAACACAGCAAACCCCTTGCACAAAGGGTGGACAATTTATGTGCTGAACAGTTATCCCACAATGAAAAGTCAGGGTAAAACAAACGTACCATTGTCTTTTGTTTTTTCACATGTTCCAGCAGTTCACTGGAATAAGGCAAATATAAAAGCAATCCTATAAAACACAGAGCAGAAGTAATTGTTACGTACATAGACCGACGGTATGTACCCTAGGTGATGCGTATATAGTGTTGGTGGGGTGGGTTAACGGGTGGAGGTGTTGATCAGCCTGACGGTTTGGGGGAGGTAACTGTTATTGAGTCTAGCAGCGCTGCGTAGCCTCTTTGTTGATGGGAATGGGACAAACAGCCCAGAAACAGGGTGGGTGCGACCCTTCATGATACTGCTGGCACAAGCAAGAGAAAATCTGCAGTTGCCGGAAATCCGAGCAACACACACAAAATGCTGGTGGAACACAGCAGGCCAGGCAACATCTATAGGGAGAAGCGCTGTCGATGTTTCGGGCCGAGATGCTTCATCAGGACTTGAAAGTACAGTCAACACTTCAGGCCGAGACCTTTCCCTAGAACTGGAGGAAAAAAAAGCTGAGGAGAAGCTTTAAAAGGTTGGGGGGGGGGGGGAGAAGAGAGGGGAGAGAGAACCACCAGCTGACAGGTGAAACCTGGAGGGTGAGAGATGAAGTAAAGAGCTGGGATGTTGATTAGTGAGATGAGATGAGAGAGGGAAAGGGGGATGGGAAATGGCGAAGGGGGGTATTGGGTTCATTACTGGAAGTTGGAGAAATCGATGTTCATGCCATCAGGTTGGAGGCTACCCAAACAGAATATAAGGTGTTGTTCCTCATCATAACAGTGGAGGAGGCCATGGAGGGACATATCGGAGGCTGGGGAAGTTTTGGAGAATTATGTGCTGGACGCAGAGGTTAGTGGAGTGTAGGCGACGACAAGAGAAACCCTATCCCTGGTAGGGTGGTGGGTGGATGGGGTAAGAGCAGACGTGCACGAATGGAAGAGATATGATTGAGGGCAGCATAGATGGTGGAGGAAAGGAAGTCCCTGTCTTTGAAAAAGGAGGACATCTCCTTCATTCTAATGGTATCTGAAAGATGCAGGGCAGCAAAGTTACAGAAAATTAAATGGTAGTGACATTTGCCTTTCACAAACTGCACTGTACCAGTCAGTCTTGCATTTGTTAATATAAAGAGCATTTTATGCAGTCACACAAGGGCTGATTTACATATCATGAGGGCAGACAAATGCAGATGACAGCCAATGGAGTTTCAAGTGAACATTTGGCAAGGAAATGATTCCATGGCTTATTAATCCAGTTTTAGATCTGCTCAATGGTAACTCCAAGCTAAACAGCCTACTTTCTGCTTCTGAGGGGGGTGCCCGTTTAGGGTGACAGAGGCATAAAGGTGAGTGTCAGCAATAAACACCCGAGACACCCACTCAATATTTGAGAAACCACATCCGCCAGGATTCTGACATTAATTTCCCATACTAAGTCACAACTTGTTTTAGAAGTGCAAAGACACGAGAATTTCCAGTGTTTCCTGATAAAGTTTCTGTTCACTTTGAAAAGGGGTGACAATACCACTAATACCTGGAAGAGGCCCCTGGGGTCACCAGTGGCTCTGTGACACCACTCCCGTCACCCCTGCAGCCTCGAGAGTAATATGTATTCCCTAGTAGAGCAGGCAGGAGCTGGCAAGCTACGGAAAAGCTGCTTCCTTTGGCTGGCTCATGCAGGACAATACTAGGCGAGGAGGTTCAGAGAGAGGGTAGTCCTTGCATTGGCGTCAGCCATACATACCTATGAAGGAAGCGCTGGTTACAATGCCTTGTGCACAAGAACTTTACTGTGAACAATAGAATTTCTAGTCTACACACTTATCCAGGAGCCATGCTAATCAAACAAAGATCTTGCTCTGTTTTCTTTTCTCTGGTTATAATATGATAATTAAAAAAACAGATTAGAATTACAACCAGAACTTATTTTGTCTTACATGATCATCATGAATTGATGAAACAGCGTTGAACTGAAGTGCTAACACTTCATTTGCTGCAAAGGATGCCTCACTCAGAAAATGACACGGAATAACGCTACACCATTGAAAATAAACTTCACCCAAAGCAGAACAACACTGTATCTATTTCTAGGCATCTTAGCACCGCATGAAAATGTCATCCTCTCGCATTTCAGTCAGAGCTTTGTTAACACTAGAATTCGTTTTCCTAGTGTACAACTGTTTCTGAATGATATCAATTAAATAATTACATAAGAGCCAAAATTTGTCTACAGTGTTATTTTCAACCCTACTGATTTAATACACTGTATAACTGTTCTTAGCTACTCATGCAACAACCAGGACAATAACGTGTCCTCTGAAACTAAGCATAAACAACATTCTTTGTCCACCATGTTTTTCAATCCTTAATATTGTTTTCTTTCTCTTTTGAGACGCTGAAAGTGTTACTTACTTCGATGTACTCTTGTATTTTGGATAATAATAATACTAAAAAGATTTGAAAAGAAAAGAACAACTTTCTTTGTCTTCAGTGAGATCTGTGACCTTCTGCAACTTCGAATACAGACGCAGAAACTGCTTTGATCAGAGTCATCAGGGCCACAGTCCCTCTTAGCCCCCTTCTGTTAAAGGATTATTTCAGGCCGCTGCCACCGTTCTATGGCACAGCTCTCAGCTGGTTGCTCACTGTGGCACTTGGGAGGTTGTTCAAGCTCAGGGATACCTTATCTACTTCATTGTCCGCCCACAAGCAGAATGGTCACTGGGGATTTGTTGGATTTGAAGCCTCCCCCATTGTGCAGGCATTGATTATACTCGGTGGCATTACTCTCTGTATAAACATCCAGGTGGCTCGCCTCAGCTCCCTGAACGAAGAGCATTGATTTTGCATTCTAGGCACATTCTTACATCCACCCTTCATCACATTATCCATTCCATAAGTAGAAGCACTCCCCAGAACCTTTCAGAGTGCTGCTTGTATCTGCTGACGTCACAGCTGAAAGCTTATGCAAAAGTGCATGACAGGTCAATAGAATATGCATGCTAAAACTGACATAATGCAGTGTTCCTCAGGTAAATCTGAAAACAGGTTTCTGGGAACCTTCCAACTGATGAACACCACTTATATGGAATCATTACCAACAACATTAGGGTGACATACAATGCTGCTTTAGCGCAATTAAAATGTAATAAAGCGATGCTTCAGTCTTCCAGCCACCAATCTTCTTGAAGCAAAAGAGATTTACTTACCCATTAAACTTTGCCTTTCTTCTTTCTTTTTAGCTTTTTGTTTTGCCTCCAGCTGTACAATGGATAATGGTGGCGTCATTATCGGGCTTGGCATGGCACTAGCTGCAAACCTGGCTAGTAAACCAAGGCCACTCTCGTCCAAGGCAGGCGAGGAAAGACCATCACTGCAGTCATTCCTGTAATCCTCTTCTTCAGAGGTGTAATCTACGGTGAAAAAAGTGGGAAGTTACTAGTAGTAAAACCATGAAAGCTAGAGAGTGGGTTGAAAGTACTGGAGAATGAATCCGATTTGTGCTTCGGGTCTCTTTGTCATCAGTTATGCAACTTTCATGAGACTGGAGTAGAAATGTTAAAGTATGGGCAATAAGGCTAAAGTTCTTCGGATTTTTTGCAAAATACTAAGACATCTTAATTCTCTGTCCTATCATCTGTAGGTTATATGACATTGGAATTTAAACATAATTAGGTTATTGGCACTTTAAGGTAAAGGCAGGCATAATATTAACAAGGATTCTGAGTGGGTGAAAGATTATCCATTCCTCGGTCAAACAGGTGGTTAGAATGGACGGTAACCTTTTTACCTCACGAATTCCAATTGATGGAAACAGATTAAAATCCATCTGCCTCCATGGACCAGCATTCTCCACTCCTTCAACCCACATTTCTGACAGCACACAGATATAAAACAGATAAGAAATTAAATAACTTTGTGTGAAGGAATTCCATAATGCAAATCTTATTTAGTCCTTTGACTGTTGGTAGCTGTCAGATGGGCACCTTTTAGTCTAAGGATTAAATTTACAGATGTGTTTTACATTCATGTTCCATCTCACAGAGACATCAACATTCATTTTTTCTTTGACTTACATTCTATGCGTATTTCAAAATATTTGCACCACTCGATGAAATTTTACTGGTTAACAGCAATTTTTGGTGATTTTGCTTTGAAATGTTACAGACAGTTTAGACCTACTAAACAGTGCAAAATTGGTTAGGGAAAAGTAATGTTAAGAAAGCCGACTGTTAGCAGCATCTTTATTATTTAAGGAAATATCGAGCAGCGTAAGTATGTTAAGCAAAGAAAGCTTTCTTCTGAGCGTGTAGTTCTCAGAAAAAAAACACATCACAGCTCATTGGTAAAAGCAAGCAAGCCTACTGCGCACAAAGGAGGCTGTGTGTAGGCAGACTTCGAACAGTTTTGGGTCTTTTGTTGTCATGGTAACAATTTATATATTTTATCACAACAATGTCTTTAATTGCAACAGCAAAATGGATATTTGCTTTCCCAAAACATTAAAATTTAAATATGCTTGTATAGGTACAACTTATTAAACAAAAAAAATGACAAGTCAGAGTTCATAGGTCACATGAAAAAAAGTGATTGTCCTACCTACATAACAAAGTGCAAGCTTCTGCTGCCATGGAAAGTGACCCCACTGCGTGGTGTCTGCCCTACTCCCAGCCAATCACTTTGCTTCTTACTGCAGCACGAGTGCAATGCAAGATACCGATAGACATTCAAGCATCATGGATAGGGGGTCAAAGGTGAAGGGGTGTCAAGCAGCTGCAAGGAGAAAGCAAGCAATCTAGAAAAGCCAGTTATTGTTTTAGTACTGACATTAGGGGACAGCCATAAAGAACCCTATTACCCAAATATCCCTTAAGGCAATTAGTAACATATTTTGCCCTTTAATAACAATACCAGGCAACCCTTTTCTGACCTTTTGTAGGCAACATTTTCAAAAAAAAAATTCAAGAAAGCAACTTTGCTATTGATGTACCATTGCCAATTATATGACAAGCCAGTGATCCTACTTCTCCCTTGCTCGTTCTGTTGAGCGTACATTTTGCTACACTCCAGCAGAATACCTTAACCCCTAAATCTGTTATGGGTGCATTGCTTGATCTCAGAGCACTCAAGAAATCCACATGCACATATTGTTGTTTTCTAGCAGAAATGATCAATTCATTGCCATGGCAGGGATACTGTCTGGCACAGAGACTATTGACTCAAGATGTGTTAATGCAACCATGCATTTATGGATTTTGGCACAATGTTGACTGCAAAACAGGAGTAGGAATGAAGGAAGACCACTGGATTATTTACAACTGGCATTGTTTCCTTTGTAAAAGGTCAAGAATAGTTCACATTCCAAATATGTTTTTAAAAAAAATGAATACCCAAAAGATTCAGGTTCAGTGAACCTCAGCCATTCTCACAGAACTGTATCATCCAGGTGCATACAATTTTGTTCAAATGGATGAGCAAAAGATTCGGATTTGACTTGCTTCTTTAATGAGAAATGTTGTCTCTATTTAATATTCCATTAAATCTAGTTCAGTTTGTTCTTAACCTAGTTCAAATTGATATTCTGGTATGCTTATGATTTATGCTTAACTAAAAGTAATCTGCCCTTTTCTACTACATTGAACTAGCATTACAAATCGTAACCTTTTGCTCAGCCGAGTTCAAGTATCTAGCCAACAGTGTTAACCATTGCCAGTTCAAAAAAAAAACAAAATGGATTCCGGCAATGGGTTCTAGCCTTCTGAAGATTTCATGTGGTTGCTTGCTGTTATGTCTCCACCTAGTCCTAATGCAAGTCCAGTTCTGTGAATTTGGGTATTTGCAGCAACCATGTTGATACAAAAGATGCACCTTGCTCAACAAAATACCCTCCTGTTCCCATTCAATTGGATTTGGCTCATTACACAGAAGGGACTTGCCTCTGAAAACATAAAAAAAATGATTCAACAAACTCAGTGTATAAATGAGTTGGAATATCTGCACTCTGGAACAGAATAGAGGTGCAAAAATACTGATACGTAGTGGGCAGTTTAATTTAGATTCACCATTTTTATATAAAAAAGGGGCATTCAACCCCAAATCTTCCTTGGAATGATACTATTTAAACAACAGTTTTAAGATATTGATACAGTTTACACATTTTTTTTAAATTACCATGTACAGAATTTTTTTATTTCAAAAAAAACAGTACACATCAACTTTCAACCTCTCCAAGCTTATCGGGGATAAGGTGAATATCAGGCAGCTGCTTTTCAAACTGTGACATAATTTTACAACTGGTGTGACAGTTGTCTCAAAATACATCATCGGCCCAACAAATGAATCAAACTGTCAGATTTCTAAAAGTCTATGAGATCCCATGTTAAATTAAAAAGTGACATCTTTTTCAGTTTTAACTAAAATTTAACATGATTACAGAACTGCTGTTAAATGGCCTTTTTATTGTACTGGAAAGCCAGTCAGCTACACCAAAGCTTAGAAAATATCTGGGAAACAGCTCATGAAAGCCTAGTGTCTCCAGATACTCCGTTACAAAGGACAATGACAATGTAAAACTGGGAATACAGGGATGTACAGTTACTCTGCACATTTAACATATTTTGGCAGCATTACACTACACTCAGGCTGAACACAAACCAATAATTAAAATTCCACAATGTCACTATTGACTTGAAACTTTCTAAATCCTTCAAATTGGTTAAATATATTAATTAGATCTTTCATAGGGTTTTTTTACAAAATGACATGCTAATAATTATTCCTGCATATGAGTCCCCACCCAATGCTACATAATATCCTGGTTTTCATCGGGGGCGTTTGCTGAGTGCTTCAGTAAATGCAGATGCAGCCTTATTTAATCAGCCCAAGCAGAAAATGCCAATCAACTCCAGAGGAGAATATTCAAGCTCTGATGCTGTCACAGACATCTTTCATTTTGTGGCTTTGGGGAAAAGTTTGAACCGATAAAACAGAAAACGAAGAAACAAAAAAAGGAATACTGAAATTATTGGGTATTCAAGGATGTATTAGAAACTAGAGGAGGCGATACCAGCAAGCTTCTAAGAAATAAAGACAAAGAAAACCAACGTTGCTGCTTTTCCTACAAACAGCCTGACATGAAAGGGATATCTGAATAATAGAGTGTTCTATTGCAAGTGGGAATGAAGTGAAATGCCCTTTCATCTATTAGAAGGAGACTATATTTAAAAAAAATTAAAAGCAGATGCAAAGCAAGAGAGACAAAGCACACTCATTTAGTTAAAAAAGAAATTAACATGTTTAATTAAGCTTCAGCACCAAATTGCAGTACAAACATTGGGAAAACACACACACACACACAAAGTATTCAATTTACAATTCCAGTGGTTCATTGTAGCCTCTCAAGAGGCCAATGCCAAGGAAAAAAAGGACTTAGGAAATAACCTATTGGATACAGGCTCCAAAAGAGCCAATATTTAATACATCACAGTTAGAAAAGGGCAGCCTACACTGCCAAATTCCAGATGGTCACGACTTTGTGCCATCTCTTTTTTCAACACCTGAGGTTTACTTCTATTAACCTTGATTGAATGAGTCCTCCGAACTGTCAGTGAAGGAGGATCCAGCCTCGGCTTCCTCCAGCAGCAAGGCAAAGTGCTTCACTTTTTTCTTGTCTGTCGCTCGCTGTGATCGCACAGTTCCGGTGGCAGAAGCAAGTCTTTTGGCCTGCTTTGTGCCCAGTGAAGCCTTGCTTTTCTTTGATATTATGCCATAGAAAGCGGGTGCCTTCTGCTTGGAGCCCGATCGCTCAGACATACTTGAAGTGGATTGCAGTGGCCATTCATTCTTTCCCAACTCCTCCTCATCCTCATCCTCTGTGTCAGTATCTGCAGTGGTAAAGGTAGCACTCAGTGTCACCACTTACAGCCTCAGTATACCACAGTATTGTGAGAGAAACATAAATGTCAAATGACCAGGTTTCCTTAAGTTGCCAAAGGTATGACATTGAGATTGCTGTAGGATACAATGCCAACACTCACTACTTATTACTTATAAATTATTGTATCAATTTTTAAATTCTCAAGCTTGCATTCAAATCCCTCCCTGACCTCATCCTACCCTACCTCCAAAATGTCCTCCAACGCTTTGAACTTATGTACAGGAAATGACATTAAATGATCTTGAAGATCAGCACCATACGCTCAAACACTCCTCCCAAATATCTCCATACCTGAACCTTGAAGGATACTTTAAAATTCACCTAACCTTTGGCCAAGCTTTTAATCAAAAGTGTTACATCTCCTTTTGTAGCTTGAAGTCTGATTTTGCTTGTTAATATGTTGGGTAAATTGTTGGGGTATACTGCTTTGAGAAATTTGCAATAGAAATGCAACTCATTGCAATGATGGGCAGAAGACAGATTAGTAGAATTAATATATTACAATTATTTTTATATGTGCAAATGTGGTACTGAAAAAACTAATCTTGTGCATTAAGAAAATGATTATACTCAAAGTTATTCAGAAATTTTCTTCCAGTTAAAGCTACCAATTAATTTAAACCAATGAAAAGCAACAGGAATAATGGTTAATTCATATTTTCCCTAATTTGCTTATAGTCCTCTCCAAGTACAAGTTCATTTCAAAGTAACACTGGGGTAGTATTTTTCTCCCATTTAAATCTAGCACAAAAATGGCTTTCATCTTTTGTCAATCTGGAAAGTTAGTCTGGCTAAGATTATCCATTGTGGTGTGCATTACAATTGCAGCCACTCCTGTCCTAACCATGAAGTCCATTCACACATTGTTCCTGTTAAGGTCACTAAACAGAGACTAGAAGCAGGGCAGGAGTGGATTTGCTTTTTCCTTCTCAGCACAGAGAGAATGAAGCCAACCTGCTTGTCCAGCACACCAACCAATACATTTATTCCCCAAAGTCACCAGGTCAGTCAAGTGCTGCTAAAAATGACAGCTCTTACAGTGTAACCACTACAAGTAAAAGCACAAGTAGATGGATGTAACATTCAAGGCATCCAACTGCAGTAGCTAAACCTTCTTGGGATCATTCGCAGGATTTTGGTTAGTTTGGCTTTTTAACTATTAAACAGCAGTGATTTAAAAAAAACCTCAGTGATTACTCAAACCTACAACTGTACACATTGGCACCACATTATCTGTTCAGACACAAAAATGACTCAAGCAGCCCCCTGACGCTTGGGATCGATTTTCAACTCGCTGATCAGCTCATGTAGAAGCCAATTAACTTTTCATTCACAAAGATTTTAAAGGAAATTAAAATCTTCTATCCCCTTAAAAGTTGTCTGATTAGCAACAGTAACTTGGCTGCCAGTGCAGAGTCTCAAATTGATCACAAAGTTAAACCAGAATGGGTGGGGTGGAGGGGTGTGGTCGTAAGCTACTTTCTGCATCTGGCCAGAATCATACCAAGCTTTTGGAATGTTAACACTCACTGCAAAACAGGAAAGTATGTCATTTCCCAGTGCTGGCATCCATTAACTTGAAATTTTACACACACACACACACACACACACACACACACACACACACAGAATCACTGCAATCAAATCAGCAATATAATTATTTTAAGGAATTTCCAAAGAGCAGTGCCAATTTCAAGGATACATTTTGCAGTAAAAGGCACCCATAATCTAACCTCATCTGAGACTCTCCAGCAGTCCAGATGGAAGCAAGACTTGGAACTTCATCTAAGTGTGCAGGATGCTTTTCTCTACATCAGAAAGGCATTGAATTTTTTTTTTAAACTCTGCATTTCCACACATAGTAATCAAATCTCTTTTCAGATAATAACTGGTTTCATTCTGGACCCTTCTAACACAGAAAAACAGAAATACACTTCAAGTAATTGGGAAAAAGGAACTTACTGTAGGAGTAACTGCTGACCTCAGATCTCGCTGGAGAATGGGATGCCTTCAGCCTACCCTTGATCTTTGAACTTGACTCCAACTTCCTGCCTTTGGCCGCCATTTTGTTTTTACTTTCTTTGGAAGAGAGCATGCTCGGTGAGCCGCCAAGGCTCTTATGCAATGTCTTCCTTCCGTCCTTCCCCAAAAAGTCTTCATGAGATACCAGGTGCCTACAGCTGTCTGTTGTGCTGCATTTCTGTTTCCCTGTCGAGCCATCTGCAAACTTAAAGGGTGACTTTAATTTAGTTAGCGAGAGGGTTTGGTGCAGCTTGGTTGCCAGTTGATCCTGTTCACTGACCTTCCTCTTCTTCTTGAACTTAATCTGGCCGTGACTCTGTTGGGTTTAAAGTAACAGGAAATTACAAGTTAATTAATTTCAACGTAACTGGTGTCCTCAATAACAGCAGGACCATGAGAATACACTTGAGGAGAAGAGGATGTTGAATTGTTATTTCTATGTAATTAGTTGGAAGCTGGTGACATCAGCAGTCAATGTTCTTATAGAAGACTGGGTTTAGAGCTTCTGTGCATTATTATTAATAGTTTTGAGTTTCAAATCTCAATTGTTAGAAACCTGGGCTTTTTCTTAAAGCAGCAAAGGATATTGAGGAGATACTGAACTGAGATCTTCTACATATTAGGAGAGTATTACGATTTCTTTCATGGGGGTTGGTGGAGGGGGCATGGAGGCATAGTGGAAGCGTTACACTTTACAGCACCAGTAAGCGGAAGATCGGGGTTCAATTGCTGCCGCCGTCCATAAGGAGTTTGTACATTCTCCCCATGAACGCGTGGGTTTCCTCCTTGTGCTCTGGTTTCCTCCCATGTTCCTAAAGATGTATGGGACAGGGATAAAAAGCTGTTGGCATGTTGCACTGACTCTGGAAGCTTCCAGAGTCCATATAGCATGCCAACAGCTTTTTAAAAAGAAAACAGAAGTTACAATGGCTAATCACAAACAAGAGAACATCTGCAGATGCTGGAAATCCAAGCAACACACTCAAAATGCTGGAGGAACTCAGCAGGCCAGGCAGCACCTGTGGAAAAGAGTACAATCGATGTTTCGGGCTGAGACCCTTCGTCAGGACTGGACAGAGAAAGATGAGGAATCAGAGTTAGAAGGTGGGGAGGAGGGGAGGAAGAAACACAAGGTGATAGGTGAAACTGGGAGGGGGGAGGGGTGAAGTAAAGTGCTGGGAAGTTGATTGGTGAAAGAGATACAGGGCAGGAGAAGGGGGCATTCTGATAGGAGAGGACATGGAATAAAGAAAAGGGGGAGGAGCACCAGAGGGATGTGATGGGCAGGCGAGGAGTTAAGGTGAGAGAGGGAAGGGGGAATGGGGAATAGTGAAGGTAATTCCATTTCTCATTCCCATTCCAACATGTCAGTCCAAGGCCTCCTATACTGTCGCAATGAGGCCTCACACAGGTTGGTGGAGCAACACCTTATATTCCGCCTGGGCAGCCTCCAACTTGATAGCATGAATATAGAGTTCTTGAACTTCCAGTCATGCCTCTCCCTCTCCTTCACCATTCCCAGTTCCCTTTTCGCTCTCTTACCCTATCTCCTTACCCGCCCATCACCTCTCTCTGGTGATCCATATTATTCCATAGCTTTCTGACCTCTCCTATCAGATTCCTCCTTCTCCAGCCCAGTATTTCTTTTACCAATCAATACCAAGCTCTTTACTGTACCCCTCCCCCACCTCCCGGTTTCATCTATTACTGTGCACTTCTTCCCCCCCCCCCACCTTCTAACTCTAGACTCCTTATCATTTTCTCTCCAGCTCTGATGAAGGGTCTCAGCCTAAAACGTCGACTGTACTCTTTTCTGTAGATGCTGCCTAGCCTGCTGAGTCACTCCAGCATTTTGTGTGTGTTACAATGGCTAATGGTTGGCGACAGAATACGTGAAGTCTGATTGAAATATTCTGGAGTCTTTAACAATTTAGATGACAGTAGTTATTTAAATTTCCATGGCATTTAGCATGGGATCAAAGAGACCCAGTGTATGTACTCACTCTGTACACTTTGGTTCTGTTGCAGCAAATACCAACCAAGTGAAGGTCAATCTTTTAACTGCCGGCAAAGGCTCAGTTGTTTAATATCTTTCAGTTGTTGAAGATACCAATACAACCTGACAAACTTTAAAAAGTACACCAGGCTGATATTCCAGTGCTGCATTGCCAAATGAGGTTACATCTGTATTCACAGGAGATGGAAAATTGACTGTGTGGTAATAAGGGAAAGGTAGGCTAGCTTTCTCGTTGATCTTACGCCACACTCCTGTATGACATCATTTTGCTGAGACAACCTCACAAAAATGCATGTCATTTTATTGTTCTTATGGGACCCGAATACACTGCCTAGTGAGCCTCCTACAGTGACTGCACAAAGGGACATCACTGGCTGAAAAGCCCTTTGGGATACTCTGAGATCTTCAAAGGTGCAATGTACATACAACTTTCTTCTTCATTCAGAAACTGGAATGTAATAGTTGTCATTTGTGAGATAGTCCCATTGGCATGTGGCATACTGTGCCGGTGTCCATGGAAGAGAGAGAATATGCTCCTTTTTCACTGCTACACTGATCATCTTCACAGCACTCAGAAATTGCATCACATTTCTTTGAGAAAACTGCTGATATTCCTTTTTTTAAAATTTTAGGAAGAGTGCCAAATAATAAAAACATTGCTGAAACATTCATTCTGCTTGCTATCGGCTGACAAATCAGAAATGTAAGCTTCAAACTTGCACTCAGGATTTTCTTACAGATAAAAAAATGAGAAATTCTTTCCAGTCTGCCAGCAGTAAGCAGAGGAACTGCAACAGAGAAAATGTTCATACCTGGAGTCATCTCCACTCTGCAAACAACATTAGAAAATGAAAATTTTATCAAATTCATTCTTCTGACTTAAGCAGCTCGACCAATATATGCCATCCAATATGAGAATTACATGCAGGAGAGCGATAAGGATATGAAGGTGACCATTATTAAGATCTATAAGCTCAAATGAGTGATGATATCTGTGCAATCATTCTCATTGTTACATGTTGATTATTTTAAATATTCATTGGTTTGGAGCAGCTCAAAGAAAATTTAGATGTAATTTTAACATGGCATTGTGGTGCAAATGACTTTGAAAGTAAAGAGTATCGCATGAGATATATAATGGGCAACCAGTTAGATGAATATTTTAGACTGTTATGCAAAGTAAACACAAGCCAATTTGAATTGAGATTTTCTTGACAAAGTTCATATAGATGAAGCAATGAATAAAAGTACTGAATTATGATGAGATCAATACTGTATGTCAACAGGCATAACTTCATAAAACATTGTTTCATAGATGCCCCACCTCGATAACCTCCAAGAGGACCACAACCTTGTCGTAGTTTGGAGGCTTGCATGCCTCAGTGATCCGGAGAGCTATGTTGGGGCTGGAGTCAGGGCTTTATGCTCTGGCTCTTGGTGGGGTCACCCATGCCAAACAGGTCAAAGGGTAGAGGACAGACTAAGGGTAGTCCACTGGTCCTCCAGCTTGGGGATTCAGCTTATGGCTAACAACCCTGACAAGTAAAACAAAATTGTCACAGAAACAGCAATGAAGAATCCTTCTACAACTGAGTGCGACAGCATTCCTGAGTCTCCACCTGGGACTTGCGTGGCTGACAGTAGGAAGCTACTGACATGATAAAGGAAACCCTGAACAACGCTAAAGATGGAGGACCTTCAACGCTGCCCAAAACGCCAGCAGCATTACAGGCTGTAAGTCAGATATTCTTAAAAATGAGGGTGGGGTGGGATTTCTGAAAATGGGTAGTTACAAAATAGTGTCTCTGTTTCTTTCTGCTATGCATTTACACAGGCTGCATTCGCATCACCCACTTCCATCTGATCGTAATCAAATTAATTGAAGAGCAACTTAAATCATTTATCATTTCAGAAATGACGTTCACTAAATTGGCTGAACAAATGACCAGGATTACTGAACTATTACTGTAAAGCATGGGAAAACCAAATGAGTCAATAGCTTAACAATGGAGCATCAGGTTCATCAAATGACATTCCTGAAGTTTCCTCCCTTCCAGTGGCTCACCTCATGCGAAAAGCTTGAAGATGCATCCTGTTCGTCCCACATTCGGTTTCTCCTTTTCACTTTCACACTCACACTTTCCGTCTCATCCTCTTCATCCTGGTTCACAGTCCTCGCCTTCTTTTTGGCTCCATCGCCCATCTCCAACTCATCTGACAGCAAGAAGCCCTTGCCGTGCCTGGTAATCGAGAACAGGCCATCAAGGGGTGAAAAGGGCAAACCTCGCCGAATGGACACACCATTTAGTAACGGGGAAACTGAAACACGGCTGCAAAGAGAAAGGTGGCCTGGTGCCGGCTGGTCCTGAATTCTCTAAGACTCACACTCCGGTAGAGTGCTGGCTTTGTATTTGCTTCCCTGTCTTGCTTGTCTATCCCCACTCCACCAGCCCTCTACCACACCAGAGTGATTAGGATTTTTTTCCCCAAGAGGTAGCTTGAGAGGTGGAAGTGATTAGGCGTTGATTGCTGGTGCTTTCAGTAGGGGCATAGTGGGCTAAATTGCCATACTGCTCAAGCCATTTGGCACTCTCTGATCATTCAGACAACAGAGGCCAATTCGCAGCTAACCAACAATGAACCATTTCTCTCACGCATTAACTTACTTCCCACTCTTGCTGTCACTTCTCCCTCTATCAACATGCGGTGATGGAGCACTTGAGCCATGCTTTCTCTTTCGCGGCCTTCCGGGTCCTCTCCGTGATAAACTCCTACTTTTCTCATCCCGTTTTTCTCTACAGAAATACAATAAGGATTATTTTGAATGTGACTTAGTAACTAAGCTGTTTGCAGAGGCAAACTATTTCTAGGCCTAGTATTAATTTAGTGAATAAATTGACCCTGCCTCCACTTCACGTCACATTACCAACCAGTCCTGTCTTGAAACTTTTCCCGGTTCATGTTGTCTAGGCTACAGTCATTTTGAAACTATTAATTTAGATGTTAATTATTGTTGCCAGGAAGATGGCTTAAACTGGGAGTACGCCTTTTATTCTTGCTTGACTGTCAGTGCTGTAGCTGCCTTTATTGTGATTGAAAGGGTGACTCACTAGGGTTTCACATTTCTCAGTTAGTTGGGAGGATTTTAGTGAGGTGACAGTAAGGCAACACCAGCCTGGTAGTGATCTGCACGCTTCTGAATGGGATGTTTGTGAAGCTAAGTCACTTACTCAGAGTCCCTCCTCTTCTGGAGCTTGGCCAGTTCCCTTTGTTTCTCCTTGTATCTCCTCTGAAGTTCTGCCAGCTTCATCCTGTAATCCAGCTCCATAGCATCCATTCCCTCAATGGCAGACTTAATGGAGAACATCTAAATTTGAAAACACATTGTTTTAGGGTAAGTCCTGAAAGATGCCATGACTGTTTGAAGTGGAATTTATACTTGCAAAACAAGGAATTGGATCTCCCCCTTATTTGGTGTGCTAAACGTGTTTTGTGCATCATCTTAACATCAATTTGGGGACCACAGAAAATCTATCACAAAGCTGGGTCACTCTATCTTTAACAAATCACAGCCTTAATTCTCTCCAACTTAGAAGTCATGGAATTTGAGATGCATATTTGTGGCTCCAGACTCTGCAGTTGCTGGGTCAGCTGTACCTACGTTGAAAGGGTTCAGTTCTGTTGAGGCCCATCCTCCATGACAGGCACACCTGTTGCCATGGAGATGTGGGAAAATGGAAGGTGGGGGTAAGCGTGGGTGAAGAGAGGGGAACTGGCTCCAGCTTCTTCTCATGGAGACCCATTACACTGAGCAATGGAAATATTCTGCGCCTCCTGAGCCACAATAGGCAGCAAGGCCACTGTTCTGATCATCAAGCACAGAGATGTGCAATGCAGGCACACTGCAATCTGAAACAGGACTGGCTGTAGACTGCAAATCTTTGATGCCACTCCTGTCACATGGTGGCAATGAGTGCTATGCACACTGAAAGGCACAAGTGGCAATGTGGAAATGATACCTGTGCTGGGATTGTAAATGATACCTCAATCGTGACAGGTAATGTCTGGAGCCATTTCCTCACAGGTGGGACTTCAACAGGAAATGCAAATACTTCAAAACAGGTGAAAAAACGATGTAGATGTAAAAACAGGCAGGTCTAATTTCCACGTAAATATCTCCACAGATGAGAAATGAAAATACTACAAAGGAAATTTGTATTCTATACATAAAAATATTTTACAAGCAGTTAAGAGTAAAGGTTCATTCTGATACCTGCAGTTTATGTTCTATAGTTAAATGACCCAACAGTTTAAAACTTACTCCACCAAATGGTGATAATTGAATGTATTCTAAATACTGTAAATATGTTAGCATAGCAGTGTGCTTCATGTCATGCAGATGTGCACGTAATTTAGATAAAAGTAATTTACCTACATTTACCAACAAAAGGAATAAACAGCAAAATGGGGTAAAATGTGTATGGCCTGCAAATATTGAAAGCTGATATAAAAATATTTAAATAAACTGTGTTCTTTATGTGAAAGAAGGTGTTAACTGAGCTTAGTGGAAGAACTGTTGAATATTATATGGTTCCAGTTTTAAGTTCCACATCAGAAATGAGCATAAAATTTAAGGAAATGGTTCTTTGCATTACTGAGGGATTGGTGCACTGCTGGCAAACTGCCTTTTAAATATATTAACTAATCTCTGTCAAGGTACAGTCTTTGCAGTGCACAAATTGGTTATGGTATTTCATGTGTCTACTCTTAAGCAAAATGCGGCAATGGCTAAAAGGGCAATGAGATCTCCTGAGGTTGTGAAAATGGCATATAAATGCAAAACCTTATCCTTTCGATAATTTCAGGAAGATAATACTGGTGTGCCGGGTGTTACTGTGTGGCTCAATTCGGTTTTAGTTTTGTTATAATTAACTCACAGGTTCATCCTTCTTCTGCATCCAGCTGTATCTTTTGTTTGGATTGAGCTCCCGGGGGAGCCTGATGGTCACTGGCCCGCTCTTGGTATCTTCAAGAACTTCGATTCCAAGCAAAGGCATGGAATCCATCAACAATGCCTGGGTGCTAGCAGCGAGAAGGCTTTCTAAGTCCGAGTGGGTCCCTCCTCCTTCAGAGCCTTCAAGCAAACCAGAAGTGGAAACTTAATTTCTTAAAAGGCTTCTTCTTCCTCAGTATTAGACACAATACCTTTCTTTCAAAAGGAATAACAACATATCCAATTTATGTGTAATAGTCATAGTGTGTTTCCACGAAGGCTATGCTACTGAACCAGTAGTCCAGAGGCCTGGTGAAATACACCAGAGAATTTCAGTTCAAATCCTGGTGAGGCAGCTTGTGAATTTAAAAAAAAAGTTCTAAAAATGTTTAAGTAAAATCCTGGTATCAGGACTAAGTGACCCATCTGAACCATTGTAAAAACCCATCTGTGTTCACTGAAGTATTCCAGGGAAATAAGCCTGCGACCTTTGGGTCCCATGCTTGACTCCAGTCCCAAATGCATGTGCCAGTGGCCTTACAAGCCACTCAGTTCCACGAGACTGAAGGCAACCGGAGACAGGCTCTAAATGTCAACTGTACCCATAATGCCTGTGTCCAAAGCCAAATGCTTCTGGACATCACTCTTTTGTATGTTGAACTAAAATAGTACCTGATACTGAATGTAGCTTATAAAACAAAATGCGGTAAAGTGAGGCAGAAAGATTTTCCTTTCTCTTTAACATTCAGCCAGTACCTATTTCATCCACCCTGCTCCAACTCTCAGCCCCTGCACCTTCTACTCACCCTACACCACCCCCCCCCCCCCGCCAACGTCAGACCTTTGGGCCACTTGGAAGTCCTTGCAACTAAACTCCCGTCAAGTGATGTTGACATCCTGATGTTCAGCCTGACAGTGGAATCAGAGTGTTTGTAATTGGCATGCATTCACTCCAAGTTTTTTGAGTTGTTTCCTGTCCATTTTTTTAATGTGTTAACTATACACTTGGGAAAATAAGCATCCCCAGCCCATTTTAGCAGAGTGTGACCATACATCAAATATCAGAGATTTATTTTGAAGCACACCACTAGCAATCCAATTTATTTAATGTCCTGTCTCTTGATTTTGTATTACGACAAATCAAATCAGTTGAAAGGAGGCTCAGGCAGAAAGAAATTCTACGCTAACAGACTCTAAATCATGGAATTAAGAAACCGCAACCCGGGATGCACGGAAATGTGAGCAAACAAAAATATTTATTAATTTACTGCGTTCAAAATTTCAAATTTTAGAAGATTCTCTGTTTCTATCTCAATTAAACCATGCAATACTTTACAGGCATTATAATAACTCTTACGCTGGTGACAGAATCAGAGCATTCTGATTCTCTGCATTGACAATGGTGGACTGCATGGTGCTCATTTAACACCACAAAGGGGGACTGCAGTGGTTCTTCCCAGCAAAAATATGAAACATTCAGAATAATTATCAAAATAGGTCTAAACTTTATGGGCTGAGAGTCAAGAGAGTCTACAATCATTTGTGTCATGTCTTCAAAAGTGACATTTTCAATATTGGAAGATAGTAGACTTGATTCTTAAGGTTGAAGAAAAGACTCAACAACTTATGTCCCATCATTTCTGGATGGACAATGTATAATTGTTTGGCATTAGATGTTGTGCATATTATAATGTATATAGTATATTATATATTAATGTGTTGTTCTCGATTAACTGTAGTTAGGGCAGGGATAGATAGGTTCTTGATTAGCCAGGGCATCAAAGGGTATAAAGAGAAAGCAGGGGAGTGCGAATGACTGGAAGAATTGGATCAGCCCATAATTGAACGGCGGGGCAGACTCGATGGGCCAAATGGCCTATTTCTACTCCTATGTGTTCTTTTTTTTATATACACACATGCACACACACACACACACACAGTCGGCCCTCCTTATCCACTAATTCCGCATGCGCGAATTCAACCGAGAATCGCGAAAACCCTGAAGTTGTTTGAGCATGTACAGACTTTTTTCTCTTGTCATTATTCCCTAAACAATGCAGTATAACAACTATTTTACATAGCATTTACATTGTATTAGGTAGTATAAGAAATCTAGAGATGATTTAAAGTATACGGGAGGATGTGCGTGGGTTATCGAGGATCGGAATTGAAAAAAATCGGAAGTTCTCTTACTGAGTAAGTCGGAATAGGTACATCCGGTATTATTTAGCGTCAGTTAGTCAAACATTCATCTTAGTATATATTTTACCTTTCTATGCATATAAAACACTTAAGAACCTATGTTTCAGCGCCTGGCTTGGGAACGGAATTTCTTGAGTTCGATCGAGTGACAGACCGCTCCCGAGTGAGCTCTCCACCGTGCCGGGTTGATGTGGAGGATCAAAAACCCAAAACCCAATAATTAAACCACTGCGTTGATTAGTAATAATTGCAGCTTTCATTGGGGCAGGGCCTTTCTCACTTTATCCTTTAAAATTGTTCTGATCATTGACCAACATAGCCTAACGCTTTTCCAATGACCAATGGCGTTTCACCTCTTTCCGATCGCTTTATTATTTCCACTTTATTTTCAATCGTGATCACGATTATTTTCGTGAACAGAAACACTGCGGATTCAGATCTCTGCCGCTGGGTCCTAATGTTCACTGCACTGAGACAGGTTAAATAAGGTCTGGGGTTCCGCTGGGTCCTAAGATCCACTGCACAGAGACAGGTTGAATAAGGGACTTGAGCATCCGCGAATTTTGGTATCCGCGAGGGGTCCCGGAACCAATCCCTCGCAGATAAGGAGGGCCGACTGTATATATAAAATATACACACACATGCACACACAAATGTAAGTGTAAGTGTGTGTGTGTGTGTGTGTGTGTGTGTTATCTGTTAACTGCAAAGTTTTTTCTACCTGAGCCTCATTTAAAGCTGATTCAATTCCTCATAATACAATATAGAATCCCCAAGGGCGGGGGAAGAAAAGGCAAAAACAGAGGTTACTTACGTCTACTGATCTCACTTGTTTTGCGCCGTTCCAGTTCAAGTTCAGCAATTTCGCTCAGCAAGGCGATGCCAATGAGGGACGAGCTGTCAGCCACACTGAAGTCAGAAGGCATTGGGAGAACACCGGGCTGGACTGCCATCGAACATGCCTGGGGAAGCTCGGCAGCAGCCACCAGAGCATTCATTCCGGCCATGGGATCATCCGGTTTTATTTCTGGGGTATGATTATCAGGGATCTGAAAACACAGCAATTCCTGCTTCATCTCAAAGTGCTCGAAGTCAGACTCCGTTGTGTTGGAGGGAGCGCTCGGGAGCACCTCTTCACCAGTGCCCTCAATGTCCGCCTTCTCGGTTTTAAAGTAACAGTTGTCATGTTCCGGCAGTTCCTCTGCTTTTGAGTCGTCCGCCTCAGAATGTGTCGTAGTGCTTTGATAGTCACCAAGAGGAGAGCTGGCCGGCACTTGCTGCAGCTCAGTCTTGGCCTCCACCTCGGTAGTGCAAGCTATTGTCCGGTAAGGTGACTGGCAGCTTTGGTGATCCTCTTGGCTCTCTAGAACAGGTGAGGCTTTGGGTTCGGTGGTCAGGTCTGTTGGTTCACCGTCCACATCTCCCGCGAACAGCATGGGCTTGTTTTGCAGCTCAAGGTGTCGGTCACACTGAGTCTTGTTGTCCTCGAGGTCAATCAAATCTTCACATTGCACTTTGATCTGAATTGGCTCTGCGTGTATGCTGGGCGGCAAGGCTTCCTGTGCTGCTGGGGAATGCAAGTGTAAGGGCTTGACGTCGGGTGAGGATGGAGTATCGGAACAGGGTATGGGCTCCGAGGATTCAGCTGGCAATGGTACATCTGGTGCCAAGCCATCAGCATCCGCGGCAGCCGTAGGCTGTAGGAGGTAGGGGTAATGGCTGCTGAAAGATGTTGGGAGGGACCGATAAGAATATCCTTGAGGAATTTCTATAAAATGCAGAAAAAGAAACATGTGAGTTACCTGATAAATAAACTAAACTTGTTAACTCACTTGAAAGTTGACATATATTGCAAAAGTTTCTGCATCCGATGCTCAAAGTTCGTTCTACATAAACACACACATAAATCAACAGTATTCCCTAAAGCTAATCAAATCTCCACAGTTATCATACATGGAATTAGTAAGAGAATCCTCTGAAGGGCCAAGTGACCTTAAGAGAAACATTGATCTTGAAATTATCTCCAGTGTTATTTTGTGACATTGGATATGGAAGGTAGAACTGTCAGCATCAGAGCTGGTTTCCATGAGACCAATTCTGAAACCTGGGGTAGCACAAACAGCTTGGGCCCTTTTCAAATGGATGCATTCATGTTGAGATCCGAAAATGAAAGATGGACAGCAAAGGGTCTGGACAATGTAATAGATAGTCAACATACATTATTCATGCTAAGTTGACTGAAGACCGCTGTGTGAACTCAGATAAAGACCTGACTTCTGACACGTGAACTCCATTTATGGAAAGGAAGAAGCCTCAACATTAATGAACGGACATTATACAGGTCAAAGTGTCCCTGGCCAGAAGATAAGAATCTGCAGAGACTATACAATATAGGATCCATTTGATGTAATAATCGATATCCATAAATTGCACGGCCTGGGTAAGATTTTCCACATTTCCATGTGATATTATAATTATTTCACATGATGATAAAAACCAACAGGATTTCCTTACCAGGAAATAAGGCTTGGAAAGCAGCTGACCCTTCCTTCTCCAAGCCTTTCTTCTCCGACTCTTCAGATACTTCCACCTTCTGGGACAGTGCTGGGGTTGGAGGTGGTGACCCATGTGGAGGGCTGACAGGATGGGAGGCTGGAGGTGGTGAAGGGTAAGGTTGTGGGGGCAAGGCCTCCCCCATGTCAGCTCTTACATCAGACTTCAGTTTTAACCTAGGGGATGAGTTGTGCGATGAGGGGGGCGGGGTATCTGTCTTGTGATAGGAGGTGGATGGCACTGGGGAGTGCGATGGGTGCCTCTTCTGTAATATTCCTGAAGAGGAGGTCACAATGCCAGGTTTGCTTCCCTCAGCACTCCTCTTGCACACTTTCTCCTCCACCTCAGTCCTGTGCTCATTTGCTTTCAGTCTTTCCTGTTGTAAAGAGGAAAATCCGATATGTAGTGAGTGCATTATTTTGATGATAAACTAAGATTTAAAAAAATAAGGATTATACAAGTACTTCAAAAATATATTAACCCTTTTGGATTAGACCTGGCAAATGGACAAAGGATTAAGAATCAAAATTTTACAGTATTTACAAGTTACAAGAGCTATATCTGCTACTGTGAAAATGTCTTCCTTGGACAATGCAAGTGGCACATGGAAGCCACTAGGAAAATTGCTTTGACCATAAGACACAGGAACAGAATTAGGCTAGTCAGCCCATTGAGTTTGCTATGCCATTCCATCATGGCTGATCCCAGATTCCACTCAGCCCCTTCTTGCCATATCCTTTGACTGATCAGGAAATAACCAACTTCCGCCTTAAATACACATATGGACTTGGCCTCCACTGCAGTCTGTGGCAGAGCATTCCACAGATTTAATACTCTCTGGGCTAAAAAAAATTCCTCCTTACTTCTATTCTAAAGTGTGCCCTCTAGTTCTGGATAACCCCACCTCTCCACATCCACCCGATCTAGTCCTGTCAGCATTTGGGGTACTTCGTCTATTTGCTGCTTCCTTGTTCAATTCACTCAGTTTATCTCTTGCTCCTCCACCTCTTTGACGCCACGGTCCCAATTTATCCATTCCAACTTAGCCCCGCCCAGTTACTCGCGGTCACGGAGTCACGGAGACACCAAGTCCATGTCAACCGTCAACCCATCTGCTTGGTGTATTTCTAAATAATCCCATGTATCCTTCCCATGTTCCAATCTACCATTTACGGGGCAGCTATGGTGGTCAATAATCCAACCAATCTGCATGCATTTCAGATGTGGGGGAAAACTCCTAGATCAGCTGCGTCTCAGGTAGAACATCCAGGCAGGAGGAGCGGTGAGGACTGAAACTGGGTCACTGGAGATGCAAGGCAGGTGACATTACTCACTATTCCTTCACAGCATCAACGCTTGCCCCCAGCAAGCAGGTATTTGGTTGTATGTTTAAGTCCTGACACAATACCATGGACAGGGCTGTACTGCCCAGATATTTACCACACTTGGCATTAAAGAATCTGCCAGTCCACTTAATCTGCTTAGCAGGGTGGTGAAAGACGGGAGAGGTTACTGAGTGAACTTACAACAAGCTGTGCGCTGCGCTGGAGTTCCATGGCGTGGGCTGCCTGCTGCTGAAGCACGTACAGCTCGTGCTGGCGGAGGAGCTGCTGGTGAGACAGTAACTGGAGCTGGTGGGCGTGCTGCAGGGAGCTTCCTGTCGGCGGGTACATCGAAGGCCACAGGGGAGGGGCTCTTTCCATTAATTCAGCTAGAAAGCGTACAAGGTGATCACCATCAGGACAATGAGGTAACAAGCCGAGCAGAATACAGCGGGTGCAGTGGCACAACTGAAGCAGGGAAGAACAAACCCACTAAAGACCAAAAGCCTTTATATCTGTTTGTTTTCCGCTCCCAATATACACACATAAAATCCTTCCCCACCACACCCCCATCCCGTACTCTAGTTGGCTTTAGCCAACAAGCATCATATAGTGAAATGTTCCCATTCCAGAAAGTTCCCTACTCTTCTGAACTGCACTGATATCCCGAAGATATCAGCTACTGTTTACTCAAAATCAGATGTGCAACAATTAATTAAATCCTTTACAGAAGGATGAATTGGTTTCCAGGTACGTCACCTCCGTTCCACATACGTATATCCCAGTTACTGTCCTTCCACAAGTGAGCTAGTCTTTAATTAGAAACTGTGGGTGAACGTAGACCTTACTTGGCAGGCAGCAGAACCAGGAGCAATGCAAATGAAACAATCACCATTTCCACTGCATATCCAGCGAAAAGGGCTCACACAGCTGAAGGTGCTAAAGTCCACCCCTACCCAGAACCTTACAACAGCACTGACCTAAGCCTCATAGATACCTCGTGGCTGTAGGAAGCTTATTGTAAATTGCCCCATTATTAGGTTAGGGGTAAATCGGAGGGTGCTGGGCAGTGCAGATTAAAGGGCCATGAAGGCCTGTTCCACGCTGTTTCTCAAAATAAAAACAAAATCAAATAAATCTGTTTCAAACTTGGTAGTGAGTCAAAATCCAATTACTGGTTCTACACCCACTCTCCTAATGTTCAATGTTGTATTTCCCATCTTAGGCATACATTTAAACACACTGTGCTGTCTGTTATCTCCAGTATCAGTTCTCAGCTCGGTTTTTAAAGATGAACTTCTCCCTTCCAATTTAGTATATGTGGACAAAAGTAAATCTGACCCTTTCTCTAGAACACCTTTCTTTTTAACATACCAAAGTGCGGTAAATGTTCTGTTGGAATTACAACCAACTGCCCTGACTGTGGGTCTCTTGCAAACTGGTACGTGGATGGCACAGAGCTGGGTATGCTGGGGGGAAATCCTGGTGGCACTCCCTGGTGTAATGATGGATGACCCAGTCCTGTCCAAAGCAAGAGAAAAAAAAGCCGATGTGAAGGCGGTCCACAAAACATATACTTTATACTTAGAAATCAAATAATATACAGATAACATTTATCAAGTATAAAACTCACCAGAATAAGAAACATATACAAAGAATTATTCAGGTTCATTATGAGCTCATTTCAGATTCAATGTCAGCCAAAACTAGATGATTTAAACATGATAAATGGCAGTTGGTGACTCTGCCTTATGACGATTACTGAATTGCACTCATCTATTGTCATCAGAACCACCAGAATTAAAGGACAGATTTCTTCTGAACCAGGAGTTGTTTAGCCTTTAACCTAAAGTGGATTGAAACACACTTGGGGATCTGGGCTGTGTGTACAGAACTGAGGTGACCCTCAATGCCACTGGTCCTAGGATAGGGAAAGCAAGGAAGAGATCCCACCTCTTCTTTTAGGATACTCCGAGTACTGAGAGCCACTCCATTTGGATGATACTTGCAATGAAAAATATAAATCACAAACAGTATGCAGTCTGGATATAAATTTAAAGACTGACCAGATGACAAGGGTACTGGACTGTAGCATGTTCCAGCTCAATGAGCCAAGATGCGTCAGTGAAATGGTGACCAGCGAAGCCTTGAGATTTACTTCGACATCTCCAGAAGACGCAGCACTATGATGCTGAGAAAGGTTTGATCCAGACTAGAACAAAATTGCAACCCATTCTGGCTGTCTTAGTACTAACAAGGAAATTCAACTGTTCTGTGACAGGATTCTCACAAGCTCAGCTGCTTCCCTGACATGAAGCTCCCCTAAACGATGCAACATTTCAAACCCAGGGATTGTAAATGTAAGAGTTGCTGGTATATATAATTTCTGGAGAAGCTTATTTAATTCATTGTGCGTCGTGAAAGTAGGGCTTTCTAACTCCTGGAGACTTTGCTAAAATTTAGATCTGTTTAAGAGATAACTTGAGGAAGAAATGCCAAATGGGAAGCAGAACCAGTGTGAAATGTGCACACCAGCACAGGCTAATAGGTGTAACGGTTTGATTCTGTGATTTAAATCTCCAAAACGTACTAAGTTAATACAGACAATGCCATATATGGTGGAGTACTGACCGTAGGGATGTCCTGTCAGCCACATGGAGGGACTACCTGTGCGTGGAAGCCAGGGATGAGATGCTAGGTGTGAGGTAGGATCGGCAGGCCAGCGCCCAGATCCAGCCAGAGCTGGGCCTCCCATCACCATCAGATTTGAGTTCAGACCACCGCTGCTGCAGCCCACAGGATGTAACCGGGCAAAATCTGCCAGCTCTTTACTCTCTCTGCAGGTGGACGTGGAAAGAGCAAAAATTAGATGCAATCAAAAGTAAAACAGAATCTCACCTTATAATCTAAATCATACCTTGCACAAAGAAACTCTACACTCAGTAGCCACTTTATTTGGTACTGTTCATTAATGTAACTATCTAATCAATCAATCATATGACAGCAATTCAACGCATTCAATGCAGACATGGTCAAAAGGTTCAGTTGTTGTCAGACCAAACATCAGAATGGGGAAGAAATGTGATATAAGTGACTTTGAGCGTGGAGTAATTATTGGTGCCAGAGTGGTGGTTTGAGTATCTCAGAAACCATTGATTTCCTGGGATTTTCACACACAGCAGCCTCTAAACTTTACAGGGAATGGAGCAAAAAACAAAAAAAAAAATCTAGTGAGTGGCAATTCTGTGGGTGAAAATGACTTGTTAATCAGAGAGGTCAGAGGAGAATGGCCAAACTGGTTGAAGCTGACAGAAAGGCAACAGTAACTCAAATAACCCCACGTTACAGAGGTGTGCAGAAGAGCATCTCTGAATGCACAACACATCAAATCACCCACAGGAACAGAAAACTACAAACATACACTCAGTATCCATTTTAGCAGGTACAGTAGGTATCGAATAAAGTGGCCACTAACTGTATGTGCATTTAACATTTATTTTGAAACAATAGAGAGTGTTAAATGAAAACTATTACAAAACTAATTTCTGAATGCACTCAAATAAATAATTTCTAATCAGAATCAGGTTTGATTTCACTGGCATATGCCATGAAATTTGTTGACTTTGTGGCAGCAATACAATGTAATACATAATAGAGGAAAAAAACTGTAAATTGCAGTATAAACATATATTATATAGTTAAATAAGTTGTGCAAAAAAACAAGCAGTGAGGTAGTGTTCATGAATTCAAGGTTCATTCAGAAATTGGACGACAGAGAGTAAGAAGCTGTTCCTGGCTCGTTGAGTATGTGCCTTCAGGCTTCTGTATCTCCTTCCTGATGGTGGCAATGAGAAGAGGGCATGTCCTGGGCGATGGGGGTCCTTAATGAAGGATGCCACCTTTTTGAGACATCAGACCTTGAAGATGTCCTGGCTACTACTGAGAAAACTTTGCGTGAAATACATTTTAAAATCCCTGAAGAAATAAAAATCCATCTGCACCAATAATCTAACGTATTTTCCTTATTTTCCTTTTTTCATTTGGGGAAAAAAATCGTAAGGTGTGTCAATGGGGTAACATTATGCAGCCACATTAGAGTGGGCTGTGGGTGGGCAAGGAGCTGCTTCTAGCCTCTAGCTTTACAACATAGGGAAGGAACTGGATATTTAAATCCTCCAGCATGAAACACCTTCCACTGGGATTCTGGCTGATCTGGGAGCAAATTTAATTTGGGAAATCAGCAGCGCAAAATCATTTTTTCTACTGGATAAATTTGAGGAATCTGAATAGATTTCATAACCATTCATTCAAATACAATGAAAAAAAAAAGACGTAATTAAGCTGCTATTTCAGGAAGACTATTTTTCAGTGGTCTGAAAGGAAAGTCAAGTAAAGATTATTGTTATGTGCACAAATACAGTAAAGTACTTGCACAACGTAAAACTTGCTTGTATGCATGTATGTTCAGAACACACACAAAACATAAATTTTAAAAATATGCAAAAGAAACATACAAAATTAGACATTAGTCCCATAAAAAGCACGGTCAGAAACATATCCATAATAGTGCAAGAAGTGATCCACATTGTTCTGTTCCTAAGGTAGAATTTGGGTTGTTCATGATGGATTTCAAAAAGCTGATGTTTTTTTTGGAAAATAATTGTTCAGAAAGAAAATGACCAAGAACCTAAGGGACTATATCCAGAAATCAATAGCCTGGCGTGTGTATGTGAGCTTTTGTCTTTTGCCATCGCTGAGCATAAATATGCTTTACAGCTTTCTAGGTGCTGTGGAAAAAGAACTGATGACAGTTGATTTGAGGGGTGAAGCAATTTGCTTAACAATGACACATTAACCTGTGTGGATTGGTTTATTTAAAATCAAACCAAACAATGCTTAAGGTGAAATTGCAGGACGTCAGTATATTGCCAGACAAGGGCCATTGATGAACATTCACTCGTAATGGATGTTAAATTCACAGAAGAGTGGGAGAGTGAAAGGATGTGGAGGGACAGATTTCTGTAAGGCTCTGACCTAAAAGCAGTAATTCACAAACTTCCTGAAGTTGAAGCACAAATGGTCAAATTTGTATTTTGCAAAACCTTCCAGTGTTATCTTTTATGTACATGCATGTAGTATTGTGAGAGAGCTGGGAAAGTGAAGTTTGAAAGCACTTTATAATACGAACATCTTAAACTTTCATCTTTGACTTATCTGTGCAAGCAGAGAGACAGGAAAGCATAAATCATTCAACAGTCTAACGGCGCTGCACCTTGGTGTAAAGCAGTGAATGGTCTCTCCCTCCCTGCGCACACACACACAGCATCGCTAACAAAAGGCAAACAACTTCTGAGGAAATCAGCCAATGCCACCAGTCTCCAGTCGGCTGTTTCAAAAACCTTTCATCCCTGACAAATAAAAGAAGGGCCATAAAAAAAGATATTTTTAAGAAAAAACATTGTTTTCTCTCCAAAGACAAATTCTCCGCCATTGTTCTGCTTTCTTAAGTGGAGGCTAAAAGCTTTTCTGTCACTTATGTGGGGCCAAGCAAGCTGCTTTCTTTCACTCTAACACCATTAGTTAGTTTTCATCAGCATTAAGGTCAAGTTTGAGACAATGTAACCTGCCACAAAATGTGATCATGACCAGTTGTCTTATCCCCTCAACCAAAGTGACTTGAGGAGTTGTTATTTGAAGTTAAATGCCAGATTCAAGAATTGTGTACAGGGAAGGTAAAGCAGACTTAGACCATAAAACCATGTAAAGTCGAGTCAAAGTCGAGTCAAAGTTAAATTTAATTACCAAAGTATGTTTCTGTCACTATATACTACCTTGAGGTTCATTGTCTTGCAGGCTTTACAGGAAGAATTTTGGAAAACAATACACAAACAAAGACTGACAAATAGACAATGTGCAAAAAGAGGACACATGGTGCAAATAAAAAAATACTGACAACATGAGTTGGAAAGAATCCTCGAAAGTGAGTCTGCAGGTTGTAGCAGGTTGAAGACACAAGGGGATGTAGGCACATCCTGATAGGGAGATAAGCAGTTACCGACACATGCTGAGAGACACCATTGCAGGTACATGTGTATGCATACACATGTACACACAGATACAAGCATATATATGAATAGAAAAGCAGGCAGGGATACATAGGCGTACTCATATAGATGCACACATGAGTTAGCAGGTGAAGAAGATAGTTTACTTTCCTGCTGCAACAGATCTCTGCTTTAGATGAGCCAAGTTGTGATGTGACACCAACATTAGCTGAGGACTAGCCTCTCATCAACATTTGCTCAAAGTAAGCTTTTACTGGTGACATAAAGCAGCGCCCTACATTTTGGGAGGGAGAACTTTCAAGTGTACAGAAAAAAATACTCAAAATAAAGAAGTGCTTCTTTGCCCCTACTATTATTTCCAAAGAACTTCAGAAGTCTTCCTATACTGCATTTCTATTCATCTATAATCTGTAAGGACTGCACCATCCACCCCTTGTGTATCGCCAGCTGGTTGGAGCTGATAACTTTGTACATCTATCCTGTATTAACAAGAGCCAAGAGACTGGACTTCACCTTTATTATGTTCTGCTAAGCCATCAGTGGGCATATAGCACACTGACCCACAAATCCCAGCCCCCCCCAGCCCATCCCTGTGCGAGTGTCCTTCGAGTCAGTGGGTTTGGGTTCATATCAGTGTAATGCTGTGGGAATATTGATGGGGCATTCAACCAAGGCCTCATTAGCACTCTCTGGGGCAAAAGATCACTGTGGTATTATTCCAAAGCCCTGACACATACTTATCTGGCCGGCACCAATAAGGTACATCGCCTAACTATTGTCTCATTGTTATTCGTGACAACTTGTTATCCCATCTCCTACAATACAGAAGTGTCTACATTGCTAAAATTACACATTGCATGTCAGGTTATTTGGAAGTTATAAAGGCACAGTAAAAAATCTCAATCCTTTCTAATTCAGCAGCATGTGATAATTATTGATATCTCCATGTACCCAGGGATTACAGATCATATAGGGAGATTCTCTGTTGCCATTCACCACATTTCCACCACACTTAAAAACAAGCCTGGTCTCTTATCTATAGATAATATTTATGTAAATTTTGGAACACACGGTTAATATTTTCATAAAGAAACAAAATGACCTTAAGGGGAAGATAGTAGGCCGAAGTTGATACACAGTGATATTTTTTGGGCGAGTCCCAATCAATAACCATATAACAAAAGAGAAAAACCAACTGTTGGGAATCAGGATTATTTAACAACATTAAGACAAATAAACTAATAAAGGATCGCTTTGTGCTCAGCCATCAGCTCTTTCATCTTGGATTCATGCCAGCTCACGAAACACAGCTGTACCCATGTCACTCTGTGCAGTTTGACCCTGTCTTGTTGACTCGGGTTGGTGGTGCAGCAGACGATGTTGTGTCTTGCAGCTGTACCTGGAGGCCTTGAGGGAGCAGGCTCGTGGGCAGTGGAGTACAACTAAAGCAAAAGATAAATCTAATACATCGCCTTCAGGGAACATTGGTAAAAAAAAATTATTCCTCATGGTACTGCTTTTAAAAATTGTTTGTCTTGGATTGACTGATTGTAATAACACACTGTAGAGGTTGAAGTTAGTGAGATGGAATTAATTTGGCCACTTGTCATTTCCTACATTTTTGTATGGAGTGAATGGGTCTGATTGTTGTCCTTTTCATGGAAAGAGTTTGTTTTATAAATGGTTTAAACTGAGGTCACTGTTATCCTCATCACAATCCCTTCAAGACATTACTCAACCTCACCCACTGATGATATTTTCCTCTACAAGTTACTTTCTCCTTTGTAAGTTGGTTAAGCCAGGGGTACCCAACCTGGGGCCCAGGGACCACTCAGCTAATAGTAGGGGGTCCAGGGCACTAAAAAGGTTGGGAAGTCCTGTTCTAAGCAGATATGCTGTGACTCTACTCAGTATGGAAATATAATCAATGCTCTGAACGTGCACTTGCAGTATCTTCCATAGATTGAGGACACGCTGAAGCATTTCAGTGACTGAAATGAAACATGAAAAGCAGTTCCATAAAAGGTAAGAACGTAGACTGAACAAATTAAGCAAAAAATAACCGACCAGCAAGATGCATATAAAAACCTGTTTCCCAGAATACAATTCATGGGTTGAATTAAACCAATTCAGAATCTCAAGTGGGCACAGGGACATTGAATCCATTTGTGTGTCCATTGCCTTTTCCTGTACTGGGCTTCATTGGATCATACTGATCTCATATACATCAGACATTGGGCTCTTGTAACTCACGTAACTTTGATTTCTAGAGCCATGCTTGTTTGGGAGCTAGGCTATTTCAAGGGGCCTCTCTGAGTTGGTACCAGCCTGGAATGGTGAAATGGACTCAGAAGGGCTCTCTGTTTATAGGCTTACATCCACCATCATACTGATTGCACCCACCCGTTCCCCACAACCATTCTCTCATCCATCACCAGGCACCACCCCTTCATCAGCAACATCATCCATTAAATACCAAGCACAGTTTCTTGAGTATGACTCCCCAACATCAGCTAACTCAGTCAGCCCCTGCCCCGTCACCAGTTCCACCCACCACAATTGTAGGGAGCTGCCCACCTCCTCCAACCCCCTTCTGATTCGGGAGTGTGATCCTGATTTCTTCATGTTACCTACACTGAAACAGGTTTTACTAGAATAACATCAGTTTAGTAGTGGTTAAATTTGATCAATTAAGCAACACGTTTGATGCCAGAGAAAAAATTATTTTCAGAACATAGGGAACTTAATGGACTATTGGCAACAAGGTAGGTTCAAAGGGTAGGTAGGTACAATGATGAGTACCTGTCTTATGAGGACTGCTGCATGGAAAGTATTTTTAATATATAACTGCCACCACTAACAAGAAGAACCCTACTAGACATGTTGTAGTGAAGGGCTATATTTCTGATTTTACCAATTGTCAAGACTGACTCAATTGTACACATTGAAATTCCAAAAAAAATTTGCAGATGCTAAAATCTAAAATAAAAACAGAAAATACTTGAAATACTCATCTGATTAGGTAACATATGTGGAGACAAAAGCAGAGATACTTTTTCAGGTCAATGACTCTTCATCAGAGTCTTATGAAAAGTTATTGACCTATAAAATTAACCTTGTCTCTCTTTCCACAGATGCTGAGTATCTCCGACATTTTCTGTTTGTATTCTAAATTGCACATATGTTGAGCCAACATGGCCAATGCTGTGATAGTCCTGAGCTGGTAAGACACAACAGTCAGAATACTTTGGTGACTCAGGGTCTCTCACCTCAGTAACTTCTCCTGTTCTCGGGCAATGAGGCGCTCCTCCCGATGGCGATGCCGATCATCGCTTCGTTCTTCATCTGTCCGCCCATGTCCTTGAAGCGAAAAGGAGACCAACTGTCATCTCTCTTACAAATGCCCTGAAAATATTTTCAACTAAAAATGCAACTTGATTTATCCAAGTGAAAAGATCTAATTCTAAGCATCGAAAACTATCATATCAATTTATAGGACATGCAGGTGGGGAAAAAAATGAAGAGTTCATGGAACGTTTCTTTAATCAATTGTAGTCAATCGATGTGTTGTAATTTCATAGCACACTTTTTTCAGTCACACTGGGATGATTACTGCATTCGGGGACAAAACACACAAAATGCTGGAGGAACTCAGCAGGTCAGGCAGTTCCAATGGAAATGAATAAACAATCGACATTTCAGGCCGCGTTCAGTCATTATGTGCAACTCTCACTGACATAGTGATGTTAAAACAAATCATACTTCTACTTTGCACTGAGACAACAAAAACCAGAAGAACCAAACAGATTTCAGTTGAAGATCCTATTAACATCAAATTAATCAACTATTCAACAAGACATCACTGACAGCTTCCAAAGCCAAACCAAAATCCTTTCAAAAACAGGTTCACCCAAGATTTACAAAAGCTTTCTAGGCAAATCAATTTTATTTAAATAAATATGCAGTAAATGGGGTTGAGTAAACATTGTTCTAAATGTTAAATCACAGCACGTGAATCACCTAGTCTCATCTTCAACCCTCAATGCACCTAGTATTCCTGGTTTTCAGGGATGAATCTCAATTGCTTTTTAGGAAGAAGCTGCTTCAACAGTGATATAGACAGGGACTTCAACAGCAACACATGCAAAATGCTACAGGATGTCAGCAGGTCAGGCAGCATCTAAGGAAATTAATAAACAGTCGACGTTTTGGGCTGAGACACTTCTTCAGAACTGGAAAGGAAGTGGGGAATAAAAAAATGTGAGAATTCTACATTTAAGCCACATGATTTTCCTTCCCTTTTGTTTCTTTTGTGATTGATTAGTTTATGCACCTGCTTCAGAGTTCTGGTAACTGGTGAAAACAATCAGCGCAAAGAATATCTAACATTCCTGAATACAGGGCAGGTCAGCTTGTGTTCAGGTCTGTGCCTCTATCTCCAATACTACAACCCATCCATGGCTAATTTCACTTGCAATTCACCCCTCAGCAAACACCAGGGACATAACAGGAAAACTTTCATATATGCTGCTGGAATCTTCTTTTCACTGCTTTCAAGTTTCCGCAGAGAATCAGATATTTGTGAAGTGAGCAGTGCCTGTCAAAGCTTGTCTGGGGAATGGAAGATTGTTTTGGTTATCAGTAAGTCAGCAAGGGCCAATAAAAAGAAGTTAGGTTTAGGCCGAGTGGCCATTGTGTGAATGGGCCAGTGTTAAGAGTGGTCAGGCTTCAGCAAGAACAGTCAGAGGCTAAGGGTGCTGAGTCTTTTGGAGTCATTTATTTGATTGTAGCACTTGAGCTCGAGAAGTTAGAGCCAAAGGTATTACAAGTGTAGGCTAATGCAGTGGAATGCTCTTCCTGTAAGGCATGGCATTACAGATTACCTGGCAGACTCCTTGATGACTACACCTGCAGGGTGCACCCAACCTCAGCTCCTGGTTAACAAGGCCAAGGAACTGGAGCTAGATTCACTCAGGATCAGCTGGGAGGCTGTAAACCCCATAGATGAAACCTTTACCGAGGTGGTTACACCCAGAGTGCAGGGTGTAGATAGGTGACTACCAGAAGTAAGGGGAATATGTTATCAGTTCAGGGTTGTCCTGTGGCCATTCCCCTCAGCAACAACTATACCCCTTTGGATACTGCTGGGGTGCAATGTGTTAACCCGTGAGAGGGGGTAATTTCAGAGGAGATGTGACGGACAAGCTTTTTTACACAAAAAGTGTGTGGGTATGCCTGGGGTGGTGGTGGAGGCAGAAACGTTATGGACTTGTAAGAGTCATTTAGATAGGCACATGAATGAGAAGAAATGGAAGGATATGGACACTGTGTGGGCAGAAAAGATTAGCTTAGTTAACCATTTGATTACTAATGTAATTGGTTCAGCACGAAATTGTGGGCTGAAGGTCCTGTTCCTGGGCTGTATTGTTCTACCTTTTATGATATCCCAACATATCAAAAAACAAGATTTCTCCACACTTCTAAATTCTCATAGTTTAAAATAGTAAACATTTAATTTTAAGTTAACTTGAATCATAAATCAAGCATTGCTGATCCCTGTGTGAAGTGGAACGAGTCAGAGTGTTGGGACAGGCAGGCCTTTTAAAGAACAATTCATCTCAGAAAGGAGTATTCAGTGTGCAGTGTGCTGGACATTCAGAGTTTCCATTACAACTACTACTTATTCTGGACCTGTTCCAGCTATTATTGGTGGGAATTAACATCACAGCCTTGGTATTTAAATCATGACGCATGAAAACTGACACAAAAGGTTAATTTATTTATGGTAGTTGCCTACTTCGCTGTAGCTTTCACACTGAATCCGCTCTCTGATACCCACCATACGTTGGCTAAAATAAGGTCCATATAAACATGAGCTTAGACATTGGGTTCTCCAGTACTACCATTTAATACACTGTTGATTCTATTTTAACTATGTCAGTTGCCAAGGAAAACTTGGGAATTAGCTGTCTCGGATCTGGAACTGTTGAGAGGCTTGGTGATCGGGAGCTGACATATAACAAATATGTTCTCATTGTGCTTGTGGGGCCTCTTTTAGTATAACTTATAAGGAACCTACCTGAGGGAATGATCCGGTGGAATAGTAAGCATGTAATGGTGATTCTCTCACCAGCCGATGATTAACTGTGTTTGCACAGTGACAGAGGTCAGCCAATCGTGGGCAGGCCAAGTCCCACCTTCTGTTACCATTGCACTGCTTACTTGTGATTGCAGTTTGAACCTGAGACACTCCCACTTTGAAATGACAACTTACATCGCATATTTACCCCCTGACACTTTGGGCACATTTCCGAAACTCGGCACTTCGACCCAGTGGCCAGAAACAAAATTTCCACTTATTTTTTAGATTGGTTTTCTGTTCTCTGTCTAATCAATGGCATGTCTGATTTATCAAATGACTATCAACACATTCACTGTACAAAACTAAGCCTCTTCACATCAATTCAGAACAGTGCCCCACTAATCTCCAATATCACCAGTTCCCCCACCCTACACTACCTCAGCCCGACCACCCCTTCTCAATGTCCTCTGATCTGACTAGTGTATTCCACTGAACAGAGAGAATGTTAATGCTTATTGAGTAACTTAGAGTTGAAAGTTTTAGTTTCGGTAGAAATAACTCCTCCACCCATTAACATGCTTTGCAAAATTGCTATTCCTGCACTATTGTTTAATCTTTTTTAAATGCTTTCTTAAAACTTCCTGCTTGCATCACACTGATTCAAATGTTAAAATTACATAAAAGGAAGATGTTGTTACTGTACATAAAATGATTTCTTTAAAAATTTCAATGAAGTTGTGATGTAATAGTTGAATAAGCAATAAGAAGCTTCCTTTGGATAGTAGAACAATATCTTATCCTTAATGAGACATACTTTAAACTTTGATCAACATGTTGGCATTTAGTTAATTTCTTAAGGATTAATTGGTCCACTGTTACTTCTCTTCAGATGTCAGAGTTATGCAGGGTACAAAAAATAAATAAAAGATCATATGAAAAATAAAAATCTGGATTCAAGATGTGGAAGAAAGATTCTTCTGATGCCTGAACTTAACAGTTCGAATTATTTCTTTATGGGTCAGACCCTCTGCAGGCAGTTTATAATCAGTGCTGTTTAGAAGAGTGAGAGGTGAATTTATTGAAAGACATAAAGTGGCTTGTCAGAGTAGATGCACACAGAATGTTAATTCTTAGAGGAAAATCTAGAGTGACAAATTTAGTTTCAGAATTATTCACATTTGGGAATGTGGATGTATTTATTTCAGAAGAGCTCGAGTCTTTGGTATTCTGCATCATTTTCCAGGCCGATGGGAAATTTAGACTATCAGGGATGCAAAGGTTATGGTGAACAGGTAGTAAAGTTTGATTTCAGTTCTGTATTAGATCAGATATGGTCCAATGAATAACGCGGTGGGCCTGAGGAGCTACCTCTTCACTAATTTCTTCAGTTCCAGCAGTAAAAAGTCAATCGAGGTATCTGCGAGCTTTGTATTTTTTGAAGCAGGGCTGATAAAGTGTTCAGGTAGTCAGAAGTAACAAGTCGAGACTGTTGTGATTAGAAAAACCTCTGTTTTCCTGTATCTATTCAGAAGACCAAATAGACAGGAAGACAGATAAAACTTGGAAACTCATCTTCAGTTTGTTGGTGTTACATGCATGATGAAGTAACTGTATTATAAATTCCAAAGATGACATCAGTAGAACTGAATTCCAAAGCAGACAGAATGCACTGTTGCTTTGTAACACTCACGTGTGACTGAAGATGAATTTCTGTGTTTGGAGAACCATCTAGGACTATGAAATACTGTACTTAGTCCAATTGATTTCAATTGGTTAGAGGGCTGGAAAAGAAATTTCCAGAAATCTTGTTTCTCCTGCTTTATTTTCGGTTTGTTTCCTTCTCTTGGGATACTGAACTCCTGCAGAGGGTAAGCATCTAACCATTACGAGTGTGGAGCAGGTTCAAATGACCACTGGTCTCTTCCTGAGTCTCATTTTTATGTGTCTGCATGAACTGTAGTTAAACCGTGCCTTGTGAGTGCAGCAGTGTGTAAGTCTGGTCCACCTTTCATTTGCTTTAGCCATTCCCCCCCATGGTAAACTCATCTTCTACTGAAGCACAACCTACTAGGCGTTTGTCTTTGAAGGTTCAATTTTTGGGAGGCTTGAGGAGCAAAAACACCGTGTGACGTCAGGGAGGACGAGCGCTTTGCATAACATGTTATATTCTGATGATGACAAATGCTTCCTGAGCATAACAACAAACGTGTTAAGGCCATTTAGGAGAATTGTGATTATGGTATTCTGGCTAGAGATAAGGGGAGAGTTAGGTGGTGTGATTAACAGGGCTCCTTCTGCTTCAACTGTACTTATAAGTAGCCAGAATAGTGTGATTTTATGCAACATTTATTAAAATAATTGCTTTTAATTCCCCGTTCCACTTCTTCCTACAGGTGGTTCTAGAATGAGATAATTTCGCCTTTTACAGAGAGCTGCTGTTGATATCCATGAATAGAAGACTTGACTTTAAGGGGGGAAAAAAATGAGTGTGTACAGGCCCCATACTGGACGTGTTCATGTAAAGGCTTAGACTGTGTCTAGGCAACCCTGCCCTAAATATCAGCATTTCTTTCTTACAATACATCAGATTAGTCATCTAAACTGTGCTTTTACCTCTCTGTAAAGCTCTGTAGGTTCAGAGCCTTCTCTTATCACCGGCAGACTAATGTTATTACCAGGCTTTCCATGTGGAAGATAAAACAAAATTAATACTTTTTCTCCCAAGGCTTGTCCTGTATTGCCTAGCAACAGACTGGAAAACTGGTTAGAATTCCGTTCTTGTTTGCAGCTTTTAGTTCTGCTCAGTAAATTACACTTAATGTTAGCTGCCTGTATTCTAGTCATTGAAATGCTTTACAAACAGCTCCCTGTGATGCCACTGCAGACTGTTGGGCCTTGGCAACAGCCAGAGAAACTGCTTCATAGACAAAGATTTCCATTGCAGACCGCATGATGTCTAGCCAAAAGAATTTCTATACAACAACATGCAAAAGAGAGGGAAGTGTTCCACGTTATTGTCTCCCACTGTGCCACCAATCAATTTTTACATTAAAAACACATCATATTATTGATGATAGACAGGACAAGGTCATGTGAGCTGCACACAGATGAGCTGGGTTGAATGGTATAGTGTTGTTTCATTCTTTGCCTCCTGCATGTAAATAAAAGAAGAGACTGCTATAGATCAGTTTAAACGTGAAGCTACATTCCAGCCAGCTAGTGAGTTGAAGGTAAACATTGAAGACAAACTTCAGTAGTCTCAACAAGCAATCGTTATACAATACTTTAGCTACAGGCACTTTGAATTTTATCATTACTAACACAAAATAGATTATGAGATTCTTCACCAGCTTCCAATAACTAAAGAAAATATATATTTTCTGCCTTTTGATTATAATCCAACTTAAACCTGTGTACCCAAAATTTAGTTTATATTTTGGGGTGTTCAATTTCACTCTTGGATCTATAAACTATCCAGTTGCTTATAAAGGAAAATCAATATTTCAGTTCAGTAACATTCAGAGCAAATACTTCTATTTGCTTCAATATTCCATTTTTGATTGCCAGTGTTCTCTGTAAGAATAAAACTAAAAGCCTTCTGCACACGCAGCTCATGTTAGCTTAACCTTGCTGACTATGTGTTGATATTTCCCCTCCTGGTGTTTGAAATTCCACTATTTAGTGTTTGCAGATCTCAAACCAGATGAGACGCATTATCTTAAAAGTTCCTACTGTGTCCATGAATAGCCCATTCAGTTCTATCTATTACACTGCTTATTTCATTGGTGCAAATTCATTTATTTAAAAACATATTTTCAACCTGCTAAAAAAAGACCACCAAGAGATAAAGTTGCACAAGAAAAATTATAAAGCAAGAGATAATTTTATCATTCATGTCTCTCCGTATAATTATTAACTCGAATGAAACAGGCGATCCTTTTTGTAAGAACACAATAAATAAAAGGAGCTGATGAACTAAAATAATAATGCTATTATATTTGTCGATGAAGCCTTTCCATTCCTCTGGTACCCATCAATCTTTGAAGGTCACAAGAGACCATGTGCTATGTTTAGTTCTCCAGTGTTACCCAGCTGCCAACCAGGCCACCGAATAGAGACAGGCAAAGAGGCTACCAAACGACATGGGATATACAATACTAGCCACCCACAGGAACAGCCCCACAGAGATCCTATTCTTCATCTCATAAGAGCTAAGAGCATTCAAGACCCAGCATAAGAAAGCGTGGTCCTGTTCTGCAAAGCACGTCCCAAACCACGCTGGCCGTTGGCTTACCTTTCACACTGCTCATGGAAAGCGAGCGATCTCTGTCCATCACACTGGCACCGGGTTTGCCGCTGTTGTCCTTCTGGCGGGCCACTGCCACCGCTATGCCCACGGGTGGATGCCTCACTTCCACCTCACCCTGTGCTCCGCTGCCCTCTCTCCCGAAGGACTTTGCACTCTCGGGCCTTTCTGGGTCTCTCTTGAGTTGTTTGTTCATCTGCTGAAGTGGCAGGTGCTGCACCTTGGAAACACTGTGCTGGCTGGAATCAGTCTTCATGTTTCCCAGCCCGCCAAATGGGCTCTTCTTGCCACTGCCAACGCGCCCCGCTGTCTCCTTAGCAAAGCTACCACTGTACTTTATTAAGCTTTGCATGGCTGACACCTCACTGGGGTTTCCCACAACAGCCGATCTTTGAAGGCTGGCTGGGTCCAGGAAAGCCTTTTTTTGTTCCTCCTCAGCTCTGCTCACGTGGTTATGCTGGGCTGCTAAGGCCGCCATTTGAGTGGTAGCATAAGTCGCCATTTCAAAGGGCTTCCACTTTGGCTCTGGAGTGCCAGAACGCTTCAGCTGGGCTTGCTCCAAATGCAGCCTTGCAACATCTACCCCATTATAAACTTTACAAGAGTCTTTCAAGACAGACCTTTGGAATCTATCTCTCTCTTGGGTTCTGTGATCGACTTCAAAACCTGATCTCACCAAGTCTTTTGATGCGGCATTGCTCGTGTGCAAGTCTCTGCTCTCCAAAGGACTAAGGCCTGGCTTGTTCAAAAACAGTTCTGAAGCTATGGACCTCTTTATTGCTAAAGAGTTGGACCTAATGACAGATCCTTCCTCCCTCGTGTTTTCTACCCTTTTGATATCTGCATGCACAGGCAAGTCCTGTGCCAGCATTAACCGGGAAGATTCCACCAGCGTCCTTTCTGAAGAGGCTTGCAAAGAGCTTGCTCTGTCCCCAGAAGTTCTGTTGATATCTTTCTCTTTATTTTTGTCACTTTTATTGTCTCTGGCCTGAGAGGCTATCTGAATGGGCCCATTTCTGTCCTCATAAAACCCAACTGAAGGCACAAAGGTAGGTGCAATCACTTTATGTTCCTTTCCTGGCTCCCTGGCAGAGGGGTATATCGTGTAGATACTGGAATGAACAGGAAGAGGGGGGAATGTGCTGGAAGGTGGCATCCGGGCTGTTTGAGAAGAATGGGGTGACGGACAGCCACATGAGACATGCAAAGTGCCAACTGAAGTCACAACTGAGTCACACTTCCGACTCTTTTCCGTGTGAGTCTGCAGCACAGGCCTCATGTTCTCATCGTGTTTCATAGAGTCTTTGGAGCATCTGTCCTGTTCAGTGCCCACAAGCCTTAATGAAGAACTGGAATCATTATTACAATTACTGAGAGATAAGGCCTGTAGGGGGTTTTTAGACTTTGGTTCTCCATTGCGGTTGGGAGACTGATTGCTAAGAACTGTGGAGAGATGGTCACCAATCTTGATAGGTTTATCAAGAAGGTGTATCCTCCTATCGTTTTCAGTCCGAACATCTTGTGTGAGGTCCACCACACTCCTGGGCCTTGATTCTTCCCTGGGCTTGTCCTTCTCTTTTTTGGCCACATTTACATTTACCTCAGTTCTGTAGATTTTCTCTTTAGAATCTTTCCCAAGATACCTTTCAGACTCCTTTGCATTCTTGTGAGGGTGGCATATTTCCTTCTCTCGTAGGATAGAACCTGGTGTGTGACTGGAGGAGGTCCTTGGGATGGTAGTTTGAGGGTTTGTAGTGCCATGGAGGGATGACTGTCCAGCATGGCTATGAAAATAGTATCCATCTGGAACAAAAGAGAAATAAATACACTAGGATTAATCCAACAGACATGGCAACAGTTCCGCTGCTACATGTGTGATCAAACTAAGGATGGTGGAATTCCTCGACAGATTGGAGCACACCTGTCGAAAGAGGACTGGAGTCCTTCAGGCCAATTCTGATTGTCAGGTAGAGATACAGCCAGAAACAGGCCCTTCCAACCCAATGAGCCTGCACCACCCAATTACACCCGTGTGATCAATTAATCTAACCCGTACATCTTTAGAATGTGGGAGGAAACCAGAGCACCTGGAGAAAATCCACATGGTCACAGGGAGAACGTACAAATTCCTAAGACGGTAGCGAAAATTGAACCCAGGTTGCTATTGCTGTAACTAACCACTACTCGACATTAATGAACTGAGGTGATCTGAAGCATAACTCAGATTCCCTCTCCTGACACTGAAGAAATTACTAGGATTGTTTTGATAATGGTCACAAGAAAAGACTGAAGAATCAGGGTGCATCTCCTTACAACAACGAAGTTGACTAAGTATGTTTAGCGGATGCGACGTGTTTAGGCTCACAAGTTGGCAAGTTTAGTTAGGGTAAAACAAGGAAAGTTGCCATTGATAGATTCAATAAACAGGGGCAGAAATGACACATTTTGTGAAAAGTATGGGGCTGTTTGGAAAACTGCTTAATGCAGAAAGAATGAATGATCCGGAACTCACAGCCTGTATGGATCAATCAAGCATTTTAAGATGGAGTTGAACAGGTGTTTGAGGGGAATTAATTTAGAGAGTTAGTGAAGTGAAAGAGGAAATTGCAGTGATTGAGTTGCTCTACCATCAGAGGCACAGACTTGATGGGCGAGTGGACTTTCCTTCTATGATTCTACAGAGCATCTTTCACAGTGGTGATAACATCCACAGGTGTTTCACTAAACTAATGATCAAATGAGAATGATGAGAGTCAGCAGCGTCCACAGAGGAAGCTGTCTCGTTGATTAAGAACCTCAAGGTTAGTCAACTTATTGATTTTCTCCGATCTCTGCAAAACCAGTCTGGCCCTATGAGACTGGGATTCCCTTCCACCCTGTTCCAACTTAGAACTCTTATTAGACAAACTAATTCATCTTGGAGCCTGATGATTACCTCCAGGGTGCTTGTTTTCCAATGTGATCACCCTTGGCTGAATGTTAGTGAGCTTCAGCCCAAAAATTATGTGCAGTAAAAACTGTTAAGAACGTACACAACTCTGCAGTTTATTATCTATATTATTGTTAAACAAAAGGGTTCAATTTTAAAGATGAATTGATTTCATGTAAGTGCAAAGCAGATTAAGGATTTGCTTAAAAATGATTTGAAATCATCAAGAATCAGACTGCCACACCTAAAGACAACATTTGAAAACGGTGGTCATTTGGCATCAATGCTGATTACATTAATTGTGAGGAATGGTATTCATGTTGAGCTGGGCCATTCAGTAGATTGATGCACTCCTCCTCAGTAAAAAAAAATCGGCCCAGTTATCATTGCATGGCATTGATTAATGTGTGTGGGTAAAGTTCACAGCCCAGATAATCCTATTCTCCTTGCTGAAATACGGGAGGCAGATACAAACTCCAATCATTAAAACCAGCTCCCGAGTTTGAATCTAATGTAACACAGATAACTGGATTTCCATTTCCCCCTTGTCAGATTTACCAGGAAGGCTCACACTTAGTACATGCTTGTACCCTGGGATAGTGTGTAACAAATAATGAATCAAGGATAACGCCTGTCTTTAAGCTGCCTGACCAACACTAAGTCATTGATGGATGCGGTGTATTTGCTTTCATACCAGCAGTTAGGCTTCCAATAAATCTCTTGCCAAATTGGGATTCTTCAGAAGGAGAGGTACGGTCAGTTCTGGGAAAAATGATACTTGATGGAAATGCACAGACCCACTGTGTGAATTCCCAATCACACTTCATTACATTTATCTAAGCATGGACTGTAGGACTTGGTAGGAATTGTGCTTGTTTGTTGGGACTAATATCGATCATAAATCTCTTGAATTTAATAGTCGGACATTTTGCAGCCAATCTATATAGGTTCTAGGTCCATTTGGGATTGGGGGGAGGGGGGCTTTGTTTAGGCATTTTGGTAGATACCTGTGGTGCGTTGCTGGAAACTGTAAATTTAAGGGCATGTTTCAACAATTATTCATCAATTACACTGTCAGGATTCTTCAAACGCCAACAAAATTTTTTTTTAAATTTGAAAAGTGTGGGTTCTTTTTGGAAAATCGAAGAAAGGGGAAATGTTCCCATAATCCAGTGTCATCTGCTGAATGACCAGGCCCCATCCTATCCCAACAAAAGGAACTGGACAACTGCTTCTAGCACAGGATTAATTTAAAATTCAGGTCACTTTGCTTCTCAGCTGTTTGGTCTGTAGCAGGCAACCAAAGCTTGCCGGTCTAGTTTGGTTGGAGTCTAAGGTCCAAGTTTAGTCAGGCCTCAAGGCTTGCCTGTTCCAATACATACATTGTTTGATGATCGCAGTTCATGGCTACAAAAAAACTGTGCAATTCCCTAATTTGTAATGCTCACATTCTAATGATGCAAAACTGCCATTTAGATTCAATTATCGGCTGCTTCAACATGTCTGGTGTATAAGTGACATAGTTTTCAGCCTGTCACTTAAGGAGACCTACACAACCTGTTCTAATTCAAAATGAAAATAGAAAGTGCTGGAAATCTACATGTCTATGAGAAAGGTAAATTAATCTACAGAAGTGCCAGCCGAAATGTTAACCGATCTTTCTCCTGTTGACAAACAAGCTTTGTCTTCAGCATGTTTCTCACCTTCTGCAGAGAAAAACTCATGAAGTGCATTTTCATTCAGTAAAGTAGGAGAGAATAGTGAGTGTCAACTAATTTCAGTGGCATTAGCTACAACATCTTGTTTTTGAAGAGGAAAAAAATATGAAAGAGAACTTTTTAAGGCAAGCATATTACTACAAGGTAGCATCATCCAAGAGATATTAGTTTCGTTCATTGGATCATGTTTTACAAAGTCAAGGTTATGAAATACTCTGAAGCAGGATATCGTAACAGATCTTGGCATGTGCTCCCCATGAGAAACAAAATGACTTTATTCTCAGCAGAATGAAATAGTAAGGTGCCATTGCTACCCATGGAGGGAGATCACAACTGGCCCATGTTAAACAGATTTCATCATAAAAGCATTCCATTTTTTTTTTCAAAATAACAAACAGTACAAGTAAAAGTTGTGCCTAGTTTGATTAGCTTTAAAATTGTCCTGAAACAATTTATCAAATTAGAAGCTTCAAAATCTGTCACTAATAAAACCACTTTCCAATACGCTTAATGGCGAGATAACTCTGATCATAGGATCAGCTTCCAAGATATTGATGCCCTGCTAAATTTCATTGTGATTTCTATTCCCCAAAGTCATTCAGTAGGATCCCATGACATTTACATTGCAATCCCTATTAATTGACCCTTACCAATTACATTACCAATCACCTCAACGGACTGGAGCAACAATGTCCCAAGTGATCCACTTAATTATTTTTCATACAGACCCAATGTGACCCTGTGTGTTCCTCAATTCAATTCAAAACCAGTTATATATTAAAATCCTTTGCAAATGAATTAAATTAGCTCAGTGTTAAAAGAATAACTATATGGGGTGCATTGTTCTTTCATATACCTACGGATCCTTGCCAGGCATTATCTTTATCTATATGTAAAACTTGCTTAAAACTTTTATCCAAGTATATATAGTGAAATGATCTGCTTCCATCAACAGACTGTACTCCATTATATGAAACATTTCAAACTTAGACCATTTTCTCTATCCAATCAAAACAGAATAAGAACTATTTATTACTGCCTTATGTTAATATTTCTTCACTTTGCTCTATGAACCAAGACTTCGTAGACACAATGTCAGTTCCATTACGTCAAATTTGTAAAATCACAATCATTGTGTTGGGCTTATGAGCTAAGAATGGAAGAAGCTATTTCTCAAAGCAGAATCAGAATAAGAATCAGGTTTAGTATCACTGACATGTTATGAAATTTGTTGCTTTGCAGCTGTAGCACAGTGCAAGGCATGCAAATTGCTGTAAGTTGTAAAAAATAAATAAATAATGTAAATATAGAGTAACGAGGGTGTTCATGGGTTGATGGACCATTCAGAAATCTGATGGCAGGAGGGGTGGAAAATGTTTCTAACACATTATGGGTCTTCAGGCTTCTACACCTCCTTCCTGACGGTAGTAATGAAAAGAGAAAATGTTCCAGATGGTGGGGGCTGCTGGCGACAAAAACATGTAATCGTTGCAAATACTAACCTCTGACATTATGTTAGAAGCTTTGGTCCATTATTCCCTTTCAGAACAATACCTAAATTGTATACTGTCTGATCAAAGTACCAGTGAATTACCCCCCAGTATTATACAGCTTGAGGTACAAAAAAGACAAACATTAAAATGAGGATCTATCAGAAGATAGTTGGCACTGACCTTTCTGAGTGTCAAACAGGCTGTGTTGGCTGAGTTGGGCTAGAATGGGGCTGCCAGTGCTTGGGTGCTCGAGGTGACTGATGGGAATATAAGGAGGGTAAAGGCCAGTTGGCAAGTGTGAATAACCTGTGAAAATAAAGAATACAATATTACTACAGTATTACAGTAATACAATATTACTACAGTATTAAATAGTATGTACCATTCAAATTTAACATTAATACATTTCAGTTTCACGTTACGCAGGAAAGAGAATTTATTTTAAAGAACAAGGCTGGATTAAGTTCTTTTGCTTTATTAGAAAAGGAAAAAAATTGTGTTTTGCTGTGCCTTTCACAGCTTCAGAACATTTAAACTGTTTAACACCCAGTGGAATACTTCTGAAATGCAGTTCCTGATGCAATGTAGAAAATACACCAGGCAACTTACAAATAACTTCCATGAACAGCAACGTGAAAATCACAAGAGAAACTTTTAATAAATTTGTGCTGAGGGACAAACTTTAACCAGGGTATTGGTGCTCGGGTGAGAGAGGGTGGTGGATCGAATAGTGGTAGTAATTGATCCTCTGTTGTCTGTGCTAAAAGAATGGTGTTGAATTATGCCATTGAAATTTGGTTCTATTCCAGCCAGTTATGTTTCACTAAATATTTACTGCATGCAACAGAACTAAGTTCTACAGCGAATCCCCAATATTCACCTGAGGAAGATGGGCCGTGGATTTAACGAATGCTCCAAATGGCAGCACTTGCAACAATGCAGCAACTCCTAAGACTGCACAGGAGTGTCAGCCTGGATTTTATACTCAAGTTTCAGAAGTGTAATTTCAGAGATTTACAAGCTGCATTTAAGCACTCATAGCTGAACTCGCAACAAAACCAAAGCTTCAGCTAAAAATGGCAGATATTAAACACTAGATGCAGTCAAAAAGATACAAGTTTGCCGGGTCAGTTCTTAAAACAGGGAAATGGAAACCAACTCCCGCAAGGTAAAGTTAGCAATTGCAAATGCAAAATCTAGTTAGCTTTCTGACAAAAAGCATTTCCCTCATGCTTGACTTCTTCAGTTTCTTCAACAATCTGTAAAAATTTGTCTTGTAAAGGCTAAACTGATATACGGAGATATTTTTGGCAGGGGGGTGGTGGATGTGGGTTAGTAAGGAAGAAGGTAGGTGTATCCACAAAGCAGGCAATTCACAAACTGTATTTCTGTGATTTCTCCCCGTGCACATGGCAATCTCGTTAACACGAAGCTTTTCAGTAATTAGGCACTTCGTCAAACCTGCCAACAGAGTGATATCTGCAGTGGAGCCAAGATAATGGAAGCAGGAGTGCATAAAGGCCACAAGTTCAAAGGTTAGGTCCCAAGGCTTAAATATGTATTTAGTAAGAGTCACAGCAAATGTTTAGCATCAGCCATTTCGAAGCCACACACAAGACTCAGCGGAGACTTCCTTTGATGTCAATGGTATTACTTGCAGGGGTTTACAAGATCATCTTAGCAATTCATTGAGGTGTATCTTATACAAGAATTAGAGAGAGATTTTTTAATATTCATTTATTAAGATCTATTAAAACACCTGGATTATCAACCATTCCCTCATTCCCTAAAGATCTAAGGGTGGTAAGCTATCTCCTTGAGCCACTGCAGACCTTCTAGTCATGGTTTTGTCACAGTGCTGTTCGACTGAACAATGAAGGCAATATATTTCTGAATTGGAGTTACTGAGTGATTGGAATGAAATGTCGGTGTGGTGGTGCTCTAGCATGCCTTCTGCCCCTGTCCTACTTGGGTATGGGAAATGCTGTCAGAACAGCCTGTCTGAGAAAGAGTAGTCAGCCATCTTCATTAGTTCTTCAAAGATAAATTCAGTGATAGGCTCACGTCCACCAGCAAATCCTGCCATGCTCATCAACATCTCCACACAATAAAAAGCCACAGAGTTCTGCTCCACATTATCAGTTCCTGACTCATTTGGTCTATACAATCTCCCCAGTTCTTGGTGATGGCGTCACTCCTCCGCCAAATTCCTAGCACCTTCAGATACTTATGCCTGATTGTGAAGGGAACAAAGGGTCATTCAGGCCTCTTGCCAAAGCACATGGCCTTGCCTTTGTTACAACTGACTCTGGGCCCTGACTGCTTTATCAATCAGTGAGCGAACACTGCTTATCCAAACCAGACTTGCTCAGGAACCTCTTGGGGCCCTGGGGGGGGGGGGGTTCTTGTTCTGAAAATCAGACTTCAAAGTTCAAAGAAAATTTATTGTCAAAATACATATGTGCCACCATATACAACCCTGAGATTCATTTTCTTGTGGCAATCACAACACATGCAAGAAAGACAATAGAGTCAAAGAAAGATGGCACCCAACAGGACGGCCAACAATGAATATGTAAAAAACCTGCACAATTACAAGAAGGAAAAGAAAAAAAGAAATGATAATAATCAATGAATAAGCAATAATTATTGAGAAAATGAGATGAAGAATCCCTGAAAGTAAGTCTACAGGTTATGGGAACAGTTCAGTGATGGGACGTGGAGTTGAGTGAAGTTATCCCCTCTGGCTCCTGATGTACAGAGTCCTCAACACTGAATGTTAATTACAAAGGTATCAAATCTTTGGCAAGACTGCAGAAATGTACTTGAATATTTCAAGGAACGATGGAACAAATTAAATTGGTATAAATCTTCTTGGAATGCAGAGGACTATAGGTAAATTTAAATGGGGTATCCAAATGTATGAACTGAAGGGTTTGGTTGGATGAAGCCACATTTGCAGGTAAGACAGCCATAGATGAAAGGGATTAGCAACAAAAATCACACAGAAGATGAGAAATTCTTTCACAGAATTAATTACTATGACCTGGAATATGCTGCAGAAGAGAGTGGAAGCAGATTTAAAAGGAAATTATAGGAAGTTTAAAAATGGCCTAACCATAGGTGAAAAGTATGAGTATGAAAAGAAAAACAAAACAGCTCTTTCAAGGAAACTGCAATATGATTCCATCAGCTTTTTTTGAGCAAGTTTATCAGATATTTGTTTCAAAAACTGGCACACTGTACCCTGTGCGTTGAACATCTTGGCAGATAATGAATAGCATAAATGAGGTACAGTACCTTATCCAAAACTAAGTTAATAATTAATCTACGGACAAAAAGCAGAGGGGAAGGTGATATTCACCTGGGGATAATGGCTGACAGAGGATCAGAATCAGGTTTGATATCACCGGCATATGTCGTGAAATTTTTTAACTTTATGTTAATAGTACAATGAAGTACTTGAGCATCTTTCTTAAATTCTTCATTATCTAAACTGGAGCATAAACTAAGATCCTATTAGGACCCCAGAGTTTTCCAGAACAAAAGTCAAAAATCTGCAAATATACTGGAAATCAGGAAGGTTATTCAACCTTCCACAAACGCACCCTGGCCTGTTAAGTTTTTACCAGCACTTGCTGTTTTTATTTTATGTGAAATTACTTAGGGGTTTTATCTTACTTGCTTCAAGATTGAGCCTTTTTTTAATGAAAGCAGAGTGTTTAAAGCTATCAGCCTCTCTGCTAAGTCTGCATTCTTTCTCCGGGCCCCATAGGCACATCCCTCTTTACATCAGGGCTAGAAGATACACCTGCTCGGAGAACCAGAGCAGCTTTAGTATATACATCTGGTGATCAGATTAATACTTTTAAAAATAGCTTTTATACATTTATTTATAAAGAACATTAGGTTTACAAGTTAGCTTGTGCATCTTTTTAAAAGAGATTAGAAGGCAGTCAGCAGTCACATAAAGGTTCCCAAAAAGGAAGACTCGTTTCTCTGAGAATATTAGCAAAGACTCCAAGTGCAGGTAATAAATCTTAGTGTGTCAGATGTTTCAGATCATGCGATAAAATGACGCATGAATCAGCAGCTCAGGGAGACAAGCTGAGGTTTAGGGTTTCAGGAATCATTTTAAATCTTCACTGATTAAATACCAATTTAGGGAGATTTGATCATCTGAGGGAGTGCTTTGCAAATACACACTATTTTCTTGTGCTAACATATCAGGTGAGGCTCAAGCAACACATCAGATTTTCTCAATGTTTTTCCAGTTGGTGGGGGGGGGAGGGGGGCGTCAACTGCGAATAGAGCACAAAATTAACCATTCAGCCTGTTGTGCCTGTTTAAGCTCTTTGAAAGAGCATTCAGATTTCCAATTTCACTGCTCTTTTGCCAGAAACCATTTCCTTTTCAACACAATCACAGCCAGGTGGCATAACTCAGGTGAACAACGTGATGCATCAAAGCAGAAAATGGGTCCTTTGTATGTGTGTAATTCTCCTCTGAAAGTTGCCGAGTAACCTTACGATAATTCTTCAGGCAATGTATTCTAGATTATGACTACTTGTCACAGAAGGAAAGCATATTATTTCACCTGCATTTAAAGTTGGCCATTCCCATCAATGGAAAGAGGGGAAGTCAATTGGAACTTGTTACTCTTCCACACACTAACTGAGTATGGTGGGAATTCAGGTTTCTGATCTGAGCAGATCAATCCCATTGCTTGGTTTCCCCATGAATGGATGAAAGCCTTTATCCATTCATTCATCATTGTTTGGACAAAATCATCAAACTTCTTAAATATTGTGGCAAAAGAGGTCTATTTGGGTCCAAAGCTACATCCTAACCCAAATTTAACTATGACCAGTCTTGCTCCGAATACTTGCATATGCAACCCAACCATCACTCTAACTATGTCAATTTCAAGCATACCATTGTTTTGCTTGAGGATGAAATCCAAACCTTATCAAGTATAGAAGAGATATGATAATCATCTAGCACTGGATATAATAATGATCCAAGCCAACATACAACGGCTTAACTTGACCTGACCTGCCAGCAGCCTAGGACACCTGGCCACACTCAACATTGAAGAATGTTCACTAGATCAAAAGGAGCCTCAGCATTGTCCTTTGAAGGGAGGTGAAGCAAGGACAGCAATGTCCATGTCTCAGAAATGAATTTTAAAAATATCTCTGCTGCTGCACCACCTCCAGTCTAGTTTGAAAAACACCGCTTTAATTCTGTTGCCTGACCTCTGCACCTGAGAAAGACTGCAAAGAGGCCAGGTGAATATATAGAATATATCATGAGATCATAGATGGGGAACATGGGAGCCTGCAGAGTGGAAACTATGAAATACACCCACTGATTCCGCTCAAACTACTCGATTTTCTGAAAATCACAATGATAAATTCTGATAAAATAAGCAACCTTTTCCTATTATTTCCTCCTACAACAAACAGTTTGTTATTTATAAAAATGATCTGATGATCAGCTGACTAACTAGATCATGGGCTGTTTTCAACTTTGCACAATTATACATGCCAGTAACCAAGAAAGTGTAATTCGCTGAAAGCCACCGGACATTCAGGGACATTTTTAATCCAATTTATTTAGAGGAATATTGTCGAAATGCACTTAGTGCCCATTATTGACACTGAATGGAAGTTCGCTTTTACAAGGGGTATAGGTGCATTTTATTTCTGGTTTTGTTCAGTTGTTTGTGCCGGCCACAGGCTGTGGTGCTTGCCTTACCCATCTCAGCTTCTGTCTGCTGGCCTGCTCTTCAACCATTAATGCTATACATACTACATGTCACTAACAAGCCTTCCTGGGTAAATGGATGAATAACAATTAGAAGCAGGGCGATTTCCTGCTCCACTGCCAATAGGTATTGAAATGTCATATCCCCAAAGAGAAGTGGGTAACTTGATGTGACTTGACTGACTCCACCCCACCCCACCTTGCAAGCAACTCAGTTAGTTGTCCACATTCTTTTTGTCCACGCAGGCAAGAAAATAAAAATAAACAATAATATTTTGTCCTGATGAAGGGTCTCGGCCAGAAACGTCAACTGTTTACACTTTTCTGCAGCCTGGCCTGCTGAATTCCTCCAGCATTTTGTGTGTGTTGCAATGATATTCGCATTAAGGGCACTACTATCCGAAATATTACAATGGTGTTTGTTAAAACTTCAGCCAAGTAAATCACCAGGGACTCCAAATGAATGAAAGCATTTATTAGCAGTAGGAAACATCTGAATCTTCTTTAAAAAGGCTGGTTGTGTGTTCTCATATTTTTTTGATCATGAACAGGTGCTTTCATTTCATTTAGACCCTGGATCATGAAGGCCATTATGTACAATGGAAGCTCAATCCCTTTGTCTGAGGTGGTCGAGAAAGGGGCAAAAGCAATGAACAAAACACCCTGCAGCTGGCATGGGTAAAATAAAAAAGGCCACAGGGTCTAACTTTTAAATATAAATATAAATTCCACTCAGCTAAGGTCTTTCCTCTGTTTATCTGTTTTGTCAAGCTGAAGAACATAATCATTTTTAATCCCAAGGGGGCAAATTTAAAACTCAGGATCACAGCGCAATTTCCTACTTCCCTGTGTTTACTTCAGCGCAGAGGATATTTATGTCAACTCCTCTGTGCAGCGTACCATCCATGAACCAGCCCCATCCACAGCCCAGGTAAGATCAGCATTTCAATTTAAACTTGAAGACGGCAAATAAAACTCAGGAGGCTCAAGGAGAAGAGGCGATGCCTCCTTGGTCTCAGTTCGGAACTGTATGACACACCTTCTATACCAATTACACACCGCCTGCTCTCTTTAGCCCTGTCATCACTCTTCACAGTCGATCTGTGTGTCAGGGAGGTGGGGTAGGAGGGGATGAGGGTGAGGGTGGGGGTGGGGAGAAGGTAAGAAGATAAACTGCTGGAGTCAAAATGTAAATGTCAACGTACTCTCTGTTGTTTCTGTTACTGAAGGAGGCAGAAAAGCATTTTAGTTGTCCACGCTTCAAGTCCATTACTTAGTTCCAGACAATCATAAAGTTGTGTATTGTGGTTGGGGAAGCCTGGTGCCATTTTATAGGTTCAAATTAGTCCTGCCTGGAGTGCCACAATCTCACAAGAGGCTGATTATTCAAAGTGAATTCTGATTCCAGAGGCACTTGTTTTACTTTCTGCCATACTCCACTAATTAAAAGCACAAGTTTCAAAAAAAGCCACAACGCTGAATATACACCTCAGCTGCTTGCCAGGTTCAAGACTACGGTTCTGATGACATTAGCTTAAAGAGTAACATTGGAAAGAGCAAAGTAGATCATTGCCAACAATTAGCATTCTAATACAGCTGACAATCAGTAAACATTAAAAATTTCTCAACTATTCCTCAAATAAAGCATTGCAGAGGGCACATTTAATTTTCAATGCTCTCATTACATTTCAGACAAATTCTTTGGTACATTTCCCACAGGTTGAGTGGTCTATAAAATTCATGGCTATGTTTAAGAAATAAATTTAAAGAAGCAGATAGAACAGCAATAAGGAAGTTCTAGTGGGGCAGTTCAGAACATAAAGGGTATAAAACAAGATATTGATTTCTCCTTCTGGTTTAAAAAATCCCTTTCTCCTTCTGATATAAAAAATTCCCTCCCCCCCCCCCCCTTCTCTGTTCCCTACTCTGGCCTCTTACCTCTTCCCACTTGCCTAGCACCTCCCCGGATCCCCTCCCACTTCCCTTTCTCCCATATTCCACTCTCCTCTCCTTTCAGATTTCTCCTCCAGCCCTTTATCTTTCCAACCCACCTGGCTTCATCTATCACCTTCTAGCTATCCTCATTCCCCTCCCTGACCTTTTTATTCTGGCAGCTTCCCTGTCCCTTTAGGAAGGGCCTTGTAACGAAACATTGCCTGTTGATTTGTTGCCATAAACCTGTTGAGTTCCTCCAGCACTTTTGTGTGTGTGTTGCTTCATCTGCAGATTTCCTCGTGTTTATAAAACAATGTGTTTGAGATTTAATGGCAATAAGCACGTCATCATACAAATTCAAGTGTCATGTCAGGGATTTCTCCAGATCAGTACTAAAACCTCCAGTAATTTAGGAAAATTACCATTCATTTGGGAGTGAACTCCAAGTCACTTCAGAGAGAATATCCCTTCCCACACTCTCACCAAGCCACACCCTAAGAAGATATGTGGCCTGCAAGGCATCAGGAAAGCTAAAGTTCCCAGGCATGCACAAGAGAATCAGAAACATGGAGTTCTCTCCTTAAACACTAATGGGGCTGCAAGAGGTAAACCTGCAGATGCTAAAATCTTAAATAGAACCAGCAAATGCAGGTCCGGCATCTGTAGAAAGGGAACCATAATTAACATTTCAAGCCAATGACCCTTCACCAGAATGAGAAAAATGTATAAATCAAAGTTAAAAATCAAATCAAAGATTTTTGATTTGAATTGCAGAGAAAGAGTGAGGTTGTAGAGAACAAAGGGAATAGTAAGACTTGAAGAGGCGGCTGATCGGGCAAAATTGCAGTCAACAGAATGAGTTGCAATGTAAGGAAATGGTGGATGAACTGAATAAATATTTTGCATCAGTCTTCACTGTGGAAGATGGTGGAAGTTCCAGGTGTCGGGTCATGAAGTGTATGAAGTTACCATTACGAGGGAGAAGGTTCTTGGGAAACTGAAAGGTCTAAAGGTAAATAAGTCACCTGGACAAGATGGTATAACCCCAGGGTTCTGGATGAGGAGGCTGAAGAGATTGTGGAGGCATTAGTAATGATCTTTCAAGAATCAATAGATTCTGCAATGGTTCCAGAAGACTGAAAAATTGCAAATGTCATTCCACTCTTCAAGAAGGAGAGAGGCAGAAGAAAGGAAGTTATAGGGCAGTTAGTCTGACCTCAGAGATGTTGGGAGGTTGGGAAGATATTGGGAATCTATTGTTAAGGATGTGGTTTTGGTGTATTTGGAGGCACATGATAGAATAGGGCATAGTCAGCATGATTTCCTCAAGGGAAAACCTTGCCTGACAAATCTGTTGGAATTCCTTGAAGAAATAACAAGCCTGATAGACAAAGGAGAATCAGTTGAACTTGGATTTTCAGTAGGCCTCTATCGAGGTGTCACACATGAGGCTGGTTAACGAGTTACAAGCCCATGGTATTACAGGAAAGTTTCCACCATGGATAAAGCAGGGGCTGAGTGGCAGGTGGCAAAGAGTGGGAATAAAGGAAGCCTCTTCTGGTTGGTAGCCGATGACTAATGGTGTTCCAAGGGGCTCTGTGTTGGGATCGATTACTCTTACATTATATGTCAATGACTTGAATGATGGAAATGATGGCTTTGTTGCAAAGTATACAGACAGTATGAAAATAGGTGGAGGAGTAGGTAGTTTTGAGGAAGTAGAGAGGCTATATAAGGACTTAGACAGATTAGGAGAATGGGCAAAGAAGTGGCAGAGGGAATACAGTGTCAGGAACTGTATGGTCATGCACTTAGGTAGAAAAAATGGAAGGGTTGACTGTTTTTAAATTGAATAGAAAATAAAAAAAATCTGAGGTGGAAAGGGATTTGAGGGTCCTTGTGCACGATTCCCTTAAGGTTAGTTTGTAGGTTGAGACTGTGGTGAGCAAGGCAAATTGATGTTAGCATTCATTTCAAGAGGACTAGAATATAAAAGCAAGGAAGTAATGTTGAGACTTTATAAAGCACTGGTGAGTCATTACTTGGGGAATTGTGAGCAGTTTTGGGCGCCTTATCTTAGAAAGTATGTGCTGAAACCGGAAGGGATTCAAAGGAGGCTCACATAAATTATTCCAGGATTAAGAATTGAAACCTATCGAATTGTGAAAGGCCTTGATAGAGTGGACTAAGAAAGAATGTTTTAATATGTTGGGAGTATCTAAGATCAGAGGACACAACCTCAAAATAGAGGGGTGTCCTTTTAGAATGTAGATAAGGAGGAATTTCTTTAGCTGGAGAGTGGTGATTCTGTGGAATTTTTTTGCCACCAGCAGCTGTGGAGGCCAAATCTTTATGTATATTTAAGACAGAGGTTGACAGATTTGCGGTTGATCAGGACACGAAGGGATATGGGGGTGGGGGGACACAAGATTGAGTCTGAAAGGGAAAATGGATCAGCTATGATAAAATGGCAGAGCAGACTCAATGGACAACTGGCCCAATTCTGCTCTCATATCTAATCTGTAACAGGTGCTAGTAGTTAGAGGATAAGGGATGTTGAGGAATCAGAGAAATCTGAGGCCTGAATCCAGAAGTGATTAGGAAAAGTTTTTAGTGAATATTGGGAGTGTGGTCTGGTGTGGAAGTGGTGAGGAATGAGCATATGGGGGGTGGGGGGGTGACCTGGAAGATAGAAGCTAACTGTGTTACTTAATTTATCACTCATAAAACCAACTTGTTATGGGAGTGGCGGGATACTGGATGTGGAAATCACATCAGACATGAAAGCATGATTCAAGCCAGGGAGTGCCTGACCCTGAAATATTTGTTGCAGGACTTCACTACAAGCAAAGTACAATTTCAATCATACAGCACTGAAGTAAACAGCGTGACCAAATGTCCACGCTTGCCTAAATTCTGTTGTGGAAATTATATATTAGATGATCTGGATGAGACTTATTGAAAATGCAGATAATAAAGGCAACCTATAGAGTTGAGGCACGTGTGCTGAAGGGCAGAGTTGCTCAAGTGATAGATTTAGGTTTCTTTGTGACGGATTTAGGTTGGAATGGAATGGTAACAAGCATGCAGGCAACGTTTTGCTCTGGCACCCAACTGGATGAAATATCAGCTCATTCAGATTGGCGGATAAATTAATAATATGGAAATTGGCAGTATAATTTAGATGAGTAACAGTAAACTGTTGGAGGACCTCAAAAGGTCAAACAGTATCTGTCGAGGCAAAGGTATGGTCAATGTCAATCCTGATGAAGGGTCTCGGCCCAAAACGTCAGCTGTGCTTCTTCCTATACAATCTGCCTGGCTTGCTGCGTTCCACCAGCATTTTGTGTGTATTGGTCAATGTTTTGGGTTGGGACTCTGAATCAGGATCCTATAGAAGTTTTGTCCAGTCAGGATTTGAGGTCTCAACTCAAAACATCGACAATGCTTTTGCCCCCACAGATGTTGCCTGATCTTGCAAGTTCTTCTAATAGTTTACTTTGTTCCAGATTCTAGCATCTGCAGTCTCTTGCATCTCCATGCCTTGGATGAGGGGCATATCGGTGAAGAAAAGGAGGGGAACAAAGAGCGTATCTTTTGGCAATCCAAAGAGAATAAATAGGGGCTAGTAGGTGCGCTGACAGAAATGGATATGATCTTGATAGATCAGGATGGAATAATTGGCAACAAGGGGAAACTAGAGAGACTTTTGAGGTTAGTGAAATGATGTAAAGAGTTCAAGATAGTTGAGAGGGAAAGCATATATAAATTTCCTGATTACCACCTCTCCTAGAAAGGGCGATGATAAATGAAGAGTGAGGTAGAATTGTTTAACCGCATAACTATACACAAGGCCAACAACTCTCGCTGCCTCAGCAGGCAACTTAAATGAGCTATTGGGTAACAGTGAGCAACAGAAGTATTTGATAAAATTGAGCTTTGGCATGAGTCAGTGCCTTCAGAAAAGTCATAACAGAAGAAGGAACTGCAATTCTGACGACATCACATATTTTTCCAGTGAAGTTGCATAAAAATTAGCTTCTGATCTTGGTGCTGGGGCACTTCTGTCTTACAGGGTTTTAACTCTGAAATGTGGCTTAGAGTTCTAATGCATTTACAATAAAATCACAATGGATGAACATTGCTTGGTTTATTTAGCACTGTTTACAGCCAATATGCAGCCCGAGTGCCAAGCTAATATAAAGCAAAGCCTAAGCTCTAGCTCTCTCAATTGGCACTGACTTCCTATAAAATGGGCCCCAAATAGCCAAAGGGAACTGAATAGATGGCTGTGACTGAGCTCACAGTGGCTTGTTGGGAACTTCAGACTCTCGTTATCCAAAAAAAAACATCTTGTTCAAATGTGTTATAGAAGCACAACCCTGTAATCTCTGAGCAATAGCTGAATGATTCAGCAACCAGTTCTTTCAGATACTCTTCCTTTTAGAAATCAGTCCTAAAATTCCAGGGTCAATGCAGCTTCTATGTATCCACATATTTGAGCTGAAATTTATTAAACGTAAAATTATCACACTAAAATATAATTTATTCTGTGAGTTTATTAATAGCAAGACAACATAAAACATGTTTCTTAGATACACCAACATTGTCACAATAACACGTATAACTGCAATTGCAACTCACTGTTTAAAATGCAATGTGATTTGTAGAATTTATCAAGTGGAATCCGGTACATTAGAATCCTTAAATGAATGGGTTAATCCTATTTTAGGAGGAGGGACAACTTCATTAGATGGATAAAGAGGATCTGAACATAGTTCGATTCTTTCCAATAACAATCTGAATTGCTGCTGAAAATGGATTTATATGATTCACTTGCAAGCCAACCTTTTCTTTCAACTTAAATAGCCACGTGTGCCTAAAAAAACAGGGGAACACAAGAACTTGCTGGTGATCACGACTATTTTATTAACCCTTCAATGGCTTTTCTTAACTCCTCCTCCAACAGTAGTCCATGTTGACCTAATTAGCTAGGTCTAGAGTAGGAGATTTATTAATGAGATAATTATTATGTTATTTTAAATGTTTAACAGTGGGGTGGGGGATTAAAAGAGGAAGGGTGGCATGTCACAGCAGTACTCAGTCAGGAAGGGTTGGAGAACTCACCTAGTGAGGCTTTATGAGTAGAACTGAGGAATAAGAAAGGTATGGCCACATTAATGGGTTTAACGTGGTCATATCTTGGTATAGACCAGCCAACTGTCTGCGGGATTTAAGAAGCAAATTTGTAGGAAGAATACAGACTGTTGTAAGAAACATAAAATTGCAATAGTAGGTGATTTCAACTTTCCACATATTAACTGGAACTCCCATACAGTAAAAGGGCTGGATGGGAGAGATCTTGTCAAATATGTGCAGAATCAATGCATAAAAGTCCAAACTAGACAGTGTGAAACTAAATAGGGAATGAGACAGAATAGGTGACAAAAGTTTGTTTAGGGGAATGCTTTGCACTTAGTGATCAATTTCAAAGTAAGTATGCAAAAAGATAGCTCTGGTCTGTGGGTTGATACTCTAAATTGGAGAAAGGCCAATTTTGATGGTATCAGAAAGATTTGGCAAGTGTGGATTGGGACAGGCTGTTTTCTGACATTTAGTAAGTGGGAGGCCCTTCAAAAGTGAAATTTCGAGAGTACAAAGCTTGTTGTGCCTGACAAAATAAAAGACAAGGTTTAGTGAAGCTTAGTTTTGGAGAGACATTGAGGCCCCAGTTAAGGTAACAGAAGGAGGTACATAGCAGGTGGAGGTGGTAGTCGCAGGATAAAGTTTCAACTTTTGAGAGAAATTTGGAAAGGTAAATGGATGGGAGTGGCATGGAAGGCTATGGTCTGGGTGCTGGTCTGTGAAGCTCAGCAGATAAATGGTACAACACTGACTAGGTTGGCCGAATGGCCTGTGTCTATGCTGTAGTGTTCTGTGACTCTATTGATGTAATTTTTAATATTGCAATATGAGACTGAATTCGCTTTATTTTGCAAGATCAACTGAACCAATAGAAGTAAATTTAGTGCTCACTACAATAGGATCAATAAGAGACTCCCAAAGATCCTATAAGTTTTGTGGCAAACATAAAATCTATTCCTGTGGTAGTACTGTCACTCCTCCTTGGATGCAACATTGCCAGCATCTTCTGTGAGGGATTTACTGAAAGGGAATCTGTGAACAGGGAAAGTGAGACTGAGAGGAGAAAGAATCTTTTTACAGTGATTATTATACACAGGACAGAAATAAATGATTCAATCGTACAATCAGTGCTATTCTATGCCCACACTTTCTTCCAGCCCACTTTGTTCCACTCTGTCAGCAATACTGCTTCTGTTTTTCCTCATGTGATATTGTTTCCCTTTAAAAATATCTACTTGAAGGGAAACTGGACAAGCACCACAACCACTTCAAGCCATTGCCAGCTCTGGTTTCTCATCACCTCATGGGTAAAGAAGCTTCTCCTGGTGATTAAATTTATTGCCGCTAAGATTCCACAAATAGGTATACCTTTCACACTATTATTGGATTTTTCTTAGGACAGATATTATCACCTGCTGATTCCACAAAGCCTACCCTACCACTTACAAATCACAACCTGGAGTCTAAAGGCCTTCCATATGTGTGGATAAGTAAAGCCCCATCAACCATCTCAAGAAGAACAAGATCAGAACAGCTGATCTCAATGGCATCTGTCTACCAGTGTAGGCACTCCCTCTCCCGTGGGTACCCACACCGCAGCAAGTTGCCCTTGTCTTTTTGGTATCATCTTTGGAATTTCAGACTCCCATTATGGTGTGGAATAATGAAAGAAAGGTGAGTTTTAAATCTAACACCAAATTTAAAACCTAAGATTTTCATCTCTGACCAGCTGAAGAACAAAGTAACAAGTATATTAGAGAGGAGCTTCTGGGTCATTAATAGACCTGGAGTGGGCACACTGTTAACTGCCTATTTTACCCAGCAGTGTTCTCTGTGGGTGGGGAATGCAAAAAGATTGCATGGTGTCATCTGGGTGAATTGGAGTGATCAATAAACTCCATGATTTGTAACTTTTAATTGTCTTAAGTTGGGAGTTTTATGTTCATACTAATTCTTCTTTCACATTCTTGACACAAGGGCAATCCGTTGTCTTTTTTTTGATAGATTATAATATTGTAAGGCATAAAGAGGGAAAGAGTAACTTGGTAGCTTTTGGCCAGGGTGAAGCACTGGGTAAATCAAGGATAAACCAAAGGGAAATCTCCACTCAGCTGTCCAAGATTTGCAGAAATTGGTGAGTTCCTGCTGCTGGAAGGCCGTCAATCAGCTCCGGCCTCAAGCTCTGAAATGTGTTGACTTCCAAAATAGCAGAGGCCACCCCAAGTAGGGGAACTGATTTGCCGTCGCTAATCATTGCCCTCGGTACTCATCTTTGTACAACAAAGTTATATTTCGCCAGCATCTTTAACACAGCAAAAAGTCCCAAGATGATGCACAGGAGCATAATGGGGCAAGGAGCTCTGACACTGAGCCAAAGAAACCAGGTGGCTGGGCCTCAGAGAGAGGTTCAAAGCAGAAATGCCTGAACTAGACAATTATCATCCAAGGAAATGCACTACTTCAATTACAGCACCTAGTTCACATGGAAGAGAACATCCAGTATCCTCTAGAATGGATTTAGGACTCCCTGGTGGATGGAGCATTTGCAGATATAATGTGTGCAGGGGAGGGGAGGAGGTAGCACAAAGAGTGTAATCTGTAGAAGATGACAAATGTTTACTGATGCCTGCATGGTACATCAATGGACCCAGCAGCTTCCACTTCTACATGACAACTTCATATCATTTTCATGGGTGCAGAGGCACATTTACTGCAATATTGCCTGGAGTTCAGGCAGGTCTTTGCTATAACCATGGACTCCCGTCAGTAGCACAGGGAAGGTTCCCAATTCAGGCTGGCAGCGTTACATTATGTGACCTCCACCCCAAGCCAGTCCATACAGTCCCACAACCTTCTATGTTATCCCACATTTTTTCAACACAAGGTAAAAACAAGATACACTTTATATACCCTCAATGTTTTTTTTTCTTTCCTAGCATTGTAGTGACTAGAAAATTAATTGCAACTTCCAAAAGTCTCCAGGGCAATTTTGGAGGTGCTTGGACAATATGAAATAGAACAATGATCTCTGGTGGGAAAAAAAAGAATTTCTTCTACAGAACAGGGAGCCAGCGTGTATAAAGGTACAAGCAAGTTAAACCTATATATCCAAAGAATTATTTTTAAGAGTATGGATGGGGAAAGGTGGGTGAGCACATTAAGAAGTCATAAATAATTTTTTTTCTCTATGCTGAGGTTTAGAAATGCAGGAACTATTCATTCATCACCTAAATGGTAGCCCCCAACTTCACTCCCATGCTCATCTGAAGTTACAAAAGCTAATCCCAGTCCATTTCTCTGATGTAGTGCCATCCCATTTTAAAATTTTTATCACAGAACTTTATAGACCGTAAGTCATAGGAGCAGAATTTGTAGTATAGAAGGTATTGTACAGCCTATCTCCTATGAATTAGACCGTTGTAAAATGATCCAGTTCATCCTTCACCCCCCCCCAACACTTTCACCATTGCTCAGCCAATTATTTCTTGTTCAAGGCTATATTCAACTCCAATTTGAGGATAAAAATTGAATGTGTTGCTTTTATTCAACACACTGCAGTCCGTAGTGCCTTGCTGAACAAAAAACAACTCCTGCTTTCTCCTTTGACCTTCCACTGATGACAATTTATTTGCTGTTTTCTGCTAATCACCTTAAATTAACTACAAGACACAAGAGACTGCAGATGCTGGAATCTGGAGCAAAAATATAAGCTACAGGAAGGAATCAGCAAGCAAGCTGCATCTGTGGAGGCAAAGGAATAAAGAACATTTCAGATTGATGCCAAGCATCAAGACTGGAAGTATCAGGAAAAGATCGCCAGGGAGAGGGAGAGATGAGGCAGAGGATAGTAGGTGGACATAAAAGGGGGGGAAAATCAGATGGAAACAGATGGTGGAGGGGAAAGACAGATGCTGGTAGGTGATAGGTGGAACTAGATAAGGAAGGGATGATGGGCAGGTGGAATGGGTGGAGGAATGGATAGCAAAAGTGAACCAAGAATAGATATTGGTATTTGGGTGATGGGCAGATAGAACTGGTAGGAGTGGATGATGAGTCCAGGTTTTGAGGAGAGTGGGGACAGGAAGGAAAATACAGACTAGTTACTGTCCCCTTGCCTTCCCTACTCCAACATTCATGAATTTCACACCTCAGTGGAATAATCCATTACCCTTCTTTGAGCTATTGGGAAAGACCTGCTGTTGACTCTTCACACAATACTAACCTAAGGAAGAAAGTGCGGATATGATCCAAGACCTTTTACACCCTGGAACAAAGTTACAGATAATAGGAAAGGAGATTGCAAGATTGTCTCTCCAATTGGCTACACAGTTAGAGGCTGCAAACGCACAAAATGCTGAAACAGGGAGAAGACGTCATGATTGCTAAACCAACACACGTCATTCTTTATTTGTCAGGTGATAGGTTAAACAGCAGATGATTATTCATAGGGAAAATAACAAAGTCACAATTGGGTCTGGCCAGTTCCAAAAGCTTTGTGTGAGAGAACTAACATTCAAGTCCCTCAGAAGTTGCCGCTTACTTGCTGTTTTCCAGACCATTTCACCAAAGGCTTTGCAACACACGAAACTGTTGACAAATCAGCCCGTTGTTCAGTTCAACAGCAGACCTAAACCGCAAAGACGGAGTGCAGTTGAGAATTTATTTTTACCTTCGTGAGGGTGTGCCACCCAGAGTTGTGCCATCTGGATATTTGTGGGGTTGGGTCCACGGAAGGAAGGGTCAGAGGGCAAAGGAGCGGGGGTTCCGTGAGGTGCAGTCGAGGTCCCTAGGCCACTGGCGACGAAACCCCCAAGAAAAGGAGTTGAGCCACCGGGGTAGGCATCACCTGATTTGGGGAGAGGGATGGGAAGGGTAGGGAGAGACAGTACAGTCAGGATCTACTTGAATATGGTCCACAGTATTAACCAATCGACAATGTGAAAAAAAATCATTCTTGATTTAATTTGAATTTAAAATACAATAAAGTGAACAGTGTAACATTTACTGCACATTAATGAAGGGTTAAACCTCACGTCTTTGCAATGCCTTTTCAAAACCACCTTTGGAGCTAATAGATTGAGTTGGACTCAAAAACAGTGTCTGTTCCAATCTCTGTCCTTAGATTGAAGATCAGCGCTGCAGTTCATTGGACTGTAATTTGACCAGGTTTAATGTAAAAAAAACGCTCAGAGGCCACAACACATTCGCAACACTGGGGGGAGCAGGGTTTGTCCAAAACCCTTCTTTAAAAGTCTGTTTAAGTTCAAAGGAGCCATTGGGTACAGAGATCAAAGGACATGCACAAACATCCAAAACAACTTTCTGCACAGAAATCAAATGAAGCTGACAGCAAAGTTACAAGTGTATTAATCCATGCTTACTAAAATACACATTTTTTTCTCCTATTCCTCATTTTCATTAGTGTAACTAAAGCAATGCCTATTTACTTTTCATCTAGTCATGATTGCAATAACATGACATTTGCTTACAGTGAATAAATGTTACAAAATCCACCTTTATTACCCTGTACTTTGGATCCATAATAGTCCGCAATTTTTCTTTGCAGTGGAAGTTACAGACTAACGGCCTTGCCCAGATCAGATAAATGTTCTGTGGACCTACTGAAGCTGTAAAGAGAGGAAGATTTCAGGAAGTGGACAGGACCCACGGCAATAACCTGAGGGAGCTAGATACAGAATTACGACAGTATACAGTCATTACTGATGCAGAAAATAATCCAGTTACAATGCATCTTACTGTTGGAAACATTATTCAGCGTTATTGCTAACCCCGTGTTGATCTGAGAAAAGGCAAAATGTACAATAAGTCAAACAGATGGGTCAGCTGCATATACAAAGAAGCTGTCTGCAAAATGAGGTGCTCTCATCACTGAGAGAAAATATTCCAGACTCAAGACAGACTGTGGGGACCTGAGGACAGAATCTAAAACAAATATCAGGGGAACGCAACGATGTCTATAAACTGACTTCGCTCACCCTGGTCAATTTTACTCATCAACTCTTGTTACTAAAAATGTTAAAGATGGTCACTATATGTGGGATCTTGCTGTGTACAAGGCAACCAAAAAGTTTTCCATATTAAAAGGGTGACCATAACTGCAGAAATATTCCTCCAATGGTTATACGGTGATTCTGTAAACTCTAGGCTGGAATATAAAGACAAGTTTCTTCTTGCTGAACAACATTTGATGCTGTAGATATTTTACGCTTTAACATGGGTATCACATTCAACATTACAGGTAAAAGAAAAGGCAGTATCAAAGGGTGGGGGGGTGAGCTGGTTCAGACAAGGTCAATAAAGCAGGAAAACAGGTTATTGTGCAAATATGGTCCAAGAAAACTGCTGTGCACAATACGTCCCAAGTGAATGGAAGGTCGTGACTTCACAGCAGGCACTCAGATACAAAAAAGGCCAGGTTAAACCCAATGGCACACGATGCTTCGTTTTAGCCTGGCTGTTACTTGCTGCTTTCTATCCCAAGCTCTCTAATTGCAAGCGCATCTGAATTGAGTTGTCTTAAGCTTGCTTGTGTATCGTGTTTTATGAAAGGAACTATGAGGCAACCTGCGGCGCCTCCGGTGCAGTGAGTCTAGGTATGGAGTTTGACCACAGAAAAAAAGGAAACCAGTGGCATTGCATGAAATCCACATCATCTCAAAAAAAGCAGGGATCTGTTTAGTATTTTTCATACTGTGTTGAGATTGAATACTTTAGTTGAAGAAGTTTGGCTCTGCCAGTACCATTCTTATACCTGTATTGTTCACTGGCTCGATAAAAAGAGTTTTATGCTGCAAAATTTGAGATCCCTACACCTTTTACCAGCTACTTTACTGGTGGTAAATAAAATCCCATTTTTAATGTAGGAATATAGCAAACTCTAGGTAAACATGCCTGATTCATTCAGCAGTTTTCAGAGAAGTCATTTCAGCTTTCCCAGGACCTCACTTTGCAAAGTCTACACTGATTGTGGAAGCTAACTTTATAAGCAAAGAAGAGCTAAGCTCCCATCAGTGCTGCTTTGGGGACTGCCTGGTTGAGAGGTCTTACTTGGGAGTGCCATTAGGCTTGGCATCTATGCCTGTAAATAGAAAGTAACTACTCTCTCAATAGGTCCGGAGGTCGCACATCTGATTTTATGCCCTTGATTTGAGGAATATAACTCCTCCAGTCACTGTTGTTTACTGGAGAAATCACCCTGCTATCATCAGGGGTTTTGGTGTATTTTCATTCAGGAGTATTCTTGCTATAGTTTGGAGATACTCATTCTCAATAGTCCATTATCGAACATTGTTTCATAATCTGATGATTAAATTCACTTTGCTGTAAAATGGACTGTTCCTGCCTAACTTTAACTTGACAGGCGTCTGCGTGGGGTTGGGGGGGGGGGGTGGGTTGGGGGGGGGAACGACCATGCCTTGGCTTCTCATTTCAGCTCCTTCTCCTGAAGTGAATCACTCATTCAGTGACTGCTGTGCGACTGTGCTCCTTGTTTAATGATTTACGCCCATACTTGAGGTAAGGTTGCACTTCATGTGGGATGCCAGGAGTCATAGAATTTGACAGCACTGTAAGAAGGGCAAACATGCTGGGCTGGGGAGTGGTCATATCGTTTTGGAGAATTGGGGGGGGGGGGGGAGGTTACCATCTTTGAATTTATGGATGGAAGGAAAGAGGCTGATTATCACAATTAGTGTAAGATATCTGACCAGGTGCCCTATATTTTTCTGACCCTCTATCAACAGGAGGAAAAGAAAACGTTCTGCTGTTTGTGGGAGCTTCCTGAGCATACAATAGCTGTGACCACAGATATTCGGCTGGCCCAGGGCCACCTTTATATATTCTTAATTGCTTTAACAAAGACACATGTAAATGCAAATTATTTAAATTTATTTCTTCTACTTAAGAGTCAAATGCCACAATGAAAGGCTTTTCTTTCAGGACAAAAATAAATTCACACTACTTGTATGGAGCGCTGAAATCAAATATTTATCAATTGTTTAGGTAACAACCACAGTTGTCTGCTGTTGTTCAATTAAATCTGATTATCACGAGTTAAATATTAGACCAGTATGACTGTGGTTGCTTATTAATGGACAATGTACAAAATGAAACACAAATATTCACATTCATTTTGCTTTAACAAGGCAGTGCAAGTTTTTCTAAAGATCATCATCATCATCACCAAACAAAAACCTGTATTTAAAGAAAGAGCCTCCCTTAAATAACAAAAGAAATGTTGCGCTTTTTTACACAGTGGGATTAAATATAAACCTCTTGTTCCCTCATCCGCTCCCTTCCCAAGCCATCTGCTGACCTCTACGAAAAGCTATTTTGTTGAAATACACTATTGGCTCGTTAGCAGTTGTATAAAAAAATCTCCAGCCAGATGCCTAGGTTTTCATGTAGGTACCTCTGACTCATTACTCCATCATTGGACTCAACATGAAGTCTAGGTACATGATCAACCAAGCAGTTCTTATCTGGCCCCTCATCTTTATATCGGCATAGGTACTCGATGCCGACATAATTTAAGTACTCATGTTTAATAATATTTTCTTCATCTATTTTTTTATTAATAAACATGTGTTTAATATATGTATTGTTTTTAATACTCTTAAAAGCTTTATTTAAGCAACTTCCACCAGATTTTAAATTACTCACTCAAAAGTGCAATATTATACTTCTGTGACTGCAGTTCAAAGCAATGTTTACTGTGAAATATTTAAAGATTTTGTGAAGACACAATATAAGTGCTAGTTCATTTTACAACAGGGATTTTTAAATATAGACATTACTAAACAACAAAACCAGAATGTCAATCTGAATATGTTTGAAGTAGGCCATTCTTTCCCTCAACATGCATACACATGTGCTCACACACACACACACACACACACACACACACACACACACACAAATTATTGGATGACATCCACAACTGTAATAGCTTTTAAAGAAATATGGGTGGGGGAGGCCAGTGGGAAGTTGATTACCAGGGAAAGTTTCTTCGTAATGCCAATTTAAAAATTATAATTTCTGCGTTCCCTATCCAGGACTGGTCTAAATGTGACCACACTGGCCCCCATGATCAACTTTTAACCTGAGGTGTCCTACCAAGTTGATAAATTGTACCAAAGCCCAGGCAATAAATACTGCCTTTATCAGTGATACCTGTACTTCAAGAATAATTAATTATAAACTGTGGCCTTGTCATTGAACCAGACATTCAGTCACAGTGGAAGACAAGGATAACCTCCACTACAGTAATCCAAACATGAATTGTGCTCCTCCGCTTCTGCGAAGAAGTCACTATCCCAACCTCACTTGGTGTAGTCTAACACACTCAAAACATTACTGTGCAAACTATTTTAAAAACCGCACCTTTTTCAATTGTGGGTGTTCTAAATTCAGGCCAGTATTAAAGGAGTGTGTGTGATCTTGCAGGTGAAAAGCAGTGCTGTCAGACACGGAACAACTAAAAATACAAATTCCACTTTTGCTTAACTTCAGGGGTTTAATTTTCCATTTACATTTCTCTCTTAAAATAATGCTGCAGTACAGCTGGAAACTTCCCACACCTCACAAACAATATAAATTATGTCTGGCATGTTAAGTGTACCGGTGACAATTGCCTAAGACCGAAAATAAATGTTTTTAAAAAACGTACTTGTGCAATCATTTATCTGAGGAGAGTAACCTTTGGCAAAGCTCTGCTAGTTGTCCCCTTGCAGATATTCTGCAGACAGTTCTGAGTATGACAGAACTGAAAGGAATCCGGTCTCTAATGAGGAAGGAACTTAAGCTTGGTTAACATCTTGAAATTGTGAAGTGTTTATCAACAAAAGGCTGGGGTGAGTTATAAAATGCGAAAAGGGCAGAATAACAGCTGGCCAAGTGCATTTAGTCCTCAATTTCTATCAACATCCTTGTAGTATTTATACACTTTCATAAAGGGAACTGGATTGGGACCTGGCTAGGGCAAAGATCAGACCTCATAAAAGGTGGGTGGTTAACAATCACATATGCATTATCAATGTGGTCTCCTGGACTGCTTTCAATTGCCTAAGGAGGTCAGAGAGGAATTTTCCAGGTTCCCTGCCCTCCCCCATTCCTCATTCCAACCCAGGATTTATCTTTCTGCTTCTCATCACTGTCATGTGACTGCGGGGGCAGGGAGGTGAAGGAAGCATCTGGTCACTGTTGCCCGAGGCATCGTCAGTGCAGGGGCAATGGCAAACAAGCTGCTGCCAAGCAGCCTATCAATAATATTTATATTTATGCACAATATGTGGCAAATTCCAAGCATTCTTCTCTCGCCTCCACTGTCCAACTCCAATCAAGCAGCTTCATTGAGGATGGATCTTACATTAAATGTCTGTTAGGCAAAGATCCTTTACCATCCTATCCCCACCAAACATGACTGCCATTCCCCGAAATCAAAATTCACGATGGGTCCCTGGAACACATGTATCACTTTTCATATCTTGGGAGTGACCTCCAGCAACACTCCCTCTCGAGCGTTCCAGGTCGTCATCAGACAACTAAGGACAAGCGTGTTCAAAATACAACTCAATGCCTGCTGAAGAGTGGTGATCATAGAGTCATACAGAGCCAGGCTCTTTGGCCCATCTGGTTCATTCTGCCATGATTCCCCTTTTAATTCGTCCCGTTTGCCTGTCTGCGACCTGTGTCCCTCTAAATATTCCCACTCCATTTACCTGTCCAAGTGCCCTTAAAATCCCTCCCTCCTGCAGCTTACTGTATGCAGCTCAAAGCACGCTACACAGTAACTATTTTTATTGTATTAAAAAATAGCACTGATGCAGTCTCCAAAAAATCCTCGAAGGTCATGAAGACAGGCCAACAACCCCAGATCCAAGGTTCTGATCACACTTACCAAGACTTCAGCAGGTAAGGCCACACTGTCCACATACCAGGCTCTACTCAGCGCCCACCAAGACATTGGGTTTCCAGAAGAGTGAAGGAAAATGCTGAGAGTCGACCTTAAAGTCTCCATGAACAAATATAACATCCCAGCCGATGCTACCATCCTCGGCTCAACATGAAGGAGTGAACACCTCAGAGCTACCTCAGCGGCACTCAGAGGTCAAGAGCAAACAGCAGAAGTAGATCACAATATCCCTAACTGCCCTTGCCCAGTCTACATCGGACCCACATCAGAATCCACAATTGTTCTTGCTCCTGGAAATACCGAGAAAAGGAAGCAATAAATCTGTGTTCTCTGTCTGTCTTTCTAACACCTTGTCAAAGTAGTTCTTCCTCAAGTGATATTTGTACTGTCAGCTTTGGCACCGATAGGGATATTCCAGTCAAGCCCTGTCCCAGCCTGATGATGAAACCTTTGTATTCTTCACCAGGGGTCACTGATTTTATTTTCCTACATAACCTAGACTGCTATGTCAAGCATCAGAAGCCAGTCAGTGCAGAATAAGCCAGGAACTGACCAAGACATCTCTGAAACATAGAAACTTCAAGTTTGGAGACAATCTGTCTTATCTTCCTCTGTTATCTCTTTGAACTCTCCCCACTCTCATCCACCGATCTTCACATATTTCCATTCAACCACTTATCCAAATCCCCAGAACAATACAATTTCACTTCCTTCTGCTTATCATTCAGGCAGTGAGTTCCAGATCAAATCAGCATGACAAAAAAAATTGGTTCCTTTGTCCTTTCACCAATCTTTTAAAAATTATGTTGGCCAATCTCCCTGCAAGATGAGAACCTTCTCCTTATTTAGCTTTGAAAAACCCCGTTAATTTTTGAACACCTCTATTAAATCTCCTTCTCTAATCTCCAGTGAATATTTTTGGCATCTCTAGTCTTTCCCTGTAGCTAAAGACCCTGGGGCCTGAGCCTATCACCATTTGCAGCCACTGAAGGATCTGCTTCTCAAACAGTGGTACTGATAAGCAGGACTCCAAAATAGCCAGGCCTAAACAGTTACTTGTGGATGCTATGCCTCTTTTTATAAAACCCAGTGGCTGCAGATTTCTTGGTAATTTAATACCCACTAACCAATGAAATTACAACATTAGAAGTTATTTTGATTTAATAAACTGTTTCCATTCTCCATCATTAATGCAGATGAGCAACTCATTCACGGATGCATGAGACATAACCCCACAAATGGGGAGAGCTGTGCGTTTATACATAATATTAAGTGTAAGGGATAACTTCACTCACCCCATCACTGAACTGTACACTTGCTGGTCAGAAACCAACTACGTGCACTTTTCGTGGTTTTACGTGTCACGTCCACAGAATGAATGGATAGTCTCTACCCCTATCGGGGAACGGGTCTTGTTGATGGAATGGGCACTTGCCGGTGTAGTGGGCAAATCGTCTCTCATTGTTAGGGCATTGTCCAAATGATGTCCCAAGGACCTTGATTCAGTCTTCCAATCCCTTTTCAGGAAGGTGGCAAAGAGGGATGTGAAGCGTTGGATGTTACTTGAAACTGAGAACATGAGCTATGATCAGACCAATGACATTCACCATGACTAAGAACACGGGAATGTGCCATCGTCGTGAATTTTACTCTACGTGCCTATCTTCTCTGGACAGACCCGGGCACATCGGATAGGCCAGGAAGTTGTGGCCACCACCATTTTGTGTGTGTTATTGTTTGAATTTCCAGCATCTGCAGATTTCCTCGTGTTCCCAGTACTTATGGATTTACTCTCAAGGACTCTTCATCCCATGTTCTTGATATTTATTTATTATATTTGTCTTTTTCTAAGCTCAAGCTAGTAAAACCTGAGGTACGGGAATAGCCAAGCACACTCATTTCTCAGTTACCGGTAACTTTTGGTCTACTTCTAGAGATGTTTAGCATTGTGGCTTCCTGGAGAATTACATACATATTGCTGTGTAGCAATATTTGTTTAATGCTATTATATAGTGACTTTGGGATGATACCTGTTGTAGATATAACTATCGGGGCAATGCATACCCTGTTCCTGTTCCATAGTTTTTCAATCTCCTCTTTTAATTCAGCATATTTCTGGTGGTGTTTGCTTATTTATTTCTGTATGTTATTACGTGTGTTTGGAATAGCCATATCTATTGAGTAAGTTGTTCTTGCTTGTTTATGACATCCAGAAGGTTATTATGGATTGTCCTATCTGTTGAAATGGACTGGTTGTAATATTATTTGTAGGTCATATTATTATTATCATCATCAGCATAATCTTCTTTCTTGTTTTGCATTTGCACAGTTTGTTGTGTTTTTTTAGCATACCGGTTGTTTGTCCATCCTGTTGGGTGTGGTATTTCATTGATTCTGTTGTGATTCTTGCTTCTACTGCGATTGCCCACAAGAAAATGAATCTTGGGGTAATAATATATGGTGACATCATACACTTTGATAATAAATTTACCTTGAACTTTGTACTTTTTTACTACTGCTACCAAAACCACAAGCCAATTTGTTCATGTATATAAAGAGCAGCATTTAAGCTAGTTTCCGCAGTTATTAATACACATTCCCCGCATGAGGAAATAAATAGATGGGGCAGTGGGGAAGGAAGATCCTTTCCTAATGTCTCATTTTTGCATAACGTCCTGTGCAGAAGCTGAGTAATGTGCCTTTCTGCAATTTCCTCTGCCACACCAAGTAAAATGCAGAAGCATCATTTAAGAAAAAAACAGAAGCTTGCTGGACAAACAATATGCATGGACACGCATATACATTAGTTCTAGTTTTCAACTGTAATAAGCAGTCAATCTTCTACAGGAATCAGAACAAAATGAGGATGTTTTCAGCTCAACGGCTCTGCTATCAGTCGGAAAACAAAATGCATGCTTCAGTGCTTGGGATACTCTTTGGTGGAAGAGGGACATTGTGTCCAGGTGCTTTGCTCCTTGTTATTTTCCAATGAGTTGTCCTGGGAATGAGGAGGTGAGTTCAGGGCTAAGCTTAGTTGCCAAGCTCACCGTTGACTGTACTTTCCACGTTGGTGAGACAGGAGAGGGCCACGCTGAATGTGGTACAGCAGAAGTTGTCGCCTTTAGGCAGGGAATCAGTTTGTTAACAGATCAGTGGGGTTGATGAGGTAAGGGGAAATTTGAAGCATGTAAAATGCTGCAGACGCACCCTCACAGGATTGCTCTCTGCAAAGATCAAGGTCACATGAATTCCAACATCCTCGCTGTGGTATCACTCCAAGCAGCTATAGCAGACTTCTGGTATGTCTCCATATTTCCTGTTCTCTGCTGCTTCAGTGAGGTCACTTGGGCATTGCAAGTGCTAAGAAACTATTTCTTCTAGTTTGATCGAAGGGAGGAACAGGCAGCATCTCAGACACAGACCATCTCACTTTGCCAGCTGTCCACAAGGTTATGAAGACATTGAATGCACACGTGTGCTCCTACGACCTCCCAGTAAGAAGTAATATCTCTTCACCAACAAAAACGATTTACACCATCTCAAAGTACAAATGGCCACAGATCATTGTAAATTCTCTGTGATGACAACCAAGTTTCCACGAAACATACACGACACCGTGTTCCTCGTGGAAACTACAATACCAAGACCGCCTCAGTGACCTACCCTCCCTGGAGGAATGGATCATCAGGGTAAGAAATACAGCTGCAGCAGCTGAGCCCTAGCACAAGTATCAATACCAGGAGTGGAAAGCAGTGGTGGCATTGTGAAACGGGGACTTGCTTGCCTGCATCAGTCTAAGTGCACACCAAGCAGATAGGGAGACTTCATCATCCTTCGCTGCATTACCTGACAAACTAAAGATAACAGGGAAAAACACATGGAGATCCACAGGGACTGGGGACATGAGAAGAGATGGAAAAATAGAGGGGTCCTCACTCTGTATGAACTCTTAGTGGAGCAGAAGGTACAAACTCAGCTCTAAGGAATTCTCTGAGATGCTTCTTCACTTTCAATCACTCCCATGTGCATATAGCATTGATAGTCAGGTTAGAGGACCTCAAGGATGGTTAACAATCTCTCACATCCTACTTGTCAGGTCTGCCTCTACTGAAAGTAGACCATCAATGAATGGGCTTCTACTGCAATTACTTTAATAGCCTGATGCAATACCTTTGTGTTTCTTGGAGACACAGAAGACTGAGAACCTGGAACCTGGAGCCACAGAAATGGTCCATGCATCAGAGTTCTGTACTTCTTGCTGAGTTGCACCACATAGAAATAAGCCTGACCCGCAAGTGAAATAACTGTGAGGAGTTCCACTCTGAAGCTGCAAAGAGTGATGGGTGCATCACCTTGATGTATCTTATGAGAACATGAAATTTCTTTCTGCCTCACTCTAGTGTGTGGGGATCCCATTGGTGGCCACCATTGCAGCTGCTCCCCAGCCCACAGACCCTCACTCCTGGCATGCATTCTGTTGACCAGTATTTGTATGAACCTTTGAATCAATACAGGAGATCTCACTCTCTTCCCCATGCAGCCTCTGACTCCTCTTGTTTCAACTGCATGTTGCTGCTGTGCATACAAGAAATGTAGCATATTGAACAAGTTCTCATCTGAAATCACATGGCTCACACTTTAGTACTTACTCATCTGGGTGTAAACCACCCCAACTGCTTCAAGTTGGGTTTTGGTCAATTTCATGACGTTTTACAACTCTCAGTGGATATGGTTCAAAAAGTCCCCAAATCTGTGCTCAGATGAGAAAATGCGAAAAGGAATAAAGTGTCCCATGTGTGCCGGACACCATTGTTCATTCATCCTCCACCAGAACGGCTTGCCTTCGAAATAACTTAAACACGCAGGGCACATAATGTATGCATGCTTGCTGGGGCCACGAATCAAGTGTTCAGTTACTCTGTATGTGGCCTGGGCAGCCTGCACATCACATCTTAACTGTAAATGGCAGGAATGTGAAAAGGGAAAGATCTCTTCAGAAATAAAAGCTTATACTGTGACTACAACGCATGATACAGATGTTAAATTTTCAATGCTGCTAAATGTGAACATGGTTTATATCATCCTGTTTAATAGCCACAGATCAAAAACTAAAACCTTGTAAATTTTCTCAATCTTAATTCCTTCATGTGATCAATTGCTCATGGTTTGAATTAGTATCACAAACTATGCTTTAAAAAAAAGGCTAGATTGAAATTGCTTTAATTGGTTTAAAACGAGGAACATTGAGAAACAGATGGTCTATATTTTCCTCTCCATTCCTTGCCAACACCAACAAAGAGGTAGCATTGGGATATATTGTTAAAAGCCACTGATAAAATCTAGCAGACTTTTATCCATGACTGATTATTGGTCCAATGACAATAAAAGGTGTTTGGATGGAAAGAAAAAAAGACCCCATTTTAGACAAGTTCAAGTTTAGAACCTGGGAGATTCTTTGACACTAATTCGGTAAGAAGTGTTCTATTGCAAAATCTGTACTACACAAATTATTTCTTGTCATAAGGCGAGCAGCACAGAGGATGGTCTTTCATTTACCTGTAGCTATACAAAGATAAGACATACATTCAGAGACTTTACACTATTCTTGTCCATTGTCCACATTTTCCTACTTCAACCCATAATGTCTATGGTATGAAACTATTGAGTAGTAGGTCGTATCAGCAGTAATTCTTGTCCTTATCATTTGAGGCTTTTTAGTTGCATCACAATCAATGTAACGAAGCTCCACAATCTAGTTATTCCGATGTCTCTTAGCACTCTGGTGTGCCCAGAGCAATCAGCACCTAGGTAGGAACAAAGAGCAAGCACAGAACTGCTCCCAAGAACCATACACCAAACGGTGTGAGAAAAGCAGAAATACTTTGTCATCTTGGCAAAGCATCGAAGACAATCCTTACAGCAGCCAACAGATTCCATTAAACTGGTAAACCCAGTGGGTCACAGTATATTTGTTTCATCGGTCCCACCCCCCCCCAACACACACACACACACACACACACACACACACACACACACACACACACACACACACACACACACACACACACACGCACACACACACGCACACACACACGCACACACACGCGCGCGCGCTAAATGTATGTACATATCAGTTGCATGCATGCATTTCTTCATATTTATTTCACCTATATATTCAAGATACTACACAAATAAATGAGATCATTTGTATATAATATACTTTGGTGGCAGTTCATACAAATCATTACCTTTGAAAAAGGGACTGCATTTATTAAGCATTTTGATGTGTTTATTGAGAACAGCCCCCAGTATTTCACTCAGAGCATGTTACTCTGCAGTGATTTAATGTGGATAGATAGGTTACCCATAATGTGGGCAAGCATTATTCCCTTGAACGGTTAAATCCAAATGTGTGAAAAAGAAATTGATACACTCTGACACAACAGGGCTGGTGTTAGCTAAATTCAGCTATGAACTGTCAGTATTACAAGGCCCAAATCTGGCCTTAATGTGCTTATTTATATGCTTTCAAATGACTGCAGACCAAAATGCCTGGGGAGAGGGAAGTGCCAGGATTATCTGTCCACACCCTCCACTGGTAAGATTGGCATGGGTCTGGCATGCCCACCCAGCACCCTTTTAGGTGACCCTTTCGAACTGTAAAGTGGAATTGGTTCATTATTGTCACATGTACCAAAATGCAGTGAAAAGCCTTTGTTTGTGCACTGTCCAGGCAGATCATTCCATACATACTCTCTCCATAACTCCAGGCGCTGACTCTAGTCTGGGCCCCAGGATGCATTGCAGCTCTCCCTCAATTCTATTTTGCATCTAGAGTGATATGTATTCAGGCCTTGTGAGAAAAACTTCAATCTGGAAATTCTTACACAGAAGTGAAGGTGTATCTGGATGAACATGGCTAACAACCTTCTCGAAAAGGGCAATGTTTCCAGGCTGAAAGTAATTGACAAAACTAAGACTTCACATTGTTTTTGAGGGTTGGGTTTTGAATTGGAACTAGCTCCCAACAGCTACAGCATCTGCAGTTAAGTTTAAATGGAAGCAGACACGTTGCTGTTTGGAAATTCTTCTGAGGCCTCTATTTTTTTTCCAGCTGAACCACATGACGGTCACAGGAAGCTGTTGGCCTCGGGGCTTGAGAAAGACGTGCTTCCCCCCCAAAAAAAACAAACTTCAGATGTTTCTGGTTGGGCTAGCATTGTGCAAGGCAGCTGACCGCTGTTGGGAGGGCTGGACGCCTTCAAACACAGAGCGGAAACACAGGAACCAAAGTGGAAAATGCAGCACCGCATAATTTCCAAACACTCATCGCCCGTTAGCTTTTTGTTATAATTTTTTAAAGTTTATTTTCCACAAATCTTTGGAGTTGGTCTGAACTTCTACTCTGAAATCAGTTCTTTCACCCCTTAACTGCAGGAGAGCACTCCAGGGACAAAAAGGGGCTCTCCGTGATTAATGAAAACCATATTTGTTCTGGGGCTAGTTCTCTCTCTTTTTGACTCCCCTTGAGTGAAATTATAGTCTGCAATGGCCAGAATTATATTGCACAAGGAGTCAGGAGGCAGTTATTCTATTTAAATGGAGAAAACTCCACGCATTGCAGGATTGATTTCAAGGCATTAATCTGAATCTATTTATATTAGTACTGACATTTTACACATAAACTAGATAGCTTAAGAACTTTAGCACACCTACCAAGTAGTATAGGTGCCCTATGGTACCTACTGCAGAATAATGGTTGAGAAATTCTCACAATACACCTACTAGGTACCCACATCCAACCCTAAGGTTAAGTATTGCTGGGACCCTGAGCCTGGACATCCATTCCACTTCTGGCCTGATTAAACATCCCACTCTGAACTGAACTTTGAGAGTGACCATAGAACCTACATGAGCCTGACCTGTGCTGCAGGGAAAGGGGCTGGGCTCCAACTCCTATTGCTGTAAGCGCAGGACAATGTGAGAGGGAAGGGACAGTAGGCAAGATGGAGGGCGGGGAGAGGAGATGCATGGAGAGATTGAGATGGGATATAGAGGCTGTGAGGGGATGGGACAGGATGTGGAGATTTTGGGGAAGGTAGAGAACAGGTGGGGGAAGTGGGGAATCATAGAGGTGAGGGAGATGAAGAATGAGTAGTTGCATTTGGAGGAGGGGAGGGAGAGAGAGGGAATGACTAAGAACAATACCCTCACTTCCTTTGTTTTCCATCCTTCTGCTTCATCCTCTTTCCAACCCATACTCTCTCCCCTCACTTACACTGAAGATATTACTGCTTCTCGACACATTTAAAATTGTGATTAATTCATGATATATTTGTAACCACGCTGATAATTTCAGTTTTTATTGACACAACAGTCCGCACTATAGTCATTGTTAAAGATGTTGATAATATTATGCTTTCACTGTTCTAATGCTACTAATGAAGAGTAAGAGGTAAAACTTAACTTCTGCAGGTTACACTTAAAAAAAGTTTTGTCTTTGTATGCTTCATATTAGTTGGTGCCATACTGAACACTATTGCTGTATTTCAAAATTTGCTTTTTGCTTTTTAGCCAAGCTTCTTAAAAGTTGGAAGTTATTTCTGCAAGGGTTGAAAGCTCTTGGTCTCAAGGTTGGCTCACAAACGGCTTGACGGGTATGCCTGAGCATTGCATTGCACTCTCATTGACATTCCTGCAGCATATCTGATGATAACCATGTAGTTCCATAGTACAGACTTGCAGCTTGTGACAAGGTGCTATCGAGCAGGGCCATTTATTAGGACATTTTCAAAGGTAGAGTGGGACTGTCCAGTTTAAAGTGATAAACATGACAAAGTTCAGTTGAAGGCACTGATGAGATATAAATGTTAAACCAGTAACAAAAGTACTGTTAGTTGGGCTAAGGCTGGGGCTCTGAGGCAGATGTAATTACAAACTGGGGGCTTGAGGGCAGAGTGTAAACCAGGGAGGAGTAGGAAGGAGGGCACTGTTCAGAAAGATTACATCAGATGTGAACTTACTAGCCAAAGAGTGATGAATCTGTGGAATGCTCGGCCACAAACTGCAATTGAGGCCAAGTCCATGGATATATTTAAAGCAGATTCCTAACTGGTTGGGACATTGAGGGATAATGGTGAGAGGACAGGTGTGTGGGGTTGAATGGGATCCATAATTAGTCATGATGAAATAGTAGAGTGGACTTGATGGGCTGAATGGCCTGATTCTGCTCTTACATCTTGTGGTCTCCTTCATTTGATTGTGAAAGCTTATTGGTTGGCGGGTGCAACAACGTTGTCCAAGACAATAGGATTGCCAACGTCCTCTGAAACCATTACTGTAATGTTGAAAATGGTGCAAGATTCCTCTCTCCTCAGATAACTCGGTCAAATTCTGTATCTTTTTTTTTATTGATGATGCAGTTTTCACATTGCTTCTGTTTAACATGAGGAAATATTCAGTTTTCAGACTCACAGGGTTGCAAAGCATATTTCTCTTCAGTTTCTAACTTTACTGTAGTAGTATTACTATTCTAGTTAAAGTTTTAAAAGGTAGCTATTCTCAAAGGTTTCTCTCCAGAAATGGTTATAAATTCAATTGTCATTCAGAATGTAAAACTCATTGGCCAAAATAAACATGGAAGTATTTATGCTTGCAATACCCATAAAATGGAGAACAGGATTGTATTCCTTTTTTCTCAGGCCCTTCCCAAGATTACTGTTGGTCCTCCACAGCCACGAAGCAATTATCTACCTCTCAGCCTTCGGAGAACCTTCTTTTCAAGACTGTACGATAATCTGCCTGGCTGCAACAGAAAAGACTGTTTCCGCCCGAACACACTAGTGGAGGTGACCAATGGTCAAATGAAAGCAAATTACCTTCAGGCAACAGAGGGGTGGGTGATCGGAGTGGCCATTCTATCAAAATGTCCAAATTTGCAGCTGTCGTTTCTTATCTGACAGATTGTCATCTTGAAGACTGAAATGGCAGCCTGTCTCTGCGTGACAGCTCGGTAAGATTTGAAGTGGGGTAGGCTGCTGTGTGAAGGTGACATCATTGGAATTCACCGCCAGTGCTGCGAATTAGTATTCCAAACAACAGGCATCTGAAGGACAGCATCAAATCAAATATAATTTGCCATCCGCCCTAAAGAGCAGCACGCATTCATTTCCAAACTGGGAAGAGATTAATATGAACCTGCCGCAAACAATAAAGTTGGGAGTCAAAACTAAAAAATCTAGGGGTGTGGTCTGCATATATAAAATACACTCCATCAGCACAAGATTACAGATGCAGTGTGTTTATATGTTTGCGTCAACAGGCTATGTTTAAAAAGTGCTGGATGGCCCAGGGACCACGGGGCAAAGGAGCTGCATTTTCTATTCTCCAGACTATAATTAAGTGACTGCACCTAATGATTTTCCACACAATCAGTGAGAACATCTGCTGAAGGCAAATCTCAGTTGGACACTTACAATATTAAATGTCACAAAATGCAGCAATTACTAATAATCAAGGGGGAGATGGCTTCTCACAGTATTTCAAGAAATCAGTAAGATGCTGAGCAGAAGTAGGGGAGTAGGTTTGAATTTGGCTCAGTACAAACCTGAAAGCTTTAAATCTAGAGACGCAACAAGAAGGATTAGAACCCTGAAGCATCAGGCAAAATGCTTCGGTAATCCACAGTCTGATTCTTTAAGAAATCCCAGTGCTGAGCCAGATGCCCGATTGCCACGCTCCATTGAACACACCAGGGCTCCAGTTTTTGCAGTCCCTAGAAACTCACCTGATACTGTTTCTAGGTTTCTCTGCACAAAATTGAACTATGAGTATGCTGGAGTAGTAACAGGCTAGCATCCCATAGTTTGGAATATCTGTTCTTCTGGCACCTCTGAGTGTATCTGATTAGCATCCAAACTCATCCAAAGTTCAAAGAAAATTTTATTATCAAAGTTCATACATGTCACCATACACAACCCTGAGATTCATTTTTTGTGGGCATGCTTAGCAAATCTATAGAATAGTAACTATAACCGGAGCAATGAAAGATCAACCAGAGTGCAGCAGGCAACACAAACTGTGCAAATGCAATTATAAATAATTAGCGATAAATAACGAGGACATGAGATAAAGTTGTTTGGGCCAAATGTTGGGGCAAGTGAATGTAGTTATCCCCTTCTATTCAAGAGCCTGATGGTTGAGGGGTAGTAACTGTTCCTGAGTGTGGTGGGGTGAGTCATGAGGCTCTCGTATCTTCTACCTGATGGCAGCAGTGAGAAGAGAGCATTGCCTGGATGGTGGGGGATCTCTGATGATGGTTGCTGCTTTCCTACAACAGCACTTCATGTAGATGTGCTCAATGGTTGAGGTGTCATAATAAGTTTAGTGGTGTAAGACCATAATAAGTTTTAACCTTAAAACTCACGACTGTTTTAATGAGACCAATTTGAAATACTGGCATACAATGCAATGCAAGCCTGACCTAGTCCTCACCTCAGAGCCTTAGGCTCCGGTAATGATAAGGGTTGGTAAGGGTGATCAGCTTTACCTTCTCCCTATTTCAAGAAGATGACTTCAGAGCTCAAAGTGCTGTCAGCACAAGACTAGCTCGGCATTTCCACATCCTTGGTATCAGTTCCACATCCACTGCGTTGGTCATTTGCTGACTGAGCAATTTACTATATATGTCGTAAGTGCAGAGTGAAAAGCCCATAGCAGAGACTCTTTGTAAATTTGACAGATTTCAGACTGAAAGAACATTTGTGGTAATGCAAAATGTTCTCTTGGCTCCCAGTGCTTTACTACATTGTTGTGCAGAATAGGTTCACATGACCACAAGCCAGTGCATAAGCAACAGCAAGTTTTCCAATTTGGTATCTTTCTAATTTGCTCTCTTTTCCAGGGTCTTTGTGAATAATGCAGCCATTTCGTGCTTGGAAGCAAGACCCAATTATAAAGCACAGTAAGGACAATGTGCCTAATTTAATATTAACATTTATCGCAAAATACAATTTCCTTAATTATCACGCAATGGAATTGCTCGACTCCAGGCAATAGGTCGGTTTTATCATTTGGCTTAACTTGACAGAGCATGGTCAAATATTGGCAAGCTGGGGCTCGGTTTTACTCTACAATGAAGAAGCAAAGACTGTTTCCGTGCAGGGCACTATAGGCTTGGAAGGGAGTTTTTAGGCTCCCTTGCAGGCTCTGGACAAATCAGATCAACAGAAAGCAGCACTTTGATTATTTTTAAAAAATTCTTATTTTATATAAAGGGGAAATCCATAGGAGTAATGATGTCATGTTAGTCAGCTTTTTGATGTTCATGGTGCTGTTCTTATCAGCTGAGGCTTAACTGTGTTTACTGTATGCAGTCAGAACAACTCCATTATGAAGGTTTGAAATGAACATACTGAGAACCACTGTACTGAGGTGTTTGATTTATAATGAAACCAACGGAAACACATAAGACTTGCACTCCTCCACCATCTTAACCCAAAGCACTCAAAATAATAAATTACTGTTGTTACTCTCACTTTAAATGTGCAGAGTATTATGATAATGACCAAGTAACTAGTCTGTGACAATTCCACTGACTGCAGAATACAAATGTAAATTGCTGGAAACATTTAGCAAGACAAGAGGTACTACTGATGCTGCCAGTTCTGCTGAGAGTTTCCAGCCTTTCTGTTTTTATTTCAGATTTCCAGCATCTGCAGTTTGTTTTGATTTCCACTGTGTACGTTATTGCTGTCAATTCCAGATTATATATTTCCTCCAGAAATGATGTTGGCTGCCAGGAAATTATTCAAAATTATAACATACTTTTTTTGGATAAGAGACGCAGTATCAGGGATGTTATCTTTTGGAAAAGAAATTAAACAAAGACTTCATCCTATCTATATCAGGGAAGTCAGGACTATTTGAAAGAGAAGGGTGAGGTTTTCCCTGGTGTCTTGACCATGTTTGTCCTTACCCATATCACTTCAAATGAGGATGGGCTGGTCAAGACCCCTGCCCCCGCCCAGGCCATGCATTCTTCTGACAACTACCATCAGGCAAGAGGCACAGGATATTGGATAATGCTATTAAGGGAATACTATTAACTCTATACTTTCTTTTTTCATATGACCTCCCAAAGTGCAACGTCTCTCACTTTCCCAGGTTAAACTCCATCTGCCACTTCTCTGCCCACCTCTGTAACTGATCTATATCCCCTGTATTCTTTGATAGTCCTTTACATTGTCCACAACTCCATCAATTTATCCAGTTATTTACAAATTTGCTAATTCGCCATCTACATTTTCATCCTAAAATCATTGCTCTATATCACAAACAACAGAGGTCATAGCACCAATCGGTCTGCCAGAGAAAGCAGGATCTCCCAGTGGCCACACATTTTAATTCCACGTCCCATTCCCATTCTGATATGTCTATCCATGGCCTCCTCTATTGTCAAAATGAATCCAAACTCAGGTTGGAGGAACAACACCTTATATACCGGCTGGGTAGCCTCCAACCTGATGGCATGAACATTCACTTCTCTAACTTCTGTTAATGCCCCTCCTCCCCTTCTTACCCCATCCTGACATATTTAGTTATTTGCCTGTTCTCCATCTCCCTCTGGTGCTCCCCCCCCCCTTCTTTCTCCTGAGGCCTCCCGTCCCATGATCCTTTCCCTTCTCCAGCTCTGTATCACTTTCGCCAATCACCTTTCCAGCTCTTAGCTTCATCCCACCCCCTCCGGTCTACTCCTATCATTTTGCATTTCCCCCTCCCCCCACTACTTTCAAATCTCTTACTATCTTTCCTTTCAGTTAGTCCCGACGAAGGGTCTTGGCCCGAAACGTCAACAGTGCTTCTCCCTATAGATGCTGCCTGGCCTGCTGTGTTCTATCAGCATTTTGTGTGTGTTGTTTGAATTTCCAGCATCTGCAGATTTCCTCGTGCTTGCTCATAGCACCAATCCTGTGAAAGAGCACTGGTCACGGATCTCCAGCTAGTATAGCCTTTCACCCCTATTCTCCGTCTTCTATGGGCAGATCTGATCTGAACCCAAACTTGTAATTCACTCTGCATCCCATGCATCTTTATCAACCTACCTTGGGGGAGCTTATCAAATACCTTTCTAATGTCCATATAGTTAACATCCAATACCTTATCATTATCAAGCTCCTTTGTTGCCTCCTAAAAAACTTGATCAAGTTTGTAAGATGTGATCTGTTCTGCAGAAAGCCATGCTGACTTGACTCTAATCAGGCCGTCTTATCAAATTTGCATTAACTCTATCCCTCAGTATTCTCTCCAACAGCTTCCCTATGACTGATGTGAGGCTCACTGGACTGTAATTACCTGGATAATCCCAGCTTCCTTTCTTGAATAAAGTCACAATATTTGCTACTCTCCATTCCTCCAGGACCTCGCCTGCTCCTGGTGAGGGCACAAAGATCTTTGTCTGACAGCTTTGTATATGTCATAGGAAGATAATGTGGTTGCATGAGGTCAAAGTGCAAAGTTATGCCAGCACAAGTATTCACAACTGTTTAATATCAAACAATTGCCAATTTTAAAAAATTCTAAGATTGAACAAATTGCAATGTTCTGGATTCAGTGATAATCAATCAGTCTGCAATTTTGATAGCAGCTTTCACATCGTACAAAACCAAATCAGTAAATAATCATTGTGACTTTGCAACATACTAAACTGTGAACAGGACCAAGAACATTGGCTGATTTCCTTTAGTCCCCGTCCTCATCCACTCCTCACTAATTGCAACAACTCTACCTTGGGCCTGGCAAAGGCACTTTGGATACCTCATTCCTATCATGAAAAGATCCCCCTCAGCAATCAGGGAATCTTTTAATTGCGAAGAGAATCCCAAAAACAAAACTCTGTGATAAGCTACTAGAATCACCGTGATCAGGTATGAACAAAAAAGAAAATTAAAAGCAACCGTCTTTGGTGCTCATACTGAAAAGGAGCCTGAAATATCAACTACACATAACTAAGTCTTTGCATACCTACCTCTGAGCAGTAAAATCTCATTTTAAGCTGCAGACCTTGCCAAAAGGCAAGCTTGAACACGTATCATGGGTAGATAGACTAAAAATCTAGACCAAATTCCATTTGTCAGTGGATGTCACAAAGTCTTCTTTGACCCAACTGGTTTCTCTGACGATCATGACAAGCTCCTCCACCTGCTCTGTTCCTGTAACAGTATCACTTTCCATCAATTATCATATCTTTAAACACTGACATGGTCTGTACCCATATTAAGAACTCTGCAAGTGTTTTACAATTCTTTTGAATTTGGTTTCTCCTACCTGTGTTGAAGCCTACATTTATCCATATCTTTGAAAATATATTGTGAAATGTGCCAACGACATGACTGTTGTTGGTAAAATCTTGCAACAAGGAGGCATCCACGAATGAGTTCAAGATGTCAGGAAACTGCAGTCTCCCATCAAGATCGGGGCTCAGACTTAGTTGTCTATTAAGTTCATAGGGATGGTTTTGGAGACAGAAAATTAGATGTTAGATTAGGGTTTAGGCAGAGGGATGTGGAGAAGTTAGAGGTCAGGCCTCAGCTCCATGCTCAAAGGTCAGTGACGTTGACATCCAGAATCAAGACCTCCACTCTGGACTCAAAAGGCCAACAATGAAAGACAACTGGTGACCAGACCTCCACTTCGCACTCAAATGCCAGAGATGGGGATATGGGGACATTGGACATCCATGGTTATCAGTCTATCCCAGGTCAGTGCATCTCTGTGCAAACGAGAAGCACAAAGGCCAGTCAGTCAGCATGCTCAAAGTTCAAGCCATGGGGGTCCCATCATTGGCTAGACTGGGGTCAAAACCAAAGAAGGCCAATTGGATGTCCGCAAGTTGTAGTGCAATAACCGAGACCTAAGAGCCTGGAGCTGTCCGTGTATGTGGGTGGGAAGGAGGATGGACTGTTGCTTGTTGGTTCCATTTTGGTGTGTTTCATTGTGTTGTTCTGCCAAAGATAGGGAACGTATTGCTGGCACTGGAATGTGTGGTGACACTTGCAGGCTGCACTAGGTACACCTGTGCACCTGCTCATTATGGCAAATATCTAATCAGCCAATCGTGTTGCAGCAACTCAATGCATAAAAGCATGTGACTTTGAATGGGAAATGATTGTTGGTGCCAGATAGGGTGGGTTGAGTATCTCAGAAACTGCTGACCTTCTGAGATTTTCACACAGCATTCACTAGGTTTTACAGTTAATGGTGCAAAAAAAAACATCCAGTGAGTGGTAGTTCTGTGTGCAAAAACCACCTTGGCAGAGGAGAATGGCCAGTGTGGTTCAAACCGACAGGAAGGTGACAGTGACTCAGATAACCACATATTGCAACAGTGGTGCGCAGAAGAATTTCCCTGAATGCACGAAACATTGAACCTTGGAGTGGATGGGCTACAACAGCAGAAGACTACAAAAATACACTCAAGTGGCCATTTGTATTAGGTACAGGAGGTACCTAATAATGTGGCCACTGTGTGTGTGCTTCATTATATATGTGATAAGTAAATTTGAATCTGAATGAGATAGATTGACTTGTTGAGTGCTGTCACATCAACAACCTCATGCTCACTGTCAGCAAAGATCAAGCAATTCATTGTGGACGTCAGGAAGGGAAAGTTGGGAGAACACGTGCAAGTCCTCACTGAGGGACCAGTACCGGAAAGGGTAAGCAGCATCAAGTTCCAACATCTCAGAGGATCTGTCCTGGGCCCAACACATTGATTCATTCATGAAGACGGCTGTCCAGTGGCTTTACTTTATCAGGAAATCGAGGAGATTTGGTGTATCGGCAAAGACGCTTCCAAATTTCTACAGATGTATGGTGCAGGGCATTCTGAACGGTCGCATCATGGCATACTGTGGAGGCTGCAGAGGTTTGTAGATGCATCCAGCCCCATCACAAGCACAATCCTCTCCACCACTAAAGGCATCTTCAAGAGGTGGTACCTGAAGAAGGTGGCATCATTAAGGACCTCACCAGTCAGAACATACCCTCTTCTTGTTGCTACTATCAGACAGGATGTACAGGAGCCTGAAGGCCCACACTGAAAGATTCAGAAACGGCTCCTTTCCTATTGCCATCCTATTTCCATGAACACTACCTCATTATGCCTTTTTTTGCACTATTTATTTAATTTGTAATTTATAATAATTTTACATCCCTGCTCGGTACTGCTGACACAAGACAACAAATTACATCATAGAAGACAGTGATAATAAACCTGATTCTGACTCTGAGGCTAGACAAGCAGGTCAGAGGTTATATGTTCTGGGGTCAGTGACTCACCAAACACTTTCCATCCTCTACAAGTCACAAGTCAAGAACATGATGTAACATACTTGGCTGAGTGTAAAACCAACAATACTCAAGAACTATAGACAATCTAAGACTGAGCTGCCTGTGCGCCATTGACACCTCATCTACCATAGAAGACTCATCCGACCACCTACAAAATCCACTGCCACCACTTAGGAAGTCTGTAGTACACACTTCAAAACTTTAACCTTTACCATTTACGGAGACAAGCATGGAACCAGCAGTAACTCCTTTCTCCGTTCAAATCAATACCTGCCCTGACTTGGAAATATATCCCTGTACTTCCACCAATGCTATCTTAAAATCCCAGAACTGTACCATCAGAAGGAAGACATTGTCTCTGTTGGTTGTTGCAATGTTGTCCTGACACTGAAAGTTTTCAATTAACATTGTCTACTTCTATATATTCCAGGCCATCTATAAAATGCCACAGCTTCTACAATAAAGAAATTATTGGTCGAGGCTATAAAGTGATTTTTAATTAACAATAAAATTAACATTAATGCACAGATTTTTAAATAATGCTGTTTATTATAAAACAATAATATTCCAAGGATTGGCATAAAATCTTGCATGGCCTTGCATCCATTTTATACACAGAATACCCTGCAATGTGCTGACACTGAATATCTAGCAACCAGACAAATGTTACCACCATTAAATTACAACTTCCAAACAACCTTGAAAGCAAGGACACATGCTTGTTTATGAGGACAGTTAGTTCAGTGGAAAACTAAGAGGGGTTGCAGTTTGAAATATTGTCATGGTCACTTTCAAATTATTAACTATGGTGGGCACCACCTTTGAAACTTTAAAAAAGAAATCAAATACAATAGTGTTCTGATTCCTAATGCCTCACAAGAACTGATCCAAGGTGATTCTTTGTCAGAAGTAAATTTTCATTTTGATGGAAATGCCAGCATTCAAACTCAACACTTCAATTAGGAACAGAATGCATTGGAGATACGAGTGTGGACATATTACTAAATTGTGCCAACTCTGAATGTGCATCGTAAAGCTGAGTTATGAATGTTTTGTAACAGTTGAAAGAAAGAATGGTGATCTTTCTAGTATACCAACCTGGGCTGGGCTTTGTTCTAGAACAACCTTCAAGCAAGACAGCACAGCGATTCTTCTCATTACTAATGAGAAGAATTTTAAAAGTCTCATTACAAATGAAACTCATTTTAAATGAGCTACATGGTTGTTCCTAAAGCCTTTTATGACACCTCAAAATACTTTACAGCCAATGGGAATGGAGTCACAACTATCATGGAGAAAATGTCAAAACTCATTTGAGGCCTGTCTTGCAAACAAACACAAAGTCAAAGTCACCCTCCCCTCCCTCTCCGAATCTTTCCCTCAGGATCCATGCATGTGCCTCTGTTGTGAACGCCAGAAGCAACCTGGAAGAATCATTTCTTGTACAATTCCTTTTGGTATTCCTTGCCGCTTTATTTTAAGGGAAAAGTTGTTTTACTTGCAATTTGCTTTGCAGAGAGCTTCAAGTATTCTCTCCTAATGACAATGAAAGATTTGTATTCTACCTTCAATTAATGCTCAAATGGAGCCTTCTGTTTTAGTCCACACTGTCAATGGTACAGGCTAATATGACCGACAACAAAGCCAAAAGTCAATATTGGCCATTACCCTGCTTTTTGTCATCAGAACCCAAACTTCTCACACAAAAACAAAATCCCCCACCTTATTAAAGGCTTAGAAACATGGAAAATTGGTTTAAGCAACGTTAGGGTGTTTTACATCCACCAAGACTCTAAGTGAAATTGTCATTCAACAGACAGCCTGATTGAACTTACATTTTAAGATCAAGAACTGATTCATGCTGAGTTTGCATTGAAATGTTTGCTCTTATGGTAATCAATTTCAGCAACACAACACGGACTACATCTAGTTCTTAATCTTGCAGAAATCGGCCTGAATCTGCAAAATGCAAGTCGTTATTGCCCATTAAATTGGACTCACTAGCACACTGTTTCTTGTGTTCCTGTCATTTTGCTCCTGGTGAGTTCCCCTCTTATGCATAAAAAATGCAGAGATAAATCTGGTTGAAACGTGTCTGATTTAATTGCAGGAATTCCTACAGCACATTGTTCACTTCCTTGCTCTGCCCTTACTTGCTCCGCTCCTTGCTCATGATTAATCAGCCACAGAGATGTAAATATTGTAATTGCCTTGCCTGAAACTCTGGCGCTTTGTGCTCTGGAGATCAGGCACCAGCCAACGAGGTACAGAGTCGAGGTACGATTTTGGAATCACATCTGTTATGGTTTGGGGAAGGCACCTAAGCCTGAGGGGTTTTTCCAAAAATTACCTTGTGCATGGGGGAAACAGACTCCTTTTTACACCTCCCCAGAGTCAAACCTCAGAATGGGTCTTAAATCAATCAAAGGTCTGCTTCCTAATCATTGCCTTCTTCTTCCTTGTTGGATTATTGCTTGAGTTTGAAGTTCCCAACACAGCTCAGCGACAAATTTTGTTTATCATTCCTGGGGATGGTTTTACTACATGAAAGCCGCTAAATCAATGCAAGCTGTCTTTTATGATGAGGCATTCCTTGTTGCTGTTTTCTCAATGGGCAGGGCTTTAACAAAAAGAGGAGCCACTGGCAGTCAGACAGGGCACCATCTCTGCCCCTACCCTTCCATTTTACTCTTCCCTTCTGCCAATATAAGACTGTTTTTATGTCAACATTTTCAAAGTGTGCACATGAGCACTTTTTAAAATACTTTGTTTTCAGGCTTATTTTAAGCAAGGATAAGGCCATGATGTCAAACTTTGTAAAGTAAAAACAGAAGATGTTTCTGCCATGACCTGCAGAATTTGAGCCTGGTCGTGTACTATGCTGGTGACGCCTCCACATCCATTCAGTATCAGCAAGAAAACTGCCATTGCATTTTACTCCAAATGAGTGAAGCATCTGTGACCCTGTGATTGCTAATGAGAGCTGAATGGTTCTCTTTGCATCAGTCCAATTCAGTTGTGACTGTAAGAAAGATGTTTGGAATGCCTCTGTACAAATCAGGCTGGTAAGACTGGGAGCAGGAAAGCAAGAGCTAAAAAGCTCAATCAAATAAGAGATATTAACCAGTCTAACAAGGGGTGTAGGAACAACTAATACTGTATGCAAAGTTGAGGGGGGGGGGGGAGAGAAGAGAAATGGAGCTTATTCTCAAGACAGACATTTTGGCTCATTTTCGACCCTAGAGCTCCCACAGGAAACAAAAAGAATGATACATCTGGCATCTGGAAAGGAAACAGATTCTGGATAAAAAAAACTTTCAAAACTTCATGGCTCTCACATTGCCTCCTGAACCTTGGTCATTCACTGATTCTTTTCCCCTACCTCATCCCTTAAGCCTTAATTCAGTATCTGTGCCTATTTTTAAGCATTCCTCAATTTTGTGATACAAGCCCTAATACATTCACAGACCTAAATAAAATGTCAGTGTCACTATAAAAAACCACGCTCGGGAACTCAAAGGAAATTCAAATTCATTCTCAATCACTCCAGATATTCTCCAGCGTATCTCACTACAACAATGCTCATTAGTTCACCTCATCCACGATTGTTACTGTATGCCACACTCATGAAGTACAGTGAAATAAAATGAATATCCATAAAACATCTAGATACCAACTTGTACAATATAATAAGGCTGGAAACTGGTTTAATATGTAATTCTGTTTTCAAAGTTTTGAAATAATGACTTACAAAATTCTGCTGGGCATCATTAGGCCTGAAATAAAATACCATTATATTGGCTTCCACTCCAGGCCCTTATTCGTGCTATTTTAGATTTCATTATGGGAAGATTTAACTAAGTGAATTTTAAAAATTGCTTTAATTCCTACATTAATCAGAGAGGCTAACATATGTTCCATTTCTAATCAGGTCAAATAATTTGTTACATTTATTGTCAGACCGAACAGTATGATTTCTGAATTCCACTCCTTTTCCTCTTAATCAGACCCACCCAGGCATATGTCTGCTGGAAAACATTTACAAACGTGGTACACTGCATTCAAATCTAGGACTTCTCTGGGGTTCAAACTGTTCACTATATGGATACCAGTTGCCTATCTACTGTATATTCAACAGGAAATGGATTCAAACACTATTTTTTTGTTTTTTCTTCCCCAGCACATGCGTGTGTTTCTTCTGGTAGTTAAGATGATGAAGATCGCAAATGTAACAGCAATATCCAGACCAACAAGTTACAATGACACACTGATAAACTCTTATAATTATATGATGAGTTGTAATTAAAAATGCATCTTTGGCCTTTATTTTACATTAGCATTTAACCTTTTGACTGTGATTTTCCATTTGTCATCCAATTAGCAAACTCTAAACTGAACCTGATATGGAACTAGAGAAAAAAATAAAAAGAAGCAATGGTCTGTAAGAGGAACATCTCAGTTAGCTGCTTTTAATAAAGCAACCTAAAGCTCATCAACATGCTGCTGTGTGCTAGAATGTTCCAACGAAGTGGCTCATATGTGTTACACCAACACAGCGAACACAAGATTATTAAAATATGTGCAATGGTAAATGTCCCCTTACATTTCAAAGGTGTGAAACATACCTGTCATACATGTGCTTGAGAGGTGAATCCTGTGTACATGCATATGGATATTTGATGAGATGGTAAAAATTCTGTGTGGGTTTCCAATGAATTCTTTTATTTAAGACTTTAAACTGCACTTGTCTGGGCAACTTCATCTCCAGTTGTATAACTTGAACTGCAGATGAACAGTATATTATCTAAATATTAAATGTCTAAACTCTTGCAATGGCAAGGAGACTGGGATAGCTTTCAGCTAAGAAAATATTAAACATAGTCAACAACCTTTGGTTGAAATGGCCATAGTTTCTTCATCACTCAGGGATTTTATACTTGTAAAGTTGAACAGCAGATTCAATATGAGAAATGGAAAACTTACTACGCCAAGCAGACTGGAAAACACTTCCAGCTTTTTCCACCACTACTGGTACTGTCAGTTACATCAGCTACCCAGGCTGGGAACCTGGTGATGTGAAAGGGTAATGATGGTCTTATATATTTATACCACAAACTGCCTCCTGCTTTTTTATTTTAATTAACTCCTTTTAGAAGTTGTGAAAATGTCACCACACTTAGCCGCAGCTCTTGATATAAAGAAGCTTGCTTAGAAACTTGATATTTTAATTCTATGTGTGGAATTGTGCATTGACCAATAAGGCTGTTCTTAGCGACTCACAAATCTAAACGAAACACTTCATTCCCTCCACTCTTTTTGGTCAGATTCCGTTGACTGGTATCTATGACTCACTTGAAATGTTGCATGGGTACATCTGCCTCTTTTAACCTGTCAGGACATTTGCAGATCTATAGAAAACTGTGAGAATCTGCCAAGATCTGGTGCCAATATCACACTGTCCCTCTTAAAGTCATGGGGCTCTAAGCATTTAACACCACGTCACACACCCATCCATCACTTACACTCTAATCCACGGCTTTACTTTCGGAGTACTCTCCTGGTCAGGTCACCAACTTCCAACTGATATAAATTGCCACTTAGAATGTCTTACTGCCCATATTCTATATCACAACTCCCACATCATGTCAATCTGTGATGACAATGTTGATGTTTGTTCCTAAATGTAAATTCAAAATGCACAGTTATGTATCTGAATAATCTCATAGCTTTGCCTATCTCTTTATCGGTAATGTCCTCAACCTACAGCTTTATATCGCACCCCCCCCCCCCCAGAACCTTTTCCCCTCTGCAGAGCCCTTGCTGGTCCCCTTCATTCCCCTCATAACTGATAGTCCTTCAAATATGCTCTGAGAACACATCTGTATAGCCTTCTACTCTCAACAACCTTCTTCAAAATCTTTCTTAAAGCTCTAGCGTGTGACCAAGCATTAGGGCATTTCTCTTAATCTCTCCTTTATTTGCTCAATGGCCATTTAGTATGCTCAGATCTCTGTGGATACCTTGGGATTATTTTTCATAGGTGTTAGAAACGTCAGATGAGAAAATAGAGAAATACCATAACTGGTGAGGTGGAAGTAGGATTGTCAGAAATAAGCAAACAAGCAGTACTATGTTCCACCGAATTTAAAGCAGCTTAACTATTCTACTAACAATGCTGAGTCCCATTTTCACACATGCCTCCTCCCATCATCAACTAATAAGCATAACCTTTTAATGCTTTCTCTCAAATGGACTCATCTTAAATGTACCAACAGTGTATCCCATGTTCAGACTTTCAGTATCAATCATACCTTCATACCTGATTTTCAAGAGTTAATTGTAATACCAGGACCTAGCCATTATCACGAAAGCCCAACAGGATGGGCCTATTTATTCCCTTCTCCTTCCTCAGCAATGTCACTTTGCAGGTGCCACTTGTGGTTACCATTGCTTTAGCACACTCAGTTTGAGGTTTATAATTTGAGAAATCAGAGACCCCTGCATTCAATGCAAGAATTTCTCCAAAAATGGCCCCCAGCAAAAGGCTCTGAAACCACAATCAGATCACCAGGGTGCGTCTGCACACAGCCTGTTGCTGAATCCATTTTTAGTGCCTGGAAGCCACAGTCACAAAACCACAAATAACATTTTATAAACAATCTGTTTGATTCCTTTAAGAACTGATGGATTATGGTGAGCATCAGACAAATATTGTTTCTTTAAAAACAAAAGCATTTAACAGACGGTGCACAGTACACATCTGTCATTACCAGAAAAGGAATAATCCCTTTTAGACAGCTCAGAGTCCCTAAAAGATCACCCACATCTCTCCAGCCAGCTTCCCCCCTACCCTCCCCCACAAGTTCTCTACATATTCAAAAATTGTAGCTTTCACCCATGGGTAGATCAGCAGCAAGTTATTGAGCTGTACAGGGTGAGATGGTCCAAAATTTAATCTTTGCTTGACATTGAAGTGACGGCAACATGATACAATAGTCATCAGGACAGATCGGTTAGACATCTGTCTCCTGCCTTTTGTAATTTTGGATGCACGAAGCTACATCATCAAGGACTCTGTATCATTGGAAGAGTCATTGTCTCCAGACAAAAGTGCTGATACCTTGGGTTTTCACAATCTTCATTGCTTCTATGAATGTAACTTATTTTATTTATCATCACCAGTGCCATATAAAAGCACTGAAACTTCACTGAGCTTCATTTATACTCGCTCATCCTTAGAACAACTATAAAAGGAGGACTGGGAAGATCTTAATTGGAGATATGCCTGCCAGAGATGGGACCTCACTATCACATGTGCAACTCAGAGTAATTTACAGCCGTCAATCTACCAACCAGCTGGGAGGAAAGCGGACTATGAGTACTTTGAGTCTAGGTCACTGGGACAGTAGCTTTATCTGCTGCATAATTACACCACCTCATTGTATATTTGGGTTCATGAAGAATCAGTGACCTAATTCATTAAACCATATGATCTCAAATCTGTGCTGAGCCAGGTGATCTCAGCCAAGTATTGGTTTTAGTACCTTTGGAATTTAGAATGTACCTTATCAGGGGACTTTCCTAGGTTATTGAAATGCCTGCTCGAACAGGGTACTGTGGTTACACCACAGCTTTCAGGCAATTTTATGTTTTTTTAAAGCAAGGCCAAGCATATTTTAAAGTTGGCTGAAAACCACCAGAGGAAGAAATCAAAAAAAATTGGTAATAAGATTGAAAATGCAAAATAATCTTAACCTTGTTACAAAATAGTTGAACATTGCTTAAGTCATGTTTTAAAAATACATGCTTAAAACAGAAACTTCTGAACATATGTTCTTGAAATCCACAATTTCCATTGTACCACCAGTTCCTGCCCTGCTTTATTTGGAATTCTCTCCCTGAACCTCTTCCTGTCCTAATATTAGGATCAACATCAATTTTTCCCTGATAGTTCTCCTAAGAGGCACCGTTGAAACATTCTGCTATATGAAATGTGCCAGGTTAATGCAAAGTGCCTGGATAATGAGATCTGAGGATACTGACAATCTACTGCTGAAGTTTAAACAGAAGGTAACAATTTATAAAGAAGGATTTGGACCGTATGATTGGGGATAACCAAATTTCAATATATTTTACAGGAGTTTCTATTATCCTCTACGTAATTATTGAAAATTTAACACATCAGATATTCGACACATCAAACTGCCGTTGGCAAACATTTTAAACCTGACATATTGACATGAAGACCATTCCACCCCTCCGTGTTGCTTGCATTCTTCAGTGAGAACTTGTCAGAGGCAAACTGTCCAGAGCATAGAAGCTGACTTGTTAATCCAAAAACACAGGATACCTGGCAGATTTATCCACTGGCCACGGGTGACTGAGTTCTTCAGCTTATGAAAGTCCATCCCTTTGTACCCTAATGCCAAAGTTTCACTATGTTTAAAGACAGTAGGGGTTTCCAGCAACCTGGATAAACCAGTACCTTTCAAACACTGGGGAATTAAACTGGGAAGAGGCGATGGCAAAAGCCCCTGTGCTTACAAGAAAGATGTAAGCAATTATATGCATATATCACTGGAACATTCTAAATGTTGTGCTATATTTGTCTTCTCAATTTCCAGAACTCTTGCCTCTGATTGTAGGTTCATGTCCAGAGGCCTGATGCAGAGTGAGATGGACACTCCAGTGTGGTACTGAGGGAGCACCATAATGCTGAAAGTTCCATCTTTCGGATGAGACATTGCCTGTCATTAAGTAAAAACTGGAACTGCAAGAAACGCCAACAAGTCAGGAAGCAAGTGGGGAAAGAAACAGAGTCACTATCTCAGTTCAATTACCTTTCAGAACCTGATTCGGATAAAAAGCCTCCAACCTGATTAAGTCAGTTTTTCTCTCCATCGGCGCTTCTGTACAATCATATGGTCTTTTACATCCAACTTGCAATGTCTACAGTTCTTCACTTTTGAGCTTGCCTGACACTTAACTAGATGTAAAGGATACTGAGACGTTATTTTGAAGTGGACTATAGAACTCTTCTAGGATACCTGGCCAACATAATTTCTACTTTGTAACTCTGCCTACACATCAAACATACTTCTTTGGCTGATCAACACTTTGGAACTTTTTGAGGTCATAGAAAGTACTACAGAAATGTAACAATATCTGACTTGGAGTCTTTTCCTTTCGACATGTAATAAGAACACATTAGCGGCAGCTTTCTACTAAAATCCATCTTCAACTTGACCAAGAAGTCCTCCTCTTTATCCCACAGAATCCTCGTGCACTTAGTTTTTAGTGCTGCTTTAAAATTCTCAACTTTCGATTGAAATGTTTGGCATGTGCATCGCATTCACTTGAAAGAATTTGTATTGAAACCGTATAATCGGCCAGCGTTTAACCTTTTGCCTTTGTCAAGTTTAGGTTTCAATGAAAAAAATGTTCTAGGGCTAAAGGTTTAAAGGCACGCCTGCAGAAAGCTGGACCTCTGATTCAGTAAATTTGAACAACATGTTGAAACTCTCTCAGGTCCGGGACATGTTAAAAAAAAGTTCTTGGGCAGTGCAACAGCTATGTCCCACCAGCATTCTTCTTAGCAACTTCACATTAACAGAAAATTTGGAGCAAAAGGGCAGCACTTAACTTTTCTACATCAACCGACTAAATTTATTAAATTACACTGAAATGACAACACAGAAACAGGCCACTTCGCCCCCAGTGGTATGTTCCAATGTGTACTCCACACTTGCTTTCTCCCATCATAGTTTCTCTGACCCTACCTTCTATTCCTTTATCTGGAATTTTATTCCCCCTTTACAGTTGCTTTGTCCTTTCTTCCCATTCTATTGGAACTGATTTAAATTAGCTTGGAGATTCATGCAAGGTGTATCTTTTGTCACACAATGACCAACAATTTTCTAGAAAATTAGTGGTTCATGTGGAACCATCATAGTCACTTAAAATACTCAGTTTTCTTTGACTACTGAGCTCAAACTGGAATTCAATGCAGACATTTCATTATTAAATGTCTCGTTATCCTTTAAAATATGTTTCTTTATGTCACTATGTAAATCAAAACAGACATATAGAACTTTTTTCCTGGACCCCTTTCATAGTCAGTACAACAGCTGAACGTAACCTGCTCCCTGGGTTTTCTGGCTGTGTTAGTCGCAATATGAGGATGGGATAAAGTGGTTTCACTACCATTTAGGCCAGTGGGGAGAATACCAATCACCCCCAGTGATCCTCACTCATCACACATAGGTGAGTGTAGGGCAGCAAGAATACACTGTTCGCAGTGGCCAGCCAGCCAAATTTCCACATGAAAAGCAGTGACTTAGCCAAATTACAGGAAGAATGGGGCATTAATGTGTCTCTATGAGGATTGGGATAATGGGTTAATGAGGCTTAATACCCCAGCCAAATTTCCGATGACTCTTTAGAAAATAAAGGCATGGGTATCAAAAATTATATTAATTCTGACTCGCATACACCAGTGAAAATCTGTTAATTCTACATATGCATATGTAAAAAGAAGTAAGATATTATAAGCATTAAAACCTCACATTTTGTAAGGCCTGTCATTATTGTTCAATTTTCCTTTATTCTAAGCTTTGGGACTTCAGAAACCACGGGAAATAAAGCTTGAACAAGTACTTTCTTCAAATGATAGCTGTAATGGTGTTGAATATTAAAAGTCTAACTAACAAACTTCTTAAGGTCAAAGGATATGTTTTTTACAGGCCTCTCTGAATTAAATATCAGTAGGCAGGATAGAGAAGTGGGAAGGTATAAAGAAACCATCTTGTAACGTTCAATATTATTACAGATCGTAAGACATTCACTATCTTGCATGATCCAAATTCCAGCTGAAACATAATTTGGTAATTGATGCCATGTTAAAAAGTCAAAGATTCCTTCACTAAGGGGATAAAGGTCACAGCTTTCATTAGAATAACAGATACAGATTTATTACCTGCAGATGAATTGCAAAATAAATCATCGTTACCTCTTGTTAAGACACAACACCTTTATTTTTTTGGGGGTAACTCATAAATCTGTATTAGGGTATGGCAGCCAATTATTTTTGCAATCGAATACTCAATCCATTACTGATTAAATCAAGAATTTGGACTACGGTGTACTAAATATATTGGCAGGTAAACAGATAAAAACAAGCATCAGTAAGCATCACCGTGCACAGAATTTGAGATTAGCTTCTGTGCGCGAGTAGCTTGTGTATTTTTTTCCATTAGCACGTTTGTCAATTTCTCAGTTAATAAACTGAAAGGCTATAAATATATTGCACTGTTTTCTGTGCTGCACAGCTAGTTGATCTCTGTATATCAACTTAACAATACATGGGCAGTGTAGTACCTTACCCATATCCATTCAAGGACAAAGTGATTAGTTAAGTATCTATTTCGATCTTAATGCTGTTCCCTTCTTGCCAATGTACTACATGACACACTACAGCATAGCTCACGCCAAGCCAAAAGCCCAAAAATAAGTCATAAATGATTATTTAAGTCACAAAATATCACATTATTTCACTTCAACTATTATTCTTTAAGGCTCTATAAATGGTGATGGTATCATTTTAAAGTCATTATGTGCATTTTTTTTAAAATTTGCACTCTTTCTTGAAATGGTCAAACCATTATACAGTATATCGTATGTACTAAATTTTACAAAGCATAATTTAAGCAGGGCACAATTCAACTGAACAGATTTTTAAAAGCATTATCATTTGAGGTGAAACAAAACACCTCCAGTGCTCAAAAGATTAAAATCTTTCAGGAATATTCTTTCTCTAAATAGCCTATGTTTGGGGTTCTTTTTAAGAAAATAGATGCAGACACATGCCCGGAAACAAAGACACATTTAGTCACGTAAATACAGACACACAAACACTTCTGTCCTCTAGTTGCTTTATAATGTTAACATTAAGACTGACTTGCATAATCTTGTACATGACTAGTGATGAGAAACAGATTCAGCCTCTGTACAATGTAAGGGACCATTCATTGGAGTTAGTGCAGGCATTAAAAACATTATGCATCTCGTGCTGTTGTGCATTATGCAATCTCCCAAGAGTTACAGAAAATCCAAGATGAGGCGATTAAACCTTTGCCAAGAAAAAGATTGCCTTTTAAAGCTATAACATAACACAAACACCATAAAGGAGCTGAAGTCCCTGTCAAGGTTGAAAAGGGACAGAATTCACAATTTCACAAACATGCAGATAGAACTGATAAATGATCATACACAATCTGGGCAGCACCAAGAACCAAAGCAATTAATACTCAGCTAGTTTTTTTTCAAACAACCCCTTGTCAAAACATACCCAAGTAGTCTTCAGCAGCTAGCAAATAAAAAAAGCATTTAAAATAATTTTATATACGTTCTGACTAACTTTCCATTTCATTTTCTAAGAAAAAGTCTTGAGCTTACTTGCCTTTAAATGGAAACAAATTGGAAGACAGGTCCTACAATAAGTGCACACAATTTATTATGGCTTTTTGATTGTGTAAAAGGATTTCTAGGCTGCGTTCATAGTGTTTGAAGACAGCAGATCCTATCTGTTCACAGCCTCAACTGCAGCAATAATTTTGCCTTTTAAGCTACTTTGGGGACCATCAAAGTGTCATTTCACACATGTGAGTCACCATTCTGGATTTGTACACATTTCAATATTAATCCCAAAAGAAATGAGATTATCACACCCACAGACATAAAATTGCATGGTGCTAACAGCAAAAAAAATTAAATTGTGAGGCCTTGATGATTTTGAAGAAAATACTCCATTACGTGCGTTTGTTTTAATGTTTAAAAATACAGTTATTAAATAAGAAAATAAAAAGAGCTCCTCCGGTGCTGAATTGCTTATTATCAGCATTAAAGGAGTTAATGCATCTGCTGTCATAATCACCCAGAAAAGGCAGGACTTCTAACCGGTTTCTCCTTCAAATTTTGCACATGGTTTACAGCACAGAAAACCATGTAAAACCTCCTCTGTAGATAAAATAGGTCCGTTTTTAAAGAACCTTTTTATTAATATTTCTTGATGAGAATATGATCAGCTTCTTTGAGCTATCAAAAAATATAAAGTAAAACTATATAAGACGAGGATTCAGGAAGTCGATATGGTTTTATTTAAGCAAGGTGTTTGGTAGCTGAACCCTCAAGGTTCATATTATTGGTTTAGCATAGATCATCATCCATGTGATGAAAGGAAACCAGTCAGATCTAATTAGTGAAGTAAATTATTCCAAATATTGCATTTGTCAATACATCTACTCCTAACCAATTAAATACAATTATCAATATATTCAGATCTTCTCAATACTTGTGACTGTAAAGCTAGTAAAAATAGATCTAGACTTAGTTATTCTTCTAACACTGCTAGCTTTCCTAGGCAGTGCCTTTTTTTTGTCTTGTTTTAGAGGTTTATAAATATATCTACTTTTTGTATCTATCAGATATTGATATAAAATATCTGCTAAAAATGAATAATCTCTAGCAGGCAACATTAGAAAGAAATAACATAGAAACCAGTTTCATTGTCACCCATGACCAAGGAGTTTTTTTTTGGAGGCTATGATTGCTTTTGTGTCATGGGGTGTTAGAGAGATGTCACAGACACTTGGTGCTGACAGACACACCCTACTAACTGTTAATAAAACACATCAGTCTTCACTTTCAAGCTATCCTCTTCTAGAAAGGATCCACAAGCCTAAAGGCTTTTACAGCGTTGGCTCCCTAGATACCAATTATACCATTACCAAGGTAACCTCTAATTTGGGCTGAGACAGAAATATTTAGGGCCTATTGAAGCAGTTCTCTTAACCATGATTTTTACCATGATTGCAATATTTATCACTGATAATCTTCAACGATGTTTTTAAATTTGCACTGCTTCCAAACCACTAGCCAAACCCCCGACCATGCAACACCTGGAACTAGGAGACCAGGACACTCTTTGTTCCCCTCTAAGTACGCCCTATCTTCATTTGGAAATTCAACACCACCTATTTCTTGCCACTGGACAATCCTCATAGTCTTTTCCTAAGATCACTGCCTGCAGCACCATGGGAGAATTGTGGGAGCAATGCAGGGACTCATGACCATCTTTTCAGGGACAACTAGAGGTACCCTTACCTTGAAAACTGATTCTTAAACATCCAGATATTTTTATTACCAATGTAGGCATCAAAAATGTAACTATAATGTTAATTGCTCTTATGTTAGAAAAATTTAATGTGCATCAAAATAAAAGTGACAGTATCAGTTAAGAACCTAGTCCAGCCTGATTCTCATCAGCACCTAAAGCAGACTGCTGTGAGGATCCCAGTGGGAGGCCACCTCCCATTGCTTTGAGATCACCCCAGATGCAATGTAACCAACCTGCTAAGGATTACCTAACCATCCCTTTGGGCAATTTTTCTGCTGCCTTCTCAAAGGTAAATTTTTGTGCGTACAAAGCAACATTATAAAGTAGCTGGGTAGGGTGAAGGGTTTTGAATACAGATAAATATATGACCCACCAAATTAACTCCTGCGTACATTCTAAGATTGATATGAACAATAACTGGATGTAAGTAACTAGGTAGCTACATAAGTAACATTGCTTTGACCGTCCCTTCCCCCAAAAAATTTACAAATATTATGAATATGGAATTTGAATTCGGAAGCATTCCAGGTAGTTGGTAGTTAGCAATGATCAGCTCATTCTCAGTAGAATCTCCAGCACATTAAACTTTAAGACATTCTGCTGATTTTAGCTCAAGCTATGAAGATAACACATTAAAAATAAAAAAAAAACCTCATCCAACATGTCTCCTAATGACTTACTTCTAAATGACTATGATGTCCCCAGGAAGAGTTTTCATTAAGTTTGGTGCAGAATGGATAAAACTTCCAGGACCAATACTGTGCTAGTGAAGATGGGCAGAGATAGACATATAATGCATTGATTTCTAATTAATCTGGGTTGATGGCTAAAATGAGTAGGAATCTATATTAGTGGACCTTGTACCATGGAGCTCATTGGATAAAAAATGAACGCTCCTCCACTTAAATGACTCACCACATTCAAAGTGACGGGGGGGGGGGGGCTGTCTATCACCCACTCCCAAAGCAATACAGCAAAGGAGTGTAGCAATTTGCTGATTCCTAGCAAATGAAAGGTAAAAGAAAGAACAGTCGGTGTTTCTGCCTTTCCATTGGCATGCATTTCAAACAGATTTATGCATTATTCAGTCTTTCCTCCCTCTTATGCAACTCTAGGCAAAAGAGCAGAGTTGGTTTGTGGAGGTGGGGGGCTGTTAAATGGGGCGAACAGAAAGGCTTAAAGAAATAGCAACTAGAGATCTGAGCACAGGGGACTTTGGACTGTAATTAAGTGATGGGCTGTCCTGTTGAAATCTGTCTTCTGTCTCCTTAAAAGCAAGCCTGGACCAAGGGGAGTGCTGCTTGCGCTCAGCCAGACTCAAGTCACTTCAGCTGTTAGCACAAAAGCCTAGAGTAGGCTGCTGAGGAGGTGGCTCCATGGTGGAGACTCCCAGAAAGATGTTACAAAATCATTTAATTCCTGCCTGTCATTGCTAATTTATGTAAACAAAATGTATAAATTTCCACTGCTGGCAAAATGCTTTAGAATATGTATCTAGATATTCTAAGGTCTACATACTTCAGTACAATGAATGTTTCTATCCCCCAACTGATTGTGTTCTGAGCAGGTCTGTTCCTTAGTTCCACACTAGAAAGCGGATGAAAGAGAACGGGAACACTTTGCTCAACAATATGGCACCTTAAGCAAAAGCTATTCAACAAAGATACTGATGCACCATCGATAACTCTCTCTGAGACGTAAAGGCGAGATATCGGCTTTTATTGACTGGAAGAAGGAACAAGCAGTGAGTGACCACCATACTACATCCTGGAGACTGAGAGGCAGGGCTCAGGCCTCGATTGTCTTTATACAGGGGTCTGTGGGAGGAGCCACAGGAGCAGTCAGCAGGGGGCGTGTCCAGACAGGTATATGTAGTTCACCACAGATACAGAGTTTTGACTTCGGAATGTTGTATGCACCCCATGGTAGGCAACTGATGACTGGATTAAAAATACACACTTAGAACGGCACAGAAGTGTACCTGCAGGGCAACTGCAGTGTTGTGTTGTGCTTGGGCATCTCCAATATGATGTTTTTCACTACCTTAAGCACCCTGGTCTTTGCACATCTGTATCCTTCTTGGTCACACCGCCATCCCCTCCCCTCAGCATTCAAATACACACACCCCTTACTTAGTTGCCCTCAGTTACCCAAACACACGCAACTACCTTTCTTGGTCCCCACCCCAATCTCTCCCGCAAAAGCTCTAGTTATTCTATGGTTCTTGGTTTTAAAAAAACTATGTAAATTTGTCATGGCCATTTCGGTGTTAAACCATTGCAGCTTTTTTTTTTGAAAATGCAATGTGCAGAAGAAGATTAAAGCAAAAAAAAGAGCGGAGAACTTAGTCTCTCCCATCGCTTGTCGTGGATGGCACAAGCTGTGCAAGTCGGAGTGGGCGATTACACATACGTTTTGTTTATAGGGCTCTAGAGATGTCGCTTCCCTAGATTAAAATTACAGTATCGCCAATTTGATCATTAAAAATTGCTCTTGTGCCCAGACATGCTTCCACATAATCCATTATGTCTGTAGGGCAAATCTCAGCAACAATCTTCTTAATAATGAAGCATCCAATATGAAACTAAACATGTAATTTTGTTTGCATTTAAATAAGCTGTTTAACTAACTGTTCTTATAAACTCAAAGATTTAAGTGTATCCGCCAAAGTGGGGCGAATCCAGCGGAAAAAAAGACGCATATGTCTCAAAAAGGGTGATAGAAGCTAAAGTATTAAATATATATTAAGAGCAAACGCACAGTCTGCAAATAACCAAAAGTCCATCACTGCAAAACACCTTAGGTAACTACGTATGCTGTCTTAATTAAAGTTGTGGGTACCCAACGTAAATGACACTAATGCACTAAGATACTGTCAACCACGTCTTTACTGCTCGCAGTACAGGCAGCCTGCATTAACTTACTTGCAGCGCTGGTGAAGTGAGTCAGTGCTCCGCATCTTACTGAAACAGACATTGCCTTTTAAGTCAATACAAAGATTATTAATATCTGATGAAGTGCAGGAAAGTTTGCCAAGCTTGGACTTGGCATCCGAAAATGTAGAATCTCCCCTCCCAAAATGTTTCAGTGCTGTGTTTAAAATGGAACCTCCCATTAGCCCTGATCCAGGGAACAACTTCCATTAAAATTGAAACAGGCAAGCCCCACCCTCTGACAAATCACACTTCTCTGAGGCACCCCGTTCCCCGAAGCTCAAGCAACTGTAGAGGGGAATGGGTTCGCTTCACGTTGAAACCTTCACAACCTTTGGTTAATCAACAATGACATCGCGAAAGGGTCGCCTTTGTTTCGAGCGGTGGCTTGGGTTTATTTTGACTTTAAAAGGCACGTGTTACTTATTATAATTCCGAACAGACATACAAGGCTTGTAAGTAGTGGCGTTTAGCAAGCAATTCTCCAAATGTGGAAAGAAGTTCAGTTTACATTTAATCCAAGCCAATGACACTTCCTCTCCCTTTTTTGTTAACAGATCCCTATTTGATGCACTTTTGCATCGCCAGATCGCCCGAGCGCACAAATAGCATTCCCTCTGGCTCTGAGAAGATGGATAAATTACATTGCTTCTTATTTTTACCACGTCCGAACAACATTCTTCATTATTGACATGGGTCTCCCAATGTTCTTCCAATTCGCACTCTGCTAATATCAGCATGAAATGCACGACTGTGTTCTTCACTGTAAATTGTGTACAACTATTTAACAGGACATTCAATTCCTCTTCTCCTGGCACCTTGCATTAATGGGTAGAACAGTACAAAACTTGGCTTATCCACGCGCCATAATCGGGAACAGTGAAGCAGTGTCCTAATAAAGCGGGAAGGAGACAAGGAAAGCTGTGACTTCTTCGCCATATTTTTCCATTCAGACTAACAAGAGATCCTCAGACCAGTCCAACGTATATAGCTGCTTCAATGTGCTACACTCGTGTTTTAAAAGAGCATATATATTCAGATGTTAGTTTTTAGTCTGAGTATTATTGTCCGAGCAAATAAGTTTGTTCAGGAAGACAGTCTGTAAGGAAATCGTTTAAGAGTTTGGAGAGGGATTTCCAGGGCCAAAAGTTGGGCCCATAATCGGGTATTGACATTGGAGGATTGTGAACACGAGTAAATTCGCTTGACTTGTGGCCTCTCTCAGCCCCTCACCACCAACCCCCCCCCCCTTTTTGCGCCAGTGTCCCGCCGTCTACACAGATACAAAGATGGAGGCATTCTTCTTAATCTAGAACGCGACGGAAAATCGGCTAACATGAAGGAAGGAATTTCCGAAAACTCCCAGTCATGGTGCCCTTTCCAAGTTAGACTTGACCGCTGATTGGGGGCACATAAAAAACTGCCATGATGCAACTTCTACAATAACACCCGAGCTTCATGCCCAGGTACAAATAAAGGAGGGGGGGGGGGGGGAGTGATGTGCTAGTGCTATTTTCCCGTATCAACGCCTGCCAAATAATTATCCAGGAACTAAGCAGGCCCGCTTAGATCTTCCAAATGAATAGTAATTTTGCAAATGTTGCAGAATAGACGGGTAAGATTCATTCCATGCGTCCTTCTCATGTAGTCACCACTGCGCTGAGACTATATTCTGGACTCTTGGTAATCGCTTCAAACCACAACTCCTTGAGAAATTGCCAGTAATAATTGCCCCATATTCTTAAGGAAATTAGAGCTAAATCTATTTGTGTTTGGGGGTTGGGACGGAGGAAATAGCTGTGTTAACCTGGAAAGACTGCATGTGAAAATCGACAAAACAGCAGCAAATGCTCAAGCGACCAGAAAACATTTTTGCCCGAATATTTTAAAGAACTGTGTCTCCCATCCCTGACACAGCCCAAAAGGGGGTTTGTTCTCCAAACCTCCCAGATTCGGCTCTTGCAAAGACCCACTGTACAAAACTGAAAAGTTCTGTAACATTTTCCCTTAAATATTTCCCCATTCCCCGTTGGAAGTTGCTGTTGGTTCAGCTCTCAGCATCTTTCCAGACGCTGCAGTCCAGATCAGCAGGTCTCTCTTTTTGTTGTAAAATGTACAAAACCCTCCATTTGGTGAGAGGAGATTAAACATTAAAAGCCTGGATAAAATAAACACTGAGTTTTCCTCCTGGATCTTGGAACTCTATTATCACCTTCCACATAATTATTTTAACATACTAACGCGTTTTCTGGCTTTTAAGACCCCCAAGTTTGGAACCACCTCATTGTTGATTCAAATCGATTTCAACTGGGTGTTGTCTTGCACTGGATTCTACCTTCATCGCGAATCCTCTATCCTGTGTTGGCATAATCAAAAAAAAACGCGTAGCCTTTTTTTAAAAATAAAATGTCCCTTAACGCGAATCTGTGAAAGTAATTTGCATTTTGGAGCTTCTTGGGTTTCTCTGGCACAATGCTTCAAACTTATGCGCAGTGACCTATTTGCTTACTCCACCGTATAAGTAGCCCAGTGCAAGGATTGGCCGATGGAAATATCCAGGACGACACTGACGCGAAACTGACAGAGGCACTCCGCTACAAATGTGGCACGTTGCCAATTATTTTCAATGGTTGTCAACTGTGCTTTAGGAGAATAAAATCTTCAATTATACATTCCCTCTCAGCTTCAAAGTGCCTAGCTAATCTGCTGCAATCGGTGTACCTGAAATTGCCAGTGAGTTTAGCGAATACCAGACACATCTGAGGACAAATAATACTTCGAGATTATAGTCCAACCGCAGTTTATTTAAAATGGAGTAACCCCTGCTCTTTCTTCCCAACTCTTTGCCACATCTAAACAATTTCGGCGAGGAGTGGGTTATAAGCTGCCAAACGATTAAAAAACACAGAACGTGGAATGTGTGCGTTTTCTCCAGTTGCCCCGGTTTCCACTCACAGACCAAAGGCGTACCAGTCAGTAGGTAAATTGATCATAGTAAAGTGTCCCGTGATTAGGCTAGGGTTAAATTGGAGTTGGTGGGCGGCAACTGGAAGGGCCGGAATGGCTTCAGCAGCGCATCTTAACATATTTAAAAAAAAACAAAAGAAAGAACAGTGCTCCACACCCACCCTCAGTGCGATTCAGATGCTGCCAGACTTGTGGAGCATTTTCCGTTTTAATTATGAGAGATGGAACGAGCCTGCACATCAGTGATAAATCAGTAAGGCAGAGCCGGTTCAAAATGGGAACACATCTATTTACTGAGCATGTGTATATCAGTTGTGTAAACTGAAAATTCAGTGCAAGCAAATAAAATGTAAATGCAGTTTCCTTAAAAGACCTGGTATCTTCGTGTGTGGGTGTACCAGTGCGTGCGGGAAGTGGACCTGAAGACGATTTAGAAACTGATATTGTGGTACTGAATGTCAGACAGCATCCACGGGGAGAAAAGCCCAGTGAATGAACTTACATATTTTTTTCTTCTTCCACTTGCAGCCTGACTTACTGTGCTTCCAGTGTGTTTTTCACCCCTATTCAGATCCAGTCTCCTCATTTTTTTTTGTTTCTGCTTTTGGATTGCAACGCCAAACACCAGGATTAATTTCTGCGGGAGTGGAGGCTGCCTGGTGTTTCAGATGCCTTTAGGTTGAAGCGCTTGAAACCAGGTCGCTTTATCCTTCGCTCAGCCCCAATCAGTGGAGTGCTGATCGAGTTCTGCCCCCCCTGTCCGGAGATCGGTATTCCTTCGAGATCTTTTCAAATCCCGCTCGCCTTCACGGTTAGACCTGTCTGCACATTGCTCATGCAACACTTACAAAATCTGCCGTTCTGCCCAACTAGTCTGTACTGGCTGTTGCCACACTACCTCACCCTGTCAATAGTTACCTTATATTCTTTCCAACAATTGAATACATGCATTTTAATGTAGTCGTGAGACTGGAACAGCCTTTGAAATATTTATCTACAAATGTGTTGGGCAGATGCTTTGATGTTCATAGAGTTTGGCAGCCTCAAGAACAGGACTTTGTATCCTACCGGTATGATTTCTGATTGCAGAAGAGGTGGGATAATGAATGAAACATATCTCTTCCACTTCCTGGATTAAAACACTGACTACCCTTCAGGGTTAAACCAGCACTGGGCAAATTCCATTTTTTTGAAATGGTTGGGACATAATTTACGATAATCTCATTCATCTATCATGCCAATCTTCCGCCTAAGAAACTCCTTTTTTTTTAACTCTGGGCACTTGATCAGTCAGTGCTAAGTTCAGGCTAGTGATCAGAGACTGGGCCACGCTGTCTTGTGTCCCAATAAATCACAGAGAAAATAAGGCGCTGTCTTTGTTTTCAGTGTGGGGGAACAAAACTAAATCAGAGCAAACTAAGAGGTGATACTGGCAATATGCCTTGGCTCAACCAGGTGGGTGAGTCATTTAAATCCTCTTCTTTCTGCAGACGAAAACCTCGACCCCAGATTTGCAATGTTCTGAAAGAATCCTCCGCCTGGCCGACAAGGGTTAAAATAGATCTCTGGGGTCCTTCTTGGCATTCGGATCCACTTTTGCCTAGGGAACCAGAGATGATTTTACTTGACTCCAGCACCCTCGTTGACCAAACGGCACATCCTTAAAAACGCCAGAAGAAGACCGTGCATTAAACCTCCTCGTTCCTAATTACGGTAAAATGTATTATTAAAGGTACAGAACCGGTCCATGCAGTCACGGCTGGTATCGCAGTTCGAACCTTTAAATCCAGAACTGATGAGAATTTGATCTTGTTAAAAGGGCAGGGAACTAAAAAGAGGAACCCGCTGTTTAATTTTTAAAACGTCTAGAGCTCATTGCCGAGAAATGAGACACGAAAAAAGAATACAGCGCCTTCAGACACCGGGAATTGCAACGCATTGACTTTGCAGCGCTTTCTATTAATATAGTAATGACATGCTAGATAGGTTGATTCGGTTACCAGCTTATATGAACTTACAGTATTGCTGACTAAAAACGCAGTTTAGGAAAGCGTGGTTCAGTTTTAGTATTGTACTTTCCAAGGTCAGAGGCGAGGCCCAGGGGTGCAGGTCCGCTAAAGGCTTCCTTCAAGCGCTGAAATGCCCTACCGGAAGTTTTAAGCTTTAAAAACTCTTTTTAAAAATAGAATTTTTCTGGCAATAGTAAGATTGCCAACACATCTACAAAAAGCCATTCCCAGTCTAAACAGTCTGCTTGAATGTTTGACATTACCCTACCCCCCCCTTCATCTCACAGAAATTAGTCAGACGGATTTTAATGTATCTCACAGCATATATGTCTTTAATTATTTACCATTTTTCCATTTCTACCTTTTGCATGTGCTACAAGAGAATTAGGACTCGGAGCTACCTATTCCAACTCTGATGTCGCCTAAAATAAATTTGACCAAGTATTCTTAATTTTGGTGCACAGCCACCTTCCAATGGTAAAGTCATCGACGTCCTTAACCTAAATCTGAAACCACTCTCCATAATTTAATATTTTAAAACTCATTAAGATAAATGCGGTGGGACATAATGACAGTGAAACCTGCAGCTCCGAGTAATTATTAAACTGAAAACTTAAAAGTCACTTGCATTTAGCTGGAATAATTTTTTTTAAACCGTCGAAATTAACATTTCCTATGAGACAGTCGGACCATTTCATATTACACCAAAAAAAAACAATATTAACACTATGACTGCCAGGTGCCTTATCTGAGGTGAATTTGTGCAGATTCAGATTAATCTTTAAATCATCATGCATATGCCTCACATCTCAGCTTGCACGAGTGAAATTAGTAAGTCCCCTTATAAGTCTCAGTATCGCCGAAGAGCCTGTCAAACGCTTAAATAGCTCGGTAGTCTTACTTTCTCGCAGCCCCGTGTACCACCCAGGGAAGTCCCAAGTAGCTGTGCACCCAATAGAATGTTTTTTTTAGCTGTAATCGTCGTGATGTTTCAGCGCTGGTTATACGTGTACATGAACTAAATCCTCATTCCGTCCAGAGTACAGACGCTGATAAAGTGAACTTTCTGATGTTTGCAGAATGGTTAAGGGAGCACACTCGCTTACGCGTGCACAACAGGGAAGCTGAGAAACCAGGAGAATCGGGGGAACTGAACTATTTGCTAAATGGTCAGTAGGTTTGAAAAGGAGACAGCTGCTTCAGAATATGACCAGTTAACCAGTCACACAGCAGCCAAGTTCTGATTGTAAACAGCTAACAATACAGACCTTAGTAACTGTTGAAATGAAGGACCGCGCTTAAATGTAATGCAGTTTTTAGGTGAACGCGTGGTAGCTTTTTGGACTTCAGAGAATCACCACAGCCTACAAATCATTTTGCCATGTTAGCCAGACATACTTATACCAATAAATGAATGTAATTTCACAAATGTCATGGTTGGCGATTTCTGCTCGCTGCTCCACCGGCCTTTTTTTCACACAAAGGTGCACTTTCAATCTGCGCAATTCTAATCATCCCTAACAAGCGTGAATGTCAGACAATTTGCATGCATGAGGGAAAAAGTAGTCAGTGAGGCGCAGCTTCCTCGAGAAACATTTACAATTCATTTAACCAGTTGGCATGGACTCTTAACAACACCTTCAAAGCACCCCCCCCCCCCACACACACACACACACACACACACACACCACCACCCATCACCTTTCATCTTACGTCGCAATGTCAAGATTTCCGTCGGTTTATGTTTGACGGTTTTTTGGGATGCCACGGCGTTTTGCTATCTGTTACCAGGTATAAACTTTCTAAACTAAATAAATCAATTGAAAATTGTCAATATGTGATAGGTCACAAACTCTGAACAGAATTCCTGTCCCTGTAAACAATAGCCTAAAGTTTCCATCTAAAATATCTTTCTAAAGAAGCGATAAAATCCACCGGCAGGAATGTTGTATGCATTTATTTCTGAGGATTTACATACCAAAGGAACCTATTTAAGGAGAATTAGAACCACGCCATCGGACAAAGGTGTGAATATTTGTTCGAATTCTCCATAAAAATAGTTGTTTATACTTTAATCAGATTGGAAATTCCTAGCCATCCAGATTACACTCAATGTTTCTGCAGCCTCCTCTCTCTATATGTTTATATCTTCAACCTGGATTCGTCCGTGACATTTTCTCTCCGCTTTGGACCGCCCTGTATTTTTAAGAGTACCTAATCGCTAAATTGGCTCGTACTGAAAGCTCTGAAAAGGACGTGTATCAACCCCAGAAACAAATTCTCAAATGTTTTCCTTCCGAAACACAGTCTTAGGGTAGTTTAGATAGCAGAACCAGGGAGCATGTTTACCGTTTCTGAAGAGGTAAAATTTAAAAACAGAAAACCAAATCCGTGCCAGCGAAGCTATAACCTCAGCCCCCAGATGTAATGTTTTTGATAGTATGCATTGTCTCCCTTCTAAAATGCTAACTTAAATGGATTTGAAATTTAGGCATCTAGTTACACAAAACACATACGTACGCGCGTATATATGTAATGTATATACTGGAACATTTTCCAACAGCATCGCTCGATTTAATTAAAGCTTAGCACGCCAACAAAATGACCACAAGTAACCACGGTGTTCCCGGTTAGCGCTACGCAACAGTAAGCTCCAAGCGAGCGGCCGTTCCCTTCGTTTTATTCTACACAGTTGTGTGTGTTTTTTTTGTAAACACTTGAGATTCCGCAGACGCTGAAAATCCAGAGCAACACACACTAAATGCTAGAGGAACTCAGCGATCATGCCGCATCTATGGAAATGAATGAACAGTCGACTTTTCGGGCCGAGACCCTTTTAATATCCGACCTGCTGAGTTCCTCCAGCGTTTTGTGATTGCTTCTTGTCTGCCTGTCCTGTGCTGACTCCAAGCACAAGAGAAAAAATCCACCAACTCACGAGAAGAAAAACCATTTCGAATGCGCTTAGAACACTTAGAAAAGGGGAAACTACCTAGGAACACCTGGTTGCAGTCAATGAGATCTGGATAGGGGACTTTTGACCCGAACTATTATTATTAAGAACTATATCCATAATGTGCTGGCATAATTTATGCATTAAATCGGTGCATCACATCATTTGATTTAAAAAAGGAAGTTTACAGAACTTTTACGCAAACTTTTTCTACCCTTGTAATCTCCCACACAGTTCCGTTCTCCCCTCGTCAATAAAAGGACTCCCGTCTACTGGGCAAATCCTCGTGGTTTTGAAAAATCATTGTTTTTTTCCTCTTAGAAAATACAAAGCACAACTCCTTCAAGTCTAAGGCGGCTCAGACATAAAACAGATTCACCCTTTTAAAGCACACAAAAACCACATTGAGAATTGTTGGGAGGAGGAGAAGGCTCCACTTACCCGAATGCCCGTGGACCGAAACCGGCGAGGAGAGGTACTTCCCCGGGGGAAGGTGAGACCCGAGCGCTGAGCTGAGGTGGCCGGCTGAGGAGACGATCCTTCCGCTTGCAGCGCCGACTCTATGCGGCTCCATGCTCAGGCCGGTGAGCAGAGGAGACGGGACGTGTACTGTTCGGTGATGGCCGAAATCTCTCCCATCCATAATAATTCAACGCGATTCCTATCAACTCTGCTTTCGGAACAAATCCCTCTTGTTTAATTCAGGATACTAGATAGTCCCAAGATTTACAACCCTATTATCAGGTTTCCTTTGAGCCATTCTGAACCGCATCTGTGGAGAAAAGCACTACTTTAGTACGTTCAATGCAAGTTAAAATGTTAAATCCATGTTTTAGACGCATCTTCTTACAATAACCCAAATGAATCGGAAAACGTGCCTTTTATTTGCATTAAAAAAACAGAGAAAATTACATGTGTGTTTCAAGTTACACTCAAAACCTTTCCTCTTCAAGGATCGGCGTCATTTACAGATCATGCTTCGTCTCTATTAAATAGATTTCTAATAGATGCTGGAGCTCGGACGATATAGTTTGCATCTTGCACCGAGAGTTCTGCTGCTCTGTCGCTCAGTTCAAATTCTGCTTGATATTTCATGTGAGCATTGTTAATGCAGGACAGCGAATACCCACACAACTAGATATCGCTTTTGGTACGATTCATAATTATGCCATCGCCACCGTGCATTCTACAGCAGAAAGCAGGCAAAAAGAATTTTTACTAAAACTGCCGATTAGCAAGTATATTGTTGATACGTACTTCTTTAAAAACTGCCTAGAGCAGCGGGTGATTATGAAACAAAACCAGCAACCGCATTGCTTCTTAAAATTATTGATAACCCCTGAAACCAATAGCTTTTTAAAACATAACACTAAAAGATCGTCTTTTAAGATGTTTAAGGCATTTGTGCATATTCAGGCTCAATAATTCAAATGAAATGCATAAGGTAGTCAATCCAGAAGTGCTGATAGAATGCGAGCTTATTTTTTGCTCTACCACTGCAACCCTGATACGGGAGTAAAGTTCCCTCCACCTTCGTTGTCTAATTAAACAAATTCTAAGTTCCATTCAATGCAATCGACAGATTTCTTTCCTTAACAAAGCCTACACTCGTTCTATCACTGTGATTTTTTGCAGTTTCTAAAATCCCAAGTTCATTCCCACCAGTCACTGGTCTTTCGGAAGACGCGATGCTGAAACAAGCCGAAACCAGCAAATATAGAACGCAAAGACTCCTTAAACTCAGCAGTTGGGCGTTAAGAGACATCTACTGCAAGGGCAGCTCACATTAATAACATCTCCAGATAGAGTGGAAGATTTTTTTCTTTCTCTCTGTCGAGAACTTTTCGCTACATTTGCCAACCTAATCCTTTAGGAGCTTTGTTTCCGTATCCAGGCTTTGGCCAATGTTTCGTGAGATGGTTTAAATCTTGATTTTAATTAAAAACAGGCATTTGTTCAACAGTACAATGAATTGCAATCCCCGTCTCCCGTGGAACACAAAAAAAAACATTCTGTTTTTTAGGGAAAAAGGCTTAATATACGTGTAAAATTGGTTATTTTCAGTTAACTTTTTAGCAATAAAATGAAAATTGATCTTTTTAAAGCGGATAGCAGTGAACGTCTTGCTCTTACAGAAAATCCGGTCTAACTTCAGTAGAGACTTAGACAGCCCACTCGACAGCAGTAAAATATATAAGAAACAATCCCACCTCTATTCCAGTAACGTCTAGTGTTCTGGAGAATCTCACTTCCCAGTCCAAACTTGTGCGAATACGCCCAGAATAAATGTTTTTCACGGTTTGCGCGCCTTCCCATTACTTCACGTCTTACAAGCACGGTTGATTACCCTGTACAATAGTTAAAGAGTACGTTAGATGTGAAACTTTACTCACGTTTATGGACGATTCAGACAGCTAAGTAGGTTTTCCCCCCAGTTTATTTTAATCCAAGATAGAGGTGAACGCAAATTCTGGAATCGCCATACAGAAAACAAAATACAAAAACCTCTTTCAACTCTAGCCAGTCTTCCAAACTCTCTTTTTGCAATGAAGCACACATTGTTTCGCCATCGCCTGCCTCCTGTCAATCACACCGTGTCAATAACTCCACGATTGGCTGAAGAAACTGCCAATCAATCAATGTAAACACGCCTCTGATTGGCCCGGGGCCAACTCACCCTCGCGACGTCCCTGAAAAACCAATTAGAGAGCACGGGAGGTTTCAAGGCGATCCTTTGTACGGCATTGAACGATCACAATAGTACTCAGTATAGTACGGTTTCGAGGTTACCCATTCTCTCGTGAATGATCAAAATAGTAATAAGAATCTGGCGAGGAGTTTCAAGTTCCCCAACTACTCAGCCTCGCCGTGTTGTCTCATGTTTTTTTCAGGCGGTTTCAAGTTCCTCAAGTTCCCTAACACAAGGAAAGGGACTAAAATAGTAATGAGCTCCCCGAGCGCCAGGGGAACAACCGTCTGAATGTTTGGAAGAGCTCATCTGAATATCTCCCAGGCACAATCGCGCCTCGAATGAAAGAAAAGCAACTTCTGAAGGACTCATCAGCGTTGTGTTTGTCTCAAATTGGCGACAGGATCGAGATAGAAAGCGAGAGAGGGAGAGACGCCCAGAGAGGGGGAGGGGAGGGGCAATTAATGCGGAATGACTGATGGCAGCAGCAGAATGCAGAAGATTGTGAATGATCAATGGAGCAGTAATGACTGACAGCTTCCTTCCAATTTATTTTCCCCCTTCCTTTCTGTTCTAATAGAAAAAAAAACGCTGCTATATTTTAAAATGTAGAAAATCAATGTATTGCATCCCATCATGTTATAATTAAATGCGATGCTTGGTCGGTGGATTCTTTGTGTACCAAGGAATCTTAAGACAACTGATTACATTTAGCACGGCGTTTATTTTTCCCCCGGTTTTGTTCAGTGTGTGACTCAATGTTTAATATACTGGGATGCAACAGAAGCTGTAATGTGATTAGGTATGTATAACAATAAATCATCCGGTTAATAACGAGTTGTAGATATCCATGTGTCTTTGTGTGTTGGTGGTGTTCATGATTGGATCGACAAACGGGATTGCAATTTATTTTTTTTAATTTTCTGTTCAATAATCGAGATACGGCTGTCTATATGATGCTTTAATTGATCTTTTAAGTGCGTCATGTGTGTGTGGATGACAAATTGAACCGCGGCTGTGCGATTTCACGTTTTTAATACATATAAAATAATACTCTCGGTCAGTTGGGAGCCATGTTTGAGGAATGGGTAATGAAGGGCGAACAGCAGCCTGCAAGGTTACCCGGCTATATTTATTGTGCTGTGTTTTCTATACAGTGATTTGGTTGAGAGTTCGACCTTGAGTTGAAGGCTTTTTTAATACTTGTTAAACGAAGCCCCAGTAAATAGCACTGCTTACGTGACAAACGTTCGGTGGCGAGTTACAGTTTGCTGGCAAATGTATTCTCTGCTTGTCTGGCAGACACATTAATAACACGTGGCAGGGTGCTGGAGTTAGAAAGATATGCGGCGATTGCAAAAGTGAAGAAAGCTCCCTCTTCCCGCTTTCTACAATGTTCATTTCTACTTCTCACTGTTCCACGCTCTACAAATAACTCACGTTTAATTATTTTTAACAGAAAATTAAACCCTACAGGCAAATACAAAGTCGTTGCTTGACCAAGATTGCAGATAGAACAAAATTGTTAGAGGGTGGAAAGTGCTGGAATCCAGGGTGGGCCGGCAGTCGAAATTCTCTCCCTCTGCTCCCATCCCCCCCTCCACCCCAGGACCTAAGAAAAAGCTGTTAGGAGGATTAACGCAATTGAATCAATATTTGGAAGAGCAACTGAGGCGGCGAGAGGAAGGACCCCATTTCGAGTTTTTTTCACAGCGCCTTGAGGGTTTTTACAAAGGGGGAATGCGGATACTTTGCCAAACGAATTGATGCGACTTTCTCTGCTCGCAATATACCACCGCCTTCCCTCGCCCCGTCTCCAAACAGATAAATCGCTCTAAAACTGGGTGACCTGAAAGAGAGAACTCAGAGGGACTTAGGTCTTTGCCATTCCGTTGCCCCCAAATGTCTCAAACGGACATTTGTAATGGGGCTGAAATGGGACGTCTTGGTTCTAATATGAAATGCTTAGCATTCAGATTTTAATGAGTTGGGGTAAATTCTTTGCGGATTGGGTATAAGCTGTACATTTTACAACTGGGTCTTGTTCTTTTGAGTCATAAATGCTGGCTGGAGTGGTTCTCGCAGCTTGATGTGAAAAGGTCACTCTCAGAAAACAAATGTGTATTATGGTCCAGAAAAGGAGTGCAAGGTCATTTTGAAGTTTTTATTCTATCCAGTCCAAGTTCTGCCGTGGTTGAAACTATCAGAGGAACGCAATTACTGGCAGTCCTCGTATAGATCTTGAGTTAGCTGATGAATTTTTAAACGCCAACAAAAAAAAATTGCAGGTTAGAAAAGGGCGTCATAGCTTATAATAACAGCATTGGCAACTTTGGCAAACCTTTACCTGATGCGAGGGTGATTTAAAAATAAACACAGATTCCGGTATTTTCCTTTTTAAGAAGTAAAACATTGATTCTCAGACTTGAGCAACGCCAGTGTCCTTGGCGCCAGTAAGTCAGAAATAAAAATAAGTCATAAATAAAAATATGTACCTAATACTTTCGATTAAGCTGATATGGCCGTGTCGCTTCAAATGCCCTGTGTAAACAGCACTACTGACTCCCTAGTTATTGCCCGCAAGGTCTGAACCTCAAACCAATATATTGTTTGATTCGAATCGTTGATGCTTGCTATAAAACATCTTGGAAAAAATGGCATTAATTTAGAGAAGGTGATCTTGATACCACCGTATTTGTTGTTCCAGAAGGTTGGAAATGGATGTAATAAAACGTTCAAAGTTTAAAGTCTATTTTAAAGACCGTCGCCTACTTGGCATCCTGCTTTAGGTCCCTATATGTCAATCAACATAGTTTTTGATAATCCAACTAAAGTATGTTCTGATTTCTCTGCTGTTCCTGTAGCATAAGTCCTGTGAGGCATTCTGATATTAATTTTAAAGTCTCATAATTATGATCCACAATGGACAGTGAAATGCCGTTCTCAGTCAGAGCTGGATTCACAATCCCAATTCCCAGCACATACATTTCAGCTTTTAAAGCGCGACTGTCAGTTTTCTGGAGAACTTTGTTGGTTTATTGATGAACATGTCGGTTCAGCTTTTGATTTGAGCAGCTGAAAACTGAGTTCACAAGAGTAAAATTCTCCCCGAACTTTGCAGCAAAATTTAATCTGTTTGTGTAATTTGTACGAATGGAGGTTGGGGTATGTGTATTCAGTAACCTTGGGCCGCAATCGATAATGTCTACTTTGCACCGTTTATATTTGCCAGGGTAAACGTAATATGTTCTCCCTGTGTGCGAGTGTGTGCATGCTCATTGATTTAAATCAGTTAATTTCCCCGGATATTTGCATTGCAAACAGTTCTTCACCAAGCTCGAGATCAGAGGTGCAGTGGCGGCAATAAATCTCACCGGACTGACCACAGTAAATTATGTTAGGGCGTTGCTTTTTTTTCAACCCATTTATTTGTCACCGTCCAGATCCTGTACAATCGATCTGAGTTAAAACACTGACCGCGTGCTTACATGCTTCAGCATATTTGGAGGAAAGGAGCGATTAGACGAATGCGCATTATAAATACAATGTCAGCGTTTCGGTTGCTAAGATAAATCTTAACACTGCCTAACAATAATGTTGTTGTACAATAATTAACCAAGCGCCTGCTCCATAATACGCGGCGGTATCATTTCAAAGCGGACTGCAAAATATATAACATTTCTGTTTCATATTCTTGGCAAACTTAATGTCCCGAGACTAAGTCATGAGTTACAACATGACCACATTGTAAAACACAGTACACATACCACTGTAACGTTACTTCGCTACATTGCGATATCAGAAACGGCCTATCTGCAGCTCACAGAGTAACCGGAATGAACTGGTTGAAGCTATCTGCAGATAAGGATGCTATTGTGGCTGTCCTTTCACATTCAACTGAAGGGGGTGGGGTTGACAAAACGAGGCGTGTTTTAAACCTTACTTCTTTTAAGTCAATAAAACGAACCGGCGCGTTGAGATAATGAAATGATTCAGCGGTCAACAAATCAGCCTTTGACACAATTCTTTCTGTATCTTGTTTAGATGTTTCTGTAACTTCGGTTTCTCTAAGGTAGGGTGGAATGTTTGTGGTAGCTGCGGATTTAGCGATTTTACCCGAACTTCGGTAAACCGGAAAAAGTCTGCTTCTATTTTTATGCTTTTGTGCGTTTTTATAAACAAAACTATGCTGGTTTCATTATACGATGACTCTGGCACGTAGATCTTCGAACATTTCTCATCTCTTTACTTGTTATAGGCTCTAATAAACGCGTGCGTTCGCTGATTCCCCTTCTGGCTTCAAGTGTGTTAGACTTATTTGTTGTACTGGTCAACAGTCAAGTAATTGGAAAACATCGGCGACAGCAATAAAAAAATACTTACGGCAAAGTAACTAGGTTATAATTTGTGTTCTCTCCGCTGCGCCTGGACGTTGGCAAACTAGTGATATCCCTCGGTTCAAATAATGAAAACAATGTGATCACAATATTTTAAAAATCTCAATTAAACAGACCATATGTTTCAGGAGTGGCGTGCTGGGTATAATGCGGTCACTTTAGTTTCGAGTATTATGGGCTATGAGTTGAATTTAAGCTTGTCTTTTTATTAAGTAATCGGCAACAATGAAATAAACTTTACTGGTTTGCCATGTCGCGCCCAACGAAAATGCTCTTTATCCCTTAAGATTTTAGAACTGTCGGCAATATTTGATGTAGGAAATATTTTTTCAGAACAATTGCATACAGATTTATAAAGAACTGGAAAAGGCATATCTCAAAGTCTAATATACGTGGCGACGCGTCGAATGAAATACTCTCCAAGGAGACCCAGTAAGGGACGCTTTACGTTAGAACAGCATGGTTTTTCAAACAAACACGCTGAAAACCGAAAGAACTTGTATCAATATGGCTCTGCCTTAGAACGCAGAATAGAAAAACGTGAAGTCACAGTCATTAGATATGAGGTCTTGACAGGTAACTTATCTCATGAATCACCATTGAGTTCTTTGGTCTGCCAGTGGAGCCAAGTAAACAGCGAGATAAACAAAATGCACACTGTTCGCCGTTTCTTTCCCCACCGGATACAACTGGTGCTAGTTTCTTATTAGATCAGGACTGTGATTAGCGCTTCCTTGTGTGGGAATATGCCTCATCTGAGAGTACGCGTGGACTGCTGTTCTGGCATCGAAGATAAACACCCAAGTATTTTCATTAATTCCGTCGCAAATTTGGATTTCCAGAATCTCTTTTGTGCAAACAAAAATGGTTGTTTGCTTGTGTGTGTGTGTGTGTGTGTGTGTGTGTGTGTGTGTGTGTGTGTGTGTGTGTGTGTATGTGTGTGTGTGTGTGTGTGCACGCGTGTGTGTGTGTGTGTGTGCACGCGCGCTTGTGTTTGTAATGGGGGAAGGGGTGGAGTGGTTAAAATAGAAGGCTGAAGATTAGAAGGGATTTAAGAGCAGGCTTTGCACAACAAAACAAAATTCCTTTCTGCCACGAAATTAAACTTGGCTGTCCTGTAAAATGAACTGATAAATGATACAAACACAATTCAATACCATGATACACCTTGATATTCTCGTCTTGTCCTTCGCGTTAAAGTTGGCGATCCAACCAAATCAATCTCCAGCTGTTCCAGTAAACGAGATTTCCTAAACCAATGCTCCATTATCCTTATCCTTGCTTATATAAAGTTTTTGAACACTCCATCACAAATTCTAACTATGATTTTCCATATTGTAAAGTATCTTCTCCAAAATCATTAGACAATGATTGCAAGATTGCTGGGCGGTGCAGGATTTTAACTACTGCAGTTGCAAATATATCGCTGGTTGACTAAACCTTTTACTTGTACAATAGCTATTAATTTCCACATAACGCTCTCACCCTTCTTTTTATACTACTTTGTAAAGTCTTGTGGAATATTGTGTAAATAAAACACAAGGAAATTAAAACAAGTTAAATATACGTTTCTTTCATAATAAGTTCCACCATCAAAGGTATGAGTGAAGATCCTTACTGGTGTCCCGTTTGTTTAGAGGGGCAATTTATTTTGTCTCTGAGTCGGTCGCCAGTACATGCTAATTACTAAATGCTTAGTGTACTTTTTGACAAAAACTACACTAAGAAAGTCCAAATATAACCGCACAGCCACAGACGAGGCACCGATTCAATGCCGGACGGTGCACATTGATTACGCTCATAGATTCAAGGTCCACACACGGTGCATTATTATTTGGAGCTGGTGCAGCATATTATAAAAGTCTCAATTCACTCGGATCTGGTCATTTTCTGCCATTTCAAATTTCAATTGCCTTGCCCAATCGTTAACGGAACGCAACTCCATACGCTCGCCTTTTTATTAATGTGGTAACTTAAGCGACCCCATTCTATCAATTTGCTAACGCCCACAATAAACCAAACCGAGAAGTTACTAAAAATTCCCAGTGGCCTATATTAGCCTTGTAAGATTTTTTTTAAATGGTAGCAGTTTGCTTCTTTTTCTACTGCACAGTCGCGTTTACTTCCACACATGCAATGTAGTTTCTTTAGCGTTTTCGTCTTTTTTTCTGTGTTAGGATAGCGATGAAGCAGCTGTCAAATACACAGAATACCCTTTAAACCCAGGGTCATAAATCAGAGCATCCAACTAGAGAACCGGGAAGGAGTGTTTCACAAACAATTTTGAAAAGTGATTCAAGGTTGGTGTTTGATAGTTGCGGAGTAGGAAAAAGAGGGTGAAGCTAGAAAACCTAATCTTGATAAGCACCTGAGGTTTTCAATAAACCTGATCTGTGTGTGGCAGGGACCTGGTTGAGGGAGAGTTATACCTCACATACTTCCTTCCATAAATAGAAATGCAAGCCAACATGTGAAATCGGAAATTAAGCAAGCTAGTCTGGAGTCACTGGCTTCCTATAAATGAACTTCTTGTGAGTTTACAAAGAACGGTAGATAACGGATATTTTTCAGTTCCTGCCTTTAGTACAAATCCTGACTTAAGTAATAAGGCTTGTTGGAACTTGCAGGCGAGAACCTTAAGCGTTTTATATTCGAAGTACAGGGTCTCTTCTATATCTCCTTTTGGATTCAAAGAGCTTTTCTTTCTGGATTTGCTTCTTTATAACTCACTCACCTAATCAAACGGAACATTGCGATCATTTCAAACAGGGTCGCATTTTTTTAAGGTCACTTACACGTGAGCGCTGCAGCGACGGTGCATTTTGTTACAGCCACCAGTTGATTCGGAAACCCGAGAAACTGATGCGAAATTGACGAAGTAAATTTTTGTGACTGGCGAACTACGCGCGTCTTTTACATAATCACAAAATTCACAGGTAATCTCCGGGCGACTGGTTTCTTTTACTTAAACTCCTATCACAGTAACCTAATGGTTTGAACATACATAGAAAAGTGAATAATCTGAATGGCTATATTTCCCATGACATGTGAGGAGAATGAATCTATGAGAACAGGACATGACATTTAATAAAGTAGCAAAATTTGCGAATGGCAAATATTGTCTTTGTTTCTTCTGACAATATACTAAGCATTGGACGATGGTTTGTACCTTCAAAAGAAAAAAAGGCTCTTAAAATATGATTTAACCTAAGGCTATGCTATGTATAAATATAAAAATAAGACAGGAGTATTGAAATGGCACATCCCGATAAAGTTATAACAAAAAAGATCCAAACGCGAATTCTTGCGTATTTATTTTCTCCACGCTGTCTCTGTCTGCGTCGTTTGATTTATTATAGGGACTTTGCATGCTGGTACAAAACTGTGCCTCATCTGTTTCCTAATGAGTGTCCGATATCAGCTGCTCTGTGCGAATGAATCATGTGGAAGAGGGAAAAACCGAGTGTGGAGGGAATAGGAGGGAAGGACAGAGATAACAAGATAGGAGACGGTAATCAACCAGCTCTGGAGAATAAATAGTGCGGGGGAATTAAAATGGGAACGTGGAGAGAGAGAAAGACTAATTGAACGGCGCAGAGGAAGAGAAACAAAATGAACTAAAGAGAGAATGGGGCGATGTTACAAGACACGGGATCAGTCCAAGTTATATCACTCAACACATGGAAAGCGAGTGAAGCCAGAAAGACGAGTTTATCAGCACTTTCCATCATGTTCGTTTTTCCTGAGAGACGCGTATTAACGCTTTGCCGACTTCAGTAATCTCGAACTCTCCGAGCTCCTTTTCAGGTTGTATAAACCTGCTCAAAAATCTCAAAGAGAACAAATTCGGCAGTAAAATGCAGATGATCTTTTTTTTAAAAAAAGAAGTCTTTCGTAAAATATAGCAGTTTACATGAAATGTTTCTACCGAAGGAGGAAAAGGACATCTGTCGCGAGTGACCGCCCCTCCCCCATCGCTGCATGAAATCCGCATAAGCACATTCTGACATTTAGAATGCCATTCTTTTCTCTATACTGTATATAGACCGGAGTATGGGATTCCTAATGTATGGATTACCAAACAATCTGTAGATAAAACGTAGCCAGCATATCCGACACAAATACATTTTCTCAGGGAAAAAATAACTTATTACTTGATCTCTCCGGCACCAAGTACAGCAGTCCGGTTACCTGGTGAAGCATTTAATTGTACTTAATATCTACACGTATACTGAAGGCCAATATGGTAGTGACATCGATGACCCGAGGTGATCCTCGGTCTTTTGATGTCACGAAAATCGATCTATATTTAAATTAATCCCATAAAAGGAAAAGTACAGATGTGAAGAATTCAAGTCACCATACAAGAATGTAGGGCGCTTATAAATATTATTTCGCATTTGATTAATTTAGATTTTTAACTCTTTCTTTAATTCATTTCTTCCCCCCCCCCACCCCACTTCCATTTCGTAAAAGGTTTCAAGAGGAGAAGGCAAACAGTTCCAGTAAATGTGAACTGATGGTTGTATTATAGAGCACGTACGATCGCTATTTGGAGAGTTTTTCATCTAAAAGGCTATTCTCGAGAAGAGGAAAAACGCATTTAATAGCTATTCACTTTGTTGGACTGGGTTTATATTACCCTGTACAGATATCAGACAGGAAAATGTCACAGTTGTGCGTCTGGTCTCTGTTAGGCGTTCAGACTTGGCTGTTCTAAATGCTGTATGTATTTAATTACTTGAAATGTGAAGATACGTTTGCACTTCAGACTAACACTCTCTAAATTTACGTTTCTTGCCCCCCCCCCAAAAGTCAATAACTAATTTATTTAAACAGCAATGGCAATCACAGGGAACCAAGAGAAAGGAAAGGAATGGCTCTGAAAGGCAAACGAAGCAATTTCCATCCAGGTAGCTTGCTGCAATTAGTCTCCATTATCATTTTACCAGTGGCATTAAGTCTTTAGACCAACCCAGTGATACAAGTATGGAACAAACAGTTCTAAAGTAAGTAACAGAAATTGATGCTAATAACGTTTATGTGAAACATCTAATCGGATTTTAACCCAAAGGTTCTGACGTAAAGCGGTTTATTATTTAGGTTTTATACTTTCAGATGAATAACACAGAAGAGATTAATTATCAGAATGCATTAGAGATTAACTATGATTGGAACTATTGGTGACATAAGATTCCAGAGATATATGTTTAATAGCATTGCTATTCTGAATGCAGATGATGTTTTTTTTCCCGGAATATCAACAATGCAATACCAACATAAAGCTCTTTCTGTTCTAAAAAATTAAGTGAAATTAAGGTAGTAAATATATTTCCCGACATATACCAATGAAATCAAACCTGATTATGATTCTGAAGATGACATTGTCGACGCTAAAAGATTCCCCGTAAATCGAGGAGGTTTTATAAGGATTGTCTGCGATGTAATAGGATATGAACGGGGGCTGTGGGATCTTAAATAAATTTTCTGAAAGTGGTAAGATAGCGATATAAGAATGTTGTTCCTGTGTATACCATAACAACGTGCCAATGCAGAATATATAATAATAAAGCGTTAATATAATTACATAGCAACAAGATACCAATCTTGATTACGTGGTATCGAAGTGAATGAGACACCCATCGTTACTGTACATAAAGGCTGACACTATTTTTTCGGTTGAGAAAAATAAGTCAAGATACACAAAGGGAATAAAGTTGTAATTTACAACGTTTATCCACAGTTACTTTAATAATGCCAATTGCTGGCAAGGAAACGTACATTTTAAATAATTTAAGAATGTGAAGTTTTAGTATGGATAGAAAATTGATTCATGGAGTGTCCTGGGACGTGGCAAAGATCTAGAAAGAGCGGCTACTGTCAGCTCCGTGTTAAGAACAGTTCGTGCAGTCTGTCCCAGAGCGCAAGTCAAACGTAGAGACCCAGAAGTAGAGAGGTACAGAGGCAAAGGAGAGGAGTCATAGGTTCTCCACTTGGAACTCAGTTGAGAATATTTGACAAGGGCTGAAGGGAAGAATTATGAAAGATCAAAAAATAACTGGCAAGTGTAGGTTTCTGTAATAAGCGTATAACGTAAGACAAATCGCGTAATACGGATTTGAGTAAGTTTCGGAAATACCTGTCCAATTTTTCTAGATTAAAAATATTATGCGCTAGAATTTTTGGATTCCGATTCTTTTACGTTGATAAAGTATCAACGTTGTATTTTGAATTCTTTATTTTCAACAATCTTTAATAAGTTAGCAAAAGAACTCAAATAGAAAAGCAGGCCTGAGAACGTTCACCATCATGTCAACTTGCAATTTTTCTTTCTAAACTTTAGCTTTTTTTTTAAAGCGTTCTATTTACCGGCCGTTTCCCAGCAGATAGGTTGAATTTAAATATAAGGTTTGGCCTAACATTGACAGCCCACAATTTGAAATGAGCCTATATCAGAATCAGGTTTAATATCAGCGGCATGAGTCGTGAAATTTGTTAATTTCGCAGCAGCACTTCAATGCAATACATAATATAGCTAATGAGTAAATCAATTACAATAAATATACAAGTTAAATTTAAAATAATGCAAAAACAGAAATAATAAAAAGTGAGGTAGTGTTCATGGGTTCAATGTCCATTTAGGAATTGGATGGCAGAAGGGAAGAAGCTGTTCCTGAATCGCTGAGTGTGTGCCTTCATGCTTCTGTATGTTACCGAACCCACCCACGTCCTTTTACGCGCTCATCTCTCTCTCTCACACACACACACACACACACGTACACAAATGTGCAACTTATACTGGCATTGTGAATGGATACCTGCACCGTGCCAACTGTCCAGTGTTTGGAAGTTTTAAACACGTCTGTGAATCTTCGTCATTCCCTTTTCAAAGAATGAAAATGAATTTAAATATAAATAGCTCCATTAACAGGCAGTCTGGGAAGTCTACAAAGAGACTGGGTCAAACGGTGCCGGATGCCAACAGTCCCGTCTTTATTTCCGGGGGGGGGGGGGGTAGGGTAGCAGACCAGTGGAGGAGGGCGGGGGTTACAAAAGTCGTTAGTTAATGTGTACTGAGTCAGAAGTTTACCTAACGTGTTTACCGAGTCAGCAGCTTACAATTCCATAACAGTATTTTAAACAAAACGCTCCTAATTCAGTCGGTGGCACAGTTAACGTGCACCGAAAATCGAAAAAAAAGCAGATGCTGGAAATCTGACATAAAAGTTTACAATGCAGAAAACACCCAGCAAGTTGAGCGGTATTTGTGGGATAAGAAGTAGAGGTAAGATTTCAGATCGAAGGCCTTTTGTCAGAACGTACTCGGTGACAGCGTATACCGAATCAGTAGATCGGTTCACGAGGTGAGAAAAGTTTTTTTCATTTTGAAAAAAACTAGGAATTGATTTTTTTTTTGGCGTTTTGATTTTCTCGTCCTCTAAAAGGAACGCTTAGAGGGAGGAAATCGTTAATGGAGAATTCACCGCCACAGTAAACTGCACCACACATAACCTTGCAAAACACGCGATGCTGGGAATGCAGCAGATTACAGAGACGCTTTGAACGACAGATGTGAAGACTTTATTACAGGCCACGGGATCGAGGTCACAATCGACTTGTAAATACATGCTGAATTCATTTCGTCCCATCCCCCACCCTCTCACCCTTTCTTAAAACTATCTGCCTTGGCGAGTCTAACGAGATGAAGGAAGAAGCGGAGGAGTTTGGGATTTAATTTCCATTACAGAATTGCAACGCTCAATCAAGCTTCAGTGAGTTTTGGCCCGATTCCAACCTCTGCAAAATCCAGACAGGGGATGGCTGGGTGGGGGGTGGTAAAGGCAAAGGGTAAACTATCCGCAACAGCCGAAGCGGATCTCACATCTACAAAACCATCTTACACCAAGGTTCTCAAACGCTGCTCGATTCTGAACAACTTACCAACGTTTGCGCGGGTAGTTATGTTACCCGAAACTACACGGTAGTGTTTTTGAAACAAAACCTCTTTTTTTCTGCCTCTTAGTCCTCCGAGACATTTTTTTTTTTGCAAACCTAAAACCCATTTTGTGTCACGTTGACTTATGCATTGATCAGAGCGGAATGCCCTCTAGGATTCGGCTCCAACAAACGTGCACAAATGGTTTTCTTTCCGGCAGCGTCGAAAGAATGGAGCGCCTGTGGAAACACAGCAACAGTCATTCTCCCCGCGAAACACATACACAGTACTCACTGGGGAACATGCAGTTTAGTTCGAGGCCGATAGAAGGGAGAAAAGGAGATTAACGTTTCACTGAGGAACACAGTGGCGATTTTATGAAACAACTGCTCTGTTGCTTTTGTTTTTTTTTGTTTGATTTTTTTTCCCCCTACGAAATGCACAAGATCGGAGCAGCGATAACTGAAGGAGAAATGGAGCTCAAAGCAGACGGAGAGCATGTGGCTGGTGACGGCGTTAGGGACTGTTCGCCGTCTGAATCCCCATTGCCCCTGATAGGAGACCCCGGCCTCTCTGGTGTCGCTCCCAGCCGAGTCTGGAGCGCCGCGGCACGAAAATCAATGGAATCACCAGCCCGTGGTCACATGTCCCCGGAGAGGTCCGCCCCCCCGAATCCACTCACTGAACAACATTCCTCTTCCCTTCAAACGGCCGGCTCGCTCGCTTTCTCTGAACCCGACATTGATTTGTAATTGACTTATGGCGCAATTTATTTCGATTCCGAATAATAAAGAGGCCTTCTAATGACCAACTTTTCCGATTCTTGCTTTACACAACACGTCAAACCAGTGATAAACCAAATGCCGTCTTTGTATTACTGTCTCATATTGATAGACAGTATCAGTATCTGATGTTGCTAAGAAATAAGGATATTCTAGTCGGGAGTTGTATCTGGCCAAGATTAAATTAGATATTTTGTGAATGCTCCACTTGAATCGGACCGGGGTTCGTCGAGCTTTTTAAAAACTGAGCGGAGAGTCGCAAATCTATTGTTCCCACATTTAAAGTATTGTAATGCGCGATTGGACCAAATGGACTTCAATAGGTGTCTTTATTTTCCATCAAACAACCAGTTAAAAAAAAAGGAGAATCAAACAAGGATACAACTCGCACGCTGTCACAGGGTGCTGGTAACTGGGACCCCTGTTGTTTCCCCCAGAACATCGAAAATGAAATGAATTGCAAGCACCCCTCCGGGTCTTCGGCGGTTTTAGTCCCGGTTGCATTGTAATTCGGAATACTTAGACCCAGTCCTTCAGTAAAGCTGTTAGAACCTTTCGTCGATGAGCATGTTGCTAAATCAAGACAAGTCAGAGGGTTATAAAAAACGACTGAAGAGACGCTTCTTTGTGTGAAGCCGTTGTCCTTAGATTATTAAAGCTGTCATGTCACCCACGCGTAATCGAGAGGAACAGGTCGAATTAAATGTGCGTGTCCCTCTTCCCCAGACCGTTAATAGCCAAACATTGAGATCTGGAAAGACGCTGGTGCGTGATGTCTGCGTATCTTATATAATGTTACCCAATCGTTTTACTCGCGTAATTTTGTTCGCGTTATTTCCTGGTGTAAGCACATTGCTGGTCTGCTGATTTCAAGCATGTAAAATTGACTTGAAACTGGTATTCCACGCTAAAGTTCTCATTACACGTATTTCATTCGAGTCCCGAAGCACTACCCCAATTCCCAACGTTTTCTCTGCTGTTTACCCTTGCACAGCAATAACGTCTAACATCCAACTATGCATTGACGGTACTCCATTAATCTCTAGTTTGTTAAATTAACTCAATAAATTACCACTGTAATCTCAGAGTTTTCGATGGAGTCTACGTGTCCACGCGGCTCCATAAAGTATCAAACCATCTACACTGTTTCGGCTCGCGAACCTAAAACCAGTTCATTTTTGGTTGCGCAACATTTATTTTTGAAGTGGAAATGAAAACGCAGGACTAAATTTTCAGGTGAACAAAACGACTACACTATCAACCGACGCAAATAAAAGAAAAATGGTAATAACTGACCAGTCGGACCCGTTTCAATTGTGCGTACCCGCTTTAAGAGGGGGAGACTATTCTCTGCAATAGTGGGTGTCGTGTGAATGTGCCTGAAACCTCTGTAGCTGTTCATCCCGTCTCAAAACCCTCCCTCCGGAAAGCATGGATCAGAAGGGTGGAGGACATGATTTTGCACCGTCATATATTTCTCTATTATTAACCGATTCGACGATTTATAGATTTCTCGGATTCCTGTTTAGTAAAGGCGCAACTGCATTTTAACATCTTGGAAACTCATTTACCGTAACAAAGATCTCGATTCCTTTTGTTTATTGGAGTCCGGAGCAGGGGGAGGGGTGTTGCTTTTATTGTCTCCAACCGCCCAAACTGCGGTGGTCAGATTAAATGTGACATTTTCTTTCTAGCTGGGTTCAAATATCGCATAAACAAATTCTGTCAGTGTTACCGGCTTGTTGTTTTCCAGGTCGACCGAGTCGCTGCAATGGAGAATTTGCTGAGAAGTTTCTCAAGGGCATTCTGAAGATTTATTTTTCAATCTCATCGTGAAGACCCAAGCAAGACAGCTCAAGTTAATCTCCACCCAACCCTTTCGTACCCTGTTATTTATTTGCAAGAAGGTGAGTCGTCTTTCTTGGGAAATGGGAAGGGCAATTGCGAGAAAGATTTTTTTTTTGTTTTTTTTTAAAGAGTGTGGGACACGAAGGGAATTTAACCAACGTTAATACGATCGGAACACGCAATGTATGCATTTTTTTAATAAGCCGTCATCTAATCGATCAGCCTGTCCGCATTGAAGATACATGTGGGACTCGTTTAATATTTTACCTCATCTCATTCTGCTTTCTATTCTCCGACTCAAACACATTGATGGATAACATTATATTGTCCTTTCCCCATTTTCCCATGCGGTTACGAGACTTGCTTTGGAGCTGTAGCGTAGGTCTTCGGTGTCTCCGAACCCTTTATTTTACCCCAACCCCCACCCCTAACAATTTATAGAGCTGCAGATTTAGTGAAGGAAGAAGTCGCCCACAGCTGTATATATCTAAAAGCTGATTGACACTGACGTCTGGGGAATTAGGAATAGAGTTGCGTTTGGCATTTTGTTAATCAGCCCGATGGAGCGTACAGAGAGATGAGATGAGAGAGGAGGTAGAGGCAAAAGCTGTTTGTCCTCCGGGGAGCCTGCGAGAGGATAGGTGGGGGGAACGTAGATCTGGGGCTCCGTCGTAAGCTTTCTCTCTCTCTCTCCACACACACACGCACACGCACTCTCTGTCACACACACACTCTCTCTCTCTCTCCTCCCACACACACACACTCTCTCACTCTCTCTCTCTCTCTCTCACACACACACACACACACACACACTTGTTCCATTTAGCTACTAGTCACTGAAAACTCAGCGTCGAATGAAAATGCATCTGGATCCTTGCACAGGGATACGTGGCAAATAATGTAACTCCGAAGCGCAGTGTCCTGACGTCCTCGAGGCAAACGCAAAACCACATAAAGATTGCAAAATAATGAAATTTCAGTAAATAGTTATTAAAACCATTAAAATGAAGCTGTTTAGTGAAAATACATTGTAATAACATGATCATGACAGGACCGTGGATTGCATAAAGGACTCGCTACGTACAGTCACCGATAGTTTTACACGTGCAATCAGGACATTTTAACATTTTTCTCTGTTTAATCGAGTCTGCACCAGTTACATCTGTTCAAATCCAACAAATAATTCTCACGAAGTGTTCCTGCGCCACTGTGCCCTCATGAAATTTATATTTGTTTAACCGCGGATGACTTTTAAGACTGGCAGTTTAGGATTAAAGCCAGTGTGTTTCTCTCTGTAGGTTGCAAACTGTCGGGGAAAATACGGTGCGGTCTGCAGGCTGAAGAATTCACGTTTGCTGAAATAAAACCGTGAACTTTTTTGTATTTTTTTAAACTGAAAGGCAGTGAGGAGCCGCGAGTTTGAGCCGTAATGGGGCTCGTTATTCTGTTGCCTCCACTGACGTGCTGAACAAATGAGGCACTCTGCTCATTAAAAGGTAGGCGCGATGAAAGGTCTCTCAAGAATGAAAGATCTGTATGACTATTGTGTGTTTTATGGGAGAAGCAGAATGATATAAGGAAATCGGAAATAAAAGATAAAAGAACTAAGGTTGTGATCAATATTCAACTCAGAATTTGATACATAAAATGTATATTTTACACAGACAGCAATATAATTAACAAATCAAATGAACATTACTTGCAACGTAGACATTTACAATGAGTAAAGGACTGATAGCACTTCGAATGGACGATGGAAATAAAACAGCTATCGGGGCCATTCTTATATCATTGGATGTAAAATGGCCAAACATCTTTACCTCAATAGTTCCGAAGGAAATAAGATGGATAATGCAACAGATATCACTCGAATGTTGTTCGGTTGTCGAAAGGTCAACAGTATTCCTATTCAGCTCCTGGTCGTGTGCAGTTTAATAAATTACAGCAATCCTTATTTTTTTTAAAAAATAGAACGCGACTGTATCCCGATGTACAGCAATCATTGCTGTATGCAATAAATTCCCTCAATCATTCAGTACGGGTACATGATAGTCTCCTTTTTCATTCTTCCCGTCCCCTCACTCAAATAATCTCTTTAACATCCCCCGTCTATTGTAGCGCGCCCCCCCCCCCCAATCCAAACATATCCTGCAGTGCCTTGCTTTGTGTCCTCTAGCCATCTTCAGTATCCTAATCAATGCTGTAACTACCAACCCGGTGGTTCCTACCTTCGAAGCTGCGCAACAGACTGCCTGGAATGAAAATGTACACTTAAACTGATTCAGATCCTGCTGACACTTTTTGGGGAAAATCCGACTAAAAAGAAAGTACACCATTGATGGCAAATATGTTCGAGAAAACACAACTGTCAATACCACCTCGGTATTAATTGACTGCTATTGCGCAGAACTTTTTTTCCCCAATATAAATGAGTATCTTTTACCTACAGTAACAGCTCAGTTTTTCATTGGCTATCTGAATCATTCTATCACCGTCCCTATGTGCTCTACATATTTGTAATGCTGTTGGGTTTCTTGTCCCTCTTTTTCTGTTCCATCGTGTAATTATATACTTTTTCCCAGCCCACTCTGTAATGTGGAGTACTCACTCTCCCACACTGCATGTGTGTTAAATGTTGAATTCTACTTTCGCACCCATCCTTCCAGTCCGCCTTTTTCCACATAAGGTTACCCATCAGCAATTTAGGGAAACATAACGTTTAATTCTGAGTGACCCTTTTAAAAATCTAAATATTAAAAAAAACATTGCTTTCTGAAAGAATTACATCAGATTTAAAAAAAGAACCAGTTAAGACTACCAGCTTTTCGAGACAATGTGCCCGGGGGCAGAGACCGACTCAGCCGAAGAATGATACACACACAGAGGCTCTTACAGTGTGAGTCAACAAGAAACCCCGAAAACGGAAAGTTCGTGGGTTTACCTTGAAGCGTTTGGGGATATCTCAACAACCAAGCATAGTGACAGAGAAAGGGATCCCATGCATAGAATGGCTTTGCCAAAGGTGAACGTGCAGCGAAATATAGATAAATACTGGCAAAAGTGTGAGTGTATCAAATCTTAAGATCTGTAATGTTTAGAAAAACAAGGAAGTCAAATTTAAAAAATGTAATGGGCACAATGGAATTCAGGTGCAGATTTCTCCTAATATGTCACGAATCAAGCTAAACTAACACATACCGTAAATGGCATAAGCGATAAAAATGAGTAAGATCTACGGATATAAATGTGTGAATAGACATACATCAATTGGTAAAGGTGATTGAAAAGCAGATGAATAGCCTGTTAAATAATGAACATACTGTGTGAGCGTGTTGAGGGAGAGAGAGAATGAAGCATGACAATATCAGCATAAATTAAAAAAAATGCTATGGAATTCATCTCTGGTTTTCCCATATGTGCAGACAGGGAAGTTCAAGGTAAACTTGGAGCCTTTGTTATTGCATTTGACCTTCATTTCATGCAGTCAGCAAGCAGTTGATGCAGACCGTTGTGTTTCTAACCGATCTGCCCCGGCTCGACGAAACAGACCCGCACCCTTAATGAATGCAGTCCTGTATAATTAAATAATTGACCGTTCCCCAGAGGAGACCTCCGCCGCATCTGTCCCATGACTCCACACAGTATCCTAGACAGACCAGGCAGATATTGAAGGAGGAATCCCTTTTCTTATGCTCTTTGGGAAAACGCCTTATGTGAAATACAGGAAAACTAAACAGTTTAATAAAATGTATGTTATTGAAATAGGAATATTAAAACATTCTGCATCTTGACGCCATTAATATAGACATTTATCTTTTCAAGTCATGCTCCCTAATATTTCCCTTTAACTGTTACACAGTGGGGGGAAGTTAGTCTCAGTAACTCAAACAGCCCAGTGACCTATCTACTGAATCTGAACTAAAACCCATTTTGAATATAGAGGAATTAACGTATTGCCCATAAAAGACAAACAGGCAGTACACGTGGATCCGTTTGCGTGGAGTATGTTTTGATAGTTTAGTGTACAAAGCTGTATTTCCGGCACCTTACAACGGTTTGGAAAGTTGAAGCATTTTTGGTGAATTCATTGCTAACTGGTCTTAGAGCACGGAGTCGCTTTCCGGGGATTGGCCGCGCAGAGCTGCACGGAGCTGGGGTTTTGCGTGCATGTTTGTATATTGCTTCAGACTTTCGCAAAATCGCATAAATAAAAAAAAATTAAATTGGTCCTTTTCCTGCATTTGTCTTATTTTACTTTCCGGTCAATAAATAAACTTACACCTTCCTCTTGTTGAATGCAATCCACCCAAGTTTCCGAACGGTCAGTGATTTTCCAAAGGCAAGTGCCAACAGAAGCAAACAGAACCAGACTATGAATCTTTTATACTCTCACTAATGCCAGTGTGAAATCCATATACATTGCACTATACCTCCTGAAAGGAACTCAATCAAGTAACGTAAACCAGTACGCAATAACACGATTACTGGGTGTAGGACGTGAGGATTCCTCTAACTACCAATAATTCGGTTTGGCTCAGTTCGGTTACTTTACAGGCCCCAAGAAACGTTCGCGAAAATATATTTAAAGAACAATCTTATAATAGGAAGATCGAAGTAATCTAAGTGAAGTGGCCGGTGCATTTCGGGGGAAATCGTGGAATATTCGACGCACGAAGAGTTAAATGAATAGCAAAACGCCAGTTTTAATCTTTAGCGCCGGTTCGAGCAGTTAGACTCTTGGCAGGATTTTTTTCCGAGAGATCTTTAAGAACTGGGCGATCGATTTTGCATGATTTATCCTGCGCAGCGACAACGCCTACAGGTAATGGGAATGATTCCGCAGCAGCCGCGCCGCTGGACACCTTGAGGCGGCCAGTTCCCACTGGCAATTGAACGGTACAAGTCGTGCCCCAGCAGAGCTGCACACACTCAGGAACCGGAATCCTAATGCACCGTCGCAGTTGGCCAGAACGCCTGTTTTTATTTTCGGGTTACATTCACTGAAGACGTAAGAGAAAGGAATGAGTTTAGCTTCGGACAGAAGCTCTGACTGCAGCGAAATTATCCTCCACATCCTCTACTTCCCTAACCCCCTCCGCCCCAACACACATACACTTATAAATAAAGGCACAACACGATACCCCAAATTGTTTTAGGAGTCGACGGATCCAGTCTTTTTTATGGAATAATTATAATTACATATATTGAAAGGAAGCGGGATTGCGAGGATCAGTGAGCCGAGGGGGGATTTTATATAACTAATACCGTTATATAACTGCTTCATTTTACCATCCACTCCAACTAGCTCCAAATGCAGAATCACTGTATCAAATCATGAGACTGCCCCGCAAATTTTCCTATGAATAAACCGACCGAACTGCTTAATCTGTGGCCAGACCAATATGCAGCAGCTAAATAACAGTGACGGTTGGATGTAATGAAAAGTCGAACGTTAGGAAAATTATCTCAGCTTCTCCGAGTTGCTAAGAATTCTGAGCAATTGTTGATTTTCAGCATCCGCATAACTTTGCGTATACTCACTCTGTGCGGAGCTTCGCGGTGACCTTGCCTTGTTTACAGTTTGTTGGTGTAAACAAACGTTACTCACAAGAGACCGAGCTGCCTTCTATTCGCCCATCTCCCCCTCCCCTCTCCCCTCTCTCAGCCGGACACAGAGCCTCCACTGTGGGAGAAATACAGGGGTTCCACATTGTTTATTTTGTTAATCGATCAGAGCCGATGGAAAATTCCAGCAAGGAAAAATAATCAAAACCGCGTCCAAGTAGAGTTATTCAGTGAAATGCTCATCGTTTACATTATCAATTTAACCTACTGCTCAAAAAAGGCAAAAACAAACCGGTCCCAATGCTTCCTCTTTGGGGGATAATGGAGCGCAAAATGAATCGGTGCGTTAATAAATGGGCCCTTTAGACCCAGACTTGTTCAATAACATCGATCTTAAAAAGTTACTGGTTACCGAGCGACTGTCCTAGAGCCTCTGTTAGGGGCGTCTCCAAATAAGTTTGGAAATATTGTCTGGATTAAATATCATTCAATAATACAATTCTATGTTATTGATTACCAGTAATCATAATCTATTTGAAATTTTGAATCAAACAGTTATGAAATGCAAATAGTTAAAGGCCTTCTATTCCGCATCTATGAGGTTTCTCTACTAGGTAAGCTAGTCATGACCTATCCATTGAAGCCATCTGGCTGGCTGGAGTATTATAGGCAGCTCTTAACCCTTTATGGGCTGGTGGCCGTTGGCTGGAGTCCTGGGCGCTGGCCTCGATTCGTGATGCGCGGTCGATAGCTGTCAGTTTGTCTGGAAGGAAAAGTTACCCAAGGAGCATCCAGGTTCACTCCTGGGAGATGTGGATGAAGTAGTCTGCAGCCCTCCTCCCCAGAATACTAGGACGGTGCCTGTCATGGAGTGTTTCAGTTATGAGGGGAGACTGGATAAGATGGGGCCGCACGCCTTGGAGCGAAGCAGGTTGAGGAGGACCTGACACAATTATGAGGGACATAGAAGTGGTAAAGAGTAAATTTCTCTCCGTTGCAATGGTGTCGAGAACCAGAGGGCATAAACTTGAGGTAAAAGGTAACAGGTATGGAAGGGAAATCTGGGTCACTACCTGAATGGGTGGTGAAGGGAGGTATACTTACAATATTCAGTCAGTAGTTGAATGAGCATTTAAGTGATTATCATGGCACAGCAGGCTACGGGATTAGAATAGACAAGTACACGATATGTACGTGGAAGGCCGTAGAGCCTGTTTGACCCTAGGATTCCAGCACGAAGCCATCTCTAATGTCCCACCTACGAAAGAACATTTTATGGCAAGTACTATGTCCAGCAAAGGCAGAGGCGCACTGGATAAGAACAAAGTCAAATAATCGGTTAAGCTATTGATCGCCATGTCATCATTTATCATCATTTTACGCAATCATCTGACTCCAAGGCGAAAGCATTGCCGGAGCCTTTTGATTCCCAGTTCCTCCACGGGCCCGGTTCACTTGCCTTGACTTTGAATGAATGAAATTCTTAAAACGACGAGAGATGGAACAGGCTGAGGTGCTGGGGCAGGGCTGCAGATTCAACAGAGAAGTAGAAAGCAATCTGAGCCTGTACACTGATGGCTTCACTGAACCCGCTCTGAGTCCGATCACCTGAGTAAGTACACACACATGGGTCAGAGGAGTCACGAACAGTTAAAAGATAATAGAGTTCCTGACCTTCTCTTAACTAAAGTGATTGAAGTCCAAGTTAAATCGCCAGTGTGACACTGACGGCGTGAACACAGCTTAACACCCCCAGCCCCCACTCGCAACCGGCCCTCGTCTTTCTAACCACTTCTGGCAACTGCTATCACCGGAGTTCGACTATTACTAATCAGAGTTGCCCCCCGCTGTAACCCGAACGTGTTTTCCAAAGCACGTAAAATGCACGGTAAAAGAAAAGGTTAGCTTTATTTTACTTGCACGTTTCAATAAATTCTGCATTCTGCTCGAAAGTAGGACGAGTGGAAATGATTTAATTGCATTTATGCAAATGAGCAAAACAGTCAATAAAAGGAGGAAAAAAAAGACCCATTCAGCATTTTTTATGCAAGGGCAGTAATGTATAAACAAAATGGTTGTGTTGAACAGGCTGGGGGAGGTGATTGAAGGGGTCCCCTGAGGCACGTGAATGTCATAGGATCTTGCAATATCACTTACGTGAAATTTAATATGAGCCAATGCTTCAGCATCCAAATGGGATTTAGCTTATGAAAGCGGGGTCTGTGTACAATACCAGCCAACCCTGTTATGTGCGTGGATGGTTTGATTGCAGTTCTGTCATAGCTAGAAGGAGGTTTCTATGCACTGAGGGTTATTTAGAATCAGCTAGACCAAATTAACCCATAGTGCATTGAAAGTAATTTGCAGTTAACAGCAAAAAGGCATCGTGTCGCAATCATACTACATCAACAAAATTGAATTTCTATAAAGTTCTCACACTGATTATTTGAAAGTTAAATTACATAACTATGAAGGACAGAACTTGAGTCACAATCTTCCTTAAAATAGAGTTTTTACAAATCTTATACAGGATAGGTTTCGCACAAGAAAAAACTTAAATTGCTGATCTCTTACTAACTGAGAGGAGGTCTGACAAAAGGAGCAAGGAGAGGTCCAAAATTGATGTTTTGGTGCACTTTGAAACGCCAGGAAAAGGAAAGCGACGAGAGAAAAATATGCAAAGAAGCACAAGAATCAGAAACCAAAAAGAAAGTCCAACTCTGGAAATTGAATTGTTAACACATACCATCGAAATGGTCGATGATTACATTTTAAATAGGATCATTATGCCAGTGTGGGCTGTTGCCGGATTTGAAGTCTGTTCGACAGTGAGAAAACTGAAGTTGTGAAAAATAGCCATTCATATATACTTTTTGTTTATTCCTCAATATTGTCATTTCTTCTACACTTTTAATTTTTCCTTGCTTTTATATCAAAAATTGATACACTCATTTATACACATTGTAGAATTTCTGACTATCTCTTTTGGAATCACTAACAGGTACAGATACACAACTTACAGGGCACAAGAGTTTGAATAAATGCATCGTTTAGAGGTGAAGCTTGAAAGTGTGGCAGCTTAACAATGTCAAGCAAGCATCTATGACAAAGTTGAATTAATTAAGGATCTGTAATTCGACAAATATTGTAGATATAACTGGAGGGATTTCATCATGTTATTTCAAACTTAAGATGTAAAAAAATTTTATGGGCCATAGATTTTGATTCTTCTCTTAGGAAGAATTGTCACAAAACTAAACCACAGTGAGACCACCACCTTGTGGAGGAACAACCTGGAGAAATAGTAGCCACAGCTTTGAATTTTGTAGACCTATCCAGTGAGACTAAGAATAAAAAGGTCTCAGAACAGTAGTAAGGTTATATGTAAATGCGACTGTGGTACTTTGAATTAATAAATGGTAAAATAGCAAGATATTTCTATCATGTAAAAAGGAACTGTATTTACAGAGCACCTTTCACAACCTCAAGACATCTCAAAGTAATTTAAATGCAATGGTATATTTCTGAAACGTATGTAGGAAATACAGCAGGCTATTTGAAGTCAGCAAGCTCTGTATAACAGCAATCAGACATACTATCTCTTCTTCCTCTGAAATGAGGATGACCTCCAGTACAGTTTTGTAGGTTCTGAAGTTACTGAGGCAGCCAATGGGGCAGTACATTTGTTGGTAAATGGTATGGGAGGTGATATATTCCCTCTATCATCTCATTGATCTTCTATGTACTCCAGCAAAAAATTCTGGTTTGTCCACTGCCTTCCAGGATTTTCTCCATTTGGATCAATTACAGCTGAAGATTCAGGTAAGTTGGTAAGAAGGCTTCAAGGAAGCTCCTGAGACATCCTTCAAACAATATCTCAGTACTCTTTATAATGTATTGGATGATCTACTGTTGATAGCTATAAACCATGGTCAGGCCATTGGCTAAACTCTCTTGCTGGTGTCTGAATGAATTTAATGGCAACGCTAGTTGATCAAAGGAGTTCTTAAATTAAGACAAAGATAAAGACTAGTTTTACTTGTCGCATGTACATCAAAGTATATTGTGAAGTACATCCTTTAGCATCAAATCAAATCATTGAGGATTGTCATCACACTACCATTGCCAACAAAGCATGCCCAGAGTTTACTAACCCTAACCTGTATGTCTCTGGAATGCAAGAGGAAACTGGAACACGCAGAACAAACCTGTGCAGTCATGGAGAGAACATGAACTCCTTACAGACAGCAGTAGGAATTCAACCCCTATTTTAGAACCATCACTGTAAGAGCATTACACTAACTGGAATGTTACTGTGCTGTATGACCTGATGCCTTGTATTCTTTTGACACAGAGAATCAATTACACAACTGGAGACACATCTAGGCAAAACTAGGCCAGGGAACTAGTGAGTCATTAAGAACTTTAAAATAGTCCAGTATCTGAGCAATGTTTTATCTTGTTGATACCAGCTTTATTTTTTTAACTGATCTTAAATTTAGAAATTGCTAAGGCAGAATTTGAACATCGGATTATGAATCCCAATCTTCAGAATATGAATTCAGTAACATCCGTAGAGCACTAGTTGCATCTACTAGATATAATTGATTGACATGAGTCCTTGATTTGACATTCCATAGAAGGACAGCACCTCTGAAAAAGCTATACTTTTTCATTACTGATCTGAAGTGTGAGCCTAAATTACATAGTTAAATCTCTGGAGTGAGGGCTGAATCCATGACCTTCTGACTCAGTGGCAGAAGAACTACTACTGAGCCAAGACTGACATTTGATAAGATGCATTATTGTGTAATCAATGAATGGGAAGTCGGTTTGAGTTTTGGAATTCTGTGATGTCAAGCCAATTGTCATATAAAATGGCAGGGTCATATATACAGTAATGGATATCTTTCAATGATTCAGATGATGTCATGAAGCTTGAGAGGAAAACTTGAGTGCTTTGTCAATGTTGTTGGAAAACAGATTTGGTTACAGGCTCTAATTCAATCGATTATTTATTATGCAGGATGGTATTTTCTATACGTCTAACATAAAATATACCAGTTAGGCAGCCTGACTATTTTCAGTTATGGTATTTATACTGAAACTATGCAAGGTAAATAAATTGGTGGGCATGTTTTGTGTTGGTAGCTGTCATTGAAAAGTGTATCTTTAGCGTGGGTGGATAAAGATGCCTTTCCTTTAGTCAACAATTATGTGACAAAGAGATGCAAGCCCAGTTTTAAATGTCTTTGGAATTGTTTGTGCCACCTTTGTCTCCAAGGTTTTATTTTATCTCCAATGGGCGTTAGCCATCTGCTACCATTAAGTCCAGGCTCCAGTCTCTTGGCTTTTGGCAGCATTTTTCACTAAGGGACGTATCAGCCCTGATATTCCCTAGAAACGTGAACAGAAAATCGAGGCTGAGACTTGAGTGTGGCACTGACCACGTGCGGTGCTGCTGCATACACCACCCTTCTGGTTATAGAAAATTTCACGACCGAACCAGGCCATTTAGCTCACTGTGTCCATATCAGCTCTTCAGCAGCAGATTTGTAGGTTATCTCATCTTGATGCCTTTAAATGTAGCAAGTCACTGTATCGCTCACACTTTTGGATAGTGAGTTCCGTAGCCCTGTCACTATTTGGTCATTTCATTTCATAGCTTGTCACACCAGATGGTCAGCCATTCTTGTCTGGCACGTGGTGTCAGGATTGGTCTCCTTTCGGATTAACCGGGTCACGGTATGAACGTTCCTGACTTGACCCTTATATTTTACGAGGCTGAGTGGCCAGCTGGACGCTCAACCCGGCACGGATGGAAAGTGTGCCCGGGAGGGGCCGACTGGGTTCGAACTTGAGAGCCTTCACTTCCAAAGTCCGGTGCTGATGTCACTGTGCCACCAGCCAGCTCAACTATTTGGTTAAAAATAAGTTTTCCTTAATTCCTCTCTAATCCTTCCTCTAAGAGCCATAAATCCATAACTTGTAGCTGTTAGCACTCAGCCAAGGGAGAAATAAATGATCCTTCTAATTCTTCTTATCTACGTCTCCCATTGTCTTGTACAATGGTACATCTTCTGCCCTTAGTCTCCTCTCTCAAAGAGAGCAATTCCAGCCTTGCTTCCTCTCCTGACACTAAATGTCTCCATCATCAGTAAAGGCCTTGAAGTCTCTTCTACGCTGTCCTGGTGTCACCACATCCCAGGTTGTGGGAAGGTGGTAGATAGAAAATATGATTGAAGAGGCATATATGATATCTTTCCTTATTGTGCGAGGAATAGAATACACGAGTAGGTCAGAAGTTATGCATTAGTTAATTAATGTATTGTGTATGGTTCTAATCACTATTAGGATGCAATAGCATTAGAATGCAGAGGTTTACTAGGAAATTGCCTAGAATGGAGACATTTTGTTATGAGGAATGATTAGCAAGCTGGACTCTTGAGGACAGATAAGATTGAGGCTCCACTGTTACACTAAATTTGTCAGTAAATGGCAATTTATTATATATTTCATTGGTTTGTTTGCTCTTTCCAAATGTATTTCTTCACATTTTCCCCAGACTCAGTTACATTTTCTGCCCATTTTTCTCACCATCTACTGTGCTTCTCCTTACTAATGAGTCACAACCAGCTTTTGTATCGTTTGCAAAAGCTCCAATGGATGCCTTCTGTTGAGATGTTAAGTCTGGCTTGTTTGTTTTGTTTTCAGTTTGACATAGCTGATCCCACTTTGAGGAAGAACTAGGAAATTTTTCCTGGCATCCAGGCAAAATTTCTATTCCCTCAAACAATACCATGGGCGTTCAGACACTGCTGTTTGTGGGATCGTGCGGTGTACAGATTTTAACAATGACTGTTGCTTTGGTTTGGGATTTTCTGAGGCTGTGTAAATATCTGTAGAAAATCAGATCAGTCATTTGTGGATTTTACACACCCAAAACATTCAGAAAAGAGAACTGTGAGGAATGTTTCCCAGTTTAGACTCTATAATAGTTAACCCCATGTCGCCTGGTGCTAGAATGCAACCAGGACGGGTGAACTTTGTGCAAAGTGTAAAATGCATGATAGTGATTCAGCTGCACATTTCACATCCAATTTTTACCTCTGTTCACTTAATTGGAAATAGTATTCAGGAGAGATGTAGTACAACCATCACTCTTTTTCGCACTGTCGCACAGAGTAAAGATCTAACCCCAAAGGGTGTGACAGTCTGATGATTTTTGGTTTATGCAAGGCAAACTAGCAGATGGCAGGATGACATTCACAGAAGGGTATTAAAAGGTGTTTGTGACATATTTACTGCAGCATTACAAAGAAATAATCTACAGTTGATTACAAGGAACTTTCATGCCTACATTTTATTACAAGCAGGTTTCACTGAGTTATTTTCACTGATGGGGAAATGGCACTACGGTCGATCGATGAATTTCAAATTTCTAGGTCATCAAGGCAATGTAGTCAGTGGGAATCATGACCAGAACACATACTTTGAAAATTACTCTCTTTAAAAATTACAGCCTTTGAATTGTCCACATAATAATAAAATCTATTACTGCAGTCATTCTATCTTTGCCCCCTAAATCCATGATGTTAACACTTATAAAAAACAGTGCTAAATCACATTGTACAGAAAAATTGATAATCTACTCATCTCCTGTTTTGGGAGATGTATTATTTTGTGACAGAAGTTTTAGTGCTAGACCCTCTGTTACTACCAAGGACTGTCCTATACTATGTTTTACTAAATGTAAATAAAATTTATTATTCAGATACTGCAGAATCACTTTAAAAATATCAATTTAGGTAAATTGACTGTGGAGCCATTTTGCCAGAAAATTTTCTTCTGGTAGAAACAAAAAGCAATAAACATTTAGAAATATGAAAAATGATTTCTGTCTCACACTCCCCTTGGTTTTAATAGAATATTAACAGATGTGTTATAAAACTATAGCCTGTTACAACGCTCTTAAAGTTCAATAAATACCAAGACTGTAACACAATTAATTATCTTTGAAAGGTTATATGAATTCCACATATACTACAATGGGCTTGGATATGTTTACATGCTCAGGCTTGAACATTTAATCTTTTTCCTCTTTAACAGGTTACACCCAGGTTTAGAAGAGGGAAAAGAAAAGCATACAGTGGAGAACGAGTGAGAGAGAGAGAAATTAATCTCTTATTGTTCAGAGCACTGAGAGTTGCACTCAACTGTATGAATTTTGTTTCCTCTTTACATCTTTTTAAAGAGTTATGAGTAAATTTTCCCAAGATATTTTGACTCGCAGTCTCAAACCTCCTTCAGCCTTTATTTTTGCTGAGTTTGTAAAGAGCTAAAAACTCCAAGGCAGCAAGTCAAAATATCCTGAAGGAATTTTCACACACAGCACTTAAGACAGGAATAAGGTGGAAATCTTGTTTGCAATGTTTATGTTTGCATTTTTATGTCCTTTTACATTTTCCACACAGCCTGTCACTGTACTATAGATCTAGTCTAGACTGCAACAAAAAAGGCATTTTCACTTGCTTATTTCTTTGCTGATCTGGAAGACGTAAACATGCTGGTGAATTGGGGAGGAACAAGGACGAGACACCATAAGGCCAAAGGACATAGGAGCAGAATTAGGCCATTTGGCCCATCAAGTCTGTTCTGCCATTCTATCATGGCTGATTTACTATGCTCCTCAACCGCATCCTCAACCTGCCTTCACCTCGTAACTTAACTAATTAAGAACCCATCAACCTGTGCTTAAAATATACTCAATGAGTTGGTCTCCAAGGCTATCTGTGCCAAACAGTTCTACAGATTCCAACATCTGGCTAAAGAAATTTCTCTTCATTTCTGTTCAAAAGGGATGTATTCTGAGTCTGTGCCTTCTGGTACTGTACTTCCCCAGTATAGGAAACATTTGCTATTAGTTATCAACACAATTGTTATCTCTCCTTCAATGGTGATGTGTCTCATTGCCACATATTGAAAACCAACAAAACCCCCTGTAAAATCTTTGGATGGATTCAAGTTTCAGGCATTGCCAGGAAGACATGGTGGACTGGTAACTCCAGAGGTCCGAATTCTACTGTTACAGCTGGGGAATTTAAAATCAATTACTTTAAAAATAAAATCTGGAGTAATAAGCTGCTATCAGCGATTGCAACCATAAAACTAGAGTTGCTGTAAAAGCCCATCTGGTTCACTCATGTCCTTCAGGGATAGAAATCCGTAGACTTACTCAGTTTGCTTTATTTGTGATTCCAGACCCACCAATATGATTAATTCTTCAACTGCCCCCTGAAACAGCCTGGCAAGTCATTCAGCTGAAAGGAAACTGGGGAAGGAAAATCAGCTGCATTATCCATGGGCTGTGACTGACGAATAAAAGGAACAAACCTTGCAGAAGCAGAGGCATAAATTATTTATCTTGGATAAACCATTGTGCTTGGCATAGTAAAAAAATGCTAGTAAGCACTTTATTTTGTGTTTTTTTCTGTAGCCGCTGTCATTCAATTGCAAACAGTACCAAGATTGCCTGTCCAAGCTTCCTCGGAGCCAGTCTCTCCCGAAATCACCATCAGGACAGTGCAATGTGACCTTTGCATTTCCTTTATGAGCCAATGAGATATACTGTATTAAACTGAGAAAATTAATTTAGGGTTTTTATTGAAAAAGAATGGGTTAGTTCTGGCCTGGATAGAGATTGCCCAAAGTCACTGAAGACATTTATATAATTAGTTATACTGTTAAAATAGCTGTAAGGCTGGGGCTCATTTGGAATCATTCTTGTCTCTAATTGAGCCAGTTGTGGGTTAAAGTTCCACTCCAACTCCTTCGATACTTAATTTAGGCTGATACTTGAGTGCAATGCTGAGGGACTGCTGCAGTGGAGGATGATGCTGCCTTTCCAATGAGACGTTAAACGAAGGTCTAATTTGCTCACTCATATGTGCATAACCGATCTTGTGGGACTATTAGGTGGAGCCAGGGCCACTCCATGCAAACCGGCAAATATTTATTCCTCAACCAGCACAACTGCAACGGATTATCAGGTCACACCGGAGTATGGAGAAACCTATAAATTGGCTTCCATGTTTCCTACGTTGTGACGGGGACGGCACTTCAAAACTACTCATTGGCTGTGATGTTCTTTTGGTTGTTCTGGGCTTGAAAAAGGTGCAACCTTTCTGCAATCTTTATATAGCTTGAAGGGTGACTGTAAGCTGCCACCTCACTCGCAGCTGCTGTGTTGAAATTACTTCTAGCTCTAGTTTTGTTTCTGATACTTTACATTGCATGTAGGCACACCTGTGCACATACAGTGACATAAGAGCTCTCAGTGGGTTTAATTTGCTTCACTGAATTACAACTCAACTAATAGTACCAGTATACTGCTCAGACAGTTGTCTGACATGCTCCGATAACTTGGATGACAGGAGTTCATTTATCTTGTGCCAGGTCAAAGTTTTTTCTTCTTGTTCGCTGAAGGCTTGCTCCCGTTGCTGGAATATTGTCTGATGGACAGCATTCAGACACCAGCCCCTTGACCAAGCTGTCATTATCCGAGGGTGGGTTATGCAACCAAGTACACAAGGTCTGCTCGGGACTGCAGTAGTTATCCCAGCCGAACCTAATCCTGATTTTCACTCAGTGTTGATTTGCAATTACTTTTAGCAATCAGGAACAGGAGCTTCTCAGATGTTCCTCAAGGCTACCAAACAAGATCAAATTGCAAGGGAGAATGCTGAATGAACCAGAGGCCTTAATTCTACTTGGCCCACAGCCAATGACCACAATAATAGACTATAAGACCATAAGGCAGGGGTGGCCAACCTTTTACATTCCATACATCAATTTTTTCACGCACGAGTTCAGATGCGCCGTACAACTCTTGTACCCCCATTCAATTCTTATAAAAATACGTTAGTATAGACATATTTAGCATTTTATATGATATATTGATTTAATATAAAATAAGATAAACATTACTTGCCTTAATGAGACTTTTAATATATTTTGTCTTCTTTTGATTTCTTCCTTTTTCTTAATCACATATTCTTTCCGTAACTCAGACCCAAGCACTAGCTTCAGTTTTCTTTCTATTTCAGTCTGATGTTGTGTTTTATAGTGTCTATTAAGATCTTGTCTTATATTATGTGAGAAAGTGTTTTCACAAACAATGCACAACGGTTTTCCTGACGGACCCACTATAGAACTCATTTTCCCACTGTTCATTGAATTCACGCTTACTATCACTTTCTGCTTTTCTTCTGCACTGTGAGGGGTAAGTGAATGTAAAAACAAGGCTTAATTTTCGAAGTACAATGCTGCAAATGTTCACAAAGGACGAACAAAGCACAACTCCGTAGCACACGAGTGTTAATTGTAAACTGACTGGCAAAAACCTGTGACCCACCGCTGGTGCAGACGCCTGGCACCCCAGGATCAAACAAGTATTAAATGTGTATTGAACAGTTATGGAACGACTGCAGAACAGAAGTCCTTCTTTCCTAGTTTGATTCATTGAACATTTTTTAAAAATTGAAAACAGATTAATGTGAAAGAAGATAACATTTGCCAAAAGCTGTGCACAAAATAATAAAATCGCTAAAATAATTGTTAAGTTTTAGATTTATTCTCAGTAAAACCCATTTCTAGCTCTAAGCTACTTGAATTCCTGTTATAGATTTTTTTTTACAAATTGGTTCTTGGTTCATACTTTTTGCATGAGTAGGCTTACTTTTTTATTATCATCACTGGGGTGCAATGTGGCACTTCTAATCATCCAATGCACCACTTTTGGCACATGTGCCATAGGTTGGCCATCCCTGCCATAAGGCATAGGAGCTGAATTCAGCTATTCAGCCCATCAAGTCTGTTCTACCATTCCATCATCGCTGATCCCGGATCCTACTGTACCACATACACCTGCCTTCTTGCCATATCCTTTGATGCCCTGACTCATTAGGAAACTATCAACTTCCACCTTGAAAATCCCCACGGACTTGGCCTCCACTGCAATCAGTGGCAGAGCATGCCACAGATTCACTACTCTCTGGTTAAAAACATTCCTCCTTACCTCTGTTCAAAAAGGTCACCCCTCAATTTTTAGGCTGTGCCCCCTAGTTCTGGATACCCTCATCATAAGAAACATCCTCTCACATCCACCCTATCTAGTCCTTTCAATGGTAGATTTCAATGAGATCACCATGCATTCTTCCCAAAGCTGCCAAATGCTCTTCATATGTTAACTCCTTCATTCCTGGAATCACCATCGTGAACCTCCTCTGGACTCTCTCCAATGACACACATCCTTTCTGAGATATGGGGCCCAAAACTGTTGACAATACTCCAAGTGTGGCTTGACTAGTGCCTTATAAAGACTCAGCATTATTTCTTTGCTTTTATATTCTATTCCCCTTGAAATGAATGCCAACATTGCATTTGCCCTCTTTACCATAAACTCAACCTGTAAATTAATCTTCTGGGAGTCTTGTACAAGGTCTCTTCAGTCCCTCTGCACCTCTGATGTTTGAACTTTCTCCCCATTTAAAAAATAGTCCACACTATTGCTCCTTTTACCAAAATGCATTTTCATACATTTTCCAACAATGTATTCCATCTGCTATCTTTTTGCTTATCCTTCCAATTTGTCTAAGTCCTACTGCAATCGCACTGCTTCTTCAGCACTACCTACCCCTCCAGTTACCTTTGTATCATCCACAAACTTTGCCACAGAGACTTCAATTAAAGTAGCAGTCCCAGTATTGACCCCTGAGGAACACCACTAGTCACTGGCAGCCAAACTGGAAAAAGGTTCTTTTTATTCCGACTTGCTGCCTCCTGCCTGTCAGCCATTCCTCTATCCATGCCAGTATTTTTTCTCTAGCACCATAGGATTTTATCTTGTTAAGCAGCTTCATATGTGGCACCTTATCAAATGCCTTCTGAACATCTAAGTAAATGACATCCACAGACTCTCCTTTGTCCATCTTGCTTGTTACTTCCTCGAAGAACTCTTACAGATTTGTGAGGCAAGATTTCCCTTCACAGAAACCATACTGACTTTGACCTATTTTATCATTAGTCTCCAGGTACCCCGAAACCTCATCCTTAATAATAGACTCCAACACTTTACCAAACACTGTTAGGCTAACTGGTCCATAATTTACTTTCTTTTGCCTTCCTCCCTTCTTAAAGAGCAGAGTGACATTTGCAATCTTTCAGACCTCTGGGACAATGCCAGAATCAAGTGATTCTTGAAAAAGCACAACCAATGCATCCACTATCCCTTCAGCAACATCTCTCAAGACTCTAGGATGTAATCCATCTGGTCTAGGATCTACCTTAAGACCTTTGAGTTTGCCTTGCATGTTTTCCTTTGTAATAGAAATGGCACTCACTCCTGCTCTCTGATACTCATGGCTAGTGTCTTCCACAGTGAAGACTGATGCAAAGTACTCATTATGTTCACCATTTCTTTGTTCTCTATTATTACCTCACTAGCATCATTTTCCAGTGGTCTAATATCAACTCTCATCTCCCTTTCACTCTTTATATAATGGAAAAAAATTTTGGTTTCCTGCTTTATATTATTGGCTAATTTCATCTTTTCCTTTCTTAGAGCTTTTTTTAGTTGCATTTTGTTGGATTTTAAATGCTTCCCAATCATCCAACTTCCTCACACACTTTTGCTATCTTATATACCCTTTCCTTGGGTTTTATGCAGTCCTTAACTTCCTTTGTCAGATACGGTTGTCTACCCCTGCAATTTGAGAACTTCTCCTGTGGAACATACCTATCCTGTGCCCTGTGAGCTATTCCCAGAAACTTTAGCCATCTCTGCACTACTGTCATCCCCACCAGTATCCTCCTCCGATCCATATTCGTCCATTAGGTAATGCTGACAGAGAGGCGAGAACTTGTGAAAAAATTGGAAAGTAGAACCATAAATGTAGGAGTCAGTCATTCAAATTCCTAAGCTTCTTCTACATGGATATTCTGTACCTTAATTCCATTTACCCCAATCGCTTTAATCAGATTTATTGTATTAATTGATCTAAACCAAGCAATTTTCAGGTCAATAATTAAATTGTCTTGAATACAACCAGAGTTTAGCTGGCCATAGTTCAAGATTTATACTACCCTACTGAAGAATAACCCCACCTCCAGAATCACCCGATTCTAACATTTAAAGTTCTAACACCTTGTTCCAAGCTCACCCATCCAATTACATAGTTTCCCTCTATCTGCACTATCATATCCTTTAATTGTCTTACGTTTCCAGACCAGATCATCCTTTAATCTTCTGTAATCAAGGGAAAACAAGTCTGACCAATGCCTTCATCTTAAAGCAAATCAGGAAGCTTATCATTGTCCTATCTTCATCATGCATTTGACATATAATAAATACACAGCACCTTGTTTAGAGTGCCCATAAAAATGTGAGAGTAATCACTTTGAAGCAAGCTTTATACCTTATTATTTTGTTAACAACTTACACCAAGCTCAGCATTTCCAGTGTGTCAGCAGCATCAGAGATATTAATAGACAATAGACAATAGGTGCAGAAGTAGACCATTCGGCCCCTCGAGTCTGCACCGCCATTCTGAGATCATGGCTGATCATTCACTATCAATACCCAGTCCCTGCCTTGTCCCCATATCCCTTGATTCCCCTATCCATCAGATATCTATCTAGCAATATCTATTGTTGTGCATCTTTCCAACGAAATGTTCAAGCAAGGATCTTCTTCAGTGGATGTGAAGGATTCCACAATGCATTTCAATGCAGTACAGTTGTGAAAGACACTATATGAAAACAGTTTTGTGCCTTTCATTTCTGGGCTCCATGGAAACCACAATTTGAAAATGAAAAGCAAAGTATAATGGCCATCATCAATACAGAAAGATAATTCAACATCAACAAAAGCTTGGAAGTACAATTTTCACCTTTAATGTAGCCGAATAGCCGAACAGGAGTGTCACCTAGCGTAGCGGTTAGCGCGACAGTGCTGCAACTCTGGGCGCCATAGTTCGAATTTCAGATCCGGTGCCTTCTGTAAGGAGTTGTAAGTTCTCCACATGACTGCATGGGTTTCCTCCGGGTGCTCTGCTTTCCTCCTGCAGTCCAAAGATGTACTTGTTAGCAGGTTAATTGGCCATTGTAAAATGTCCTGTGATCAGGCTAGGGTTAAGTGCAGCATAGATGGGTTGCTGGGTGGCAAGGCTTGTTAGGCCGGAAGGTCCTGTTCCATGCTGTAAACTAAACAAATCTCACAGGAGTCCTATCAAGCAAGGTTTGATATCAGTCCATATTACGAGATGACTCAAGGCTTGATCGGTATATCAGATATTAAGACGCTGTAAAGAAGGGCAGAAGGAGAGAGAGATACTCTCCCACCACTGACTGTAAGGAGTTGTGCGCTCTGCCTGTGATCGCGAAGGTTTCCTCCAGGTGCTCCAGTTTCCTCCCACAGTCCAAAGATGTACATTCAGCTTGGTGGGTTGATTGGTCATTGTAAATTGCCTCTTGATTAGACTGGGATTAAAATGGAGGGGTTGCTTGGCAGCCTGGCTCAAAGGGCTGGAAGGACCTATTCTGCGCTGTATCTCAAAAGAAAAATATATAGGTTCAGGGACCCCTCCCCCCCCCCCGTGCTTAGGGGATGAATTCAGTTCTTGAATGAGAGAGTGGGAGTGAACAAATCTGGAGGAGGTCAGAGAAGTCGAATCATAAGGGAAAATGAGAGAAAAGCAGAATGAGAATTTTAATAATAGGATGACTAGATTGAGCTGCTTTCCAGCTCCACTGTGACCTGATGCCTTCTGGTACCTTGCTGAAGCTTTTTGTCTTTGCCTGACATCCACACGTGTCAACAAGGCAGAGAGGTTGGTGAACTTTGACCTTTACCTGATGCTTCTCATATCTAATTCTGGGGGACTAAGACCAACGACTAGGCCCTATAAGTAGTCCAGATGAGAGTGGCTTATTCAGCACAGACCAGGGACTGGATGTGAAATATCCCCTTTTCCATTATAGACTCAGTTATCAAGGATCAGCATGCCTGATTTCCTAATAGGGAGAGACGAGGGGGGATTGTTATTCACGGTCTAGAATGCTCTGCCTGAAAGGCTGATGGAAGTAGATTAGTACATTTCAAAAGGGAATTGGATAAATACTTGAAAAGGGAAAAAAATTGCATGGCTATGGGGAAAGGGCATTGGGACTAATTGGATAGCAGTTTCAAAGAGCCGGCACAGGCTTGATGGGACTCCTTTTGTACTCTATGCTTCTCTGAATCTAGGCAGTAAAGCAAGTTCACTTAAAGCAGTTACAGGAATTGCAGGAATATTACAGGAAGTAGTGGGCCAGTTGTTTCCCGAACATCAATGATCTGGCTTCATTTATATCCACTGTAGCTCTGGAGCTGGACCATATGAAACAAACAATAGTCAACAAAGCAGTTCTGTTTATTCCAACAGAATCAAGTTTGCAATATTAAGTATGTTACAAACCCGATTCATTTAGTGACTCCATTTTGGTTTATATCTACAGACAAAGTATGATGTGCTGTACATTACTGCAATGGTTGTTTTATATTATTAACTTTTTAAAAATAATTTCTTCTACTAAGGATTAAAAAAAATCAAAGTGTGCGCCTTCCTCTGGCTAAGAGCAGCTGTTGATTGCTGTGGGAAGCTCATTAGCAGGCTTTTAAAAGCAAATTGTCACGTCCCACTGCTTGCTGCTGGCTACTCCGCACAGCATCCTTTCAGTATCTGGTTCCCAGAGCTGGCTTCCTGTTCATCATTTCTTGTACTTAGCATTAGTCATCATCATTGAAATATTCATCTACATTGTGAATTAATCCAAAGAAACCAAATGGTGTGACAGCATCGATTGGCAACAAAGGGCTGCTTCTAATGAGCCCTCAGTGGCTGACAGTTAGGCTGGGCATCTACGTACAGAACATGTCCTTAGGAAAGTGTTCTCACTGGGGATGAAATTATAAAACCAAATTATGGAAGTAACCGGACACCAGTGAATGTTCTGTGTTTCACACTGAGGAGGTTTCCTTCATAAACAATTATTTATTTACATTAGCACATACAAAATGCTGGAGGAACTCAGTAGGTCAGGCAGCATCTATGGAAATGAAAACAGTCAACGTTTTAGGCTGAGAGTTTCTGGTGAAGGTTCTCAGCCCGAGTCGTCGACTGCTTTCATTTCATAGCAGAGCTGGGACCTTTTTCTTCGGATCGTAGAAGAATGAGAGAGGACTTGATAGAGGTCTACACGATTATGAGAGGCATAGGTAGGGTGGATAGTCAGTACCTGTTTCCCAGGGCACCAATAGCAAACACCAGAGGGTATATGTACAAAATGAAGGGAGGGAAGTTTAGGGGAGACTTCAGGGATAAGTTTTTTACACAAAGGGTTGTGAGGGCCTGGAATGACTTGCCAGGGATGGTGGTGGAGGCTAAAACATTAGGGGCATTTAAGAGCCTCTTGGACAGGCACATGGATGAAAGAAAAATAGAGGGTTATGGGGTAGTGTGCGTTTAAGTACTTTTTTTTAAAGGATTATATGGGTGGGCAGAACATGGAGGGCTGAAGGGCCTTTACTGTGCTGTAGTGTTCTATGGTTCTGTGGTTCAATTGATGCTGCCTGACCTGCTGAGTTCCTCCAGCATTTTGTATGCATTACTCTGGATTTCAAGCATGTGCAGAACCTCTTGTGTTTATTTGTTTACAGCTTTTGATTTCATTTTCTTGATTTTAAACTCCCGCCTTAATTTATATTTCCCAAAAAAAATTCTTAGGGGAGCAGGGAACAGTGACCTACCCATTAACCACACAACAATACCAATTTACATTTATGTTGTCCCATTAATATGGTATCAGTTTTCAATGCCCTAGTCCTTGGTTTAATGATGTGAATGTGACCACACTGTTTGCCTAGGTGGCAGAGAGTGGTAGTAGATGATCTCAAGCAAATGCATCTTGCTTGGTAGACATCTGTGATCACTGTTGCAAAGAGTGAGCTCAAACCCTGGTTCAAGGGCTTCCACTCCTAATGAAACATTGGACCACAGATAAATGGTAGGGTAGTCAAAGATTCAAGATCTACAGCAAGGCATCTCAATGAGGTCGATAGAAGACAGAAAGACTTTCTATATTGCCTTTCACAACAAACTTTTTTGCCAGCTAATCAAGTGTGCTTGTGATGCAACTCAGCAGATCAGACAGTGACCGTGGGTGGAAATGTTTCAGGTTGAAACCCTGTATCACGACTGTTTTGTGCTTACAGTGTAGTCATTATGTAACTGTAGGAAACCCTGCAGATAAGTTGTACGCAGCAACCTCCCATCAACGTCAGAGTGATAATTTACAGATCGTATGCTTGTGCTTAGAGGTGCTACCTGACAGATAGTGTTGAGAGATCCTCCACTTAACTTCAAATAGTGCTGGAATATCTTTCAAAGTCGCCCATCAGAGTGAAGGTGTGCCTGGGCATCCCTTGGCAAAACCTTCAGCAGGGCCAATGGCAACAATGTGCCACCCCCACAGCATAAACTGAAAGATTGAAGCCATAGCCAGTGGGCTGTTCAAAACGGGCCTGATAGGCAGGGTTTTGTGCTGACTGCTATCCAGTACAGTTAAGTTAAATTTAGACAAGGCAGTGGATTGTCCACAGTAATTCTAATACAGAAGACTTTCATCCAAGAAGGGTTCCAGGATCTTTGCAAAGGATTTAAACACCCACACACACTAGAAACTGTCCATACATACCCCTAGGTTGAATTAATCTCTGTAGCAAATTGCCGCTAAATGCTCCATTTACGGGTCTTCAGGAGGGCTTCTTTCAGATGCAAGGGCACCTTTAAATGCGTTAAACTATTTTTGTTCTCTCCTAAGAAGTTTTCCACTGTGAATTAACTGATTTGGCAATCATGCTGTGTAGTTTCATAAAGCACTGTTCAGTCAATTATCATCGCAGGTGGTGAAAGGCTTGTTTGTTTTTGAGATTTTCAGTTGTATTAATCAAATCTCATTTGTTTTTGAGATTTTCAGTTGTATTAATCAAATCTCATTTTTTAAATTTAGAGGTACTGTGGCCCTTCCAGTCCCTTCGAGACACACCGCCAGCAACCGATTTAACCCTACCCTAGTCACAAGACAATTGACAGTCACCAATTGACCCATTAACCAGTATGTCTTGGAACTGTGGGAGGAAACTGGACCACACAGAGGAAACCCAAGCATTCCACGGGGAGGATGTGAAAACTCCTTACAGAGGAAGCTGGGACTGAACTCCTAACTCTGACACTGTAATAGCATCGTGCTAACCATGGCACCCCAGAATCCGGCCATCCAGAAACATTCACTGAAGCAAATTAAAAAGTTAATTGTGTCTGATTGCACTGACCAGTGAAAGATATTGCCTTCACTGATACGCAAACCATTTCAAATGGACGCTGGACTAAAACAAGGCACCTCTTAAGTCATGCGCCCAGTGGGTGCATTATGTGTACCCCACTCAATTGTGTGGCCCAATGAAATCCAGAGTTTTAATTTGTTGGTAAGAAATAATTGGAGACCCAAGAGAATGTAGGTCCTAGAAACTGAGGGAGAAAAAAAAACAAACTGCTGGAGGAACTGAGCAGGTCAGACAGCATCTGTGGAGGCAGTGGGATCACTGATGTTTTGGGCACCATTGGGACTCAAAATAATTAGTGTTGGACTGTGTACCTGAGTTTTGAATAAAGAATGAGGAATGCTTAAATCAGTATACTTGGAACTCAAAGGCATAAGACTGGGAAATTAAGGAGATCAATGGTCATTACTAAATTAATAATGAAGAGGTGAAAATGCAGTTTAGTAGATTGCCAGAGGTTTAGTTTAAATTTTCACCCTGGAAGATTGCAAAAATCTCCTGTGCATCATATGCAGTTACTGTGCAGCCACTATCAGTCTGCTGGCAGTGCTTGCTGCTCGCGTTGCAGAGTCTCAGATCCCACTGTGAGATGTAGAGTTACATGGCAGGTTTTGCATTAGAGCAGTTAGGAAGATCACATGCCTCTGACAGAATGCTGCTTTATAAGTGGACCGTTGATAAACAAACCCCCAATGCCTGCACTTGCATTGTGGGATCTCACTCAATACTATTATATATAATCCCTTTGTACCAAAATTAAATATTGCATTTTATATACTGGACATACCAGCATTAGACAAATGTAAATTCTAGCCAATAAGTACAGTTCTGTCATAAATGTTAGGAACTTTCTTAGCTGCACACATGCAAGTAACTATTACAAAGGATTAGACAGTGGCCTTATATGATATTTCTTCCTTGTTGGTCCTTTATATAAAATGCAGTTCATTTAAGATTGACTAGCAGCTTGCAATCCTGGATCTTTGAGTACATTAATTTGCAACAATTGGTTGTGGACAGTCAGAAACCCTACGGATTAGAACAACACAGAGTCTAGCTACGCCACTCTCATTTGATCCATATGCTTTATGTTAGCATTCATGCTCCATATAAGCCTTCTGCAACCACCTTTGACCTCCATCAAATCAACATTAAAAGGTAATATAAATACTTCAAGATACTTCATTAATATAAATCTGCAAGTTGAATTGGTTCTGTTGTTTAAATTCCTGTGGGAGAGCTCTTTCAAAACTTTGCTTGAATTGCAACAAACAAATAGCTGTTTCAAAAAAAAATTAAAAGATCAGTTGGCCAATGGGGAAGGGCTTGTGCTGGTATTGAGATGGAGCCGGCCCAATGAGGATCCTGTAGATAAGTCACACAGTAATATTAATAGCTATTAATAGTCTGGCCAAAGATGAATTGGATGAATTAAGATCATCCAGACACAGACTGATATGTGTGCTAAAAACTGAAGCACAGATCTCTCATCATTTAAAGGGGAGGATTGGCCATCAGTAGAGCGAATGATAAGATGGCTCCCTTGTCATTAAGTAGACATTCAAATGTGAAATGTGCTTGGCTTGTTTTATAAGGGCATAGTTCTTGTACCTTTTTTACTATCTTCCTATTTTCCTTTTCATAAGTTGAATTGTTGTGATTTAAGAGCCGCAGTGTATCTCTAATTATCCCAGCAGTGTTGGGGTGTGTGTCAGGCTAGCAAATGAGACAAGTAGTTCTCCTTTCTTTCTCACACTGTCTAAGTACCTCAGAGACTGTAATGCTTTCCTGGGTATGGTAAGGTCACGGAAGGTGGTATTTGAATACAAGTCTACTCTTCCACTATAGTTGTCCAGTGATGTTTCATGTATCTGTTTCATTGCATACTGGCTGTATTCTGGTACTGAGACCTCATTGACCATTTCCTATGAGTGAATTTAGGCAGGTTCCAGTTTAAGATGGCGCTGGTGAACCTCAGCGACTTTGCTAGCGAAACAAAGATAGCATCTAAATACTTTGTTAACCACACGTTTTCTGGCAAACGATCATTGCAAGTAATAGTCTATATCTTCCCTTTGGATATGGAGGCAATTTGATGTGGCAGAGTCAAGGCAAGGCGAAGTGGTGGGCCACAGTTGGGCTCAGGTCAAACTGAAGCTGCAGGGTACAGGCACCAGAGCATATTTATGCGACTGAACACGATGTACAGACAGAGATTTATGGGCTGAATTGAGCCAGCAAAGTCTGGCATATCCAAACAGCAGAACCTGTGGTTCGGATAGAGATTTAAGCACTGGGCCAGATTGAAAAGGTTAGTTAGGGTGGTTGGAGCCTGAGGTGAGGTATGAGCTAGTTCAGATCTCTGTTCCATGAGGTTTACTTGACTCTGCGCTGAACCAAGGAACTCTCTTTACTTGCAGTTACAGTTTGCATGATGTTTTTTTCATTACACGTTGGGTGTTCAACGGTCTTCATTTTTATGGGTTATTTTATTCCTTTTTTGTGGGCATCATGTGTTTTTTATTTTCTGCACTTTAGGTGTTAGACAGACTTCTTATATATATATGGTATTTGGAGGGTTTCTTTGTGGCTGTCTGTAAGGAGACAAATTTCAAGGTTGTATAATGATAATGTACTTTGAATTTTGAGTGTCTATGAGCTATTGCTCTTCAGTTCTTCAGTGTTAACCTCATCTGCATTTGCATGTTCCAACATAAGCCAACAGATAGTGTTCAGAAACATGATGAGAGAAAAAAAGAGTTTGGGGTGAGAACAGAGGGTGTTGGAAGGGATGAAACAGACTAGACTTTAGAGAATCAGGTTGGAGACTAATGGCATCAGCAATGATTTCTCTAACTTCTGGTAACTTCATTTCTCTGTTCACCCCCCCCCCCCCACCCCACTATTTTGTTTATCCCTTCTCTTGTCCTCCCCCCCACTCTCATGACCTGCCCATCACCTCCCTCTGGTTCTGCGCATCCTTCCCTTTAATTCAATGGTCCAATTTCCTCTCCTATAAGATATCTTCTTCTTTGGTGCTTTACCTCTTCCAGTTATCACCTCTCCCCCACCCATCCTTCTTCCTCTCACTTGGCCTCACCTCACCTTGAACACCCCCTCACCACCTTCCCAATCCTTCCTTGCACAAAATGTCAACTGTTTATTTCCCTCCATAGATGCTGCCTGACCTGCCGAGCTCCACCAGTATTCTGTGTGTGAAGCAGCGGAATAGTGCCTTTAACAGAAAGACTATCGAGGGTCTGATTTTTTACACATTAAATGGGAGAACATATTCACAATTCTTTATGAACTATTATCTTAGCTGCATTATTGTAGTAGGACATGTACACTATCTACCACAGTGAGGGGCATCTTGCTTTTCACATGGCCTTAACAACAGGTTTTAAAGTTGCCTCAATATTTAAAAGATAAAATGCAATTCTTCACTCATTTAGTAGCATTCTTGGTTCTGAATCAAAAGGTTTTACATTGAAATCTCTTCAAGGATCTGTTCACAATGTCAAGGTTGGGCCTGCAGTACAGTACTGAATGGGCCCTGTGCTGTATGAGGTAGTTTTTTTTTCAAATAGGATGTTAGGCTAAATTTTACTTATCCAGTTCTGCTGTCAACAATCATCACACATGGTCTCACACCTGTACTTTACTAGTCTGAGTTCAGAGGCCCCACTGTGGTGGCTTGAAATGTTTAAGATTCCAGAAATGGGGCCTGAGCAGGGGCAGGCCATCCATGAAGCACTGAAGAAATCCTGGCTCAAAAACACCCTTGATAAGCTTTGCCACTTGGCAAAGCCCCCGCTCCAGTTTTATCAGTAATGAAGGATTTTTACTTTTTAAATATTTCTGGTATTCAGAAGCATTTATTATCAATTAAAATGAAGTAAATTTTTACAAAAATAGAACTTATTAACAATTTAGAATATTAAACAGGCATGTTTTAAAAATATTTTCACTCTGCATGGTGTACACAGTCCCGTAATCTTCCTTAAACTCAATGGGACCTCAGATTTGGTTCAATAAGAAATCTCACAAAGAAGTTATATATTGATTGACGTGACATGTGAGGTAACATTTTTCAAATGGGCTGTTAGGCCAATTTCTGTGACTGTGTTTTCTTGCCAATTGTCAATGGCTCTGTTCAGAACTCTTCACATTTGTAAGCAAGATCCAGCATAGATCTGTTTGCTATCCTAGAATGGTGCACTTTGATGGATCAATGTTAGACTGATACTTATCTCTCTACTGAAGGGATACTCATCCCTGAACTGAAGTTCCTGTGGGGAGCATTCTGGGAACAGTGACCATAATTATGTAAGTTTTTGGATAGTTATAGATAAAGATAAGACTGGCCCATCAGTGAATGGATAATTACAATAGCAATAGACAGGAACTGTAGAAAGCAGTTTGGCTGTTTCAGGGTTAATTCACATTTAATCTGTGGGAGCTAATTAGAGTTCAGGACTAACATCCTTCTGTGATGATAAAAGATAAGGATGGAAATATGAGGTATTTTAGGTGACAAGAGGTGTTGTAAGTTCAGTGAAAATAAAAATAAAATTAAGTATACTGTATGTAAGATTTAAGAAGCTGAAATCAGGCAAGACCTTTGAGGAATATAAATGAAGCAGGAAAGAAGATAGACAACCAATTAAGGAGAGCTAAATGGGGGGATGAAATCTCTTTGCTAAAGAGGATTAAGTGAATTCCAGAGCACTTTATACAATGCCTTGTAAAAATTTTCAGCCCCAAACCTTTGTTCACATAAATGAGTATGACAACCAAGGAGAATTTTTATTTGTGAATCACGTGCTCCTTTTTTTTACAGTAGACCACAAAAACAGGGAAAATTGTAAAAACTAAAAATGAAAAACTAAATATTCAAAAACTGAAATGTCAGCAGCTCAAAAGTATTCATCCCTCTTTGCTCAGTACTTAGCTGAACTACCTTTCACAGCTATTACAGCCAGAAATATATTTGTATAAGTCCCTATTTGCAAAATGTGATGGAGTAAGATTTGCCCGTTCACCTTTGCAAAATTACTGAAGCTGTGCCAGGCGGCAGTGGACAGCAATCTTGAGGTCTTGCCAGAGATATCCAATCGGGTTAAGGTCAGGACTCCGACTGGGCCATTTAGGGGCATAAATTTTCTTCATTTGAAGCCACTCCGTGGTTGCTTTAGCAGTGTGCTTTGGATCGTTGTCCGGCTGAAAGAGGAACATCCTCCCTGGTTTAAGCTTTCTGGCAGAGGCTAGCAGGTTTTTATCCAGGATCTTTCTGTATTTAGTAGCATTCATCTTCCCACCAATCCTGACCAGATTTCCAGCCTGTGCTGCTGAAACGCAACCCCATGGCATGATGCTACCTCCACCATATTTTACAGTAGGGATGGTGTTTACTGGCTGATGAGCAGTATTAGTTTTACATCATATGTACTGCTAAGTCTTGAGGCCAAAAAGTTCCACCTCAGTCCCAGCTGACCACATGACCTTCTTCCATGTCTTTACTATCTTCTAAGTGATGCTTTGCAAAGTCTTCATGGGCAAGGATATGTTTTTTATAGCCAGGGCTTCTTCCTTGCCACTCTTCCAAAAATACCCTTTTGTGCAAGTCCTTAGAGATTGTGGAGCCATAAACTTCATCTCCAGTTGCAGCCACTGACTCCTGCAGAACACTTGGAGTGACTGTCGGCATCACAGTAGCCTCTCTTACAAGTTTTTTTCTTTTCTGGGGACTAAATTTAGGAGGTTAGCTTGACTTGAGTAGCGTGGCTGTTTTTTCCACTTCTCACGATGGACCGCACTGAACTCTGAGGTATGTTCAGTGCCTTTGAGATGGTTTTGTACCCTTCCCCAGATCTGAGCTTCTCTATTGTCATTTCCTCCACTTCTCTTGAATGCTCTTTTGTCTTAACTTATGTTTGGTCTATTGAAAATCTACCATACTGTTGGAGCTTACCAGAAAAGGGACTATTTATTCTTATGAATTAATTGAAAACAGGTGATCCTTCAATTTTCTGCATCAACAAATTGGGTGAGTTGGTAAGATAGTATATAGTATTGCACATGAGAAAATTTAAAGTGGTTATTATAAAGAGGGTGGATACTTTTTCAGCCTCACAATTTTGGTTTTTAATTTTTTTAACGAATTGTTGACAGGTTTTGGAATTTTTCTTTTGACTTGAAATGATGCACAATGTTTTGTAGGTCAGCTCAGAAAACCTACTTCAATATATTTTAAGTTTAGAAACTGAGAGTAAAATGTGAAAATAGTTGTGAGGGCTGAAAACTTTTTCAAGGCACTGTGCATATATGAGCAGCAAGAAGGTAGTTAGGTAAAGGGTAGTCTACCCAAGGACACATGAAGTGTTTTATGCATAGAGTCAGAGGAATGGGTGAGATCCTTAATGTGCACTTTTCATCAACATTAAACATGGAGAAGGGCATGAATGATGGTGAGATTAGCTTGGGGTAGATTAATGATCAATGTCAATATTAAGAAGAAGGAGTTGTTGGACAGCTTAAAAACATTTAGTGGATGAGTGTTGAGGCCCCAGATCAGATAAAGTGTTTCAACCTGAAACGTCAACTGTACATTCCCCACCATAGATGCTGTCTGACCCTCTGAGTTCACCAGCTTTTGTGAGTTGCTACGGATTCCAGCATCCACAGTCACTTGTGTCTTAACACCAAAGCAGATGATAGTGATAACCATGTAGGTGTTGGTGAGGTTGCTGGATGAATGTTTGGTGTGTTTCTCATGTTGTAAACATTTCTTTAATAACTGTAAAGCCCTTCAGTCCCGGGCCCCAAAGGCAAGTCTTCTAATGTGACTTGTAACACTAAAAGCTGTGAGAAAACCCTTACCCACATGTTAATGCTTTTGAAGGTCATAGATTACTATGCGAGTGGGTATTAATGGAGAAGAGAATATTGCCCTGGACACATGCAGGATATCTACTCTTCTACCGAGGGAATTTCAATTTGGTGTTGACAATGAACTATGACACATCAGAACATACAACGCCCATACACTGCTTTGCACCGCCAGGCATAAGACACATACCACTCCTGGTGCTGAAAGCAGCAGCTTCCCAATGTAAGAATAAGACAGATCAAAGGTGACGTGACTGAACTGATTGTCTGGGTGCTCTCATTCATAGGAGAGAATGAAAAAAAATGAAACAGATGTTCAAAAATATATTTTAAATGTTCGTGTTGTTGCAGGATTCCCGGTGAATTTCATAGATTATGCAAAAGATCAGACATATGGTTTGGAGAGGATCCAAATATTTGCCAAATTAATCATTGCAACTTTTGTAGGAAGAAGTTGGCAACATAAAGTTTTGTCAGAGAAAAAAGATGGCCATTTTCACATTCCTGATGCAGCTAGTATTTTTGAGTTTTGTGTGGACATTGGCTAGGTGATATGTATTCTCTTTAGCTGTCTTCTCTGATCATATAACCTATTCATAGTCACTGACCAGGGTCAAAGATAAAACAGGCAGTTAGGTGAAGTATCCTGGATTACCCAGATACTGTAATCTTACTTCAGTGAGCATACTGAAAATGATATTGGTACTTTTAGGATAGGAAGTACAGTATGTTATTATCCATGAAAGTGCTATTTCTGGGGGGGGGGGCGGGGGAGAGGATTTTTCAGATTATAACGTCGATGTCAAATTTGTTCATTTAGATTGTGGTGCCCATGCCTGCAGACGCTGGAGTCAGAGAATCAGGTGAGCAAAGTAAGCAATTGGCAAACATTGTATCATTGAATCAGACAGAAAAGAGGAGACTTTATACACACCTCCACCAATGAATGGAGTATGGGAATACCTTTGAATTGATTATATATCTTCTCATTATCCAATTGGCCTTGGAAATCAGAGTTAGGAAGTCTTTAAAGTGCTAGTTTGACAAATACTGTCTATCTCTTTTAGAATAAAAAACTAGTTTGTCCTTCCGTGTTTTTCCACAACAACCTGGTCTGTTGCTGCTCTGTTCCCTTCCTTAGCCATAACAATAACCCACTAAATTCCCACAACCTCTTTTCCCAGGCTCAAATCCATTCTCTTCTATCCTTAGCTAAGCAGCTCTTAGTTACTAAGGACCTGGACTCACTGGATCTGCCATTAGACACTCGTTCTCTGTATGGGCCATTTCAGGGAGAGTCTGAGATGCATCTTCAAGAATGATGCTACGAGATAAGTCTATCATGAGGAATGGGGTTTGATAAGAATATCAGTATTGTAGGTAGAAGTTAAGAAAAAAGAATGACTTGTGTGTTTAAAAATCTTTCCATTCTTCTGAAAATACTTGTGTTTTAAAAGGAGAAAAATAACCCCATCTTGCTGTATATATATTTTTTCTAATAATTGCATGATGTACTCAATTATTTGGGACTACAATAAGTTTGTTCAGAGACCGAAAACTTTAAAGCTGAACTCACTGATGGTGAACGCATCCCTTGGACAGACAGGGAGGGTAAAAGTGAGGGAGGAAAAAATGGAAACACAAAAACGAAATATTCATGTAGGATTTTCAAAATTTCCAGTAAGATTTTCAAGAAACCTACATGAGGGAGTTTGGCTTAAAGGCGACTCTCAGGGGTGTGAACCTTTGGTTTGAAATGCCTCATTGGACAGGATGTTGAGGTATGCAGGTCATTAATATATTCCATGACAACTTAATGAAGAAAAGTATATAATTCTTCCAGTAGCAGGCTGACATGATAATATCACCAATAAACGTAACTGTTGTTCATCAGAATGCTCTTTGTCAGTTCTTGCAGTGTGGATAATTGACTGCTGGATTTCTGCTAAAACAACAAGACCGGCTGTGGAGAACTTTGCATTGTTATGAAGAGTAGTTTATAAATATGAGTCTTTTCTTGTAATAAGCACAACTTGTATCCTAATGGATTCAGACCATGGGGAGAAAATGTGCATCCCTTAGTCAGGCAGATATGAGTGTTAATTTTACAGATTCAGCATGGAGTAGGCCGTCCTGGGACCAGTGAGCTGAGCCACCTAACAACCCACCTGTTTAACCCTATCCTAATCACAGGACAGTTTACAACTACTGATTAACCAACTGACCATACGTCTTTGGACTGTGGGAGAAAACCGGAGCACCCAGAGGAAACCCACACTTGGAAGAAGACACATTTCATACGGGGGATGCTGGAATTGAACTCTGTGGTATAAGCACCGAACCAATCGCTAATCTACCATGACACCTCCCCACCCCACAAAAATTTGAAGTGCCAGTGGACCGTTTGGTCCTGTTGTTTATAGTGTGAGCTCTTAGAGGGGGGTTTGAACCTGCACGAGGAATCCCCACTGGATTTCAGGAAGAACCCTTTAACCACACGGCCATCAGAGCTTTGGTTTTGTTTTAGCAGTTTTGCTTAAGTTGGTTTTATTTATAGTGGTGACTTATGCTTGCAGAGAGAAAAAAAATCAGACTTACCCAAAACACAGTATGCACAGATAGACTGATACTTTTGTGGGCATTTTGTGTGGTAACGATTACCAGACACAGATGTGGAAAAACCGATAGAAGATGAAGTGGGCAGAATTTCCTTCGGTGGACACTTAATGAATGAAATTATGTGGGGAATAATCAAATTAGTGTTTGCTACAGCAATGTACGCTGTGCTATGGATTTTGTGATGCTCATTTTGCCACTTAATCCCTCTTGATAGAATCTTGCCCTCTTATTAAATATTTTATTATGTGAATTGCGTAGTTATATAAATGCTTTCATACATTATTGCTATGACATAATCACGAGTTCGTCAGCATCTCAGAACCAATCCCCTTGACTATGACTGACCTATGATTCTCACCAAGATGCAACATTCAGTCTTGGCCTACAAAATGAATCGTGGGTTAAATTTCTTTTATTTTGTTGGGGCTTGAGTGTGTGACTGGCAAAGGCAGCATTTATTACCAAGGCTTAATTGTACTTGGGAGAGTCATTGGTAGTTATCAATTGCTACCATACTTTGGCTGAAGCTTGTCTTATGGACTTTCAGGATTTGGGGCCAAAGGACTGCAAAGAACAGCAAGATATAACAAAAGCAAAATAGTACGTGACCTAGACATTAATTTAATCATTCAAAATGTGACAGGGATCATTGGCAGAGAAGGTGGTGTCAAGGAAGCAAGTTGCTGTAGTGTATTTTGTTGAAGTTTTGCACTGTGGTTGTGATGGAGGAGTGCATGTTTGAAATGGTGGATGGGATGTCAATCAAGCAAACTGCTTTCATAACCATCATTACCATTAATGTTGAAGCTCCCCTGTGTATCAGAGCTACACAAGCACCACAATCCATCATAGAAATGATGCAGGTTTTCAGTGTCAGTCTGAAGGAGGTGAGGATATACTGATTTCAAGTAGCTTTTGTGTCGTTTCCCAGAGTGGTTTTAAATATCTCCAGTGATGTAAATGCATATATTTCTATTGTGGGTTGCAATATTTTATTTAACATACTACTGCTTTATGTTATCATAGAACTGTTTGGGAATGAGTGGCAGGAGAGAGGACGGTTGGTATTGCAGCTTTGGTTTGAAACGTAACTATTTCTTGTTGGTACTTCAAGTTTTCATATTACAAGTCATTATTACAAAAACTGTGCAATAAACATTTATTTAAATTAATATCTAGGTATTTATATGGTAGCACGAGCATCCCCCTATGAATTGTTGAATATAATAAATTAGCATAATGACAATCAACATTATCTCTAATATTAACTCCAGCAACAGGAGTCAGGGTATGTGTGACACTTAACTGCTTAAATGTACAATCCAAATGTAGGCTTTCAGATAGTAACTTTAGGTTTTATTAAACACAAGACTGTTTATTATCTGGCACATTCTCAACAAAACAGAAGTTATTGCTTAATGAACCATCACACAATTACTCAACACTTTTGGGAATATGACATCACAGCAGTATGTGTGGGAGCAAACAAATAATCTGTCACAAAATGTGAAAGAGCTGTGTTTTAGTAAGGGAAGCATGCCTGCGTGATCCTGGTCACCAGTGAATGCCATAGGTTTTGAAATGGTCATGTAATTATGAAATGGTTCAATAAATCCCTCTCTTCCATGAGTTTTAATCAAGCACGTTACCCAAATCTAGATAGCAACTTGTCAGTTGAGGGGAAAATTTATTATATGTCCTCATTGTGTTATCAGTTTTCCAATGTACTTTGCTAATAGAAAACAGCTGCCTGTCTTGAAATGACCAAAGACACCGTTAATTTATTTAGACGTAGACCACTCATGGACCACCTTGTGGTATTCAGCTGGGTCTTTGGATTTTAGATTTGCTCACTATTACAAAGATAAGAATAAAGTCCCCTATACTATGTCTTAAATCTTTTTTGTACTTGGCTGTTGAAATTAAGGTGATATCATTCATAAATTATCAGTGTCACTTGTAACTATCAGTCCTAGTTACTATTGTGAAGATTGTGTCTTGGACAACAACCCAGTTAATTTAATACTGTTCAATGGGGAGTTTTTGGACATTGATCTAGCAATGATAAGGGAATTATGGATATAATGGTCCAAGTCAGGATAATGTGTGAGTTGAAAGGGAATATATAGTTGATGGTATTGCAAGAAACCTTCTGCCCTTGTTCTTTTTGACATCAAAGCTTGTGTACTTAGTATGTTTTGAGCTTGGAGACAAAGCACCACATAGATAGATCAGGTTTAGGATTATTTTGCTAAATTGTCCTGATAATAAACTTGAAATCTGAGAGTGTTGGGGGCAGAAGTGAGAGTGGTTGCTATTACTAAGGAGAAGGTGATTGTTGAGCTAAAAGGTCTGAAGGTGGATAAGTCACCTGGACCAGATGGACTGTAACCCAGAGTTCTGAAAAAGGTAGCTGAAGAGATTGTGGAGGCATTTGCAATGATCTTTCAAGAATCGGTGGATTTTGGAATGGTTCCCAAGGGCTCGAAAGGTGCAAATGACACTCCACTCTTTAAGAAGGGAAGGAGGGAGAAGAAAGGAAACTATAGGCCAGTTAGCCTGACCTCAGTGGTTGGGAAGATATTGGAGTCAGTTATTAAGGATTAGGATTCGGGGTAGTTGAAAGCATATGATAAAATAGGCCAAAGTCAGCATGCTATGCTACTGACGTTGGTTGTCCCTCATGGTTAACTGGCCATTGTTCCATGATTAAGCTAGGGTTGATTTGTGAGGAGGGGGCAGGGGTGTTGCTCAACAGAGTGGATCGAAGGACTGGAAGGGCCTATTCCATATTGAATCAATAATAATAGGAAGAAAGAGATTGGCTGGCTGGCAGGAAGCAAAGGGTGGCAATAAAGACAGCTTACTCTGACTGGCTGCCGGTGACTAGTGGCGTTCCGCAGGGGCTGATGTTGGTGCTTCTTCTTTTTACGTTATACGTCAATGATTTGGATGATGGAATTAATGGCCTAATGGCCATTTGTGAATGATATGAAAATAAGTGGAGAGCCATGTGGTGTTGAGGAATCAGGGATTTAGACATCGAAAGAATGGGCAAGGATGTGGCAGAAGAGATGCTTATGTGAGAATGCTGTTCTTGGACTACAGTTCAGTATTCAGCACCATAATTCCCTCCGGGCTCAGAGACCTCGGCCTTCACACTGCCTTGTGTAGTTGGATCCTGGACTTTGTGCCAGGTTGCCGGCAGGTGGTAAGAATGGGCTCCCTCATCTCTGCCCTCTGCCTCAACATAGGAGCCCCTCAGGGTTGTGTCCTAAGTCCACTCCTTTACTCTCCATATACCCATGACTGTGTCATCACCCACAGCTCTAATCTGCTAATTAAATTTGCTGACAACACTACAATGATTGGTCTAATCTCAAATAATAATGAGGCAATTTACAGAGACGAAGTTATCACCCTGACACAGTGGTGTCAAGAAAACAACTTCTCCTTCAATGTCACAGAAACAAAGGAGCTGGTTGTGGACTACAGGAGGAATGGAGACAGGCTAGACCCTGTTGACATGAATGGATATGGGATTGAGAGGGTGAACAGCTTTAAGTTCCTTGGCATAAACATCACGGAGGATCTCACGTGCTCTGTACATACCAGCTGTGTGGTGAAAAAAGCACAACATCACCTCTTACCCCTCAGACAGTTGAAGAAGTTTGGTATGGGCCCCCAAATCCTAAGAACTTTCTACAGGAGCACAATTGAGAGCATCCTGACTGGCTGCATTACTGCCTGGTATGGGAACTGTACTTCCCTCAATCGCAGGACTCTGCAGAGAGTGATATAGACAGCCCAGCGCATCTGTAGTTGTGAACTTCCCATGATTCAGGACATTTAGAAGGACTGGTGTATAAAAAAGGCCCAAAGGATTATTGTGGACTGAAATCACCCCAACCACAAACTGTTCCAGCTGCTACCATCTGGGAAATGGTACCACAGCATAAAAGCCAGGACCAACAGGCTCCGGGACAGCTTCTTCCACCAGGCCATCAGACTGATTAATTCATGTTGATACAATTGCATTTCAATGTTATATTGACTGTCCTGTTGTAAATATTATTTATTACAAATTACTATAAATTGTACTTTGCACATTCAGATGGAGATGTAACGTAAAGATATTTTACTCCTCATGTATGTGAAGGATATATGTAATAAAGTCAATTCAATTTGATCACCTAATGGCAAACTGTACAGAATGGGCATCATAAGACTATCCTGTTGTACATAATATTTATGATAAATTATTATAATTGCACATTGCGCATTTAGACAGAGACGTAACAAAGATTTTTACTCCTCATGTATATGAAGGATGTAAGTAATAAAGTCAATTCAATTCAACTTAAGTGTGTAATCATGCACTTTGTAGAAGGAATAAAGGCATCCACTATCTTCTAAACAGGGCAAAAAATTCAAAAATCATAGGTGCAAAAGGACTTGGGAGTCCTCTGCAGGATTCCCTAAATGTTAACTTGTAGGTTGATTTGGTGGCAAGGAAGATTAACGCAAAGTTAGCATTCATTTTGAGAGGATTAGAATAAGAATTAGAATTAGAATTACTCTAGAATTAGAGTAAGGATGTAATGCTGAGGCTTCATAAAGCATTGGTCAGATGGCTCTTGGAGTATCGTGAGCAGTTCTGGGCCCCTTTTCTAAGAATAGATCTACTGATATTGGAGAGAGTCCAGAGAAGGTTCTTTGTAGTTCCTAACTTGTTGAAGTAGTGAAATTGTTCCATTTTCATTCCTGGCCAATTCTGCATCTCCAAAACTGAAAGCTTGAAACTGCAGTGAGCAAAACAGTTCTGAATTGTCTTACTGCTTATTTCTTACCAACTATCAGTAATGAAAGTCACTGTGTTTTGAACACATTGCTAATGCTATTTTAAAACTGCTTGGTCTAAGCAGAGTGTAGTGTATAATGGCCACATGTGACTGCACGTGACTGACGCTGGATAGAGACTGTTTGGCAACGTTCTTTTATTTCAATTAAGGGGCATTGTGTCCCAAATAAATGAAAGGAATCCCAGCCATTTTCTTGATCAGATTTTGTTCTTTAAGTGTTGTCCCAAATAACCTCAATTAACCAGGATCCTCTGCATTTAAAGTAGAAGTAGGTAGGTTGTTATGGGGAGAAGGTAGGAGAATGGGGTAGAGAGGGATAATAAATCAGCCATGATGGAATGACAGAGCAGACTCGATGGACTGAATGGCCTAATTCTGCTCCTGTGCATGCCTTATGATGATCAGTCTTTCACCTGATTTCTAATAATATCAGCGTGAGTGCTGTTATCATTTTTGATAGGGGTTCACCCACGTTTTACCCTGAAGTATGAGAACTGAAACATAATTGCTAGGATTGGATCAGCAAAAGTATTGAAACCTTGGGCAATGATGAAAGAACATATAGGTTTCCTCTGCAGTAACCTGGGGATAAGAGAGGCAGTCAGGAGTATTATCAAGCAAGGTATTTAAAATCTATTATCAAATATCTGTAAGTCAATCGAATAAATCAATACAAAACTTCCCTGCTTTACAAACTCAATATCTACAGCAATATGGGAAAAATATCAATAAAGAAAATGAGCACTTCATTCACCTTCTTTAAGAAGCAGGATGAAGCTTATGGCAAGTAAGCATCTTTAGGGTAACACCAATCAGCAATATTTCTGGAGGACAAAACATCTCGTGACTTAGCAGAAATCTTTCAACAAAAGATGACCACAAGAACTCAAGAGAGTGAAAGAATGTTTGATTTATTTGTTTTGGAGGCTTTCGAATGAAAACCACTGAGAAGCTTCTGGCTGATTACAGCTATCCCCTCCCCTGCCTCTGCAAATTAAAGGTGCAAAAAGGATCTTTGGTGCTGAAGTTGAGCTGACTAGAATGAACACGAGCTTTGCTTTTTGGGGATCTGCCACTTCAAAACGCTGGAAGGATAATAGAATCCAAACCATGGTGGACTGACTATTACTGGGGAAAGTCTGAAGCAATTCCAAGGTTTTAGGAAGTTCTTTATTCTCACCTTTGAATGTATAGTGTCTGACAAAGACTCCAACTCTCCTCTTTCAATGGTTTAAATCTCCCCGGTCTCTTGGTAGAACAGAAGACTCTGTTGGTGGAAAGAAAGCTAAAGTTAAAGAAATAATTATAGCTGTTCTTTCATTTCATCCTTGAAAGGTGCAGTGTTGATGACTGCAGCAGACTGTTCTATAGAAAATACTTAAACCCTGACCCTATTGTTCCTTCACTCACACACAAACACATATGCACACAACCATGTTTAACTGACTATATTTTTGTTAGGAACAAGGAAACTTGCCAAAGTTGTTATGAAACCCATGAATAACAATAATATTGCATATTATTCAAGATCAACTTGGCTTCACTAAAAAGAAGTTTAAAACAAGCAATATCATTACTTTTTTATTGATTATAGAATGAATAGGACCTTAAATGAATTATCAATTGGTGCAATCAACGATGTACTGATATTTCATTTAATGTACAGAGCTTGTCAGTTTATGTTTGTACCAACTGAACAATAACAATGTTGAGAAAAATCCCTTGATTCAGTTATCTGATTGCACCAGGGATGATTTTAATGGTTTCCTGATCCCCAGATTAGTCCAAGGTCTTGTTTCAGTTAAAATTGGCTGGGTCTGAGCTACTTACAAAAATAGGTGACCACCCACTCTGGATGTATAGATAGGATATACTATAGGGAATATTTTCCATATCAGAGGTGGATTACACTAGAGGCTTAGGATAAGGGGCAGGAGATTTAAGGAAAGATAAGGGACCTTCTTAACCCAGTGGGTATAGGTACGTGGAATGCACTGCCTGAGAGAGGATTGGCAAGATTTAGGTTTAGAGGGCTTGTGTGGATGAGTTGGGGCTATTTCCATACAATATTTTGTAGTTGTACAGTCAGATATAAGGATTGCCTTTGAAGACACAGAATTAGTGAGGTAGTTTATTGACAAATTCTAGTGGGCATGTAAGTAACGCTTAACTTACGAACTGGACAGGTTTACTGGTGAAAACAATCACAACCACACTGACAAACTTCAGTTCCATTGTGAGTGCATTGTCACAGGAATTACACCATTGGAGTTATTCAGGCAAACGTGGTTGCTGCTCAGAGCCAATGTGGTTCTTAGTAAAGATTTTTTAAAAAGCATCTAATTTTTTTGTACTTTTGGAACTATGGATCAAGAGAGAGAGAGACAGAGAGAGATACAAACCATTTGAATGAAAAGGATTGGCCAGAAGTTTGCAACTGAAACAGAAAATGTGTGAAACATGCAGCAGGTCAGTCGGTGTTCTCTAGCAAGGTCAGACAAATTATGAGCCTTCAGAAGTGAAATCCTTGTCAGAAAAATAGTCGATCATCCAAGACCCATCCCCTTTAAGTATTTTTCATAGCTGTGTATTCTGTTTCCAATTTTCTGTTTCTATTTCCTCACCCACCTGTACCTACTTTGTTCAAAGCCTGACTGATGTCTGAACATTTTTTGAATGGATAACCTGTCTTTTTGGATTCCGGCTGCTTCTTCCTTTGTGCAGGAAAATGTCTTGGTGTTTATTGTCAGTAATACAGTCCTCTAATTCAAAATTGATGTGGCTCAATCCAAAATGACTAAAGACACAGTACAAATATAATTTCTTGCATAGCTGCATGAAAAGGTATTTATCAGAACAGTTAAAGTGAAGCTGACATTGTTATACTTGTTCAACATTTGTTGAATCAGTTCATGTGACAAATATGTTCAGACCTCCCTGTAAATGTGAGCAGAGATGAACTGCAGGCAGGCAATGTATTTATAGTGAGTTAGTAATTCAATGTCTGGACAGCAGCCCTACTCCTTTATGCTGGCCTTGGGAACCATTCAAATTTTATACACATAACACATTTGGCAAAATAAGGAGACATGATATAAAAAATTTAAAAAAGAAAACCTCCAACGTAGCACTTTTGAATGTAGAAGGAAGCTGAATAAGTAAATAAAGGAGTGTGAAGTTGGAAGATATGCTGACAGAGTGAGAAGAACGAGTGTGGGAGGTTTGTCCATAGTATCAACACACCATTTGGATCAAATCGCCTGTTTCTGCATTGAAAGTGCTATGTATTTTTATTTCCCTTAACTTTGTTTAAAAACCAAAACTGTCGTTTAGGATTATAAATGTTTTCAAACACAAATAGCTGTTTTTGGATTAGCACTTGTTGTTTATGCAAATACCCAGCTGCTTCTTCCATTACATTCAGTGACCTGGTTGAGAAACAAATGCCTGCAAACCTATGCGAATGCTAAACGCCTCGCTCATCGTTACAAAGCCAAACATTGACATGTTTCTCAAACACGAGGAAATCTGCAGATGCTGGAAATCCACACAGAGGAACTCAGTGGGCCAGGCAGCATCTATGGAAAAGAGTGAACAGTCGATGTTTCGGGCTGAGATGTCCTAATGAAGGGTTTCAGGCCAAAACGTTGACTGGATTCTGCCTGGCTTGCTGAGTTCCTTTAGCATTTTGTGTGGGCTGCTTAGCATGTTTCTGTTTACTTCTCAGCTGTTAGTTTCCATCATGTGTCTTCTTCACATGAAAAAACAATATCCTTATCAGCCATTTTCACTTACTTGTTTCAATATTAATTGCAAGATTACACTAATTCCTCTTTTTGCAAGCCAAGAGCATCCAAAATCCTAATCAGTCCAGATGAAGTTTTTAATTCAAAGCATTCTCCATTTCTCTCCGCACATTTTACCTGACTCATTCAATCCCTTCAGCAGCTTATTGTTTGATAGTCATCTGTGTCCTTTTCAGCGCTGGACATCAATGGTCTTCGGGGGGGGGGGGGCATCAAATAAAATGTACACGGAACAACTTTTAAGTTGTCCATTACCTTACCAGTTTCACTTGCTAACCGTTCAGGTTTGGCAATGTTTTGTCGGTGGTAAACTGATTCAGAGACTGGATGAGAATTTGGAGCATATTGTCTTCTAAAACTATTAATTTAAAAGTGAACACCATGCCTATTAAAGAATAACAGTGTTGTCCAACAGGCAAAGTTGAAGTTTTGGATTTGTGTTGTAAAAATATTGAATCAGGATCAGTATCAGGTTTTAATATCACCTGCATATGACATGAAATTTGTTAACTTAGTGGCAGCAGTTCAATGCAATACCTGATAATATAGAAAGAATAAATGAATTAATTACAGTAAGTATATATGTATATTAAATAGTTACAATAAAAATACTGCAAAACAAATAATATATTAAAAAAAGGGAGGTAGTATTCATGGGTTCAATGTCCATTTAGGAATCGGATGGCAGAGGGGAAGAAGCTGTTCCTGAATCGCTGAGTGTGTGCCTTCAGGCTTCTGTAGCTCCTACATGATGGTAACAGTGAGAAGAGTGCATGATATATTGGGACCAGGTTAGGTCCTCAGAGAGCTTGACACCCTGGAATTTGAAAAGACTCACTCTCTCCACTTCTGATCCTTCTGGGAGGACTGGTTTGTGTTCCCCTGTCTTACCCTTCTGGAAGTCCACAACTAGCTCTTTGTCTTACTGAGGTTGAATGCAAGGTTGTTTGTGCGACATCACTCAACTAGCTGGTATACCTCACTCCTGAGGTGCGCCACTGTTGATTGCCAGCAAGGAGGGGATTATGGTCTTCTGGTTAGGAGGTTGAGGATCCAGTGGTAGAGGGAGGTAGAGAGGCCCAGGTTCTGTAGCTTATTGATCAGAACTGTGAGAATGATGGTGCTAAATTCTGAGTTATAGTCAACGAACAACATCCTGATATAGGTGTTTGTATTGTCCAGGTAAACTAAGGCTGTGTGAAGACCCATTGATACTGCGTCTGCTGAAGACCTATTGTGGTGATAGGCAAATTTCAGTGGGTCCAGATCCTTGCTGAGACAGGAGTCGATTCTAGCCATGACCAACCTCTCAAAGCCTTTTATGTGAGTGCTTCAGGACGATTGTCATTAAGGCAGCTCATATTGTTCTTCATTGGGACTGGTATAATTGTTACCTTTTTGAAACAGGTGGGAACTTCTGACCATAGCAGTGAGAGGTTGAACATGTCCTTGAATACTTCTGCCAGTTGGTTGGCACAGGTTTTCGGAGCCTTATCAGGACCCTCTGCCTTAAGAGTGTTCACCCTCCTGAAAGACAGCCTGACATCTGCCTCCGAGACAAAGATCAGAGTGTCACCAGGTGCTGCAGGGATCTTCACAGCTGCAGTTATATTCTCCCTTTCAAAGTGGGCACAGAAGGCTTTGAGCTCATCTGGTAGTGAAGCATCGCTGCCGTTCATGGTGTTGGGTTTCGCTTTGTAGGAAGTAATGTCCTGCAGACCCTGCCAGAGTTATTGTGCTTCCGACGTTGCCCCCAACCTCACTCGAAAATGTCATCCAAAGCTGGCAGCAGCAGGTGACGTAAGGGAAAAAAAAGATCTGGAATGAAGTTTCAGGGGAAAAAAATAGATGGAAACAAATTTCAAATATTGTAAGAGAAAAAATGTGGTCTATAGGAGGATAAAAACCAGAAGAATACATCTCCAATGAGGCCCTTTGGACAATCCTCTTCATTTGAAGCAATTAGTAATTCTACAAATGGTGAACTTTTTTCAAAAAACAGAGGATGTTTTGTTTATCTGTTTCAGTTCAGTAAGTTCCCTCTGAATCATGGGGGAATTAATATTGGGTAACACTGGACAACACTCCTGCACCTGATGTGATGCATCCCCAGATACTGAAAGAAAAGGTGAAAGTTACATCAGACACACTTGTAATAATTTACCAACATTTCCTGGAATCTGGGAAAGTCCTGTTAGATTAGATAACAGTGAATGTCACACCATTGTTTAAAGAAAGGATGAGGGTAAAAACGGGTAACTATAGGCCAGTAAGCTTGAAATCTGTAGTCAGAAAAATGTTTAAAGTATCATTAAGGAAGAAATAGCAAGACATCTTTATAGAAGTCATTCCATCAGGTAAACACAGCATGTCCTGTTTGACAAACTTACTGGAGTTCTTTGAGGATATAATGAGCTCAGTGCATAAAAGGGAAGAGATGCATGTTGTATACTTGGATTTTCAAAAGGTGTTTGAAATGGTCTTTTATTTTGCTATCTTTTTGCAATACGTATTTAATTATATATATATATATTCTTATTGCAATTTATTGTTTTTTGAAAAATCTATTGCAATGTACTGCTGCAGCAAAACAAGATATTTCATGACAGATGCCAGCATTAATAAATCTGATTCTGAGGTGCTGCATAAGACTGATTCATAAGATAAGGATGTATGGAACTGAGGGTAATGTTTTGGCATAGATAGAGGATGGTTAACCAATAGAAGGCAGAGAGTCAGGATAAACCGTTGTTTCTTTGTTTGGCAGTCAGCAGTGTGTGGAGTGCCACAGAGGTTGGTGCTGGGCCCGCAACTGTTCATGAAGTACATTAACGATTTAGAAGAGGGACCAAGTGAAGCACATCTAAATTTGCTGATAACACTAAAATTGAGTGGAATAACAAATTGTGCAGAGGAAGTAGAGAGTCTGCAGAGAGATATAGATAGGTTAAGTGAGTGGGCGATGGTCTGGCCGATGGAGTACAGCATTGGGAAATACAAGGTCATCCACTTTGGAAAGAAAATCAAAAGATCGAATTATTATTGAAATTGTGTAAGATTGAAACTTGCTCTAGTGCGGAGGGACTTTGGAGTGCTTGAATCACAAAAGGATGGTTTGCAGGTGCAATAGGTTATCAAGAAATCAAATGGAATGTTGACCTTCATTGCCAGAGGGATTGAATTTACAAGCAGGGAGGTTATGCTGCAACTGCACGGGGTACTGATGAGACTCAGATTTGGGGGCAGGTATAGATTTAGGATAGAGATGTGGAAAAACTGCTTTTCCAGAGTGTAGTGAATCTGTGGAATTTTTTGCTCAGGGAAACTGTGGAGGCTACATCATTAAATATCTTTAAGACACAGTTAGATTTTTTTTTGGCATACAGGGGAATTAAGAGTTATGGGAAAAGGCAGTCCAGTGGAGCTGAGTCCACAGCTGATCGCTCATGATCTCATTAAGTGGTAGGACAAGTTTGATGGTCCAGATGGCCTATTCCTACTTCAATTTCTTATGTTTTTATGTTCTGCCTTATCTAGGTTGTACACTGCTTCCTTGCTAGTGGCCCTGTTGCAGCATAGACTGCGATAATTTAAGATAGCAGCTCACAAGCAGCTTCACAAGGATAATTGGGAATGGGAGTAAATATTGGTCCAGATACCTTCACAAGTAAAATAGGATCCCATGCTTCATGAATAGGTTTGGGTAATCTTCAAGGATTTTTGGCTTTCTTGTCTCTGAATAGGGTAATTCAACATCAACCTCAAGTTCAACTTCATGTGTGTGCATGTGAAGAACTTGGAGCTTTTGGTATCATTTTTAAGGTGTGTCGTTTTTCGAGATGACTTTCAATTGTCTCCACCTTGGAGGGACAAATAGAGTGGCAGAATACAGCTCAATATGAAATGCTTACAGAATGCTGTGTTCAGAAGCTCCTGGTTCATGAATCACTGGAAAATAGCATTTGGCACAGGAATTTATTTATCTTTTAGTGATACATCCCTACTGTCCCTTCAAGACATGCCAACCCAGCAACCCCTGACAAATCCTATTCACCCTAACCCAACCACAGGACAATTTACAATGACCAGTTATCCTACCTGGTACATGTTTGGACTGTAGCAGGAAATCAGAGGACCCAGAGAAATCCCATGCATTAATTTTAAGTGAAGATTTATCTCTTATTTCAAGGAGACTGAGCATAAAAGTAGGTATGTCTTGCAATCACTGCACAGGGTATTGGTGCGTTCACTATTTTTTAAACAAAGGCAGCATCTGTCCTGCCAAAGGGTTTTGGCCCAAAAAGTCGACTGTACTTTTTTCTATAGGTGCTGCCTGGCCTGCTGCGATCCACCAGCATTTTGTGTGTGTTGCTTGGATTTCCTGCGTCTGCAGATTTTCTCAGCGCAAGCAAAGGTTTATTGGGTTAATAAAAACAGAAGCTGTTATAAAATCACAGCAGGTCAGGGAGCATCTATGGAAAGAGAAATGAGGTTTGCGCTACCACATTCTTTGTATTAGAAGAGAGATTTCACTTCTAGGGAGTTTCCCCATCTGTAGACTTTATCAGAACAAGATGTGGTCATGAACAGTGCAGAAAGGTTAACATCTCCAATGAAGAACCAGACTGCTGAGAACGCAGTGCCCCTCTTTGCAGATCAATAAAGAACTAACAACAGATTGTTAGAATGCACATGAACACAAGCATCCAAACACAGCAGCAGTACCGAGCCTCGAATTAATTTATTTTTATCTTGAAGAGTGTCCAAACGTTGTTGGTGCATATTTGTTAATTTAGTTGCTACTACTGGGTATTTTCACTATTTTGTCACCTGCTCTTATACCGGTCAGAAAAAATAAATCTGAGAACACTTTTATGCACGTTAGTAGGGTTGCTGATTCATTTCTGCGAAGTTAAAATGGGAGACAGGGAACAGGTTCGAGGAAGTTCCAGCCCCACTCAGTTTTTCCTAGTCTTATGCCAAAGCCACTGAAAAGGACTGCCTGACTACATAGCAGCCCATTGTAAGATGACTCAGCCCAGTCACAGGAGTAATTCTGCTGCTGGACAGATTGGTATGTACATTGCATCATATAGTGTATTTCAGTGAGCTGCAGAGAAAACGTAGCAATATGTGTGATGTTAGAGCTTAGATATGTGAAGCATTTAAAACCAATATTTAAACTGATAAGAGGGTAACAGGAAACATTTCTGTAGCACCGACAGAGCTTAGGATAACTTGGCATACTTCAGCCCCTGCTAAATATCTTGGAAGAGTTGTGAAGTGGGCATAGATAGGACAGGGAGTCAGAATCCATTTTCCCAGGGTAGAGAAGTCCAGAGAGCACATGTTTAAGGTGAAAGTTAAAGGAGATTTGAGGAGTAAGTTGTTCACACAGAGGTTGGTAATTATCTGAATTTAGCTGCCAGATGAAGTGGTGGCGGAAGGAACAATCACAACATTAAAAAGGAATTTGAACAGGTATTTGGATAGGAAAGACAGGGGGTTATGGGCCTAATGCAGCCTAATGCAAACAGATAGACAGCACAGTCGGCATGGAAGAGGTGAGCCAAAAGGGTCTTTTTCTATGCTGACAGACTCAATGATTATATGATTCACTGTAATACTGAAAATAGGGCATTGAATTCTTACAGAGATGGACAAGTTCCTGTCAGAAATACAGCACATCCAGTGATGACAGTCATAACCTTAATGAATTCACAAATTGGAATAGCCTGCAGCAGATTACAGGCAGTCTTTGGAATTCGTACTGAAAGCGTTTTGTTTTGTAAGCCAGTTTTTTCCTGAATCAGAAACACCCATTTTCTGTAGCTATCTATATCATGTTGCTCTACAAACACTTGCTTTAATTCTTTCATCGTTGAATAATCATCCTAAAACTACACATTATTGAAGTATGTAATATATACTGCATCTAGTCAGTAATGCGTACCATGAAACATTTTATTATTACTATTTCTAGATAGAAAAATACTTAAAAATGTATGGGAGAATTTGTGTGATACTAATCACTAGATAACTAGGTGACACGGTAAATGTATGATTATTTATTCACATCAGGAAACAAATTAGGAAATGGACAACTCGCTATATGGCCTTAGACAATGTAAATAGATACCATGGAAAATGAGATATCAGGCTCTTTCCCTATCCATCAGTAGTATCTTCTGCAGTGTGAAATAAAGCATTGAAGTCATAATACAAGATGCTATCACAAATGATTTAATAATTGTTCATGGGTTTGGTGGGCACTATTTTAAAACATGCAAGTGTTTGCAAACAACTGTTAGATTTGGAAATGGGTCAGCTCGACTTATCGATCTAAGCTTTCATTTTGGACTCTCAGCCACTCACTTCATTCTGCTTCTTCTGTGATGGTTATCTGAGGTCTGCAATATTAGCAATCTACTGCTGCAGAGGGCAAACTTTCCTATTGTCCATTAGCCTGGTCCATCGGATTCCAGTCTCTTTTGCTCTGCCATTGGCTGCTGCGCTTTCAACTGTGAAAATCCTTTCATTCCCCTGAAGTCACTCTGCGAAACCCGGCTCTTTAGCAAAACTGTTGGTGACCCAGAATGAAATCGGTGTTTGCCGAGCTTGGCAATTAGCTCGCAGACGTTTCATTTCCAGTCAGGATGACATCCTCAGTGCACAGACGTTGGGAGTGCTCGTGTTTATATAGGTCCCCATTCCCCTGCCTGGGTCCTGATTGGCTACCCCTTCAGTTGACCTTTGAATTCTATTGGATTGTGTTTCTTTGGCTCTTAGGTGTTCCTAGATGATGTCTATTTTGATATATTTGCTTATGGAGTTATCAGAGGAGAACCACACTTCTAAAAGTTCTTGTGCCTGCTTTGTGTCTGTCAGTGCCAGAACCTCCGCAGTGCCTCAGTTAAAGTGCTGTTGTTCTCGGTTTGAAATTTTAGTCAAGATTGAGCCTTTGTGTTCTGCGGTTCGCTGCAGTGGATGCCTTTTGATACTGGACTGGTAACACAAAGAGTTAAGTTCAAATCCCATCATTGCACGTTGCAAAACAAGTGATAATGAAGATAGATAGACAGATAGATAGATAGATAGATAGATACTTTATTGATCCCAAAGGAAATTACAGTGTCACAGTAGCATTACAAGTGCACAGATAGACAAATATTAGAAGAGAAGTAGAAACAATGAAAAATAAGTTACCTCAGGAGGGGTCATCACTTATATTGACTCACTATAGAGTTTAATGGCCGAGAGTGAGAATGACCTCATATAGTGCTCTTTGGAGTGGCACAGTTGTCTCAGTCTATTACTAAGAGTGTTCCTCAGTTCAGCCAAGGTGGCATGCAGAGGGTGAGAAACATTGTCCAGAATTGTCAGGATTTTCCAGAGGGTCCTTTGTTCTATCTGAGCCACCAGTGCAACCAGTTTCACTCCTATAAAACAGCCAGCCTTTCTAATCAGTTTATTTGCTTGTTGGCATCACCCATGTTGATGTCATTGCCCCAGAACACCACCATGTGAAGATTGTACTGGTGACAACAGACTGGTAGAACATGTGAAGGAGAGGCCTGCATACTCCAATAGGCCTCAGTCTCCTCAGGAAGTAGAGGCAACTCCGGCCCTTCTTGTACTCCACCTCTGTGTTGGTCTGTCATCCAGATGCAACCCAGTTACTTGCAGGTTGTCACCATATTCACATCCTCACCATCAATAGTAACAGGGAGCAGTGCAGGCTTAGTCTTCCTAAAGCCTATCACCATCTGCTTTGTCTTGCTGATGTTGAGTTGCAAATGGTTCAGATTGCACCATTTGACCAAGTCCTCCACCAGGGCCCTGTCTTCATCCTCCTGTCTTCACTATATACACCCAACTATTGCTAAGTAGTCAGAGAATTTCTGTAGATGACATAACTCATCCAAAGACCAGGGTGTACGGGCTAAACAGGAGAAGCCAATACAGTCCGCTGTGGGGTCCCCGTCTGCTCGTAGCCATATCTGACACACAGCTCTGAAGCTACACAAGCTGTGGTCTACCAGTCAGGTAGTCCATTATCCAGAAAACAATGGAAGTGCCTATCAGCATTGAACAGCTTTTGCCCCAGCAATGAGAGCTTCATGGTATTGAAGGCACTTGAGGAATCAAAAAAACATAATCCTCACAGTGCTGTCCTGCTTATCCAAATGGGAGTCGACTGTTCAGCAGGTAGATGACAGCATCATCGACTCCAATGTGCTCCTGGTAGGCAAACTGCAGGGGATCGAGGGCTGATCTGTCCGGGGTTGGAAGTGAGCCAGGACCAGCCTCATGATATGAGAGATCAGGGCCACTGGACAGTAGTCATTCAAGACTTTTGGTTGGACCTTCTTGGCTACTGGGACCACACATGATGTTCTCCACACAGTCAAGACTCTTTCCAGACTGAGACTCAGTTTGAAAACGTGATGGGGAACTCCACATGGCTGTCCAGATCCTTCAGGACCTCAGGGCTCACATCATCCAGTCCCAACGCTTTGCCGTGTCTGAGTTTCCCCTTCTCACCTGCTCAGAAGTGAAGGTGAGTCATGATGACTGGGGGAGGTGAAGATTGGGACGGTAGCAGTTGCTATGCGGAGGTGTGGATGGTAGGTACATGGCAAGGAGGGGGTGTAGACAGTGGTAGCCTGTGTTGTTCACCCAGGTGTTGAACTGGAGAGGGGAGGAGTTGGTGCTGAGGGACATTGGGAGCCTCAGCACTGGGACTGGTGTGCTGAGGGGGATGTGAACAGGAGGGCAATTGTCAAACCTATTGAAACATTGGTTTAACTCAATAACCCATTCCCAGCTGCATTCCAATGCTCTACAGCTAACAATGAAGCTGGCAATACACGGCTGGGGAACAGGAAAAACAACCATTGAATACTTGTGAAGGTCCTATTGGCTCACTCATCAGTGTCTGGAAAGGGGAGGCACATGTCCTGGCTTCCAACGGACTTCACTCCCAATCTCCATGAAGGACCTCCTAAAAACATTCCTTTGGGAAATTTGGATGAGTGAGCTGGGAGGGGGTAGGGGTTGTCAGTGAAAATAAATACTTCCCATGTCATAATACTAACTGGTTTTTACAATGTACCTCCAGGTACTATAGAATGATAATGGATACTGTTTAAATACTATTTATCTCAGCAATGGATGAAGGTCACAAGCCTTAGTTTATCTTATCCTCTCTATTCTAAGGATTTTAAAGTTAACATTAAGATATCCACCACAAAATCGCATTGCTTAGTGAGCTTGTCACAAACTAGAGATCAAACCTAGAATGTCCTTGGCTTGTCCATCAGAATGTCACAAAGGAAACTAGTGACAGGAAACAAATGCTAGACTTGTCTGCGACACCCAGACCTGAGAACGTAGAAAAGCTTTTCTGGCTTTTCTTATTATACCTTTCCTATCTCAGTTCATGATTATATGGTCTAAGATTGTGAAATGTTCAGAGATCTCATACTCTCCTGTAAAACATGTTATCACAGCTCCTGTGCAGTATCAAAGATTCAAAGTATACTTATCATCGAAGAATGTATAAATTATACACCTTGCGATTTGTTTGCTCACAGGCAGCCACAAAGCAAGAAACCCGAAGAACCCAATTTAAAAAAAAGAAAGACCTAGTAGCCGGAGTAGGCCCAGGCCTCACTCTCAGTTCATCATCTTAGCAGGGTGTAAACGTTGTGAAACTCACAGGAACGACAGCCGGCAAAGCAGTTCATAGCCTTGGCACCGCAGCAAACACCCCACCGGTATAAATGCAGCAGACTCGTTTAATCTGCCAGCTCTACGGGTTGTCCAGTGACAGGGATCCACACATACTGTGTGAGAGCTTTGAATTAATCATTGTGCTTAAAAGGTTTCTGCAGGCACTTTTCAACTACTTATGGGATCTGTTCGCAGAAACTCTCCTCTCATCTTTTAGGTTTTATTTTTATTTCAGCTCCTTATTGGCTTTCTTCACAATTCCTTTTTCTCTCATTGGTTGTTCTCACATCTCACATGGAGGGTTTCACTTCTTTTTGAACTGTGGTGGTCTGCATGCCAGCTCTCTTCTGCTGCCTCTCTATTCACTTACTTGTGGATCAGCTGATTCTGGTCCTGATTTTTGCCTGTCAATCACTTTAGCACCCTCCCTGCAGGGGATGTTGCACTTTGATTATCAGTGAGAAGCTTTGACTCATTCTCTCTTCCACCGGTGATGTTGATTACTGTAGCACGCAATGCAAACACCAAGACGTGACCATTTACCAGAACGCTGTCTAGTCCTTGGATAAACTAGTAACACAAACATCACTAAATGCACCTAACGTATGGGAAATGGTAATACTTTCGTGAGGTTTTCATTAACGGCTGTCGAAAAGTTGCAGGTTCGATTGCACTGCAGATTCTTGGCCAACTCTCCCTTACAGTCCTGAGGGAAGATGCAAACATAAAACTCCAGATGCTCCCTCAGATGGACAGAAAAGACCCCAAGACTGAGTTTCAAAGACATGACTATTAGACCATAAGACATAGGAGCAGAATTAGGCCATTCAGCCCATCAAGTCTGATCCGCCATTTGATCATGGCTGATCCAGGATCCTACTCAACCCCATACACCTGGCTTCTCGCCATAACCTTTGATAAGCCGACCAATCAGGAAACTACAAATTTCTACCTTAAGTATATCCATGGATTTGGCCTCCACTGCAGTCTATGGCAGTGCATTCCACAGATTTACTACACTCTGGCTAAAAAAAAAAATTCCTCCTTACCACCATTCTAAAAGGTCACCTCTCAATTTTGAGGCTATACCCTCTAGCTCTGGATACCCTCACCAGAGGAAACATCCCCTCACATCCCCTATCTAGTCCTTTCAACACGTGGTAGGTTTCAATGAGATCCCCCCGCATTCCTCTAAATTCCAGTGAGTACAGGCCCAAAGCTGCCAAACACACCTCATGTGTTAACCCCTTCATTCCTGGAATCCTCCTCCTCTGGACTCTCTCCAATAACAACACATCCTTTCTGAGACACGGGGCCCATAACTTGACAATACTCTCAGTGCAGCCTGACTAGTGTCTTATAAAATCTCAGCATTATCTCATTGCTTTTATAATCTATTCCCCTTGAAATAAATACCAACCTTGCATCTGCCTTCTTTACCACAGTCTCATCCTGTAAATTAACCTTCTGGGAGTCGTGCACGAGGACTTCTAAATCCCTCTGCACCTCTGATGCTTGAACCTTCTCCCCATTTAGATAATGGTCTGCACTATTGTTCCTTTTTCCAAAATGAATTGTCATACATTTCCCAACACTGTATTCCATCTGCCACTTCATTGCCCATTCTTCCAATTTGTCTAAGTCCTGCTGTAATCGCGTTGCTTCTTCAGCATTAACGACCCCTCCACCTATCTTCGTATCATCCACAAACTTTGCCACAAAGCCTTCAATTCTATTATCCAAATCAAGCAGAGGATTCATTTGATTATTCTGGCTGTCAGTATCTATTAAAATCACCAAAACAGATTCCTTGCTGCTAACCTGCTGCACTCTTCCTCTACGCTACAATAGAGAACTGCATTTCTGCAGCTCCTCGCCTCACCTGGGGTCAGGTAATCTAAGTTTTGTTTTCTTTTATTTTATTTGGCTCCATTTCCAGATACTTTTAAAATTACTGTTTGGTATTGGTTACACATTTCTGCTTGCTTGACACTCCACAATTACCCGTTCTCAGCAGAAAAGAAATTTAAACGACTCTGCAAAGTAGTTTTGAAGATCGCTGGTGTAATGTATATTCCTTATGCTAATAAAGGTTTCTCAAAATTGATCTCTGTCGGGCTTTCCTTCTTGTAATTCGAACGCAATGAGCTTCCAGATCTTTGCAGAGCTAAGCAAACTGCAGCCTTTAAAGTGGGCCTCACAGCACCTCTGAGATTAATTACTGGGAGCAGCTTGCTGTTTTAACTGAATCAGTCACTCCTAATTTTCTAGCACAAACATTGCTTTTAATCGAGCAACAAATGTTATCTCATTTCGGAGCAGTCAGAAAGCTTGCGTTATTTTCTAGGTTTTCATCCTCTAAAGTAAATACTCTAAGCATCATAGCTCAAGGCCTCAGGTTCGGTTCTGACTTTGGCTGGTGTAACTGCTTAGGTTTCCTTCGGGTGCTCCCGTTTTTTCCTATACCCTAGTGATATGCTGTTAAATTAATTGTCAATTGCACATTACCACAGTGTAATTTAATAACTAACAGAATGAAGGAGGAACTGATGAAGGAGTAAAGGGAAATAAGGAGAGGAGGAATGGGAGCAATAGGATTGCTAGCCTGTGAGCTAGCATGGATCTGATGGGCTGAATGGCCTCATTCTGCGTTGTTGTAGTTATAAGATACTTCAAGAGTCATGGCCCCAGCTCCCTCTGCCAAAACTGTTCACTATTCACAGAAAATCCCGACTCCTTTTCCCTGGTTCAAACCCTTTTCAGTCCCGCAGTAGGCCGCAGCGGAGGCCTGGAAGTTCACTAGAATGGATGAAGACTCAGAAGTGCACCAAGGGGAGCAAGGCCTTGAGGAGTAATGGATGAAAGGTGACAACTTGGGATGCAAAGCCCAGAGTTGGTGGCAGCAGGTGAGTAGGGGTCTTGCCAAAGGAAGCGAGGAGACAGGATGGCACCCTAGCAGGGAAAAAGGAGCTGGCAGTGGCAACATCTGTGAGAATGGGGTCCTGGTATTAAGAGCGTCTTGAAACAGGATCCCAACAGGGCACTGGGAAGTGAGAAGTAGGGTAGAGTACAATCCCAGTGGGGGAGCCAGGGTCATGGAAACAGCACCGTACTGGCAAGAACCCAGCCGCTGGTCTTAGTCATCTGGTGGGTGGAACTAGACTAGGTAATACTGCAATTAAACTATAGGGAGTGCTTTTGAGGGAAATTTGGAACTACCGTATTACAGTGGACACAGCTGCTTTGAAAGCCATCTCAGTGTTTGTTCCAGGACCCTTTGGGGGGGCTAAAGGACTTGACCGTCATTGTCATTTTAGATCCAGTCTGAGTCCTGTATGGAATGGCTGTGGCATAGGATTTTAAAGGGTGAGCGGGGAGGCCAGCAGCGGGTCTGCAGAATGCCTGGGTGGAGGTATGAGCTACTGAAGACAGCCATGGATCTAGCAGGCATAATGGGAGCAGGGCATAGGATCCCTCACCTTATTCTCCCCCGCCTGCACACCTCAGGCAGGGTGGGCCACACCTCAGGGTGGATGGACCACACCTCAGGGAGGGTGGGCCACACCTCAGGGTGGATGGACCACACCTCAGGGAGGGTGGACCACACCTCAGGGAGGGTGGGCCACACCTCAGGGAGGGTGGGCAACACCTCAGGGTGGATGGACCACACCTCAGGGAGGGTGAGCAACACCTCAGGGTGGATGGACCACACCTCAGGGAGGGTGGACAACACCTCAGGGTGGATGGACCACACCTCAGGGAGGGTGGGCAACACCTCAGGGTGGATGGACCACACCTCAGGGTGGATGGACCACACCTCAGGGAGGGTGGGCAACACCTCAGGGTGGATGGACCACACCTCAGGGTGGATGGACCACACCTCAGGGAGGGTGGGCAACACCTCAGGGAGGGTGGGCCACACCTCAGGGTGGATGGACCACACCTCAGGGAGGGTGGGCAACACCTCAGGGTGGATGGACCACACCTCAGGGTGGATGGACCACACCTCAGGGAGGGTGGGCAACACCTCAGGGTGGATGGACCACTCCTCAGGGAGGGTGGGCAACACCTCAGGGAGGGTGGACCACACCTCAGGGAGGACCACACCTACTCTGCTGATGAGCAGTAATGCCACTCAGACTGGAATCAATCATGGCCAGCATGAGGAGCCTGGCCATGGGCAATGCAACTACCTGCTTCTACTAGGCCAGCTTCAGAGAAATGCTGGTAAGGTTTCAGGGAAAGAACCATAATTTGCAAAAATGGAAGAGAACTGATTGGAATTTGCAGCCTGCAGTATGCTTGGTCACTTCATTGTACATGTGACATATAAAGCTAATCTAACCTTTAAGCTCGATCTGTCACCGAGTGTTGACAAGACCGCTGGCACTGTCAGCTCTTACACGGCAGACCAAAACAAGTCTCATTCCTAAAACTGCCAGAACACTCTCCCTGATACTGAAATGCAGTCAGTTTAAACATTGCCTTGTTTTCCTTTGTTGTGCTATTGAGAAGCTTGGTGCTTGCTTAAGGGGTCCTCCCTATTCTTGATTGTACACCTGTGGTCCATCCCTCTCACTTGCCTCCCCCAGTGGGATGTACTGATCCGAGGGAAAGTGAAGAGCTGCTTCAAGTAGCTCTGTGTCAGCAGTTGGCGTGAATCATTCAGAAGAGGCTCGAGACGCAGCTTCAAAAGAACCTTTGGTTCTTATCAACACAGAGAGTGCAGAGGAGATTTACAAGGATATTGCCTGGATTGGAGGGCATATCTTATGAGAATATGTTGAGTGAACTTGGTCTTTTCTCCTTGGAGTAACGAAGGATGAGGGGTGACCTGATAGAGGTGTTTAAGATGATGAGAGGCATTGATCGTGTGGATAGCCAGAGGCTTTTTCCCAGGGCTGAAGTGACTAACGTGAGGGGGTATAGTTTTAAGGAACTTGGAAATAGCTTCCGAGGGGATGTCAAGGGTAAATTTTTCACACAGAGAATGGTGAGTGCATGGAATGTACTGCTGGTGGTGGTGGAAGCGGATACAATAGGACCTTTTAAGAGCCTCTTAGATAGGTACATGGAGCTTAGGAAAATAGAGGGCTATGCACTAGGGAAATTCTAGGCAGCCTCTAGAGCAGGTTACATGGTCGGCAGAACATTGTGGGCCGAAGGGCCTGTAATGTGCTGTAAATGTTCTATGTTCGTACTAATGTTGGTGGCTCTCAACAGGTCAGGCAGAAGCTATGGAGAGGAGCAAACAGTCAAAGTTTCGGGTTGACACCCTGCATCAGGACTGGGAAGAAGCTGGAATAAGAAAGTGGGTGGGAGGGGGGAGGGGAAGGAGTACGAATTGGCAGGTGAAAGGTGAGAGCAGGTGATGGGGAAGGTAGGTGGGTGGGGGAGGGGTGATGAAGTAAGAAGCTGGGAGATAAAGGGCTAAAGAAGAAGGAATGTGATAGGAGAGGAGAGCGGACTATGGGGGAAAGGCAAGGAGGAGGCGAAGAGAAGAGACGGGGCGAGAGGGTAGACAGAATGGGGAATGGGAAAAGCGAAATGGGGGAGAGGAGACAAATTCCTGGAAGTTCGAGAAATCCATGTTTAAGCCAGCAGTTTGGTTTCTTCTGCACAGATGTCACTGAGAGCAGATCTAAACAATTTTTTACTACTCTCTCCGTTACACTGCTGCTAACCTGCACAAAGAGATGGCCGAAGATTCCAGCCATGCTTCTGTGTGAATGCTGAAGCTCCACAAAATTCATTCACCTCCAAGCCACGGCGCTAATAAAATGTACTGGTCATCCCAACCACCTGATCAAATTAATTCTGTTAAGCATTCAAAATGCTGGAGGAACTCAGCATCCATCGTCAGGATGAAGGGTCTCGGCCCGAAACGTCATCTGTCCTCTTTCCCATAGATGCTGCCTGGCCTGCTGAGCTCCTCCAGCATTTTGTGTGTGTTACTTGGATTTCCAGCATCAGCAGATTTTCTCTTGTTTGAAATTAATTCTCTTGTATTGTTATTACTGCATTCAGCATGTGTCATTTCAACTGCTGATTACCCTAATTACACTTGACTTCCTATGCAATTGGAAGAGTAAATTAATACATACATGTTATACATCCTGTCAATAGCCACAATTGATCAATACTCCAATCAAAATATACATCACTAAAGAAATGTTCTCCTCTGTCAATGACTTGCTTGAGGACACGGATCATTTGCTGGAGGTGCCTTGTGCTTGATGTTGTGGTGATCACCGCGCCTGGTAACTAGCCTGCAGACATTTCATCACCAGTTGCGACACCCTCAGTGTGCAGTTGTCGGTGTTTCTCTCCGGGAGGGCTTGTGTTTATATAGGCCTCAGTCCTGACTGCCTTCCTCTTCAGCTGACCTTTGAATTCAGTTGGCTGGTGTTTCAGGAGAAAGGATTTCAAAAGCAGGGTTTCCCAACCTGCTGTACATGGACTGCTTGGTTAATGGTAGGGTTCCATGGCATAAAAAAGATTGGGGTCCCTTAATTTAGAGGATTTCCATTGAAATAATAAAGAAATGAAGCCAAAAGGTTTATAACCAATACTTTCATATATTTCAGACATACAGGCAACCTAATTAACTTCAGAATATTTCATGTGGTCTCCATCTACTCATGTCTTTTGTACAAAGGAATCTTAGTGAGATCAACAAGTCAACAACTTAGTGAGATGCTTGACTAATCTGTTGGAGTTTTTTGAGGGTGTAACAAGGATGTTAGATGAGGGTAAGCCAGTGGATGTTGTGTACCTAGATTTTCAGAAGGCATTCAATAAGGTGCCACATAGGAGATTGGTGAGTAAAATCAGAGCTCATGGCATTGGGGGCAGGGTTTCAACATGGATAGAAAACTGGTTGGCATATAGAAAGCAAAGGGTAGCAGTGAATGGGTGTTTCTCGGACTGGCTGGAGGTGACTAGTGGGGTACCACAGGGCTCTGTATTGGGACCACAACTCTTTACGATTTATGTCAACGATTTAGATGAGGGCATTGAAAACTATATCAGCAAGTTTGCTGACGATACTAAACTGGGTGGCAGTGTGACATGCGAAGAGGACGTTAGGAGAATACAGGGAGACTTGGATAGGCTGGGTCAGTGGGCAGATACTTGGCAGATGTCATTCAATGTGAATAAATGTGAAGTTATCCACTTTGGAAGCAGGAACAAGAGGGCAGAGTATTGTCTGAATGGTGTAGAGTTAGGTAAGGGAGAAATGCAAAGAGACCTAGGAGTCCTAGTTCACCAGTCAATGAAGGTGAATGAGCAAGTGCAACAGGCAGTGAAGAGGGCAAATGGAATGTTGGCCTTTGTTACAAGGGGAATTGAGTACAAGAGCAAGGATGTCCTTTTGCATTTGTACAGGGCCCTGGTGAGACCAGACCTGGAATATTGTGTACAGTTTTGGTCTCCAGGTTTAAGGAAGGACATTCTGGCAATTGAGGAAGTGCAACGTTGGATGGCAGGGCTGTGTTACGCAGAGAGATTGGAGAGATTGGGCTTGTACACGCTGGAATTCAGGAGATTGAGAGGGGATCTGATTGAAACGTTTAAGATAATTAAAGGATTTGATAGGATTGAGGCAGGAAATATGTTCCAGATGTTGGGAGAGTCCAGTACCAGAGGGCATGGATTGAGAATAAGAGGTCAGTTATTTAAAACAGAGTTGAGGAAGAGCTTCTTCTCCCAGAGAGTTGTGGAGGTGTGGAATGCACTGCCTCGGAAGATGGTGGAGGCCAATTCTCTGGATGCTTTCAAGAAGGAGCTAGATAGATATCTGATGGATAGTGGAATCAAGGGATATGGGGACAAGGCAGGGACTGGGTATTGATAATGAATGATCAGCCATGATCTCAGAATGGCGGTGCAGACTCGAGGGGCCGAATGGTCTACTTCTGCACCTATTGGCTATTGTCTATAACAATGAACGGCCAGCTTCTCCCTAAAATCTCCCTTGCCTGGGTGGCATTTTATTTGAATAAGCTTGCGAAACTCAGTCTGGATCTTGCAACACACCAGGCTGCAACTCATGGCCATGGAAAATATTTTAAACATATATTTTATTCATAAGAATTGGTAAATATATAATTCAATACATTCACAGGTTGCTTTTCATTGCAATATTAGGTTTGCCTCGGCATGACATAAGTTATTTCCTTTACCTACTCTCCAACAAACTTTGCAGGGGTTTAATATCACAGTGCCCCTCAGTGTGCACTGGGGATAGGTCTTTTAATTTTTGCCTTTGCCCATTAATCCTCTGTGGCAACTGCTCCGAGTTTCAGTGGTCAATCAACACATTAGACTAGATTTATTCTTAGTCACAGATGCATTGAAACATTCATTGAAATGTGTTGCTTGTGTCAAGAACCAACACTGTCTGAGAATATGCTGGGGAAAGCCTACAAGTCTTATAATGCTTCTGGCCCCAACACAGCATGCCCTCAACGTCCAATCCTTTCTGCTGGAACTTGTCAGGCTACAATGTTCGTAAAGTACAAGTCTATAGACATGAAGACCAGAAACTTTAAGCCAGACAAAAGGGTGTTCTTAAAAAAGAATTGAGTGTCTTCCAGCAGGAGTTGTTGCTTATCTCAATAGTAGCCCCTGGGAGCAGTGTGCCACTGCAGAAATATTTCCCTTTCATTTCCAAATAAAGTAGGAGATGGTTTGGGTGACTGCTGAATCTCAGGAGGTTACGAGCCTCATGCATCAGAGACAGTAATACTGAGAGATCCTCTCACTTAATGACTAACACCCTTCCCAAAATCAAGAAGGGGCAATTGAATGGTAACCTGAGTACTCTAAACATACATTTTATTGGTAAATATATAATTTACAGGTTGCTATTCACTTACTAATTCTTATGAGTAATATATATGTCTGGAATATTTTCCGTGCATTAGTTGCAGCCTGGTGCACTGCAAGATCTGGATATTGTGCTATAGACACGTTCAAGTAAGGTGCCACCTGAGCAAGAGATCCGGGAAGTAGGTGGTTGCTCATTGCTTTAACTTCCATTATTGTAATCTATGCTTCTCCCTGTCTTTGTGCTCTACCCAGTTCTTGGTGAACCAGTTAACAGCAAAAACTGTGGACGAAGCTTGGAATCTTCTCAGCTGGAATGGTACAGTTCTACTCTGAGTAATGACCTCAGTATATCTGGTGACCATGAAACTACTTGTGTTCTCATAGAAGTTCATCAGGTTCAGTAAAACATTTGCTCTCTGAGAATCTAACCTGGTCCCAACATATCGGAAATTTGGAAGAGTCTTTGGTGACATACCAAATCTTCTCAAACTCCTAATGAAGTTGACCGACTTCATAATTGCGTGTCCTCTTCATAATTGCATCAGTATGATGGGCCTAGGCCTCTGAGATGTTAACACCCAGGAACTTACTTTTCCACTGCTGACCCATCAGTGAGGACTGGTGTGTCTTCTTGATTCTCCTTCCTGAAGTCAACCAGCAGTTCCCTGATCTTGCTGACTTTGAGTGCAAGGTTGTCATTGTGACACCTCTCAAACTGCTGATCTAGTTCACTCCTGCCTACCTCCTTATCGCCACCTAAGATTCTGCTGGCAACAATGCTGGTGTTGGTGAAATTATTGATGGCATTTGAGCTGTGCTTAACCGCGCAGTCATGCGTGTGGGGAGAGTAGAGCAGTGAGCAGTGCATGCATCCCTGAGAGGTGCCTGTTTTGATTGGTAGCAAGGAGAAGATGTTATCCCTTGCTGTACTGGCTCTGGTTTCCTGATGGGGATCTTGAGAATCCAGTTGCAGAGGGATGTACAGAATTCCAAGTTTAAAAGTTTGGTGATTAATATTGAGGGGATCCTGAATCTTGGCCTACCTAATATGTACCCCAATAAACATTTTATTCAGGATCATTAAAAAACATCAAAAATGTCAGCATATCCATATCCTGTGAATGAATAAATTAAAAACAGAATTTCTTCACCAGGTGTGGCTTCGTTAATGAGGCATCACCATCATTTGATTAATTTACTTGTTCAAGGAGTAGGGACATTACCGGCTTAGCTAATCTCCGAATTAATTTCTCTGCGCTGAAATGAGGGGCTTGCTAGACCAATTCAGAAAGCAGCTCAAAGCCAATCACGTTGATAGATTTGGCTCACAAGTAGGTCAGATTGGCTGAAGATGACAGATTTTCAAACGCATTTCTCTGTCAATTCGGTAGTTACTTTTCATTCATGTATTGAAATTTGTGTCTTAATTAGTTTCATGAGTTTAAATTCCCTTGCTGCTCCAGTGGATTTGAATTTACAATGTAAGATAAATAGTTCAGGTGTCAAGGAACTGGTTCAGCAACTGAACCATTAAACTACAAGTTTAGGCAATTCTGGATCATTTTTTTCACATGACTATGGCTTTCCCATTGATTTCTTCTGACCCGGGGACACAAGGTAGGTCTACATAGGTGGCCAAACTCAAAGGAGGGTTCCTAGCAACAACAATCTCCAATCAATAAGTCTATAAATCTACTTAATTAGAGTAATTACACCTGCACACACTTGCCAATAATTTTCATATCTGTAATCGGCAGATATTGAAAGGTGGCTTTAAAATAATAAAGTGAAATCTAATACTTTCTGACAGTGCACATAAAGGTAAGAAGATTTGTGGAGGTACAAGAGTCTGAAGACCCACACTCAACATTATAAGAACAGTTTCTTCCCTCTCACCTTCAAATTTCTGACTGATCCATGGACTCATGAACACGACCTCATTATTTGTCCTCTGCGTTATTTAATTATTTTGTAACTTATAGGAATTTTTATGTCTTGCACTGTACTGCTGCTGCAAAAATACAAATCTCACAACATATGTCAGTAATAAATCTGATTCTAATTCTGATTCCAGTTCACTCTGAGCGACCATACCCCATTCTATGTAATATCCATTTATTTGCTATACTGGCTTTTAAGGAACATCTATATACATTTTGATATTTTTTCTAATCAATTTTTTTTTACTGAATAATCAAGCCTATGGAATGAGGCCCATAGTCTAAGCCTCTTTTCCTTTTGGTGGACCATGAAACCAATGCTATTGGAAGCTGAAACACTTCAGTGTTTAGAGTTGGGGGTGACTCCTTTTCCCATGGATAGTAATTTCCCAAGCAACTCCATGCAGTGACGATTTAAGCCGCCCTCAGTGAAACTTGGAAGATCACAAGCATGTTTCCTGTGATTTTACTGCTGACTGTTCTGTCATGGGAAAGCTCTTCTTTTTAATGATCAATCTCTCCAAAGTCCACCAGCCATCTGTATCACTGCATGGTATGAAAACCGCACTGTGGCAGATCAGAACGTTCTACAACTGGTCATCAAAACTGTACCCAGCACATCACTGGCACCAGCCTACCAGCCATCAAGGGCATACATATATACAGAAAGCTGCTGGAAAAGGGCCAGTAACATCAAGAACCCCACCCACCATGCTCATGAACTGTTTATCCAACTCCCATCAGGAGGAGGCTTTGTACTATCCATGCAAGGACCACCAGACTCAAAAACAGTTACTTTCCCCAAGTAGTAAGGCTGATCAGCACCTCCACCCACTAACCCACCCCACCACATCCAGCGCCAACACTACACTAACATTGCCTGTCAGAGTCACCTTATGTAGAGACACTCCTGTGTAACTTTATGGACATGTAACCGGTCTATGTATATAAGCTATTGTACGTATTTATATTTATTGTGTTCTTTATCTTATTGTGTTTTTTTGTGTTGCATCGAATCCAGAGTAACAATCATTTTGCTTTCCTTTATACGTACACTAAATGAACTTGAATCTAGAATCTTGACTTCCAAATCTTGAATCTGGAAGGCTCTACTTCGGAATGAGTTGTATCTCTTCTTAGGAATGATGGATTGGAGTGTAGCATAAACTTATCAGAATGATTCAGTGGGTAAAATGAGTAAGTTAGGAAGGCAGATTGAATACATGATATATACAACTCTAACACATTGAGGGTCATTATTGATGCTATTGATGCTTTAATCAAAAGAAGATAATGTATTTTATTCTAGTTTTCACCTTTGGGTGGGACTAATATTGAGATTTTACATGTCTAAATGGGAAATCCCCTCGTGGATCAAAAATTAAGTGCTAATTCGACTGAGGGGTTAGGATAACATATAAATGAGTGGGCTAAATAATGAAGGAAGCTATTTATTCAGGTGGAGAAACCAGGACACCAGCAATACATTTGAAACAATATCTAGGCAGTATAGAAGTGTTGTCAGGAAGATTGTGTGCATAGAAGGGGGGAAATACAGAACAAATCCACTAAATAGTCGTGCTGGAGATTAATTTTTTAAAAATGGAGGTGAATTTGAGTGATTAATGTTTGTCAAATAGATTTAAGATACACCGCAGTATTGATCTAAATAAATGGTTAAGGGCATAATGGTTTAGTCTTGTTTCCCTGTTACCCTATTCCCCTGAAGGGCAGCGGGTTCTTCCAGACCCTGGCTATATTCAGCCTTCCCCAGCAAAAACAGCTTATCTGTTCATTCATCTTCTGTTGTGAGAGCTTGCTTCATCCAAACTGGCTATTGAGTTTGCCCAGAAAACAACAGTGTCTGCACTTCAGCATTAATCCTTCAGCGGTAAAGCACTTCGCTCTGTCCTGAGGATACGCTGTATAGATTTGGTAAATTCTTTCTTCCCTGTTTTCTTTTAACAGGAGAGGTTTTTAACTAGCAGTTTCCTTTGCTATTCGATGTGTACAAAAGCAGTTCAAGAATGAAAGGTCTCTAATGCTGTCTTTAGCCAGTGGGTGCACTTAAAGGATAAACTCATTCGAGCTGGGAACAAGACCCACAACAGGCCACCCACCAAGCTGGCTTTAAATTTCACACTCTGGAATGTAAGACTATATTTTCAATCCCATCAGGTGGGAATCAGTATTAAACATATTCAAGTTATAACCTTTTTATTAAACAACAAAAAGTGCATTGATTTTGCATTAATAACATTGAGAATGTCCCGCATATTACTGAGAGGTGACTAGACTAAAACTGTGTATTAAAAGGAACAGAGGGATATCAGAAATTGTGAGCAAAAATTTCATGGAAGAAGTGCTTTAAAAGGGAAGAGAAATGTCCAGTTATTGAGCTGTTTAAAATGGGAATCCCTTGCCTAGTCCTGGGCAACTGAAGGGCTGATTGTTATTAATGGGTGAAAAGATTTACTTTTAATTTTTAACTTTAGCTTTACTTGATAGAATAAGGACCCATGAGGAGACCTTGGGCCTCTGTTAAACCTAGGTTTCCTCGGTTTCTCTCTTAACGCTTCTAACACTGCTAACCATCACAATTGATGGAACTGGATGCATGTCATCTTTGGCAAGATTCGCAAGTTTTTACTTCCTACAAAGCGAAACTTAACATCACGAGTCGCTACGATGCTTCGCTCCTGGATGCGCTCAGTACCCTTTGTGTGTGCTTTGGAAGAGAGACCCGGTGATATCCCTCTAGGAGGCCGATGTTAGAACGTCTTTCAAAAGGGTGAACCCCTGAAAGGCATCAGGTACCTGGTAGGGCTCTGAAAACCTGTGCCAACCAACTGGCGGGAGTGTTTAAGGACATCTTCAATATCACACTGCTGCTGTCGGAGGTTCCTACCTGCTTCAAAAGGGTGACAATCATACCAGTGCTCACGAAGAGCAGAGTGAGCTGCCCCAATGACTATCACCCAATGGCACTCACATCAACTGTGATGAAGTGCTTTGAGAGGTTGGTCATGGCTAGAATAAAATCTTGCCCAAGCAAGCAGCTAGATCTGCTGCGACTTGCTATCACTACAATAGGTCTACGGTAGATACAATCTCTTTGGTTCTTTTCTTAGCCTTGGATCACCTGGACAATAACAATACCTATGTCAGGCTTCTGTTTATTGATTACAGCTCAGCGTTCAACACAATAATACCGTCAGTTGTAATCAACAAGCTCCAAGTCCTGGGCCTCGTATCTGTCTCTGCAACTGGATCCTTGACCTTTTCACTGGGAGGCCACAGTCAGTATGGATCGGAAATAACATCTCTTCCTCCCTGACAGTCAACACTGATGCAGCTGAAGGATGTGTCTTAGGTACTGCTTTACTCTCTCTGGACCCACAATTTTGTGGCTAGGCACAGCTCAAATGCCACCTATAAGTTTGCCAATGACACAACTATTGTTGGCAGAACTTCAGATGGTGACAGGAAGGCAAATGAGAGCGAGAAAGATCAGCTGGTCAAGTGGTGTCACAGCAACAACCTTGTCAGTGAGACCAAGGAATTAGTTGTGGACTTCAGGAGGGGCAAGTCGAGGGAACACATACCAGTCCTCACTGAGGGATCAAAAGTGGAAAGGGTGAACAGTTTCAAGTTCCTGAGCGTCAACACCTCTGAAGATCTGTCCTGAGTCCAACATATCGATGCAATTACAAAGATGGAATGACAGTGGCTATTTTTCATTAGGAGTTTGAGGAGAAATGTCACGAAAGATACTCGCAAATTTCTACAGATGTACCATGGAGAGCATTCTAACTGGTTTCACATTCCTTTCATTTTGCCCTACTTATTTAATTTAATTATATATATTGTAATTTATAGCTTTTATTATAATGTATTGCACTGTACTGCTGCAAAACAACAGATGTATGCCAATGATATTAAATCTGACTCTGACTGTTATCCCTTTACCATTGTTGGCATACACAAACCCCAGTATGCAGCATCATATCCACAATGCTCTGCTTGAACTCATCAATAAAGTAGACCAGACTGATTGTGACTTCATTGAAAATTATAGTATAGCATCTTCTTATCCAGAGCACCAAATGAAGAGCGGCAGGTCCAGTCTAATAACTGGATTTAAGATAATGATGATCCAGCCCTAGGAGTGTTAACCCCTAAATGGATCAGACCTCAGTGTAGACTCAGAATAAAAGGCAGCAAACCTTTAATGTTCTTGGGCCTTTAGAAGGCTCCTTGAGTTCAGGAAGAGAAGGAAGGAAAATCAGTCTGTGGAGTACTGAAAGATCGGTATGGTTAGGGTCAAAACATAGGGAGCACTTTCTGTTCTTAAAAAGTGACAGCGATATAGACAGTGATTGCATTGAAATGAATGAGCTATTGTTCGTAAAGTGGAACATGGTGAAAGATTACTGAGTAACTCATAATAACTACCACCAGCCTGAGTGGCTGCTGAGCTTTAAAATGAATCTAGTCTTCAATTCAGGATCAAGATTGTGGTCGTTGCCCTTCATCTGTATCCCTAATGGTACTAACAAACTGTTTGGAAGCAAGAAAGGAGAGTCTAAATAATCATGCATAAGACAAGCAAAAGTGTGTTGTAATGTTATCTCAAACCTTAATTTCCTCAGTGGTCAGAGATAGAGACTGGAATCTGGCTGAAACCTTTGGTCAGTGTAGAAGTAAGGCCTGTAGAACACAAGGGCACAATATGAGTTATGATCTAGTCTGTGTTTAGTATTTTAACCAAAGCGGAAGGAGTGCTGCACTATTGGAGATGCGATCCTGTGGATGAGATATTAAACCGAGACTTCGCCAGCTCTTTCAGTGGAATGTAAAAGATCTTGTGTCATTATTTCAAATAACAGCAAATAAACACTTATTTTTGTTCTTGGCCAACCTATACCCTCTAAACAAACCTCAAAGTGTATATTTTTAATCATTTATCATTGTTGTGTTTGTGGAGTTGAGGTGCATAAATGGCCTACTTTCTGTTCCACATAATGCTATGATTATATTCTCAAAGTACTTCATTGGTGATAAAGCACTTCAGAATTCCCTGAAGCTATGAAAAATGAAATAGAAGTACCATTTCGTTCACAGCTGTAGCCTCTACCGCAGATATGCTTGGACTTTGTACAAAGATTTTTTTTGCAGCCTGTCTCTGCCTCGAGGACATCTGTATGTTCAATGGCACCACCTTCTTGTCAGAATTAACATTCCAACATCTGTAAGCACCAGATTTCATATTTGTTGTGTTGGGTTCGAGCCGGGGTTCCCGACCTGGGGTTCACGGATCTCCCGGTTAATGGTAAGGCTCCATGGCATACAAAAGGTTGGGAACCCCTGGGTGAGAGAAACAACGTTCCAGGAAGAAGAGAAAATGGGAGAAAAGGAGGAAGCGGCAAAGCTCAGCTTCTCACATGCTCAATGTTCTGGACGACAATAGAAAGAAAACAGCAAAAAACATTGAAATTTTGATCAGAGTAATGGATTCACAGAAAGAGATAATTAGTGGGTGGATTTGTTATCATGAGAAATCACTTCATGTAATCAAGGATTACGAGGAGACATGTAAGGCAAAGCCTTTACGTAAATGTCCTGAGATCACATCCTGTTTTGGTTGGCTCTGCTGGACTAAAGGATGTGTCACCATACTAGAGTGCTTAATAATATGTAGCATGTTTATATTCATTTTGTGCTTGCTAGCTGTGGAGCAAGCTTTTCATACCAGGGCGTGGGGTAAAGTTTACTTACTTATTTCCTTATTTCAACGGAGAAGGAAGTCAGTTGACTCATCAGGCCCATGCCAGCTCCAGGCTGTGGATCTCAGTCTCATTCTGTCTTTACTTACATCCCTGTAACCCTGCAATGTTTCTCTGTCATAATACTTATCAACCAGCCTTTGATTCCTTTGCACTCTCTTTGAAGGGTCTGGTGTGGCTGGACAATTAGAAAGGCCCGTCACCTTACTTTTAGGACTGGGGTTGGGGTGAATGTCCCTCTCTTACTCCTTCTCAAATCCCATCCTGGGATAGGCTTGTGATATTTACATTACTTTTCACAGTACCAAATGTGCTTCTCAGTCAGATAGAAAGGAGACCATACAAAGAATGACAGTTCAAAGTTATTATCGACGTACACACATGTCACCATATACAACCTCGAGACTCATTTTCTTGCTGGCATTCACAGTAAGCACAAGAAACAGAATAGAATCAATGAAAGACTGCACCTACCAGGACAGACAAACAACTAACGTACAAAGGACAGCAGGCTGTGCAAATATAAAAGAAAAACAAGTAATAATAATAATAATAATAAATAAGCAATAAATATCGAGAACGTGAGAGGAAGAATCGTTGAAAGTGAGCGCCTGAGTTTGTGGGAACAGTTCAGTAATGGGGAGAGTGAAGTTATCCCCTCTGGTTCAAGAGCCTGATGGTTGAGGGGTAATAACTATTCCTGAACCTGGTGGTGAGGATCTTCAGGCTCTTGTACCTTCTTCCTGGTGGCAGCAGCAAGGAGAGAGCATGGCCTGGATGGTGGGGGTTATTGATGATGGATGCTGACTTTCTGCGATAGCACTCTGTGTAGATGTTCTCAATAGTGGGGAGGACTTTACTAATTATGGACTGGGCCATATCCACTACTTTTTGTAGCTTTTCTATTCAAGGTATCGGTGTTTCCTTACCAGGCTGTGATGCAACTAGCCAGTATACTTTCCACCACACATCTAAAGAGGTTTGTCGAAGTTTTAGATGACATGCCAAATCTTTCACAAACCTCTAAGAAAGTAGAGGCGCTGCCTTGCTTTATTCATCACTTAAGTGCTCGACCCTCTCCACCTCTGACCCCCGATGAGGACTGGCTCATGGATCTCCAGTTTCCTCCTCCTGAAGTCAATAACCAGCTCCTTGGTCTTCCTGAGAGGTTGCTGTTGGCATCCCTCGGCCAGGTTCTCGGTCTCCCTCCTATATTCTGATTTGTTGCTATCTTTGGTTCAGCTGCTGTCAGTGATGTCATCAGCAAATTTAAATATGACATTGGATCTGTACTTAGCCTCACGTTGGTAAGTAAACTAGGTAGAGCAGGGGAATTGAGAATTAGCAGTTAACCAGGTGCCCCGCGCTTTACAAAGGTAGAGTGTTCCTATGAAACCTTTCTTAAGCCGAAATGACGTAAAGCGAAGAACCATTCATTTATATGGGAAAAATTTTCATAAAAGCGAAAACCCTCTTTGTAATGTGAAAACAGGTTACTAATGTAGGTCTCTTGTAAAAGCAAAGTGGTGTACAGCAGAGGACCCCTGTACCTGCATTTACAAGAAGATTAAAGCAAGGCTGCATGTATTTGTTGAAGACAAATTGCATCATATTTACAATACTATTTTAGAAATAGATAACAGGCACTGATGAGAAAAGTATTTTTGAATTAATATGTTTGGACTTCCAAAAGGCACTTAATGATGTGCCACACAGTGGGCTTGTCATGATGGCTGAGGGTAATGAATCACTGGGATTATCCGCTTGCAAGTGTGGTGGCAGTCAGATCATTAGAAACATTTAAAGTGGGGATAGATAAATACCTAAAGGTTCAAAGAATCGAGCGCTATGGGAACCTGGCACTGATGAGTATTTGAGACCAGCATAGTTGATCCATTATAATACTGAATGGAGGGGCGGGTAGCCTAATATTGCTCCTACTTTCTTGAGTTCTTGTGTTTTTAGGGGCCATGGAATAGAAAGAAGAGTAGTAACATGGGTAACAACAAAGAAAGAGCAATAGTGAAGGGTTGTTTATGAGACAGGAGTGAATTGTACACTGAGGTACCATAGGGTTGGTGCAAAGACTGCTGCTTCTCCTAATAATTTGGACTTAAGTGCAAAGGCACCATTTCCAAATTTGCACCAAATTTCATGGCTTTATGTAGGCTCCATGAAGACACAGACAAGTTGTTGCAATGGGGGGAGAGGTGGCAGATGACAGTCAATGCAGAGAAATGGCAAGAATTACCAGGAAAAGATTAGTGGTCAAATTTCTAAAAGGGCATATTAACAGAGAAATCTGGCAGTATATGTACCTAGTTCATTGTAAGTGGTTTGGCAGGTTGAGAAAATGGCTTAAAAACATGTTTGGAAACATGGATTTTATTAACAGAGGCACAGAATACAAAGGCAAGGATAATAGTTCAGCAACAGCTGGAATATTATATCCATTTCTCCATATAATACTTTGGGGGACTTGTGAAAGATTTGGAGATGGTACAAAAGAGATTTACTAAACAAATTGTGTAAGGTGTGGGAAACAAGTAAGGAAGTTATGGAACCTATGACAATTAAAGAGGTGGAAGTACTGGCGCTTTTAAGAAATTTAAAAGAAAAATAAAAAAATCTCTGGGTCCTGACAGGATTTTCCCCAGGACCTTGAGGGAAGTTCGTGTAGAGATAGCAGGAGCTCTGATGGAGATCTTTCAGATGTCATTAGAAACGGGGATTGTGCCAGAGGATTGGCGTATTGCTCATGTGGTTCCATTGTTTAAAAAGGGTTCTAGAAGTAAACCTAGCAATTATAGACCTGTCAGTTTGACATCAGTGGGTAAATTAATGGAAAGTATTCTTAGAGATAGTATTTATAATTATCTGGATAGACAGGATCTGATTAGGAGTAGCCAGCATGGATTTGTGCGTGGAAGGTCATGTTTGACAAACCTTATTGAATTTTTTGAAGAAGTTACGAGGAATGTTGACGAGGGTAAGGCGGTGGATGTAGTCTATATGGACTTCAGCAAGGCCTTTGACAAAGTTCCACATGGAAGGTTAGTTAAGAAGGTTCAGTCGTTAGGTATTAATGCTGGAGTAATAAAATGGATTCAACAGTGGCTAGATGGGAGATGCCAGAGAGTAGTGGTGGATAATTGTTTATCGGGATGGAGGCCGGTGACTAGCGGGGTGCCTCAGGGATCTGTTTTGGGCCCAATGTTGTTTGTAATATACATTAATGATCTGGATGATGGGGTGGTAAATTGGATTAGTAAGTATGCCGATGATACTAAGGTAGGAGGTGTTGTGGATAATGAGGTGGGTTTTCAAAGCTTGCAGGGAGATTTATGCCGGTTAGAAGAATGGGCTGAACATTGGCAGATGGAGTTTAATGCTGAGAAGTGTGAGGTTCTACATTTTGGCAGGAATAATCCAAATAGAACATACAGGGTAAATGGTAGGGCATTGAGGAATGCAGTGGAACAGAGAGATCTAGGAATAACAGTGCATAGTTCCCTGAAGGTGGAGTCTCATGTAGATAGGGTGGTGAAGAAGGCTTTTGGAACGCTGGCCTTTATAAATCAGAGCATTGAGTACAGAAGTTGGGATGTAATGTTAAAATTGTACAAGGCATTGGTAAGACCAAATTTGGAATATTGTGTACAGTTCTGGTCTCCAAATTATAGGAAAGATATCAATAAATTTGAGAGAGTGCAGAGACGATTTACTAGGATGTTACCTGGGTTTCAGCACTTAAGTTACAGAGAAAGGTTGAACAAGTTAGGTCTCTATTCATTGGAGCGTAGAAGGCTGAGGGGGTATTTGATCGAGGTATTTAAAATTTTGAGAGGGATAGATAGAGTTGACGTGAATAGGCTGTTTCCATTGAGAGTAGGGGAGATTCAAACGAGAGGACATGATTTGAGAGTTGGGGGCAAAAGTGTAAGGGAAGCACGAGGGGGTATTTCTTTACTCAGAGAGTGATTCCTGTGTGGATTCCTGTAGAAGTAGTAGAGGCCAGTTCAGTTGTGTCATTTAAGGTAAAATTGGATAGGTATATGGACAGGAAAGGAGTGGAGGGTTATGGGCTGAGTGCGGGTAGGTGGGACTAGGTGAGATTAAGAGTTCGGCACGGACTAGGAGGGCCGAGATGGCCTGTTTCCGTGCTGTGATTGTTATATGGTTTATATGGTTTAATTCCTAGAGTGATGAACTTTGGTTATTCAGCATAGACTGGAGAAGTTAGGGTTGTGTTTCTTTGAAAAGAGAATACTGTGAAGAGATCTGATAAAAGTAAACAAAATGCTCAAAGACTGGGTAGATAGAGAAAATCTGTTCAGATTGGCAGAGGGGTCAAAAATGCAGGGGCAGAGAATGGAGGTGACTGGAACAATAATCAAAAGAGATGTGAGAAGAAGTGCTGTTACATAGTGAGTGGTTACGGCCTGGAGTGCACTGCCAGGGCTAATAGTGGAAGCAGAGGCACCTGGAGTATTCAAGATGTAGCAACATAAGTATGGGGACAGAAAGAGAGTAAAAGAGGGTAGGGGTGGATGTTTTTACCCAGAGTAATGGTCATTAGATGGGCCCAGGTTTGATGTGGTGTCTCTGAAAACTCTCTGTGACATGGATCTTCACAAATAGACATTAATGTGTCTCCTCACCCATGGCTCTAGACTCTTCCTCAGTCACATACAATGATTATTCTGAGACTTTGTAGTGATACAGTGTCACCATCAAACGAATAGCTTGGCTATTAAATACTTCAGCAAGCACTCCTTTGTAGTTGTACTTCTGTAGACTTTAACCATCCTTCAGTAAGTTCAAAGGTTGCCCTTTCATGTATCCTGATGTCAGGAAAGTATTCCTTTAAGTTAAATGTAGAGCAAGAACATAGCACACTGGGTTCCTAGTACCCTTGAGGCTGTTCCATGGCAATTGCAGTGTTTGGATTTGAAAAGTTAAGGTTAAAGTCTGTCCCGAGCCTTATAGGCTCATCAGGCCAGTGTTTATGTCAGTTTCCATGGCGTGAAGCAACTGAGAGTACGAGACTCCCCCTCCCGGATAGGACGCCAGTCTATCGCGAGGATAACCTGCAGCATTTTGCCAGTACCCATTTTCAGCTGGGTTGATTGGAACAATGTGTGGTTAAGTGCCTTGCTCATGGACTCAACACGCTACCTCGGCTGGGGCGCGAACTCACGACCTTCAGATTGCTAGTCCAACGCCTTAGCCACTTGGCCACGCGCCACATATATACAACTTAATTTGGATAAAATCAATTTTTTGAATCCATGGCATTGAAATTAGCACCACCATATGATCTAGTTTCTTGGTGGCGATATCAGATATGAGGTGAAATTGTGGAGGGGTTTACAACCACATTGGAGAACCTTGTGCCAAATATCCATTTTAGACCATAAGATGTATGAGTCTAATTAGGCCATTTGGTCATTGAGTTGGATCCACAATACAGTTTTACTGCATATTTCAGCCCATGCTGAATTCAAATCCTATTGTTCTGAATTTTAGGTTTACAAACTACAAGAATTCTAGGATGGTTTAACATTGACGTGGAATGTCTCAGATTCAAACAGGAATCTGAGTGGACCTGCTCAACCAGGGCATTGCTTTGTCACAACAACCCAGCAAGGAAGGAAAAATTACGTGGCAAACTCCAATCCTGACATTCACTCTGGAACCTAAAAGCAAACAGATGACGTTTAAAGGGATATTGGGTCTGACACAACAAATTATGGATGGCGGGTGAGTAGTAGAGGGCTGCTACTTCAGAGTGTGAGAACACCATTCAATCCTCAAGCCTGTTCCACCATTTAGTAAGTTCAGAGGTATATGACTTTTTGCCTGTTTTTCCTATTTCCCTCAAGGTATTTGATTGTATCAATGCCCTTATCCACTCACCATCAATCAGCAAGCCACCTGCCCTTTAAGAAGCAACAGGACTGATCCCACTCTTTGCACCCAGGAGTCATATAATTGAGCAGTCAGTGTGATTGGATAGAGGTGTATCACTATGCCCCTCCACTGGCCTATCACCCTCACCAGTTGACACTTGCCCACTACTCCATTCCTCACTCCTCCACAGAATTCTCCACCTCTCTCATCTGTTCTTGCTCCCTTTCACCACCACGATCTCCACTTGTTGCTCTCTTCGGTCCTCCTGTCCTGTTCTGCACTCTGTCCACTCCTCACCAAAATGCAGCATGAGCAGGACCTGATAACCCATGAGTCGAGAGAGAAGGAGAATACTTGGATGGGGGTGGATCAAAAATAAGTATACTTTGCACTGGAGCGTGCTAGCTTTAATCGTGTGCCAGAACTAAAAGGGCAGATTTGGTGAATTTAAAACAGATACAGGCACACACGGGCACCCACACACAGTTCAAACACATGCAGAAACTAATCCAAACAGTCATGCTCAGATCCTCATGCAGAACCAGTGCTGAGCTTTGTAATACTAATCAGGCTGTTTAAATTGCTTTACTTCACTGACCACAAAGAATTCCAGCTTGGATTTCTGGAACTGGAGTCCTATCTCTGTCGTAAATCATATGAATAACTTAGCCACCTGGTATATGACAAAAGTGTGGGGTTTCAAAGCTCATTCAATATCAGTAAACCATCATATAATACAGAAGGATTAAGAGGCTGTTTTTTAAGTTATACAACCCACAGCATGGAAAGGAATTTGTAGCTTCGATAACTTACATCAGGCTCAGAATCCTGATAAAGAGAACAACTTGTTTGCCACAAAAGCTTTACTAAGTAATAATGCTAAGCAGAAATGCACAATGATCTATTAAGTCCTGTGCGATGCAAAAAATACATTATTTGAAGAATTCAGTGGATCAAGCAGTATCTGTGGAAGGAAAGGGGGTCCTGGTTAAGACCCCTCATCGCAACCGATACAAGGTCCCGACCTGAAATACTGACAGTCCTTTTGCCTCCACAGAAGCTGCCTGACCTGCAGTATTCTTCCAACATTTTACTTCTTGCTCCAGGTTCCAGAATCTGCATTCTCTTGTTTCTTCAAGTGGAGTGTGATGTTTACCGACTTTATGAACTCGCCAGGCCATCCCGCAGATTAACTTGCTAGTTTATGGCTTAATTGGTTTTAGTCATTGGAGGTTATTCAGTGGAAAATAGAACAAATGCTTAAAAGTACAGGACCATAAATCATCACCTCCACTGCCTTCCTTCATAGTTGACTGAAGAAGTGGGAGCAGTTAACTCAGTAAATTACAATACCTGCTTGAGTGATATGGACAGGTGCTGAGGCTACAGACAGCAATTGGCACAGTTGCCACGTCATGTGGAGATTACAGGATAATTAACCTTGTCAGCTAGTCTACCTTGGCTCGTTGTGAAATATTTCAGAAGAAGCCACACTGCAAAAGGTACAAAAAATGTCTGAAAGGAAGAGCAACAGGTTTTTGTGCCATGTACGGAAAGATTACTCTGCTATGTCAAGAGCTGGGAGAGTACCCAGAATAAGAATGGCAGGAACAAAAACTGCACACAATTCTGTAGGTATGTTTTTATCTAGCCCCTGTACAATTGTTTTAAGACTTCCTTATTCTCATTATTATATATTCATATCCTCTTGTAATAATGGTTAACATAATATTTGCCCTCTTAGTTGCTAGATTAATCTGCATTTTGGATTCAGTAATCTGTGCACAAGTACACCTAGATCTCTTTCAGCATCAATACTACCTAGTCTGTCAAGATTTAACAAGTACTCTGCTCTTTAGTGATGTGTATTTTCACTAATGTCACATTTTTTCATATTATCCTCCATATGCTATGTCCCTGGCCACTCAGTCAGCTTGTCCACATGTCCTTAAAGCCACTTTACATCCTTCTCCACATTTACAGTCCTTCCTGGTTTTGTATTATCTGTAAACTTGGAAACATGACATTCAGTCTTTTCAACCTAGTTGCTGATTTAAATTGCCCAATGCTGGGCCCCAAGCACCGATCTCTGCCGTACCCAATTCCTATCCAGCTCAGGATTTACTGCCAGGTCTAATCTTGTGGATCAACCTCCCCTGCAAGAATTTTTGTATATCTTCTGAAAATTCAAATACGTCATATTTCTCCTTTATAAGACCATAACTATAAGACATAGGAGCAGAATTAGGCTATTCGGCCAATGAATCTTCTCCACCATTCTATCATGGCTGCTTTGCTATCCCTCCCAACCCCATTCAGCGGTCTTCTCCCTGTAACCTTTGCCACCCTTCCTAATCAAGTATCTATCAACTTCTGCTTTAAGCATACCCAATGATTTGGCCTCCACAGCTGACTGTAGCAATGAATTCCCCCAATTCACCATCATTTGGCTAAAGAAATTGCTCCTCATCTCTGTTCTAATGGTTTGTCCTTGTGTTCTGAACCTGTGCCCTCTGGTCCTGGACTCACCCACTATAGAAAACATCCTCTTCATGCTCACTCAATCGAGATTGGTTTCAATGAGATCCCTCCTGATTCTTCTAACTCCAGCAAGTACAGGCCCAAAGCCATCAAACATTCCTCATACATTAACCCTTTCATTCCCAGGACATTCTCATGAACCTCCTCCAGATCCTCTCCAATGACAGTACATCCTTTCATAGATTAGGGGCTCAAACTGTTCCCAATACTCCAAATGTGGGCTGACTAACGCCTTATAAAGCTTCAGCATTATATCCTTTCGGCCCGAAATGTCGTCACTACCTCCTCCCATAGATGCTGTCTGGCCTGCTGAGTTCTGCCAGCATTTTGTGTTTTTATTTATTTCCAGCATCAGGAGATTTACTCATGTTGCCCATGTTACTTCACTCCTGATGAAGGGTTTCGGCCCAGAACGTCGTCACTACCTCCTTCCATAGATGCTGTCTGGCCTGCTGAGTTCTGCCAGCATTTTGTGTTTTTATTTTTAGCATTATATCCTTGTTATGATATTCTAGTCCTCTTGAAATGAATGCTAACATTACATTTGCCTTCCTTATCACTGACTCAACCTGAAAGTTAACCGTTAGGGAATTCTTCACTAGGACTTCCAAAACACATCGCACCACGATTTCTGAATTTGCAACCTGTGTAGAAAATAGTCTGCGCTTACACTCCTTCTGCCAAGGTGTGTGACTCTATTGTACACTTCCATACACCGTATTCCACCTGCAACTTCTTCGCCCATTCTCCTATGTGGCTAAGTCCTTCTGCAGATTCCCTGGTTGTTCAAAATTTCCTGCATCTCCACCTCCCTTTGTGGCATCTGCAAACTTGGCCACAAAGCCAACAATTCTGTCACCCAGATTCTTGAGATATAATGAAAAAAGAAGCAGTCCCGACACTGACCAGCAGCCAACTGGAATACACCCCCTTTATTCCTAATTTTTGCCTCATGCCAGTCAGCCAATCTTCTATCCATGCTAGTTTGTTTCCTGTAATACCATGGGCTGTTATCTTGTTTAGCAGTTTCATTTGTGGAATCTTTTCAAAGGCTTTCTTGAAGTCCAAATAAACAACATCCACCGATTCTCTTTTGTCCATCTTGTCTGCTAACCCCTCAAAGAATTCCAACAGAGCTGTCAGGCAAGATTCCTCTTTAAGGAAACCATGCTGACTTCAGCCTATTTTATCATGTACCTTTAAGTACTCCAAATACTGACCTTTAATAATGGATTCCACCATCTTATCAACCACCAAATCCACCCTAAATTGGCCTATAATTCTCTGACTTTTGTCTCCCTCCGTCCTTAAAGAATGGAATGACATTTGCAAACTATTCCACTAAACACATCCTCAGCCTCCAACAAATTAGTCAAATATAATTTTCCAATCATAATTCCAGGATGGTTCTACTCAATTTTATTTTTTTCTCCCAAGAGGTTGTTACTGTATCACATCCTTCTTTAGGGTGCAACCATTTTCCCTTTCACTGACAAAGGGTTCCTATTTTTTCCTTTCCTCCTTTATAGTGGGTCACATTTGTTATCCTTCAGCCCACTGGAACAATTCTAGAATCTAAAAGATCAAAAACAGAGTCACTTCTTTCAAGACTCTTTGAAAATATCATTGTCCTTGTGATTTATGAGCTTTAAACCTCACCAACTCTCTCGTGCTATTTTTTGACTATTACTTAATTCTTTCAGTTCCTCATTCCCATGAGATAATGTTATCCAATATATCTGGCAGTTTTTGTGTGTCTTCTGTCATGAAGGCAGATGTTGAACTGATGCGGCTTCTTCTACATTGGTGAGACCCGTCATAAATTGGCGATGGCTGCGTCGAGGACCTGCACTCCAAACGGGCAAAAGCAGAACTACCCGGTGCCTAAACTTTTTAATTCCAATTCCCATTTCCATTCCGACATGTTGTCCATGGCTTCCTCTTGCACCAATGTGAGGGTGGAAGAGAACCACTTTATATTCTGTCTGAGAAGCTTCTAATCTGTTGGCATGAATATCGATTTCTTCTTCTAGGAAAGTAAACAGACACCCCACCCGCCACTGTGTGTGAGCATGCAGCATTTTCACTCAGGTGTATCGTGCTTAAGACCAAAGTTAAAAAAATCGCTCACCCTCCCCTCTTCTTCTATTCCCCACTCTGGCCTCTTCCCACCTGCCTATCATCTCCACCTTGGTCTCCTCCTCCTTCCCTTTTTCCTGTGGTCCACTGTCTACTCTTATCAGATTCCTTCCTCTCCAGCCCTTTACCTTTCCTACCTCCTGACTTCACCTATCACCTTCTAGTGATCCTCCTTCCTCTCCCCCAACTTCTTTATTCTGGTGTCTTCACCCTTCCTTTCCAGTCCTGAAGAAGGGTCTTGGCCTGAAACGTCGACTGTTTATTCATTTCCATAGATGCTGCCTGCCCTGCTGAGTTCCTCCAGCACTTTGTGTGTGTCGCTGAAGTAATCACTTAAGTCCTCTGCCATTTCCTTGCTCCCTGTTATAAAATCTCCAGTCTCTGTCTGTAAGAAGCCCACACTTGCCCTCACCAATTTCTTCATAAGGTCATAGAATCATTCAGCCTTTCCATTCATAGAGTCCATGCTGACTATTCAATTTATATACCAATGAACTATATTACAGTTCAGTTTTACGCTTCTTTTTAGTCTATGCTTATATTCTATCGTGTTTAATGGTACCATTAAAAGACCAAGTACCATCATTGAATCCAAGAGTGATGCAGCACAGAGGCACTATTCAGCCCAATGTGTCTGTGCAATAAAATTCTAAAGGGAGCAGAAGGATGTCTCCTAAATAAACCACAATGCACTTACATGCGGTTGTAGCAAACCTTAATTGCTTAAATGGAATCTGAGGTTACCTGCATGTGGCAAAACTCACGTACAAGAAGAATGAAAATAGATAGAGTAGCTCTCTACTACAAGAGGACGAAAATAGATAGAGTAACTCTCTACTTGCACCTCACTGTGTGGCCTTTGAAGAAAGTTTTCAACAGAGATTGACAATGGGAGCTGTATAACATGTTGTAATATCAAAATATGACAGCCAACAGCACTGAAAGCTGTAGAGAGCTGTGTGACTGTTTGGAGAGCCTGCAAAAGTCAACAAAATCTTCTTTCAAGCTGCTTCACTTTCCTTTGTTTGAAATTTCTCTCCATTGAGCTGATGAATGTTGGTCCGAGGAAAGTAAACAGACACCCTGCCCGCCACCGTGTGTGAGCATGCAGCGTTTTCCCTCAGGTATCGTGCTTAAGACCAAAAGTTCACCTAACAGCAAGCTCCAATCAAACATTCAAAAGGCAGCCCAGTTTTCATTTCACACACCAGCATTTTGTGACCACTCTTGAGTGACGTTACTAACTTGGTGTCTGCCAATGTCAATTTAAAGGTAGCTTTGTTTGAAAGGTCTTGGTGTAAGTCATGTAAATCACAGATATCCTTCTCTATCCCTGGCCTGTTTCTTCTTAGTTCTTTGATGTGTGCATTATGTTTTTAACTACATTACCATCAGTCAGGGCATTGAATAATAGAACTTGGTAGGTCATGGTGGAGTTGTACAAGACTTCCATGAGATAAGCCCTGAAATACTGTGTTCAGTTTTGGTCAGCCGTCTGTAGGAAAGATGTTATCAAACCGCAAAGAGTACAAAGAAGTTTTAAAGGAGGAAGGGAGGGAAATATTTTTGACATATCCTTGACCTTGTTACTTTTAGCCTACTAGCTGAAGAGTGATCTTAAAGGATTTTAGGTGTCATTGGCATGCAATTGCCTCAGACAAACATTCAATGCAAAGCACTTTGTAATAAAAATGACTGTTAAATAATTCTGCCCTTATTTGCTGTGATTGCTTCTGCTTAGGTTTTGATTACATTCCCCATTTCGAAGCAGCCACAAACACTTATGCCTGTTGAGTTTGACAAGAAAATTATAATTCATATTGCAATGAAGTGAGGAAAATATCCTGTGCTGAGCAATAAAAATTGCAGCATTAATAGGGAAAGGGAAATTATTGAAGATGTATTGTATAGAACAGGAGCGGAAGGTAGAAAGGATAGGAACACCCAGTGGCATCTTACCTCAGGATAACATTTATGTCATCCCTTGCCTTCAAATCTTGCAGCATCACTGCTTTCTCCATGTAAACCAAACATTGAGCACTGAAAATGTACTCCAGTCACTCCATCTTCTACCTTCATTTCCTTGCCAAAGGGAAGGAACATATTATTAATTCATATTCATCTCGTCAACCAAAAGGTGATTGCTTGAGTCCCTCCAATCAGGTTTCATTGATGCCACTGTTTCAGATTTGCTCTTATAAAACTCATAATTGACTTGTTTGTGACTTTGATGTTTTATTTGATTCTAACATTGGATTTTCACCACACGTCCATATGATATTTGCTTCCATAATCATCAGATCCCATCTGCCCCAGTTTATCTGCAGCTGAAATCCACAACTTCAGACCTCATCCCAACAGTGTAATTTCCCCTCACTCTGTAACTCACTTTCATAGCCTCTCGGCCTTCTCAGTATTTCACCATTCTGCCTCTGGTTGGCCTCCGTCCAGCTATCAAGGTCTGAAATTCCATGTAAGATGTTTTGTAAAGCTGCTGGTCATCTAACACAGTTATGACAAATTATACTTTTTCTTCTATTATGGATCACTGTCAATATTCAGCATGAATATCAATATTCCATTTTGCTATCTATAAATTTAAGCCGCTGCTGGGTAGTTGAGACAATTTAAAAATATATCTTCATAACTTGGCCATCTATCTTGAATTTGGAATATAGAAGATGGGACAGTACAGTGAAGTTCAGACTCTTTGGGCCATGATGTTGGGTTGACATTTTTAACCTACGGCAAGATCAATCTAACCCTTCCCTCGCACAGAGCTCTCCATTTTCCCTTCATCCATGTGCCTATCTACCAGTCTCTGACAGTGAATATCCCTAATTCATCTGTTTCTGTCACCACCAACCATGCATTTACCACTCTATATACCCCTGACATCCCCCAGTGCTTTTCTCCAATCACCTCAAAAGTATATCCTCTTGTGTTGTCTGTTCCCACCCCGGGAAAAAGTGCTGGGAAGAAGGAATTCCTTTGTTTTCCTGCATAGGTAAAGATTTAAACAAACTTTGTTTGCTGTTCATTTTCTCCTAGTCTTCTTTTCTCTTTTCTCCCACCATGTCGCTCTTTCTTCTCTCATACAATGTTCTCTCATCTCTTTCCTTCCTTCCTCACCCACACTTCCCATCCCTTTTCCTCATTCTTATATGCTCAGTTCATTTCCTCCTCCTCGCCCATTACCCTCTCTCTGATTTGAACATAATGTAGAATCACAAGTTCATTTTAGAGTTGAGATCAGCAACGACACCCAACCACCCAACTACCTTTGCAACGTGCAGCGGAATATAGGGCTATAGTAGTTATTGGGTAGCCTTGCCATTAATAACTTAATAGATGGTCTAGTCATACTGATAACTGAAGACCTGGCTCTGATTCATACCTGCATAGAACTCATCATCCCCAAGCTCAGGTATGAGTAAAGCCACATTTTAATTTCAACCAGAAGTGCGCATGTACAGATATTGAAGCATGATCAAGTTTGCTGTTAAATAAAATCAGAATCAGGTTTAATATCACCTGCACATGTCATGAAATTTGTTAACCTTGCTGCAGCAGTATAATGCAATACATGATAAATATAGAAAAAAAACTGAATTACAGTAAGTATATATGTATATTAAATAGTTAAATTCAAATACATAGTGTAAAAACAGAAAATATTGAGGCATTGTTCATGGATTCACTGTCCATTTAGAAATCAGATGGCAGAAGGGGAGAAACAGTTTCTGAATTGCTGAGTGTGTGTCTTAAGGCTTCTGTACCTCTTTCCTGATGGTAGCAATGAAAAGAGTGCATGTCTTGGATGGTGGGGTCCTTAATGATGGACACTGCCTTTCTCAGGCACTGTTCCTTGAAGATATCCTGGATACCATGGAGGCTAGTACCTCTGATAGAGCTGACTAACTTCGCATCTGCCAACCTGCTAACTCTCACAGTCCAGGCACAAAAACCAAGAGAAGTTAATTAGGTAATACACTGGAGGATGTTTAATGGCTGCCAGTCCAAAATCAGAATCAGAATCAGGTTTATTATCACCAGCATGTGACGTGAAATTTGTTAACTTAGCAGCAGCAGCAGTTCAACGCAATACGTAATATAGAAGAAAAAAAACAAAATAAAATAATAATAATAAATAAATAAGTAAACCAATTACAGTACACGTATATTGAATAGATTAAAATTGTGCAAAAGCCAGAAATACTGTATATTTTAAAAAAATGAGGTAGTGTCCAAGGGTTCAATGTCCATTTGGGAATTGAATGGCAGAGGGAAGAAGCTGTTCCTGAATCTGAGTGTGTGCCTTCAGGCTTCTGTACCTCCTTCCTGATGGTAACAGTGAGAAAAGGGCATGCCCTGGGTGCTGGAGGTCCTTAATAATGGGCACTGCCTTTCTGAGACACTGCTCCTTGAAGAAGTCCTGGGTACTTTGTAGGCTAGTACCCAAGATGGGGCCAGCTAAATTTATAACCTTCTGCAGCTTCTTTTGGTCCTGTGCAGTAGCCCCCACCCGCCTCCGCCCCTCCACACCAGACAGGATGCAGCCTGTCAGAATGCTCTCCATGGTACATCTATAGATGTTTTTGAGTGTAACCGTGCTAGGATAAAGCACCTTTAGATAAGGCAGGTGCAAAACAGGCTCCATGAGAGGGACAGCTAACATGTGTTATCCTTTAACTCGACTAGTAGCAGCAGCACGTGCCTGAGTCAGATACCAGGAAGAAGGTGTTTTCCTGGTTCTAAAAGAGATCTCCTATCTCATACCTTCTGAATAGTATTGGGGACCTTAAATATAATCACTGCTATAATGCAGGAAACTCAAAAAGCAATTCGTGCTCAGAAAGCTCCTACAAACAAAAAGGAATATACTAATGAGCAGGTAATCTGTTTTCTCAAAGAGTTGTTAATGGAGGTGGAACTAATATCCAGGATACAGGGGGTAACACTCCTAAACTTCTTCACTCCAGCACCTTGTAATGTTGGACCTCAATGTAATGCTTCATTGAAAAGCCGACTGCCCAGGTATTCATCCTGAGATAGGAGTCCGACACAGTAGAAAGGGGATTGCACACAGCTGTGAAAGGACTACCATCTACCCTGTGCAGGTAGGATGCCGGGGCTTCATTGTGCATTGATGACAAGGTTACTCCGTGATAGGGCAGTGACTGGGGCGAGGCTCAGGAGGGCCAGCAGAGAGTTGGCTGAAGAGGCAGAAAAGGGCAGCTTTCGGCTGTGGCTGAGGAGGAAGGACAGAAATTGGGGGGCCGACAGCCCCGATTGGAAGCTGCAGGGGGTGGCAGGGAGATGTTTCTGCCACTGTTCTGTCATCAGGGCTAAGGGAGCAAACCATCAATGAGTGGTGGTCCCTGGCTGATGAAGTGGGGGAAGGAAATGGAGAAGGAGAAAGAACTGGTGGAGTGTGAAGATTACAATGAGCTTCCAGACAGGCGGTGGTAATAGAGATAGGGTGGGGAGAGATGATTGAGGGATGCGAATCTGAGGACGAGAATGTATGGAGTCCTTTGTTGGTGGAGGACTTTAGACCAGTAAACATTGGGCTGATGAGTGAAACAACGCTTTGGTTTTCAACGGTGATTCAAAATCACTTTATAACATGATTCAATTGTTTTGGATCCTTGTTAGGTAATAACAACACGGATGTTACCTGTTTCCCATAATCCCAGAATATTGTCTTCTAATTTTAGATTTTGTCAAATCCTAATATTTTTATCAAATATCTGATAAGTTATAATTGATCAACAGATTGCTTTATTTGCGATTTATAGCTGCACTCGTGTGAACCTGTCACCTTTTCTCCCCATGTGCTACAGGTGATACCCAACCATTTTCTGCACTTACAGTCAGGTGATATCCTATAGGCTTATCGTTGACATGCTGCTTCTGTTTGGCTGTTGCAGTCACCTATGGGATAGCACTTCCTGCAGGCAACAAATGAGAGCAACTTCCCTTTCGTCCAAGCGACTGGCCTCTTTGGTCTTAAATGTAGCATTTTTTTTGAACCGCCCAAAACTTATGCATTTGGTTCCTGTCTCACAAGCAATGGCAGGGAGAACAAATATCTGCAGGTTCAAATAAAGTTTGAGGAAGTCAATGCTGACATGTTTAGACATTTTGAAAATCTGCATTTTAACCCTTGGCCTGCTGCATACCATTGCGTGTATGCTGAGACAGGGCACTTTAAGCATTAACTCTGTACAAATAAACATTTTCTTTTGGACATGAAAGACTAAATATTTGAACTGTTTTAATCACAAATGTATCTTACCCCACCATCTGTTGCTGTTCTTCTACTCAGCAAGACCTTCTTCTTTGGAGCTCCTTTGTTAAAACCCTTGCAGCTTCCTTCCTTCCCTGCTTTTTCTCAGTCTCATTCGCACATTAACTTCCTCAAACTTTTGCCACCCTATTCCCATTTCTACTTCCTTTGATTTACAGCCTCGTGTTTACCATTTTCCTCAGGCCTGTTGAATACATAGAGATTTTTTTTCTCTCTATATTAATGTCTCGTCAATAATGTAAGCTGGCATTGTATTGGTGACATATCAAAGGTAATAATTAATTCTGACTGATTTTGAAAACCATTAATCTTATTCCAGGTTATATGATGGTTTCAAGAGGAAATCGATTCAGTCGACAGCCGAAATGTTGGCTCATTATGACATTCTACTCTGTAATGCTGGTGAGTCATACTCCTTTCATGTCAACTCCACAATCTAAATTGGATGCAAAGTCCACATTTCAATTGATCTACAACAAACCTGGACAGTGAATTGCAATCTATTTTCTTCCAGTTTAGAATCGCTCCAGGCTTTGGTATCTATGCCCCGACACCTACTCACACCAAAGCATGTCTAGTCTTTGGTAATTTGCATCTTGTATTTCTTAATATCTTCAAGAATTGCGGGAATAAGGTCTCCTCAGTGTTACTTCAGAAAAATCTGACATTTTTCTCCACTCCCTCCGGTGTTGACTGCATCAGTGGTTGTGCTTCAGAAGTAAATTCTTTTGGACATCTGGAGATGATGAAAAGGTCTGTATAAACACAACTTTATTTGTTTTTATTATTTTCTATCATAGTGAGTAAAATTGGACTTCGTACTTGAGATGTAGTTTGATCAAAGCAAATGTCTGAGTGCCTTCCTTTGCCTGGCACTCTATTCATTGGCTATCCCCACCATCCTGAGAATATTTTGGTATTGCCAGTCCTGCCACTTTCTGTGAATGATGGAGAAAATGCAATTGTTTTCAGATCCTGATAAGTCAATGCTTTGCTTCAGTTTTTCCAAAATTGCAGTACTTTTAGAGTCATATAAATGTATAGCACAGAAACAGGCCTTTTAGCCCATCTAGTCAGTGCTGAACCATTTAATCTAGTCTGATTGACCTGCACTGGGACCATAGCCCTCCGTACCCCTACCATCTACATATCTATCCAAACTTCACTTAAACATTGAAATCGAGCTTGCCTGCACCACCTGCTGGCAGCTTGTTCTACACTCTCACGACCCTCTCAGTGAAGAAGTTTCCCCTCATGTTCCCCTTAAACTTTTCACCTTTCACTAAACCTGTGACCTCTGGTTGTAGTCCAACCTAACCTCAGTGGGAAAAGCCTACTTGCCTTTACCCTTTCTATACCTCTCATAATTTTGTATACGTCCTTTCTATACCTCCTCTCAATCTCCTCTCAATCTTCAAAGTTCCAAGGAATAGAGTCCTAACCTATTCAATCTTTCCTTATAACTCAACATCCTTGTAAGTTTTCTCTGTACTATTTAAACCTTATTTACATATTTCCTGTAAGCAAGTGACCAAAAACTGCACACAATACTCCAAATTGGCCTCAGCAATGTCAATACAAAATCAACATAACATCCATCTTCTCTACTCAGTACTTTAATTTATGGCCAATGTGACAAAGGCTTTCTTTACAGCCCTATCTACCTGTGCCAGAACTTTCAATAAATTATAGGCTTGTATTCCCAGATCCCTTTGTTCTACCCCACTCCTCAATGCCCTACGGTTCACTGAGAAAGACCTACCCTGGTTTGTCCTACTAAAGTGCAACAACTCACATTTGTCTGCATTAAATTCCATCTGCCATTTCTCAGCCCTTTTTTTCTGGTTGGCCCAGAACCTTCTGTAAGCCAAGGTAGCTTTCCTTACCATGCACCACACCCTCAACCTTGGTATCATCCACAATTATTAAATAATGTGGTGAAATAATTAACCACATTATCGTCCAGATTGTTGACTTAGATGACAGACAACAACAGGCCCTGCACTGATCCCTGCAGCACACCACTAGTCACAGGCCTCCAGTCAGCAAGGCAACCATCTGCTACCACTCTCTGGTTCCTCCCACAAAGCTAGTGTCTAATCCAATTTACTACCTCACCTTGAATGCCAGATGACTGAACCTTCTTGACCAACTCCCATGTGGGACCTTGTCAAATCCCTTGCTAAAGTCCATGTAGACAACATTCACTGCCTTGCCTTCATTCCCTTTCCTGGTAACTTCCTTGAAAACCTCTATAAGATTGGTTAGACATGACCCACCACTCACAAAACCATGCAGACTATCCTTAATCAGTCCACGTCTATCCAAATACTTATGTAACCGGTTCCTCAGAATACCTTCCAATAACCTTCCTAATGAATGATTTGTGTGCTTTGTAACATTGCTAATTCAATGAGTAAAGAATAGAAAGTACTCAAAAAGCCAGTGAAAGGTGTCAGTTAGAAAGTGAAAACATTGACTGAACAACACAGACAACAGAATGGAGGTGTTTGAAATGCAAAGCAGAAAGACGTGCCCAGCAAGTTTGACTAGATATGTTCTCCAATTCAGGAGACAAAAACCAACAACTTAGCTGAACCAATATCGATGACTGATACAGACAGAAAGATCTGAGTACCTGAAGTTGTACAATTCAATATATAATGGCAGCAAAATGCCCAGAAAGGAGATTAGGTGCTGTTCCTTAGGCTCTGTTGGACCTCATTGGAATAATGCCAGGGGATTCAGACTGAGAGTGGGATGGAGGACCCTCCATTCACTCATTGACTGGATAGTTTTGTTCCCAGCTTATCCTCGTGGTCCAATCAGAAACATCTCCTCTCTCCTGCCCTTCTTCCCTGCAGTTCAACAATTTAAGTTTTTTTTCTCCTTCTGACAAAGGTTCTTTGATCTAAACAATTTAATCGGTTTCTCTTCCGATGCATTCTGCTGGGTATTTCAAGCATTTTCAGTTCTTCCTTGAGATTTCCAGCATCTGCAGGATTTTTGACTTTCATGCTGAATTCACGACTTGCCACAGAGATTTACAAAAGGATTTCAGCTTGCAAGGGGTAGGAAAGTAGTTTTCATTTTAGCTTAGACTTGGGCTTCCCTTTTATAGTCACTCAGAATATCATAGAATACAACATTTTAGTCATTGAGCAATACTGGGTGCTCTTTCTTGATTTCCAGTTTTACATTTCAGAAGTATATCAGAAGTCTTCAAGCTCTTTGGGTACTGAAGACATGAAAGAGCCTGTTCTTCCTTGTAAAGACAAAATCTGCAGATGCTGGAAATCCATGCAACACACACAAAATGCTGGAGGAAATCAGCAGGCCAGGTCGCATCTATGGAAACAAGTACAGTCGACTTTTCGGGCTGAGGCCTGCCCAAAGGGTTTTTGTGTGTGTTGCTTGTCCTTCCATTTTCTACCTTTTACAGAATCAGTGTCAGTTTCAGGGCTTGCCTGGTTTGGACATTTAAGCTGCCATATGCATGTAATAACAGTAGTTTGATGCTGCAATATAGAATCAATAGAAATTGGAAAGTAGATGTGATATTTTTTGGTTGAACCTGGTTGTATCAGATGTAATAATGAAGATGATTCAGTGATTAGCTCCCTTGATGGTACTGTTGACTATTGTGGTACCCAGGGAGAACAGAGGCTTAATAGCCAGGAGAAATGGAAGAGGAGGGTGCTTTCCTGTCTGCACATAAAATGTTCTTCTCTTCCAAGTGTCAGAAGCAATATTACAAAGGGAAGGAACTCCAGCTAATGGTACAAATAGCAAATGACAACAGGAGAAGTCGGCGCCCGGGAGAATGGAGAAGAGAAATAGATTGCAGGGAGAATGAGTCTTCTGAGTCATGGTACTGTTTAGTGAAGAAAATGCTACCTTTTATGAAGTCCACAGTAAAGTTACAAGAATGGGCTATTTTGAAGGAACGCACTTGTTAAGTAGGTAAAAGCAAGAGCCATTTTACACACAGTAAAGTTCCTCAGTAATGCTGCAGAGGCTTGACTAGACTGAATTAATAAAACTTCAGCCAAAAGTCAGGAGGTCACTGGTCAGCCCTGGAACACCCAGATTTTTATTAGTTCTGAAAACAAAAGGATTTGTTTCCATCATAACCACGGACCGCAATATGGCCTCGATAGCCTACTATAACATTCAAGTGCCTTGGCTAAGTGTGTCATTAAATCGTGACTTTTCCTTTTTAATTGGGGCTTCCTGCCTTTAGCAGGGGCCAGGTGAATGGCCAGATTTGGTTCGTAAAAATTTAAATGACTAAAAATGTGGTTGGATTTGTGTAATTTTTTTTTGTATGCAGACAACTTCCCATCCTGTTCCTCTCCAGTCATGCTGCTAGCGCATTGCTAACATTGAGGTCTAGAAATCCAAGCAGGAATATCCTAATATGATTAGTATCAGCAACCAAAGGTTAAGAGTGTCATTCTGTATCACATCCCCCAACAAATGCCTTGGGTGCATTAGCCGAGGTGGAAGGATGGATGTTACTTGACATTCAAGCTGGTGCTGGATGCGGGGGACTGTGGGTCCTGGGGAAGGAATCTCAGACAACAAATTAAAAGCCTGCTACACCACACATTGCTGAGTTGATATTATACCGCAGACTGCAGGGGAAATTAAAGCACCCACATGGCACTGTGTTGGGAGAAGGGCTTGCGAGGCAGGAAAGGGAGAGGTTGTGGAGCAAGCTTTTATTGTTTAATTAGGATGACTTTGCAATAAATCACGATGATTTGTTAGGCCAGGCCAGCAGAACCCTTTCTGGAACTTGTACTATAGTGCAGAAAAGCAATTCTAATTTATCCGTAGATAAATAATACAATACCGAGAGCCTCTTTTTATATTGAAATTCCTAGCTCCAGTGCAGAAGCCAAACATACAGAATGTATTTGTTTATCTACATTAAGTTTCCTCAGAGGTCTGCGTTGCCCAGCTAGTACCAATTCAACATAATAAAAGATATGCACAAAATATCCAATTATGCAGTATGCAAATGTTCCATTGTATTCCAATGCTTTTCCACATTATCCCGCCCACAGAACTGAGAATGGAGAGAGTACTTGATAATTGAATGCTGCTGTTAAGTGAGCAGATATTGGAAGAAGCCTCGCTGCATACATTACCGTTAATGTAATTACCTTTGCTTTTAAGTTTGTGTAATATGAATATTTTAGTGCCTGGATCTGGTATGAGGACAGTGTTATAGTCAAAACTCACGGCACACTCTCATAACATAAACCACAAACAGTGAATCCACTCTGAAACTCATTAAGGACAAACATAGCAACCACAATCACAGTTCCCACATTCCAACAGAATCAAAATGTACACTACACAGTTCCCTCACTCACACAACATCACCCCTTCATGCACACAAGATATTTACAGTGCATTTGCATTGGTGCTGCTTCATGCTTCATGCTTCATGCCCATGCTGAGCTCGTCAGATTCATCAACTTTGCCTTTAATTTCTGCCCTGCCCTTAAGTTCGCTTGGTCCATTTATGACACATCTCTCCCCTTTCTCCATCTCAGGAGACAAGCTGTCGACCGACATCTTTATGAACCTACCGATTCCCATCGTTATCTTGATTATACCTCTTCTCACCCTGTCTCCTGTAAAAATGCGATTACATTTTCTCAGTTCCTTCATCTCCACCGCATCTGTTCCCAGGATGACTTTCCTTCCCGGGACATTAGAGATATCCTCCTTCCTCAAAGGATGGGGTTTCCCTTCCTCCACCATTGGTGCTGCCCTCATCCACATCTCCCCCATTTCCCAAACATCCACTCACATCCCATCTTCCCGCCACCTGAACAGTGATAGAGTTCCTATTGTCCTTACCCACCTCACCATGAGCCTCTGCATCCAACAAATCACCCACTGCAACTTCAGAAATCTCCAAAGAAATCCTACTACCAAACATGTCTTTACCTCCCTCCATCTCTCCGCTTTCTGCAGGGAATGCTTCTTCTGTGATCCCCTTGTCCATTTGTCCCTCCCCACTAATCCACCTCCTGGCACTTATCCCTACAAGCAGCCAAAGAGCTACACCTGCCCATTCATCTCCTTCACCTCCAATGCGGGCCCCAAACAGTCCTTGCAGGTAAGGCAACACTTCACCCGTGAATGCTGGGGTTGTCCATTATGTATGGTCAAATTGGCCTCCTCTACATTGGTGAGACCCGTCGTAAATCGGGGGGACCATTTTGGCGAGCACCTTCGCTCCATCCACAAAAAACGGAACTTCCCTCTGGCCAAATATTTTAATTTCAATTCCCATTCCCATTCTGAGATGAAGTCAACCTCAGGATGAAGGAGCAATGTCTTAAACTCCATCTGGGTAGTTTCCAACCTGCTAGCATGATTATCGATTTTTTCCTTCCATTAAAAAAAATGTTTCCCTTCCCCACCTCTCTTCTTTTCCCCACTCTGGCCTCATACATCTTCTCACCAGCCTATCACCTCCCCCTGGGTCCCCTCCTCCTTCTCTTTCTCCTATTAGTCCACTCTCCTCCTATCAGAATCCTTCCTCTCCAGCCCTTTATCTTTCCTGCCCATCTGACTTCACCTAGCACCTTCTAGCTATCCCCCTCCGCCCAACATCTTATTCTGGGATCTTGCCGCTTCTCTTCCAATTCTGAAAAGGGGGGAGGGGTTTTTTGGCCAAAAACGTCGACTGCTTATTCATCCCATAGTTGCTGCCTGACCTGCTGAGTTCCTGCAGCATTTTGTGCGTGTTGCTTTGGCATTTGCAATGAATACTGTTGCAGCTTTCAAACAACACCTATGCGTATACCCGCGCTGTATCCACAATACACACTCACGCTGCCCTGATGATACACTTACACACTACCCACGTTTCCCTGCAGCAGATACTGAAACACAATAGCCACATTAAATACAATAACCACAGTCCCCTGCCTAGACACACGTAATATACTCCTACGTTTAAAAAAATTCCACATGCAAAACTCATTCCAACTGCTTCTCACCCGCACGCATCATAAGATTTCCACACACGTGCACGTCCATTGCACTAATTTCTCAAGCAGGTTCACCGTGCAATGAGACTCTGAGGTATCACCAGAATCCAGTGAATTCATGTAACCTCTGGACGTATTTTTTTTTAAAAGAGGTAGCGATATACTGTATATAGCAGAGAACATGATGTACTGTTGCCCTACAGTGTGGCTTTTACAGTGTGCAGATATGGAGTGTAAAGAAAGAGAAAGCAATTGAATAATGGTTTTGAGTACAAGCACTGTGTGTGGGATCTTAGTGAATTATGTCATTGCATTATTGTATTTGGCGTGCACTCTACTGAGATCACATTGCAGCAACAAAAACCTGGTTGCATGATGCCATATTTTTAGTCACGAGATGATCTAACTTTAATGCACTATGGAACATTATTTTGAATCGGATACTTTGGGCATGTTGCATTGAGTCCATATGCCTTTCATTCCATGCACATCCCACACACTAACATATGGAGCGTTAACAGGCGTTGCCCATCGACAGGTAACGTATGTTGTGATTCCATATTCGCAGCTTCAAATGGACATTAATGGCCCACACGTCACTTACACAGAAGCTGGTTTCCGGAGCCCCTGTGAGGTCTGTTTCAGTCTAAGCAGCTCTCAGCTTCCCACTTGAAGCCTCACTCAGATAGGTCCCCTTTGAAGTATCGACAGAGCTTTCCTTCTGAACTTCAAACCCTGAACCCCACTGAGCCAGCCCTGCATTCCCTAAACATACAACACCCAGCTCACCTGTTCCCCTCCTGCCTACTAGCTAATAATAATATACACAAAATGCTGGAGGAACTCAGCAGGTGAGGCAGCATCTGTGGAGAGGAACATAGTTGGCGTTATGGGCTGAGACCCTTCATCTGTATTTCCAGTATCTGCAGAATCTCTTGTGTTTGTCACTAATCAACAGAGAGGTCAGGTCCATTGATTACATGGCCCTTCTAGCAATGCTCCCTGATCAGCCACACCTCCATTGATTACCTGCTGTACACCGATCACAGCCACAACTATTGATCATACCTCTCCCTCACCAAGCCCACTGGCTCGACACCTCACTAATTTTCAGAAAGGCATCTCGTCATCAATTGGCCCCAATCCTTGACGTTGCACCAAGCACCCCTACCTGCGGCTCAGAAGACTCCGGGTTGAAGCCCAACTCCTGACATTTGTCCAGACTGTGCTTTAGTGTAGAGTGTTTGATGAATAGATTCCATGTCTCTCAGCTGCATGCTCCTTCTGCGATATCAGATAAACATAAAACCATCCTGTAGCACACTTTGAAAAAGTAGAGAATTCTCTGATTTTGCAAGCAGCTCTCAACCAGCTCTAAAATACATTAACAGCCTGTGGGAGCTTGCAATGATAAAATGGCCGCTGTGTCAGAAATTAATGTCCATAAAATGCTTTGGGAAGCTTTGAAGTTATCAACCAAGTTTTTATAAATGCCCTTAAGAAGTTGTCTAAGCCGTACCTCAATGCAAAGCTTTTAATCACCTGTTCCAATATCTTGTCATGCGATTCATTAGGAAATTTAGTTAATAGCATTTCTGTGAAATGCCTTCAGCTGTTTTACCATATTGAAGCTGCTACATAAATGATGTCAATGATGATGTATTTTCTGGGCCGATGACCTTTCAGAGAGTGCCTCTTTCGCTGATGCCGCGTGACCTGTTGAGCTCTCCGAGCATATATATGAGGGCCTCTGATAGCTCTCCTATTAATCATGGCTTTGGGTATCAGCAAAATTATTGGGCAGTTTGTTCTTTGACATTACAAAACTGGCAACATTTCAAAAGCGCTTAACTGGCCGGCCTTGAAGGTGCTGTGTGACTGCAGCTTTCCTTCTCACTCCCCACCTGCAACGGTTTCGTTTGCGAGGAAAGTGAAAACTATATTCCGCTACAGTGGCCAACTATTTTGACGAACTCAACCACATGAAATGAAAAATATAATATCTTGTTTAAACTGATTATAGATGGAGAATTAAAAATATGCACCATGGTTCAATAATAGACATTGAAAATAAACAAGCAGCTGTGCCACAGATTGCACTGGTTTAGTCACACTGTCTGAATGTTGAGGTAGTGTTTAGTCAGTGTTAGATAATAAGTAAGGAACATATTTACCCATCAAATTTCCCATATGTTTTTTCTTAACGCTGCTTCATTGGTTCAATAATTCTGCTGCAAGACATTTCTAATTTATTTTTCTTTCTAAAATAAAAACTTTGGTCTAGGCAGCATAGGTGTTTTATTTGTCAGTATGACATCAGGGTAGTTTTCAGCCAGAGATTTGAAAGGGATCAAGAAGACTACCACAGGGGAAAGGATTGCATTATCATTGACGTTCCACTTGGTCTGACTTTCACTATAATAATCTTAGGAAAACATCAACTTTGGTCCAATTCTGTACTTAGCTCAACCAATTTTTCTGTGGTCTGTGCTGACTGTGGGAGAGCGAACACTCTCACCCTGTTTAAAGGCAGAAATTGCTGGTCAGACAGAATCTGTGGAGGGAAGACAATAAAGCTACCCAGTCCCTGGAGACGGCCTGACCTGCCAAGCCTTTAGCTAGTGTATATTTTTAAATTTCAGATTGCCAGTGAACGTGGATTGTGGTTCTTGCCTTTCTTGCAGGACTTGGACATCTCAAATGAAGAAAGGGGAAGAGAGGAGAGGGAGAAAAAGGAAGGGAATGTCTGGGAGAAATGGAAGAGGGGCACGGGAGGGAAGAGGAGGGAAACAGAGGAAGATTTGGATGGAGTATTGGAAGGAACTGCAGGAAAGTGTTGGGGAGGGAAGATGAGTTGGGTGAGAGAGATGAGGAAGGTGACAGATTGGGAGGAAGGTGATAGGGAAAGACATTATGTAGAGGAAGGTTTTGGATGTGGTCGGGGTGGGAAGAAAAAGGGGGAGAAGATGAGCAAAGGGAAGGAGCAGGGATTCAAAATTGTCATTTCCAGCACATGAGTGTAAAGGAGAATGAAATAATTGTTACTCTGGATCTGATGAATCACAAAATAAACACAATAAGATAAAGCACAACAACAAAAAAAAAAACCACAGTATAAATACATATAAGATAGCGTCTATATGTAGATTGTTTGAATATCCTTAAAGTGATGCTGGGCACAGGAGTGTCTGTATAGAAGGTGACTCTGACAGGAGATGATAAAGTAATGGTGGTGGGTGGGGAGGGGTGGGTTAGTGGATGAAGTTGTTGATCAGCCTTACCGCTTGGGGAAAGTAACTGACGTTGAGTCTGGTTGTCCTTGCGTGAATGCTGCATAGCCTCCTCTCCGATGGGAGTGGGACAAACAGTCCATGAGCAGGCTGGGTGCGATCCCTCATAACATTGCTGGCCTATCTTCCGGCTCCTTTCTGTACACAGGCCCGTGGTGGTGGATAGGCTGGTGTCGGTGATGCATTGAGCAGCTTTGACTCCCCGTGGTTGAGCCTCCCTCTCTGCTGCAGTGAAATTTCTGTACCAAGCAATGACGCATCAGTGCAACTCTACTGCACATCTGAAGAAGGATGTGAGTATAGATGTGCATAGTCCAGCTCTCTTCAGCCTCTTCAGAAAGCAGAGGCTTTGGTGAGCTTTCCTGACTGTGCAGGATGTGCTCTGGGACCTCGAGAGGTTGTGTGAGGTGTGCTCTCCCAAGAGTTTGAAACTGCTTGCAGTTTCCCTTGCTGTGCTCCAAATGCAAAGACGACTTCTCCTGAAGTTGATAATCATATTTATCTTGTTGACACTGAGGAAGAGGTTATTTGCCCAGTTCCAAGCCTCGAGCTCTTCCACCTCCTCTCTGTAGGCCATCTCATCGTTGTTGGTGATGCCCCGCCACTGTGGTGTCATCGGCAAACCGGACACTGCGATTGCTCGGGTGCTTGGCTGTGTCGTCACGTGTGAGCAGAGTGTTCAGCAAGGGGCTCGGCACACAGCCCTGGGGGCCACCGGTGTTGAGCGTGATGGGGAGGAAAACCTGTGGGCCGTTGGTCAGGAAGTCCAACACCCAGTTGCAGAGCAGTGTCTTTAGGCCGAGGAGGCTCACCAAGTTTCGGTGGGACAATAGTGCTGAATGCCAAAGTGAAATCTAGAAACATCATTCTGACACGTGTCCTTGTTTTCTAGGTGTGTCAGGGCCAGGTGCACGACAGATGCTATGGTATCTGTCATAGAGCATTTCTGTTGGTAGGCATATCGGTAAGCGTCTAGATTGGCAGCAATGGAGTCTTTAGCAGCTGTTCAAAGCACTTCATGATGATGGGTGTCAGTGCCTCTGGATGGTAGCCATTTTGCTCTGAAGGTGTACAGTTCTTTGGCACAGGGGTGATGGTGGCTGATTTGAAGCACATGGATATGGTGGCCTGGACGAGTGAAGATGGAAGATGTCCGTGAGTTTGTGTACACTTCCTGAGTACTCAGCCTGGGGTGTTGTCTGACCTGGCTGCCTTACGGGGATTGAACCTCTGCAGAGTCCTCCTCACGACTTCTGTCATCACAGACAGTGGCTAATCGCCTGGGTGGGGGGGCGGCTTTCGTGGCTGGCATTGTGTTGGAAGAAAAATAATGCTCAATAAGGGGAGGGACGGGAAGGGAGAGAAATGAAGGAAAGGGAAGAGGAGTGATGAGGAACAGATACCCATCTATGTTGTGTATCTCTATTTACAGGGAAATTCAAAGGACTGGCAGGACATGAATTATTTGCCAGTTCTGCTATCAATTTCTTCTCCTTTTCCACTGCATGCAAGTCCAGACAAGCCACTCATCGTGAGCTATGTCAGGCCTGTGTCACGACCAACCCATTTATTTCACCATCCTGAAAAATAAAAGCAAGCTTGCACAAAGACACACCTTAAACAAAAGTGCATTCATACCTACATTTTCCCTAAAACCCGTAGAAAGAGGAATTCCACTGAATAACTGGCTTAAAGGCAGAAGGAATTTCCAAGTCCAAGGCATCTTTCAAAGAACTCACAACATGTTCAAATACTTACTGCCAGTGAATGCTTTGGAGTTGCAGTCACTCTGCTAATGTGACAGCAAGTTTATCCACAGCAGCTTCCACAGACCATCTGGTTTTTTTTTTGTTGCTAGCAGATAGATATGAGCTAGACAGTGGAACAAACAACCCTGCTCTTGTTTAAAACAAAAGCCATGGAATCAGTGGCATCCACTCAAGACAGCAGGCAAGACTTTATTTTCACAACTCATCTGAAAATAGTAACTCCAACATTGTAACTTACTCAGGATCACCTTGGGTTGTCAGTTAAGAATATATGCTTGAGATGGTTCAGAGATTAAAGATACACAGTGAGTGTAGATTCCTCCAACATCCAAGCAGAGTTTGCCTCAGATATACCAAAGGTGGAAATTGAATGTATAGAAATGATCACAAAACAAGACCAGGTAGTCCATCATGTTTGCCCACTCTCCTGGTGGCAGGTACATTATCACTTATCACTTCCTGTTAAGTTTCTCTGCTTGCCCTCATTTCCTTTCCTTTCTACATCAATATAATCTCCCTAAAGTGAAACAGAACAAGACTAATAAAGTATGGAAGATTTCCCTTTGATTCTCCCAGATGTGTGAAACCTTTCTAGATCATCACATCTTCATAAGGATATTAGCATTCCTATTTATTTTAAATATGTTGTCTTTTCTTATGATGTTGACAGAGAGACATTTGGTTCATCGAGTCTTTGTTGGTGTTCAGAGCAAATGCATCAATCCCATTCCCTCTGTGATCATCTTCTCACACATATCCATCAAACTTCATGATTCTCCTGCAACCCTTCCACACCAGGGAAGACTTACAGAAGCCAATTCAACTACAAGTACGTCTTTGAGCTGGAGTAGTCAAGGAAAACCCAGATGATAAATGGAAAATATGGGAACACAAACAGATAACATCCAAGGTCAGGATCCCATCAATATTATTGAATCTCTTCCCAAAGCAAAGCAAGGAAATCAATTCTATCCTTTCACCATTTAAAGTTATACCTATTAAACCTTCTGAGATCTCCGAATACCTCTTCATCATGGTTATGAGACCCACATTTTCAAATTCTCCCCCTAGGTCTCCCTGTTTCTCTTTTAAGATGCCTCTTAAAATGATGATTGCAAGAAGATTATCTGGTTGCTCGATCTGATACCTCTTCATGTTTTGCAGTGTCAAATTTTGCTTGATAATGCTTGTGTGAATCAGAATCAGGTTTAATTTCACTGGCATACGTCATGAAATGAAGCACCTTGGGACTCATTTACACCATTACATGCACCACATAAATGTAAATTGTTGTTGGTACCCTCATCTTGTGCTCCATTTTAAAAGAAGACAAAATTGGATATTTCAAGGGTCCCTGTAGAAATGACAAAACATTTAACATTTTGTTGGTAATGCACAAACCAAGCAGCACTCAGCAAGAACTCCAACAAAATATGAAAATGCATGAGATGATCTCATGAATTTTCATCGTACCCTTAAACTTACAACTTCTCACTGGGTACTTGATATTTAGCACATTGCCAAGGACCTTACAAAATTCTCATGGGAAGGTTTAGTCTACTGAATGGATGTAAATGGAGCCTGTATGAGATTCTGGTCAACAGCCCCACTTGGCTTGCAAATGAAGATGCAAGTTTGTATAATCTCTCGTGGGATGTAGGAATTGTTGGCAAGGCGATCATTTAATGTCCACCCCAGATTGCCCTTGAACAGATTGGCTTTGCCAGGACATTTAGAGGGCAGTTGAAAATTGACCAAAATGCTATGGGCTTAAAGTCAAATATATGCTAGGCCAGTTAAGAAGGGTAGCTCACCTGCTTGCAAGAAATTTAATAAACTAGATGTGAGTTTATGAAAATCTCTCAGTTTCATGGCCACTTGTAGATTTTTATTCCAGACTTGTTTATTTACTTGAATTTAAATCTTTCAGCTGCAAGATTTCAACTTGAATAAAAATCTACACTTATAAATTGGATATCTCTCAAAAATGAAATGCTCAGTGGCTGCTGTGTGTATCACTGACATGTAGATGGGGAAACCCTGAAAAAAATGGTGAAATTTACCTTTAAAAATGAGCGGATTATTCTATTTTTCTCTCACGTCTTGTCGCACTGAAATGTGACCGGCACAATTCCCATGGCAACTGCTTGCAGAGATCACATCTGCTGCATCGTTGCCCTTAGGGATCATGGGAAATGGGTCAGAGTCTTAAAGTGCACTCCGCAGGGCATCCACAGCAACCATACAAAAGCCTGCGAGGGAGAATGAGGAATACATGTGGAAGGAAGGACATGTGTTTTTGCTCCATCAGGTTACACAGTCTCCTCCCACCACAACCAGTAATCACACCCACGCACCCATTCCCACATCCAAAATTACCCCAAGCCACTGTAGGGCAAGGGATCATAATTAGAGCAGAGATCCCTGTGGTGAAAAGGTGCATCAGACACTCAGACACATGGAACTCATCTGCTGCTGTTGAACAGAAACAATGCAGCACTTAAATTTGCCATTGGTGACTTGGTCCAGGGTTTGCTCCACACGTTTCATGATTAATGCTGGTCATTCGTCTTGCAATCTTGTATTGGTTTGAAATGTTAATGATGATTGATGTGAAAGACTCCCGGAAGGTTGCACACAGAAAAGTCCAGTCCAGTTTCCTGACAAGTGGAACTTCAATGTGAAATAGGCATCATCATAGTCAAACAGCTTACACGTGAGAAAGAGGCATAAGTTGGTCTAATAACAGAACTGATATTCTGAGGCAGGGAATCGTTGTATGTGTTTGGATGTGAGGAGAGGATATGTTCAGACTCAGTTATGGTAAAAGTGAGATACTGAGAGTTCATGTTCCTTATTGAGTGAAGGGCTAGCTTGGCAAGAGTAGGGAACTTTGGTCAGGAAAAAGGAAGCATGGGTCAGATACAGGCAACTGGGACGCGGGAGTATACAGTACTTAAGAAATTCAGAAGGGCAAGAAGGAGGCGTATGATAAAAGGAACAATAGTACAGACTATTATCTAAATAGGGAGAAGGTTCAAACATCAGAGGTGCAGAGAGTCTTAGGAATCTTCATGCAAGATTCCTAAAAGGTTAATTTACAGGTTGAGTCTGTGTTAAAGAAGGCATTTGCAATGTTGGCTGTTATTTCAGGGGGAATAGAAATAAAAGCACGGAGATAATGTTGAGACTTTACAAGTCACTAGTTAGGCTGCACTTGGAGTATTGTCAACAGTTTTTGGCCCGTTTTCTCAGAAAGGATGTATTGTCACTGGAGAGAGTCCAGAGGAGGTTCATGAAGATGATTCCGGGAATGAAGGGGTTAACATATGAGGAGCGTTTGGCAGCTTTGGGCCTGTACTCACTGGAATTTAGAAGAATGCGGGGGCGGGGGGGGGGGTGATTTCATTGAAACCTACTGAAGGGACTAGATAGGGTGGATGTGGAGAGGATGTTTCTTATGGTGCAAGCATCCAGAACACAGTCTCAAAATTGAGGGATGACCTTTTAGAACAAAGGAGTTTTCTTTAGAGAGAGAGTAGTGAATCTGTGGAATGCTGTGCCACAGATTGCAGTGGAGGCCAAACCCATGGGTATACTTAAGGTGGAAATTCATCGTTTCCTGATCAGTCAGGGCATCAAAGGATATGGCGAGAAGGCAGATGTATGGTGTTGAGTGGGATCTGGGATCGTCCATGATGGAATGGTGAAGCTGACTCGATGGGCTAAGTGGTCTACTTCTGCTCCTATGTCTTATGGTCTTATGATGCCCATTCCGAATATTTTGCCATCAGGTGATCGAATTTATTTGACTTTATTGCATACATCCATCACAATAATGAGGAGTAAAAAATCTTCATGCTACGTCTCCGTCTAAATGTGCAAAGTACAATTTATAGTAACTTGTAATAAACAATATTTACAACAGGACGGTCAATATAACATAGAAATACAATTGTATCAACATGACTAATCAGTCTGATGGCCTGGTGGAAGAAGCTGTCCCGGAGCCTGTTGGTCCTGGCTTTTATGCTACGATACCATTTCCCAGATGGTGGCAGCTGGAACAGTTTGTGGTTAGTTAGGGTGACTCAGGTCCCCAGTGATCCCTTAGGCCCATTTTACACACCTGTCTTTGTAACTATCCTGAATATTGGGAAGTTCACATCTACAGATGCACTGGACTGTCCATACCAGTCTCTGCAGAGTCCTACAATTGAGGGAGGTACAGTTCCCGTACCAGGCAGTAATGCAGCCAGTCAGGATGCTCTCAATTGTGCCCCTGTAGAAAGTTCTTAGAATTTGGGGACTCATACCAAACTTGTTAAACCATCTGAAGTGAAAGAGGCGCTGTTTACCACACAGGCGTTATGTATAGACCACATGAGATCCTCGGTGATGTGTATGCTGAGGAACTTAAAGCTTCCATTTTGCGGAAGTGGTTTCCACAGGTTCACCACCATCTGGAACAAGGAATTCTGCCTCATCTCTGTTCTAATGGAAATCCTTCAATTCTCAGTCTGTGCCCTCTGCTCATAGACTCTCCCTCTATTGAAAACATCCTCTCCATTCTACCAGCCTTTCAATAATTAGTGGGATTCAATGAGCTTCCCTCTCATTCTTCTAGACTCCAGTGAGTACAGGCCCAGGGCCACCAAACATTCACCTGTGGATCATTCTTGTAAACCTTCTCTGGACCCTCTCTAATGCCAGTGTACCCTTTCCTAATATGAGACCTAAAACTGCTCACTATGCTCCAAATATGGTCTGACAAATGCTTTAAAAAGCCTTAGCATTACACGCTTGCTTTTATATTCTAGTCCTCTAGAAATGAGTGCTGACATTGCATTAGACTTCCTCACTCCCGACTCAACATGCAAGTTAACTTTTAGAGAATCCTGCACTAGAACTTCTAAGTCACTTTCCACCTCCAATTTCTGAACTTGCTCCCTGTTAGAAAGTAGTCTACGCTTTATTCCTTCTACCAGAGTACATGACCATATACTTCCCTACTCTGTAATCCATCTTCCACTTGTTTGCCATTTTTCTCTTCCCACATTCCTAATCTGTTCAATCCCTCTGCAGACTCCCTGCTTCTTCAATGTTACCTTTCCTTCCACGTATCTTTGTATCATCTGCAAACTTGGTCACAAACCAATCAATTTTATGATCCACATATAACATATTAATAGATAATGTGAAAAGTAGTAGTCCAAACTGGTCACTGGCAGCCAGACAGAAAGGACCCTCTTTATTCCCACTTTTTGCCTCTTACCAATTAGCCAATCTTCTGTCCATGCTAGTATCTTTCCTGTAATGCCTCATGTACAGCAGTTCATCAAAGGCCTTTTGTGCAAGTGAAAATGTAAATAAATTGCAATAAATTACAAGCATGAAGTAACGAGTTAAAGAGTCCTTTAAGTGAGACAAGCGGTTCTGGGAACACCAGAGGTAGAATGAGTGTAGTTATCCCCTTTTGTTCAAGAGCCAGATGGTTGAGGGGTAGTAGCTGTTCCTGAACCTGGTGGTGCGAGTCCTGAGGCTCTTCTACCTTCTACCTGATGGCGGCAGTGAGTTTAGTCCGGATCGGAAGCAGCATCTCCAACATCGCCACACTGAGCACGGGGGCTCCCCAGGGCTGCGTGCTCAGTCCACTGCTGTTCACTCTGCTGACCCACGACTGTGCTGCAACACACAGCTCGAACCATATCATCAAGTTCGCTGATGACACGACCGTGGTGGTTCTCATCAGCAAGAATGACGAGTCAGCTTACAGAGAGGAGGTGCAGCGGCTAACGGACTGGTGCAGAGCCAACAATCTGTCTCTGAATGTGAACAAAACAAAAGAGATGGTTGTTGCCTTCAGGAGGGCATGGAGCGACCACTCCCCTCTGAACATCGACGGCTCCTCGGTAGAGTTCGTTAAGAGCACCAAATTTCTTGGTGTTCACCTGGTGGAGAATCTCACCTGGTCCCTCAACACCAGCTCCGTAGCAAAGAAAGCCCAACAGTGTCTCTACTTTCTGTGAAGGCCGGGGAAAGTCCATCTCCCAACCCCCCATCCTCATCACATTCTGCAGGGGTTGTATCGAGAGTATCCTGAGCAGCTGCATCACTGCCTGGTTCAGAAATTGCACCATCTCAGATTGCAAGACCCTGCAGTGGATAGTGAGGTCAGCTGAGAAGATCATTGGGTTCTCTCTTCCCGCCATCATGGATATTTACACTACACACTGCATCTGTAAAGCAAACAGCATTATGAAGAGCCCCACATACCTCTCATACAACCTCTTCTCCTTCCTGCTGTCTGGGGAAAGGCACCGAAGCATTCAGGCTCTCACGACCAGACTATTTAACAATTTCTTCTCCCAAGCTATCAGACTCCTCAATACCTAGAGTCTGGACTGACACCTTGCCCTACTGTCCTGTTTATTATTTATTGTAATGCCTGCACTATTTTGTGCACTTTATGCAGTCCTGTAGTCGTGTTCTTTAATCTCTGTGTTGTTTTTTATGTAGTTCAGTCTAGTTTTTGTACTGTGTCATGTAACACCATGGTCCTGAAAAACATTGTCTCATTTTTACTATGTACTGTTAAAAGAAGTTATGGTCGAAATGACAATAAAAGTGACTTGACTTGACTTGAAAAGAACATGGCCTGGGTGGTGAGGATCTTTGATGGTGAATGCCGCTTTTCTATGCCAACGTTTCATGTAGACATGCTCAATGTTTGGGAGGGATTTACCTGTGATGTATTGGACTGAATCCATTATCTTTTGTAGGATATTCTGCTCAAAGGCTTTGGTGTTTCAATACCAGGCTGTAATGCAGCACGTCAGTACACTTTCCACCACACATCTGTAGAAGCTTGCCAAAGTTTTCGATGACATGCCAAATCTCTGCAGACTCCTGAGGAAGTAGAAGCATTGTTGTGCTTTCTTCTCAATTATATTAATATGATGGGTCCGGGACAGATCCTCTGAGATGGTGACACCCAGGAATTTAAAGTTACTGACCCTCTCCACCTCTGATCCTCTGATGATTACTGGCTCATGAACCTCTGGTTCCCTCTCCTGAAGTCTACTATCAGTTCCTTGGTCTAATTGATATTGAATGAGAGGTTATTGTTATGACACCAATCAGCCAAGTTTTCAATCACCCTCCTGTATTTCATCACTGCCTTTGATACAGCCCACAGCAGTGATGTGATCAGCAAAATTGTACATGGTGTTGGAGCTGTACTTAGCCTCACAGTCATGGATGTAAAATGAGTAGAGCAGGGGGCTAAGCACGCATCCCTGTGATGTTTCTCCAGTAGTAGCAGTACAGAACACTTATAATCCACTAAACAAGCTCTCTTTCTCTTCTCTCACAGTCTGCGTGCTTAGCCCCCTGCTCTACTCGTTTTTCATCTATGACTGTGAGAGAGAGAGAGAGAGAGCTTGTTTAGTGGATTGTAAGTGTTCTGTACTGCTACTACTGGAGATTTTTGTTTTCCTTTCTGTATTGCATTTGTGCTACTTCTAATGCAATGTTTCCTTGTGGCCTTAAGCACATGTGCAGCATCTCCTTTGTTAGCAAATACATATGTGAATACTCTGAGCTGAATGAAAAAAGGACACACAACAAATTTTAAAATAATTTGTATTGCGTCCTCTCAAACTGCAGGGGAAATTCTATCATATGATCACTGCTTCCTAAGGGTTCCTCTACCTTAAGCTCCCTAATCAAATTTGGTTCATTGAATGACACTAAATCCAGAATTACCTTTTCTCTAGTGGGCTTGATCGCAAGCTGCTCTAAAAAGTTGCTTTCATTCTACTAATTCCTTCTCTTGGGATTCAGTAGCAACAGGATTTTCCCAATCTACTTGCATATTCAAATCTCCTTTGACCATTGTAGCATTGCTCTTTTTACATTCCTTTTCTTACCCCATTCCTTCTGATTTCCTGGAGTATTCTCCAGTCCTCATTCCATTCATTCTATAGCAATGCTGACCTGTAGCTGGAAGAATGCTGTTTGCATCTTTGAGAATCCTTTTGAGAACTTTGTGCAGAAATCAGATGAGCTGGACTTAGTACTGACAGTGAAAAATCCCTTCAATAGATCAATTGACAATGTCACATTGCATAGGCAGCAGGGAAATGTAAAAATGCCATTTCAATGAATGCTGCCATTGAAGATACTGACCTTAGTTGGAGATGCACAAGCAAGTTGTTAAAAGGCATAATGCTCAAGGGGGTGGGGGGGCGGATATAGGCATTTCTTGGCAGTGGTCTTTTGGTGTTAATAGCCCTGGAGCCAATTTTGATGAGTAAAACTCCTGTGAAAGGTGGTGGGATGTTACCTCACATTCAATCTGGTATTTAAATGCGGGTTGTTATGTTGTATATTTGTTGCATGATTGAGGATCAAGGTTTTTGGTTCGTTATATTATTGAACCTGATTTTAGGTTTTGTTTAACACAGGAACCACTGAGTTTATCTTGCCCAACAAGAAAATGTAACATCAACAACACTGACAACATTTTGCATTTGTACTTTATCTGTAATTTAGAAAGGTTTTCACAGGTGCCATTGCCAAACATCGATACAGATTCATATAAAATCAGTTGACAAAAGAGTTGGGCAGACAGTTAGAATAATAAAGTCATAGAGCACTACAGCACAGAAACAGGCCCTTTGGTCCATCTAGTCTATGTCAGCCTTGTTTTCAGCCAAGTCCTATCTACCTGCGCTGGACCATATGCCCCTATACCTTTCTCACCCACGTACCTATTCAAACTTCTCTTAAATGTTACCCAAACACAAAATGTTCCAGCTGCTACCATCCGGGAAATGGTACCGCAGCATTGAAGCCAGGACCAACAGGCTCCGGGGACAGCTTCTTCCACCAGGCCATCATACCGATTAATTCACACTGATACAATTGTATTTCTAAGCTATGCTGACTGTTCTGTTGTAAATCTTACTGTATTTTATAGGAATTTATTACAAATTGCTATAAATTGCACATTCAGACGGAGATGTAACATAAAGGTTTTTACTCCTCATGTATGTGAAGGATATAAGAAATAAAGTCAATTCAATTCATCGTACCTGCATGAAGCACTTCTGCTGGCAGCTCATTTTACACCTGTACCACCCACTGAGTGAAGTAGTTGCCCTTCAGATTTCTCTTAAATATTTCACATTTCATCCTAAACCTTTTAGCTCTATTCTAGTTTCAACCAACTCGGGGTGAAAAAGCCTGCAGGCATTCACCCTATCTTGTACTGCATGATCACTATCATGTTCTTTATAATACCTTCCAATAATTTATCCGTGACTGATGTCAGGCTCATTGGCCTATGAGTTCCCAGTTTATTTTTAGAACCTTTCTTAAATGACGGAACAACATTATCTATTCCCTAGTCTTCCAGTGCTTCACCAATGGCTAAAGATGTTTTAAATATCTTCTCCAGGGCCACTGCACTCGTTATTTTTCAAAAGATGTCTTAAAACAGGAGAGAGGCCTAGAGAAGTGAAAGGATTTAGGAAGTGAATTCCAGGAGACACTTTGGATTAGGACCAGCGGAGTGCAGGAATCCTGGAAGGCTGTCGAGCTGAATAAGGGGTGGGCAACGTGACGCCGTAGAAGAATGGCGAAAGGAGGATGAGAATTTTTAAAATTTTACTCACTCTTGTTGCTTATACAAGACGAGCGGCCATTTGGGAGATGCAGCTTTAAATGAAGTCAATAGAAGTAGGTTTCAAAGTGGGGGAGGGGGAGATAAAGGAATGGTAACATGGACCATAATAGTGTCATCATGAGCAGCCACCGCCACCAGATAAAAATGCTTTCTTTTGTAAGTGCTGATCTCAGCTGTTCAGAAGTTGCTGATAATTTTTCCAATCAGTCAGTCTCAATCTCCTACATCAGTGAATGTGTGGAGAGATAGCACAATCTGGCCTGACTGGCAGTAGCATATCAGGGCTTATCGGGACTATCACTGAGACAAAGGCTTTCTCCTTACTAAAAAGGTTAGCTCCAGTCAAGCTTCTAGAGCCGAACTTGAAAGCAAAAAAAATATTTAAGGAAGTACTCCAGTCTTTTTACTCCTGCTGCTTCTGTTCAAATCCTTTGAGGGTTTGTAAACCCATTTGAAAGCAAAGTTTTATTTTGAGTTTCTCACACACTGAATGGAAGTTTGGCTCTGTGAAAGGGTTTTGTTGAACCCAATTTGAAAAATAGTTCTCACCTTTTAATTCTACTCGACAACAAGTTCACAGTTCTAAGCTATGCCTTCACCGTCCCATTTCTCCTCTTAAATCCATAGCAGTTTCATCCACATTATTATGTGTGAGTACCGTCTGAGATAATGGGCAGGTTATTCAAATGGGAATGTGTCCATAAACAAGCAGATCCTCTTAATCATTTGCCACCCATATACAGATTTCCATTAAGTACTCTGTAAATGCAATTATACTTCAGTGCCTCTTTGCGAAGCTGCCAATATGAAAAGAAAACTTTAACCCATGGGTATGCTATTTAATGTTGGTTATGTATTTGGGCCAAACATGGGCAGATGGGACTAATGTAAATAGGTGGTACCTTGGTTGCCATGGATAAGTTAAAATGAATTGGACCAAAGTGTCAGTCTCTGTGCTGTGTTATTTCATGATTCTGTGACATGTCTTGTTCATATTAATAAACACACACACACACACACACACACACACACACTTCCCATTGGCTTTCCTGATTCCAAAACTGAGGCATTGTGGACAATTATCCTCACTCTGTCAGGGATCAACTAACACATTTCACCTGGGCACTTTGCTGACCAGAGAGGAGAGTTGGCACGCCAATATCACGAGGCCCGTGACTCCTTTTGCAGGATTGAACAGGTGAAATTATGACAAATTCCGTACAATGGTTGCCTGTGCACCGACTGTAATTTGGTCAGATAGTCTGCGGTTTGGCTGAAACAGGCACCTGCACATCCTAATAAAGGTCTAACACTGGAACTAGAGCAAGGTGCTCAGCCTCTTCAAGCTGTTCCACCATACAGTTAGCTCATGGCTGGTCACTGCCTTTGTTTCATCTGCCTCAATGAGGCTCAACGCACAGCCTCTATTACACCTTGAGCCTTTTGATTTTAATTCATTTTTCTGATGATTCACATGGTAATCAATTGCTGACTCCTCCTGACCGACAGTTTTGAGCACTGGGAATGGATTTTAGAATCCCAGTGTTTTATACAACTCATAAACTCTCGATCTATAATCAATTACAGATTGCAAAGTAGAAGCCACAGATGAGGTACACATCAGAATTCCCGACCAAGGATAAATAAGCAGCCCATGTCTGGTCATTGTGTGTGATTGTCTTCCATGATGTTTCATTCTTGCTTTGGCCACTGGTCTCACTGGCGGCCTCATGCTGTGGCTCCCTCATGTAAACTGAGTGAACAACTCACACTGCTGTGTGAGACTGCACAACTCTAGTTAACGTCAGCAATCTCTTTTGTCACTTGACACCCTGAAGCATTTCCTATTATTTAAGCTGATCACAGCTTCGTTAAATTTGCCGGTTTTCTCCCTCCCAGTGGCCGAATTTCCCCTGTGGATCACTGTTAGTGCAAGAGTTAGCCTGATACAATGAAATCCCTAGGCTCTCTATTTAAAAAAAACATATTATCCCTGGGGTTAATAACAAAAGCACCCAAAGGAATTTCATCTAAATGGTTCCTTTCTATTGTGAAAGGAAGCCAATCTCTCACATTTCACTTCCAATATGTCACTGCTGCCACACATTTTACAGCTTCCCTTGCAAACAGCAGTTTGAGCATTTAATGCATGTGACAACAGCCATCAACTGTTGCTTGGCAGCAATCATATATCCCAGGTGATGATATGCTGCTGGGAACCGTAAAAGAAATCATAACATTTGATCTAGGAATGGACATTTCTTCGTCAGCAGAGAGCTAGGGAGTGGATACTATTCAGGCCCTTAGTGTTGTGTTTAAGCCCACTTACATAAAGTCATTGAACCATAGAGTCACAGCAGAGATACAGGCCCTTCAGCCCATCAAATCCATGCTAAATGTGGTGCTCAGCCAGCTACACCCACTTTCTTGTGTTTGGACCGCATCCCCCTAAGCATCACCCCTCCAAGTACCTTTGCCGGTTCTTCTTAAAATGATACTGTTGTACCTACTTCAACCACGTTCTATGGCTGCTCATTCCATATACTCACCACAACCCCCTGCCCCCGATAACAAGATACCTTGAGGGGTGGCAAGGTAGCCTGGTGGTTAGCGCATTCAGTTTACAGTGGCAGCTGTAAGATCGGGGTTTGAATCCTGTTGCTGCCCCTAAGGAGTTTGTACATTCTCCCTGTGACTGCCTGGAGTTTCCTCTGGGTGCTCCGGTTTCCTTCAATGTCAACATGCATAGGTTAGGGTTAGTGAATTGCTGGCACTCGTGGGCTGCTCAGCATAATCTCTGCTGACTTGATTTGATGCAAATGATGCATTTCACTGTATGCTGTGACAAATAAAGCTAGTCTTTATAACCTATGTACTTCCAGTGCAAAGACATTCACCTGCACATTCCTTTTAAATCTTACCCCTCTCGTCCCAAACTTATGCCTCCCAGTTTTGGACTCTTCTACCTTTAATGGTGCTTTGAAGAGGGAAACACAAAGTTTTAAAAAAAATTTTTTTATTAGTTTTTCAAAACATTTTACAAATTAAAAACCCCAAATCCCAATGAGGAACATTAAAACAGTGCAAAATTAAGCATACAATAACAATATGCTACAAAGGAAGAGAATTTAACAAAAAAAAAGCACCTAAATTAACGACAAGTAAGCTTAGTGTCCTCCCCAAGCCCCACAACACAAGAAAAAACAACAGCAACTCCAGACCAACCACAACACAATATAGAGCGTATAAGTCAGGACAGCCAAACTCCCAGACTGTGAATACACTCAGCAACAGAGGATAATAATGCCTTCTACCAGAAAAAAAAGGAGCTGAAAGCAAGGGACCGAAAAGAAAAAAAAAACCCTAGTCAAGAGGAAGGTTATGAAAGTACTCGATAAAAGGTCCCCAGACCTTATGGAACTTTAGATCCGAATTGAGAACTGAATAATGAATTTTTTCGAGGTCCAAACAGGCCATGATGTCGTTAAGCCATTGAGCATGAGTGGGCGGGGCAACATCTCTCCATCTGAGGAGGATCAAGCGTCTAGCCAGGAGAGAGGCAAAGGATAATATTCGGCATTTGGTCGGACCCAGACATAAATCTGTCTCGCCCCAAAAACCGAACAGAGCAATTAAGGGGTTTGGTTCTAGGTGCTGATTCAGAATACACGATAACGTAGTGAAGACATCTTTCCAGAATTTCTCCAAGCTAGGACAGAACCAGTACATATGGATGAGAGAGGCCACGCCCCTCTTGCATTTATCACAGAGTGGACTAACGCTAGGGTAGAATCGAGATAGTTTAGATTTAGACATATGGGCTCTATGAACAATCTTAAACTGTAAAAGGCAGTGGCGAGCACAAAGAGAGGTTGAGTTAACCGATTTGAGAACTGAATCCCAGCTCTCCTCAGATAAGGAGATATTTAAATCCTGCTCGCAGGCCATTTTGATTTTATCCATGGGGGCCCGTCGTAAGGCTGCTAGTTTATCTCGGATGATTGATATTAAGCCTTTACCTAGTGGATTTATGGAAAGAAATAGGTCCATAGCATTTTTCGCAGGCATTTCAGGAAAGTTAGGAATTAAAGGAGCAATAAAGTGTCGGATTTGGAGATATCTGAAAAAATGAGCATTGGGCAGATTGAACTTAACAGAGAGCTACTGAAAAGAAGCGAAGCGATTATCAATGAAAAGATCTTCAAAATGTTTAATGCCCTTCCTATACCAAACCTGGAATGCTGAATCGTATGTAGTAGGTAAAAAAAGGTGATTATGAACAACAGGGCTGGAAACGGAAAACCCCTGGAAACCATAGCATTTCCTGATCTGAGCCCATATACGCAAAGTGTGTCTAACAAGAGGATTAGCTATTGATCTGGGCAGACTACTAGGGAGTGCAGAGCCAAGATGTGCAGAGATAGATAATTCTTTAGTGGAGCTCAGCTCCATCGCCAAGAAACACAAAGTTTGATGATGGTAGGGATGTTGTCTATTTGGACTTTAGCAAGGTCATCTACAAGATCCTGCTTGGTACGTTCATCTGAAAGGTAAAATGCTATGAAATCAAGGGAGAGCTAGTTCGTTGGATTGGAACAACAACACACACAAAATGCTGGTGGAACACAGCAGGCCAGGTAGCATCTATAGGGAGAAGCGCAAATGGTGAGTACTGACGAAGGGTCTTGGCTTGAAACGTCGACAGCGCTTCTCCCTGTCGATGCTGCCTGGCCTACTGCGTTCCACCAGCATTTTGTGTGTGTTGTTGTTTGAATTTCCAGCATCTGCAGATTCCTCGTGTTTGCTAGTTGGATTGGAGGTAGGAAGCTGGTTGAAGATTGTTTCTTGGTGTGGAGGCTGATGACTTATGGTGAGTTGTAGGGGTCAATGTAGGGACCCCTACCATATAAATTATTTGGCTGCAACTGCACAAAGCTTAATCAGTAAATTTGCTAATGACACAAAATTAAGAGGATTTATTGATAGTGAAAAAGGTTCTTATAGAAGGTTATCATAGGAAAAAGAATTACCATTCATCCTAACTTTGACTCTAATAATTTCAATCATTTCTGTAAGGTCACCCTCATTCTCCTATATTTCAAAGAGTAAAGACCTAGCTGTCCAGCCTCTCCCTGTAACTAAGGCCTTCTGGTAATACCCTCGTAGCATTTTTTTCTGCAGTCTTTCCAGTTTAACCACAGGGTGAGTAAAACTGTTCGCAGGTCTCCAACTGTACCTCACCATCAACTTAAACAACTGCAATGATGTCCCATCTCCTACACTCAGTGACCCAACTGATGATGGTCAGCGCGCTAAACGCCTTTTTCATCACCTTGTCTATCTATGCACTGTATTGTTAGTTTGTGCTGTTTCATTACACTCTCTTGTGCCCTACCAATCATGGGATAAGTCCTACACATTTCAAAATGCATCACCTCAGACTTACCTGTATTGAAATCCATTTGCAACTCCTCAGCCCACTTCCCTCACTGATCAAGATTCCCTATGATAACCTTCTTCACTATCAATAATGCTTCCTAGTTTTACGTCACTAGTACTGATCAAGCATTGTGCATTTGCATCCAAGTAATTAATATAAACAATAAATAAATAACAAGGGTCCCTACACTGACCCCTGTAGCTCACCATAATTCACTGGCCTCCATACTGACAAACCATCTTCAATCTACCTCCAATTCAACTAACTAGCTCTCCCTCAATTTCATAGCATTTTACCTGTAACACCCTGGGAAAGGTTTCACTGCTAATGTAATGGTCTTTCTGTAGAAGCAGTGTTTGGGTTATGGTTAGAGATAACGGGAGCTTCGGAATGTGAGCCGTCCAATGACGGGAGGGTGTTCTCGTGCTGTGGGCCTGACACCAGGGTGATCTGTGTCTTTTTTTTTCGGTGGGTGATGAAGAGAGAAAATGCCAGAGCAGGGTCACGACCTGACAAAGGCTGGGGAGTCCAAAGGGGAAACTGTGAGCTCATTTCAATAAAATGGGCTCTTTTCTTTTTTTTGCTTTTTATTCACTAACCCTGTAGTCAAATTAAGAATTATAAAGCTAAATCATTTAATTGCATGCAGTGTACTGCCTGCTATTTTGTGGTACTGATTTGTAACAGGGTCAAGGATCACGCAGCACCCCGCAAACAAGGGGGTTTTGGGGTGGACTCACATCTCGATCTCACCCGTTTGGCAGGGCCAGAGATTGTCTTCCCTAGACTTATGCAATTGACAGAACCTGAGGGTTACATACCTTTCAGATGAATATACCATGCAGGACCTTGTAGATGACCTTGCTAAAGTCCAAAATACACAACATCCTGACCATCATCAAACTTTTTGTTTCCCTCTTCAAAGCACCATTAAAGGTCTGTCAAACCTGACTTTCCACACACAAAGCAAAGCTGACATGTCGTAATCAGACCCTGACTATTCAAATCCTGGTAGATCCTGTCCTTCAAAATTCCCTCTAGTAATTTCCTCATCACAAATCTCAGGCTGACTGACCTGGAGTTCCCTGGCTTATCCTTGCTACCCTTCTTAAACAATAGAACAACATTAGCCACCTTCCAGTCTTTAGGAAATTGGACAGCGGCTAATGATAAAGCAATTTTCTCTGCAAATTCCTCCTCTAAACTGCCATAAAGACTAAGGATGCACTGGCCAGGCCATGGGGGTTTATTCATCTCAATGCACTGTGGGGTTGCAAATATCTCCTCCATGGTAATATGAATGTCCTCCAAAACATCACCACTTGTTTGGCTTATCTTTTGAGCAATCATGATTTTCTCCTCAGTAAACACTGATGAGGAACAGGCAGTGTACATTGTCTTTTTAGATACCTATGCATGTCCCTGATTTCATTTCATTGCACCTTTTGTATTCCTTTGACTTTCAAGGACTCATTGAACTCCTGCTACTTGCCTCGATCAGGTCTTTCTGCTCCCAATTCTTGCGCGTGTTGAAGGTTAGAGATCGTTTGTGTGTTCCGTTGCTCTGCAGTCTCCGAGAGGATTCTGGTAGGCAGGTGTTGTGTGCACGGACCTAGCAGCTGTTTGGCTCCATTTCACCAATTAAAGTTCCCGTTGTTCACCAATTAAAGCGATGAGGGAGGTTGAAGCTTCAAAGCGAATGCAGAGTGTGAGAGCTGGCTGCTTATCTTTTGATTGGTTGCTCTGTACCAAAGAGCAGAGGGCCTGCCACTGTGCCCAGAAAATGTTGTCCAGGTTTTTTTCTGCGTTTTGGATTTGGACTTTGGACTATAGATTCTTTCTTTCAGTCTTCTAGTTTTTATATTCTGTGTTCTTATTGCCTGATCTAATTTTTTTTGCGCGTGGAGGAGGATTTGGAGGTCGATGAACTTTCAAACAAGATGTTGCAAATCCGAGCAACACACACAAAACGCTGGAGGAACGCAGGCCAGGCAGCATCTATGAAAAAAAGTACAGTCAATGTTTCAGGCCAAAACCCTTTGGTAGGACTTTTGAACCTTTTTTCTCACCTCTCTTTTGGTAAAGATAATTCTTTTGAAATCCCTACTGGATTTATTGGTGATGTATTTGTAGCTCTTGCTTCAGCTAGTGGCTTAATATAAGGAGCAATAGCCCCCAGCCTGGCCAAACTTAAGAAATCTCTTTTGGGTGGATGTTGTGCGATGTCCCCTGTTAAAATCAGTACCCCGAAATAACAAACAGTATACAATATGTGATTAAACGATTGAACTTTATAATTCTTATTTGACAATATGGTTAGTAAAGAAAGCAAAAAAAAAGAAAAAGGGCCCATTCTCATGAATACACAACAGTGGAACTCACTGATAAGCCGGTTGTCCACCATCGACCTCCTCCAATCATTGCCAATCTTCAGATCCTTGCTCCAAGTCTACCAAGTCCAGCGGTCTACCAACTCTCTCCATTCGCGTCTTCTCTCCACATCCTATTGTGGCAAAAGACCACAAAAATCTCTCTTCCAGACTCACAAGAAAGAACAACATTTCTCTCATTGGATAGCCCCCACATTCCAAAACCCTGTTATCTTTAGTCATAACCCAAACGTTGCTGCTATAGAGAAACCATTACATTAGCAGTGAAACCTTACAGCACGTTACACATTTATAAATGGCAGCATCTTTCCGTCTACCTTATTGAACTCTTTCAGAATCTTGAGAACCTGTGCTTGATAACCTCTCAACCTCCCATGCCAGCAAAGGAACTGCTGCAGGCTTAATTTAAAACCTACTATTTACTAAGAACATTTTTATCCCTCTTATTTTCTCAGAAATGTTAGCGAGGGATTCAGCAGCCAACTACACCTTCTCCGTGCCTATGGAAGGATGATGTCACCAGTTATCAGTGAGCTTATCCACAAGTGGCCTAAAGAAGTTGAACCATTGAACCATTGAATGTTGAACCATTCCAGTTCTGTTTATGAAGGTCCTCCCTTGTAATTGTTGAGCATGGTGTTCCTGGAGACAACAATAGATACAATATGCCTTACAGGGTGGGGCATTTCTACTATACACTGTGTTTCCTGTGAAGCAGGCTCTGCTTGTTCCTTTCCCTTTTGTTATTTATCTCGGCTTTTCTCCCTCATAGACACTTTGGACAATCTGTGTATCTGACACAAAGGGTTTATCCCATCATCTTTTCTTTTCTCCCTAACTCTGCTGTAGAGCTAGCCCCGGAATGACCCACTGTCGGACCTGCCTGATAATCAGCGAGTCTTTCCTGATGTGATACTAGGTCATTTAAGGCCGAGACATTTGCTTTTGGAAGTCCTGCTTGTTGGCCTGCCTCCCCCAAAGCATATTAAGGCATAACAACTGGTAGACACAGCCTTCAAAGACCCGATGAGGCATCTGTCTAAAACATTGGCTCAAAGGCACATTCTAATCTGATCGGGTCATGTAATTAATGCTTGTGAAATCCTTGCATTAGTCATTTAATAAAATAATCCCTACACCCTTTACTTTCCCAGAAATTACATCAAAATATCATCTGGCTCTGTGATGGGCTCAGTGATGATTTTCCATCTGCGTTCTGGGTGCTGCCAGAACGGAACCATCGCTGACCCTGAAGCAGTTATCACAAGGGATGCAAATGCAAGTCTGGCTGAAAAAGAGAGAGAGAAAGGGAAAAGGACAATATTTAAACCAGCTGTGTACAGACTGGCAGTCTCACATCCAGCTGCCAGCAAACAAAGCAGACTTGTACTGGTAGTTTTTTTGTATTAACGGCAAAGTATTTTTAAATAATGCATTCATTTTCAATCCAGCTGCCAATGGATTAACCAGGACAGAAAACTGGCACTTTCCAGACAGTTTTCAATGAGCCCACTCTTCCTGAAAACACTCAAACAAAAAGAAATGCCGGAGAACGTTGCTATTGGGCCAATGTTCCAAAGGTCACAGCTGGACGTTTTAGTCCTCGGTTTCTCTCTATTTCACTCTGAAGCTTCCTGGGATACGTTCCACAGGGACCAAGGGGCCAATGAGGCACCCTGGAGGCCCATCCTGGCTGACTACTCAAAGTGCTGGCATTACTTAACCCTAATCACACACACACACACACACACACACACACACACACACACACACACACACACACACACACACACACTCCATAGGCAGGCCCAGGTCTCAATACAACACCTCCACACCCCTTTTCACTCCATCCCTCCTCATCACTTCATCTTTTCCTGAAGGCATCACAGTCACGTGGAGGTACAGTCCCAAAGCCAGCCCTCTCTGCAACCAACTGCAAAACCTGCTCAGCAAAAATACTGGTAGTCTTCTGCTGTCTGTAGTTGACACCGTTATTGCACGTCAGCAGGAACAGTGTGGGGACTTCACAATCAGTCCCAGTACTTTTGGAGTTCAGTGGGAATGGCCGGCGATTGTAGAAAGAACCTGATTTGATATATTGACTTTATCACAATAAAAAACCTGACAGCACTTGGGATCAAACAAGATTCCTGAATTCAGTCATTATGAAACGAACTCTGTCGTGCGCAGCGCGCACGTGTGCCTGTATGTGAGCATGTGTTTTTGTGCGTGCATGTTTGTGCTTGCGTGTGGTCTGTTAACCTTGTATGTGTCAGTTAAGAGAGGAAAAACTATATATTTGGGTTTGTCTGCAGTGCCTCCTGTAGTCAAACAGCCTGTTAGTATCCAGAAAATGCCACAGGAACTCAGCAGGCCAGGCAGCATCTATGGAAAAGAGTAAACAGTTGATGTTTCGGGCTGAGACCCGTCATCAGGACTGGAAAAAAAAGATGAAAGTTCAGAGTAAGGAGGTGGGGGAAGGGGGTAGAAGAAGTTACAAGATGGTAAGCGATAGGTGAAACCGGGAGAGGGGGAGGGGTGAAGTAAAGAGCTGGGAAACACGAGTGAATCTGCAGATGCTGGAAATAAATAAAAACACAAAATGCTGGCAGAACTCAGCAGGCCAGACAGCATCTATGGGAGGAGGTAGTGACGACGTTTCGGGCTGAGACCCTTCATTAGGAGTGAAGTAACATGGGATGGTCGAGGGGGGATAAGAAGTGGGGGGAGGGATAAAGTAGAGAGCTAGGAAGTGACAGGCTGGAGGGAAATGGGCTGGGGGAAGGTGGAGAATTATGGGAAATAAAAGAGAAGGAAAGGTAGGGCTGGGGGGAGATTATAGTGAGGGGGGAAAAAGAGAGAGAAAGAGAACCAGACTAAAATAATAGATAGGGATGGGGGTAAGGGGGAGGCAGGGGTATCAACGGAGGTCTGTGAGTTGAATGTTCATGCGGCAGGTAGGAGGCTACCTAGGCGGGAGATAAGGTATTGCTCCATCGACCTGTGTGTGGCCTCATCTTGACGGTAGAGGAGGCCATGGACAGACATGTCGGAGTGGGAGTGGTCTGGCGCACTGACCTGTACATAGCAGAGGCACGACGACAACTGGCTGACACCTCCTCTTATCTACCCCTGGACAATGACCCCACTAGGGAGCACCAGTCCATTGTCTCCCAAACCATTTCCGATCTCATCAGCTCGGGAGATCTCCCATCCACGGCCACCAAACTTATAGTTCCCACACCCCACACTTCCTGTTTCTACCTACCTAAGATTCACAAACCTGCCTGTCCAGGCAGACCCATTCCTGACAAAGGGACTTGGCCCGAAATGTCGACAGTGCTTCTCCCTATAGATGCTGCCTAGCCTACTATGTTCCACCAGCATTTTGTGTGTGTTTTTTGAATTTCCAGCATCTGCAGATTTCCTCGTGTTTGCCCATTGTCTCTGCTTGCTCCTGCCCCACTGAACTCATTTCTGCCTATCTTGACTCTGTTTTATCTCCCCTTGTTCAATCCCTCCCCACCTATGTCCATGATACTTCCCATGCTTTACATCTCTTCAAAGATTTCAAGTTCCCTGGCCCCCACCGCCTCATTTTCACCATGGACATCCAGTCCCTATATACCTCTATCCCCCACCAGGAAGGTCTCCAAACTCTCCGCTTCTTCCTGGATTCCAGACCCAGCCAGTCACCCTCTACCACCACTCTTCTCCGCCTCGCGGAATTAGTCCTCAACTTAACAATTTCTCCTTTGGCTCCTCCCACTTCCTCCAAACTAAAGGTGTAGCCATGGGCACCCACATGGGTCCTAGCTAAGCCTGCCTTTTTGGCGGCCATGTGGAGCAATCTATGTTCCAAGTCTACACCAGTATCTGTCCTCCTCTTTTCTTGCATTTTATCGACGACTGCATCGGCGCTGCTTTCTGCACACATGCTGAGCTCGTCGACTTCATTAACTTCGCCTCCAACTTTCACCCCGCCCTCAAATTCACCTGGTTTATTTCCGACACCTCCCTCCCCTTTCTAGATCTTCCTGTTTCTATCTCTGGAGACAGCCTATCAACCAACGTCTACTACAAACCTACAGACTCCAACAGCTACCTAGACCAGTCCTCCTCCCACCCGGTCTCCTGCAAAAATGCTATCCCTTTCTCTCAATTCCTCCGCCTCCGCCACATCTGCTCTCAGGATGAGGCCTTTCATTTTAATGGAATGAAGTGCTACACCTGCCCCCACACTTCTTCCCTCACCACCATCCTAGGCCCCAGACAGTCCTTTCAAGTGAGGCACCACTTCACCTGCAAGTCAACTAGGGTGATATACTGTATCCGGTGCTCCCGATTTGGCCATTTATAGATTGGGGAGACCCGCCGCAGACTGGGAGACCGTTTCGCCGAACACCGACGCTCAGTCCTCCAGCAGTGGCGGGATCTCCCTGTGGCCACACACTTCAATTCCACAGACCACTCCCACTCCGATATGTCTGTCCATGGCCTCCTCTACCGTCAAGATGAGGCCACACGCAGGTCAATGGAGCAATACCTTATCTCCCGCCTATGTAGCCTCCTACCTGCCGGCATGAACATCCAACTCACAGACCTCCATTGATACCCCTGCCCCCCCTTACCCCCATCCCTATCTATTAGTTTAGTCTGGTTCTCTTTCTCTCTCTTTCACCCCCACCTCTCTATAATCTCCCCCCAGCCCTACCTTTCTTTCTCTTTTATTTCCCATAATTCTCCACCTTCCCCCAGCCCATTTCCCTCCAGCCTATCACTTCCCAGCTCTCTACTTCATCCCTCCCCCCACCTCTTATCCCCCCTCGACCATCCAGTGTTACTTCACTCCTGATGAAGGGTTTCAGCCCGAAACGTCGTCACTACCTCCTTCCATAGATGCTGTCTGGCCTGCTGAGTTCTGCCAGCGTTGTGTGTTTTTAAGGAGCTGGGAAGTTGATCGGTGAAGGCGAGAAAGGTCTGGAGAAGGAGGAATCTGACAGGAGAGGGTAGAAGACTATGGAGGAAAGGGAAGGGGGAGGAGCACCAGAGGGAGGTGACAGGCAGGTAAGGAGATAGTGTAAGAGAGGCAATTGGGAATGGGGAATGATGAAGAGGGGGCAATTATCGGAAGTTTGAGGAATCAATGTTCATGCCATCAGGTTGGAGGCTACCCAGATGGAATAAAAGCTGTTACTTCTCCAGCCTGAGTGTGGCCTGATGGCTGCATGGACTGACATTTTGGAACGGGAATGGGAAGTGGAACTGAAATGGGCGGCCATTTTTCCTGGCGCTGTAGACAGGGCCATGGACTGTGTGTTGCTTTGGATTTCCAGCATTTGCAGATCTCCTCGTGCTTGTATTTATATCAGCTGCCTGGGTCTACGTTAGTGGGAGATCTGTAAGCCATTAGTGTTCATGGATAGCCTTTCTCAGGAGATGGAGTACCTGTCTGAAACCGAGCAGCTCCAAGAAGACAGAGTACATGGGTGAAGAGTGAGGTCACAAGCAGTGCAAGAAGAGACTAAGTTGAAGGCAGCTGGTAAGTGAGCAGGAAGACTGAGATTACAATATGTGCACCAGAAGCTGCTGTTCACTCCCTTTGCTATGCTAAATACCCTGTGTTCTGTCTTAATGACTACTCTGGTCAGCTGCATCAAGATAGCACTGGGAGTAAAGAGCTTGGAGTTGTCGCATTATTGCTGCCCGGAGGCTTGGAGGCGATTCGGTGCTTAAAGACCCCTTCCCTAGCCAGCCACGGTACAGAGGCAGAAAAGGCCTTCGTGGAGATGAGGGAAAATGTAGGGGAGGGGCATCTAATGGGCTCTCGTGTGTCTGGGCACCACCATGGTGACGGACCGGCCTGTCGACTCCCCCACCATGCGCTGGCAGTGCAAGAAACAAGCGGCGCACAAGCTATGATAGACGTAGTCAGCCCCACTCACATCGATTTCTTGATGGGATTTTCAGAAAGTGACCATTCCTGCAATCTACCCTGGGTAAAAGAGCTTTTGTGTGACCTAGAAAACAGACACCAGTAGAAGGAATTCATAAACATTTAAGACCCCGAAGGTCCGAGCACAGGTAGAAAGAGAACAATTTAATTTGAATTTCTATGTAAGTAGCCAAGGGTATCGGAGGAGGAAACAAAAGTTGTAGCTAATAGTCTCAGGTGGCCCATGGCCAAACAATTTAATGACAGAATCCATTCGTGTTCACAGGCAGAGGTGAGAATTAATTAGAGGAATCGGATATAGTAACTGGTATTAAATGTGAGGCAGAGATCTTAAACAGATAACAGTGACCTGCCTTAGACTAGTGTGTGGTGTTAGATGTCATCAGTTCATGGCTGGCAGCCACCAGATATTGTTAAATTCTTACATGCCCATTATATTACATAAACATGCAGCTGGGGCTTCAGCTGCAAACACTGATGAATGTACCTGTTGTTTCGTGTGTACACATGGCTTAGTTCCAACAGTGCTGTGTGGCAGAGAACTTAGCACAGTTGTCACGCCTAGAAATCCTACCATGCAGTGCAGTGTGTTTTTGTATGTTACACAATGGAAGTTTTAGAAACTGCGACGTAGTGCAGGCCTTCGGTTCCGGACACACACACACACACACACACACACACACACACACACACACACACACACGGAGATTGTAAGATGTGAACAGTGAGATCAAACGAGTGCAGCACATAGTTTGGTTCATTGACAAAGAACTCAACTTTGACGTTATGTCAATCAAGCAAAGTTGATATAGCAGTGAATTCTGCAAACCCTGCAGCCTGCAACCACAGTAGGCACGCTTAGCAGGAAGGTTGAGGTCTATTTGTCATTATTTAATGGGACTGGCATACTATGGGATGAAACTGAGGAATCCAAAGCATTTTCTTTATCTAGCCTAGTTCTTCTTTAAATTTTCTTTCCTCACACTCTTCCCACAGTTTCCCTTACTGCAATGTCCTCAGTTAATCTCCCAATCATCCCTTTGTGTATATCTCTTCTTCCTCAGCCTCCCTACCCAACTATGCCCCCAACCAATCCCTACAAATTTCTCCCTGCCCTTCCAGCTCTGTAGCATAGTGGTTAGCTGAACGTTTTACAGCATCTGCTGTAAGATCGGGGTTCGATTCCTGCCACTGTCCATAAGGAGCTTACACAGTTCTCCCAGTGAACGCTTGATTTTCCTCTAGGTACTGCGATGTCCTCCCATATTCCAAAGACATATGGGTTAGGGTTAGTGAGTTGTGGGCATGCTACTTTGTTGACGGAAGTATGATGACATTTGTGGGCTGCCCAGCGCAAACCTCTCTGATTTGATTTGATGCAAATGATGCGTTGCACCGTATGTTTTGACGTACATGTGACAAATAAAGCCAATCTTCATTAGCTCCTTGACCAACCTCCCAAAAAGCCAATCTTCATTAGCTCCTTGACCAACCTCCCAAAAATTCTCCCAACCCAATCCCCAAGAGTTGCCCAACGATCTTCTCATTCAGTGATCCCCTCTCCACACCTGTTCTCTGGGACCTCTTCCCAACCACCCTGCTTCTGCATTCCAGCCCTTTCCTCTTTTATTCTCCATCACTCCTTTTACCATCCACAATGTTGGACACTTTGTGGAGGAAAGCCCTTTGAATTTCTATTTGTGAGGCCCAGTCTATTACTAGTTGGAGACCTCACAATCTCTGGGCCTCAGTTGCACAATCTTTGGAACTGACTCAGTTCTACTTCTTGCCTGTTGTGTTCCTGAGGGGTGTTGACAGGGGCTTGAGGAGAAGATATTTGCTCTCGCAAGATAAGGTAGGGCTGCTTAAAAATAAAGGTTGCTAACTTAAGACAGCACTGAAGTGAAATTACTTCTGAACTCTTTCTCATGGAGAAATGAGAGCAGAATTGTTGAGTATTTAGAATGTAGAGGTAGATAGATTTTTGATAAGCAACAAGGTGAAAGGTTACCAGGAGCAGGTGGAAGGGCGAAATTGAAGTTACAATTGGATCCACCATATTATTGACTGGCAGAACAGAACTGAAAGGCTGACTGGCCTTCTCCCACTTCGGATTCATATGTAGTCCTGACTCAAACATAGGTGGCCAAGAAAACATGAGGGTGAGACCGATAGGCCAGTCTTTTTAATTCCTAGCTTGTTTTAGTTTTGGAAGGCTGGACGTTGGCCCTGGGCTAGCCTTGGAAAACACAAGCCTTCAGTTCCTGAATCCTATGCCATATCCCAACCTAACGGGTACATCGATCAGTGCTCTTTGAGACAGGATCAGACTTCCCTTGGCACTCATTACAGCTGAGTGGTCTGCTAACACTCAAGTTCAAGCTGTGTCAGAAGAAGTAATGGCTAAAGACAGCCATTTACATTATGACAGAGATAGCAGCTTCACCTCATTTACTTTGTAGCACTGACATCGTGGCCAGGCCTTTGCAGAAAAGTAACAGTGATTAGATTGATGAGGTGGCATTCATGGCTGTCTGGTATTTGAGGTGAAGGCTCTGTTCTTCCCCCAGCATAGGGAGACAAAAACAGAGCCCAGACAGCCTTTACTGTAGAAGAAGTTTACAGAAGGTTTCAAAATAATGGACAGGAACTCTCCTTATCTTTTTTTTTGTTACCACAGAAGCACTCCATTTCCAGGTGCCCTCCTTACATAAAGGAGAGACAATGTATTATGTCGACTTTCATCATTCTTGCTCAGCAAATACAACGCTCTTGTTAGCTGGCGCACATTTCTAGCAAATTAACCAATATTTCAAATGCATTAGTGACTCATTGTTGTACTGCTCCACACGGGCTGCTAAAGCAACCATAACAAGATTATTTCTCCTTGTGTTTTTATTGGAATCAGAATGTTATTTCTAACTGGAGGAACATGGCACAGATATTATTGACGCCAACATTTGGGACTTGTTGCTTGTAGCTTCAATGCACTCACAATTTAGTGAACTTGCACACAGTGGCCACTTTATCAGGTACACCCAAACACCTGCTTATTAATGCAAATATCTAATCAACCAATCATGTGGCAGCAACTCGGAGCTGAAAAGTCTATAGACCTGATCAAGAGGTTCAGTTGATGTTCAGACCAAACATCAGAATGGGGAAGAAATATGATCTGAGTGACTTTGACCGTGGAATGATAGTCGGTGCCAGATGGGGTGGTTTGAGTATCTCAGAAACTGCTGGTCTCCTGGGAGTTTCACACTCAATAGTCTTTAGAGTTTACAGTGAATGGTGTTTTAAGCAACAAAAAAATATCCAGTGAGTGGCAGTTCTGTGGGCAAAAATGCCTTGTTGATGAAGGAAGTCAGAGGAGGGTGGCCTGACTGGTTCAAGCAGACGGGAAGGTGATAGTATCTCAAATGACCATGCTTTACAGCTGTGGTGTGCAGAAGATTCTCTGAATGTACAACACATCAAACCTGAAAAAGGATGGGCTACAGCGGCAGAAGACCACAAACGTACACTCAGTGGCCAGTTTATTCGGTAAGGAGCGACCTGAAGAAGTGGCTACTGAGCTTATTTTTCAGAACTTTAGACTTCCCAGACCTCCTGATTCACACTAAAAATTCCTCCCCTCCACTTCCCAGAGCTTCTGACACATACAGGTACAATCCCACTGATGCAAAAGGCTCCTCTGAATTGGTGTATAAGATGAAAGCTCTGTTTCAAGCCAAGTATAGGGAGCCGTAAACAGCAACCAACCAGCAAGAAGATGTTTTTTTTTTACACCAGTTTCAACATGGTAAATATTCCAAAGCACTTCAGAAGAAGTGTTTTGACTCTGAGCCACATATAGAGCTAAGAGGGCGGCAGACATAATCCAACCTCCATTACAGGGAGGGAGAGGCAGAGAGACAGAAGTGTTCAGGAGTGAATGCCTAGGCAGGAGGAATACTAATTGTGGAGGAGTTAAGATCAGGTATGACTGAAGTGGCCTGTGTGGGGAGGAACAATTCACCTTTGTGTGGTGGCGCGTCTGGAGGATGTGACTAAGTCTAGGATGGGTGCGACCATGGAAGGATTTGCTAAAAAGTCAAAAATTTGAAACTCGCAATGCTTTGCCATCGGACATAGTGTAATAGGTTATGAGTAAATGGGGCCTGATGCAAGTTAGGAACCGGGCAGTGGGTTTGCTTGGGATGTCAACCTGGAATGATAAGTCTAGGGTGATCATTTGGGGATTCTGTGTTTGTATTTTCAGTTACCGTGGGGCCGATTTCAGCCAATTTCCAGACTCACAGCTTCCATCACATAGTGGTCACTATTTCCAAGCCCTCTTGCTCCCAGGTTAAGAAGGTGTGGATCTGAGAGTTCAGAAACTGGTGCACAATCCTTGGCTGGAACTTCTGAGTAAATACCTCCTGTACCTAATAAATTGACCACTGTGTATATGTTAATGATCTTCTGCTGCTGTAGCCCGTCCACTTCAAGCTTTAACGTGTCGTGTATTCTGCACATAACTGTTGTAATGTGTTGTTATTTGAGTTACTGTCATCTTCCTGTTCAACCTGAACCAGTCTGGGCATTGTTCTCTGACCTCTCTCATTAATAAAGTGTTTTCACCCACAGAACTGCCACTCACTGGATTTCTTCTTTGCTTTTCACACCATTCTCTGTAAACTCTAGAGAATATTGTGTGTGAAAAGCCCTGGAGATCAGCAGACTCTGTGATAGTCAAACCAGCTCATCTGTTTCCAACAATCATTCCACGGTCAAAGCCACTCAGCTCATATTTCTCCCCCATTCTGATGTTCGGGCTGAATAACATCAGAATCTCTTGACCATGGTGTGCATGCTCTCATGCATCGAGTTCAGTTGCATTAGGACATGATTGGCTGATTAGGTACTTGCATTAATGAGCAGGGGTACCTAATAAAGTGGCCACTGAGTGTGTATTTCTATGTCTATCTTGGCGAAGACCAGGAGACTTTGGTGTTCTGTCCCACAGCTAACTTCGCTGAGAAAAGCTTAACTTGATCATGAATTGCATCTCTGTTTGTGCAGCCTGGAATGGACAAATCGACTGCCAGATCTCCCACATTGCCACAGTAGGTATACACAGCACTGGGTGTAAATACTTTAGGATATCCAAAAGATGTGAATGGCTCTATGGAAATGCAAGTTCTTTTCCTTTTCCTTTTTGGATATCCTTACTGAATGCTGCATTGGTTTCAAAGTGATTGGATTGATGAAGTCTAAAAGAGCAGTGGGGTTTGAGGATGAGATTGTGAGTCTGAGGCTGAGTAGTTTGCTGCTGTCGACCATTGAGCTTCATTCACAAATGAGAGTACTCAACAACAGGCCAGTGAGGAGAAGGCATCATCAAGATCAATTAATGGAAGAGTGAATTCCCATTGCTCCAACGTGGCCTCCTGTTTCCTGCTCCAGACTCAGTCTTCAGAGCTGAAAACCAAAGGGGCCACAGATTCTGTTGGTGGCAGAAGCCACGCTCAGCTTCTGCGTGGGAAAGCTCCGTGTGAGGCTTGTGGGAAACATGTTTCAATGCAATGCGACCTCCACAGATCGACAAAAGCCCCGAGTGTGTGAGTGGATTTAAAAATCATTCTGCGGCTCTGAAAGTCAACAAAACGGAAAGGATAACACAAGCAACCTCTCATTTGAACCAGTGCTACCATCTGAAGAAAGCTGCATAAAGCCAATATGACCCCCTGTGCCCTTTGATTTCAGCCGGAGAGCTGCCTTGTTTTTCATTTTATTGAACATATGAAAAGGGTGAGCAAAAATATGATTTCAATAAAGCAAATATTTCAAATCAAGAGAACTGTCGGCTCCAGAGTCATCAGGAATCTGTCTAATATCCACATGAAACGAATATGGCTGATGCCATTGATCCTCTGGGCTTTCCAGTTATACGTTTCCCTCATTTCCTTTACTGGGGGGACCAGGAGGCAGGGCAGCTGAGGTCTGGTTCAATCTCGCAAGGAAAGGGCACATTATAAGGAGATAAGTTTTAAATGTATTCCAGACATTACTAAATTGCATTTGAGGTTATTGGTGAAGAAATAGGAGGCTTTAAAATGATGGTGAAAGCCACAATTTCCTTCAAGTTCCTGAAAGTCTTTGGTGTTCTGCATCAGTTACTGTTCTGCAGTCCAGACATCACAGAGAGAAACTGAAAATCTCTTTTTTAAAGCCACATATCTGTAGTCTGTGTGGTACCATAATTAACCAGAAAGGACTCAGCTTCATTTCATGGTCTGTGTTGAGTTAGCTGATGTCAGCCAGAAAGGTTGAATCAAATCAGAAGGTCAGAGTGTGCCCACAGAGGAGCAGAGCTCTGTTACAAATGAAAGAACCTGACTACAGAAAGTGGGAAGAAGAGAGGGTAGGAGTAGGCAGACAAACAGACAGACAGGCAAACGGACACATACACACACAAACACACGCATTCAGGAAGAGAGCTCGAATAGGTTGCAAAATACCGAGTGGAACACAAGAGATGGTCATATAGAAGGAGTAATAGAAACCATTGGACCATAAGATATAGGAGCAGAGTTAGGCCATTTGGCCCATCAAGTCTGCTCTGTCATTTCATCATGGCTGATCTATTTCCCCTCTCAGCCCCGGTCTCCTGCCTTCTCCTTGTATCCCTTCATGCCCTGACTAGCCAATAATCTATCAACCTCTGCCTTAAATATACCCAATGACTTGACCTTCACAGCTGCCCGTGGCAACGAATTTCACAGACTCACCACTTTCTGGCTAAAGAAATTCTTCCTCATTTCCGTTCTAAAAGGGCCTCCCTCTATTCTGAGGCTGTGCCCTCCGGTCTTAGCTTCCCCCATGAGAGACATAGGAGGCATATGAGAGAAAACATCAGAAAGAGTTTAAGTTTACCCGGTAACATTCACAACCACAGGACACCTCAGGTTATTAAATAGCCATTAAAGTACACTGAAGTGTGGTCACTGTTGTAATGTAGGAATCACAGCAGTCCATTTACACCAGCAAGCTCCCACAAGCTACAATGAAATAATTGAATTCATCATGCTTCAGTCATAGTGGTTGAGAGATACTGGGAATACCTCCCCGGAATGGAGTCAGTGGAATTTTTTAAATTTGTGATCATTTGTTTTTTTTTTGTCAAGTAAGCTTATCAAAGAATCTGAGTTGACTAGAAACATAGAAACTACTTAAATCAAGTTGGTGCACAGCCATGATCAAGCTGGATGGTAAAAGATGCCTGTGGGACTGAATGAGCAACTCCAGTTCCTGTGTGAGCACACTGCTTTGGCACCTCCATCATTAACTCTTTAAGATGCTGGAAATTGTCCAGAAATTAAATTATCAACCAAGGCTTCTTGGAAGAGTTTATGGAACTGGCAGGCAAGAATACAGTTGTTATGTATTTTAAATTATCCCTCCTTTTGCAGTCTTCTTCCCAATTACTATAAGCAAAAGTCATTATCATTGGGGGGGGGCAGATGTACATTTGATTGAATCAAATCATTGAATATGGCATTTTTTAAGAGCACTTCTAGAGGCCACGATAATAAGCAATTTGCATTGCACACAGTGAAAACTCTTGGTTCATGAAGCAAAATTGCAGAAACACCTTCTTGATTTGCATCAACCCAGTTAAAGAGAACAGTATTTTCGGCCCAGTTGTAACTGCAGTGGAGAAGAGGTGTCGTATAACACATATAATTACATCTTAAGGTATAAATATCCTCCATTACTTTTATTATAATAATTTAGTCTCAATCCATAGATGCGGTCTCAGTCAGAGACATCGACTATTTATTCACTTCAATTGATGATGCCTGACCTGCTGAGTTCTTCTCACATTTTCTGTGTGTTACTCTGGATTTCCAGTATTTGCAGAATCTCTTGTGTTTATACCATCCTACAGAACCATTTCTCATTAGCAGAAACACAATCTCATTTATTTCCCTTCATTCAGCTTCTCCCACTGTTAATATTAACGCTACCCTTGCATCTAAAGCAGTTGTTATTCTAGCAGGAAGCATTCTATTTAAGGGAGCACTCCTCACACCTGGTCGAACTTCAATAATCTAATCAAAGAAGGTGTAAAATGAGTGGTGCCAAATGTAGATTACACAATGGGAGCAGCAACTCGTGTAATTTGATCTCCGCAATGAGATTTAAGGAGACATGGTCAGCTGAAGGTGACTGCATAATGAGCAGAGCTACCTGGGACAATGAGCTGCCTGTCACCGTGTGTAATTTGGGGCATGCCACCTTACCACACGCCAGAGTCCTGCCTCGTCTGGAGAAGAGTGAAAGCAGCAAGCAAAAGGTTATCAGTTGAACAATTAACCTGGTTGTTTACCATGGGGTTAGTCTGGTGTGTGGCTGAACACTAAAGAAATCAGCAGCAGCAGATACAGAGCTGCCAACATTGGTTATTGAGGTTACACTACGAACAGACCAATTTAGCTAAGCATATTCCTTAAATGCTGGGAATTTTCTCCTTAAACATCTACCCTCTTACCCCCTTTAATACTCGCCAGCTCTTTAACCAAGCTTTTGGTTAACTTTACCTAGGTCAGCCTCAATTTTTCTCTTAGAGTGCACCTGTGAAGCACTGAGGATATTTTATTACAATAAACAACCAGAATCAGAATCAGAATCAGGTTTATTGTCACCAGCATGTGCCGTGAAATTTGTTAACCTTAGCTGCAGCTGTGCAACGCAATACATGATAATGTAGAAGGAAAAGAAGTAATTAGCAAATCAATTACAGTGAGTGTATATAATTATATTAAATAGCTGGATTAAAAATAGTGCAAAACAGAAATAATATAAAAAAGTGAGGTCATATTCATGAGTTCAATGTCCATTTAGGAATCGGGTGGCAGAGGGAAGAAGCTGTTCCTGAATCTTTGAGTGTGTGCCTTCAGGCTTCTGTACCTCCTTCCTGATGATAACAATGAGAAGAGGGCTTGTCCTAAGTGATGGGGGTCCTTAGTGATGGGGTTCCCTAATGATGGACACTCCTTGAAGATATCTTGGATACTACAGAGGCCAGTACACAAGATGCAGCTGACTAATTTTACAACTTTCTGTATCTTCTTTTCGTTCTGTGCAGCAGTCCCCACATGCCAGACAGTGAAGTAGTCACAGTATAAATATTTATACATTTTGTGAGAAGCAATTTTTATGATATATTTTAAATGCAATGCTAAACTTTGTTTAACACCAATTTTTAGAATAATGTACTTTAAAATATGTTGCATTTTCTTTATTCCTCTCTCTGAAGTTTTGTGTCTGAGATTCCGGATGTCACCTCAACTGACATATCAGAGTAGCCAAGGAGTTTGCTCAAGATTATAGGTTACATGTCAACTGACAGGGTGGGGTCTTTCACATGCAACAAGTGTCGCCATTTGTATGGCAACTGTAATGCAGTAAAACCCCTGGGCGTGCTATCAAACAAAAATCGACAGCAAGCTGAGAAAAATATATCATTAAGGCATGGTTTATGGACTACCTTAATGGAGAAAAGTGAATTGAAGAGGTTTTGTTCGGAAATTGCAAAGGTTAAGGTCCCGTTAATTGAAGGGATTGGAGCTGATGGTAGAGCGTTTAGATATTGGAGATAATTAACAGACAAGAAATAGAGGAACTCCAGTATGTGGGAGGGTTAGGAGACAGTAGTAGATAACAAAGACTGGGAGAGTAGAGTTAGTGAATAGATATGAAAATAGGACTGACATTTTTAAACAAATAAAGGTGGAGTAGCTCAGTGTATCAGGCAGCATCTGTGGAGAGAAGTGGACACGCGATGCTTTGAGTTGAGACCTTTCCCCTGGATTGAAGCATTGAGTGTCCATTTCCCTCCACAGATGCTCCCTGACCCGCTGAGTTCCACTTTTTTGTTCTTTGCTCCAGATTCCAGCGTCACTTGTGTCTCCACTGAGATTTAGAAAAATGAGGTGTTAGGAAATTGGCAGGCAAAGGGTCAGGGGTAAATGGGATTTGGTTCAAGTTAGGAAAAAATCAGGAGTGTTCTAGATGACTACAAGTTTACAAAGAGTACAACATGGGAGGAGAGTGAGTGTGTACAGATGGGCTGAGGACTGGAAGACGGCTCAGTGAAAATGGGAATAAGTTGCCTGAGTGTTACCATAATAGGTAGATCTGAATGTAACCTCAAGAACACATTCAGCTGTGAATGGTCTGGTTAAATTTCAGATAGTTAAATTTTTAACTATTTTCAGATAGTTAAATAGTTAAATTTCAGATAGTTGTCAAGGACTGATGAAGTTGGTTGTTGTGAAACAGGATCTGTGATGAACTCTGAAGGTAGTATGTGTGATCTTCTCAGGCTGGAGAAAATGTTGGATGGTATGTGGGACAACCATTAGCGTTGCTATTATTGGTCCAGTTGTGCCCTCGGGTGCCATCTCTGTTTGCATGTTCCCTGTTATTGGATAGTGATTCCCTAGGCACACCAGTTTCCTTGTACACCCTAAAGACTTGCTAGCTGTGAGCTTAATTGGTAAATGTAACAGTCCTCTAGTGTAGTGGGTTATAAAGAATCAGTGTGGAGTTGAGGTGGGATCAAATAAGAGAGAATAGGCTTTTGTGAAATAAATGGCATGGATGAGATTGTACCAGGAGCTGGCATAATGTCAATGCACCGAATGGTCTCCTTATGTTGCATGAAATCTAAAAATTGTAATGTATATTTACCCACTGCTGGGTGTTGAGCAGATTAACAATTTATAGCATAGAGAAAGAGTCGAAAGAGATGTTGAAGGGGAGCTGGGTATTTTCAGTTTGCCTCCAGAAATGAAGAGGCGTAGTGCTTTTGAATAATGAGAAGCATTGTGTCAATAAGGAATGAGGGGAGTCACAGGTAGATCCACAGTGCCTAAGCTAGGGAGAGAAACTGGATTTACTGGCAGTGTACTGTGATCTCACTCAGCTGGACAATGTTGGAGAAGAAAGAAGAGTCTGTGAGGGAGAGGTTCTATGATCTATTCAGATCTGTTAGGTCAGATAGGGGTTTTTTAAACATATCTGAGGCGTACTGTTGCAGATTGAAGGCCATGAAGTGGAGAAACTCCGGTCTTCTTCCTTTGGGGACAGCTGCATTAAGTGGAATTGATGTTTAATCTTGTCCAGGATTAAGTGCCACAGTTATCACAGCATTTCCAACCCTTCCTTAATGCAATTGATGAAAAATAAAACTACAGATACTGGAGTTCTGAAGCAAAAGCAGAAAATGCTGCAAACCCTCAGCATATCAGGCAGCACCTGTGGGAAGAGAAATAGTTAATGTTTCATGTTTCATGTTAATGTTTCATGCTCTATCAGAACTGACAAGAAATAAAGATAAGAACTTTGTTTTAAGTTGCAGAGAGGACATGGGAGAGATGGATAGGACAAAGGGATTATCTTAAATAGGGCGAGGCTAAAATTGTCTTAGTAATAAACTGTAGGTAAATATTGACTACAATTTCAGATTACTCATTTCCTTTGATTATGTTAGAACTAGCCAGTTCTCAACCTGAGAAAAAACTAACCTGGATTTTCTTTCTTTTGCTAATACTCTTTAACAAGTGAGCATTTCACAATCTTTACATGTCCCTTTGTTTGTGTTCTTTCTCTTTGTTTTCTCTCATTAACTACCCTCAAATTGTTGGTGGGAAGTTTGGCCAGGTGAGCAACAAAAGAGCAGGAAGAATTTATCCAATCTGTCAAACACATTTAATTAATTATGCCACTTGGTACTGAATTCTACTTACTCACCTTCACACCTTACCCTACCAATCAGATTTGAAAGCTCCAATTGGCTCATTACCCATTACCTTTTATGAATGTTGTAAAATTTCCATTAACTTTTAATAGCACCGATAGCAACAAATACACTTACTAAAGGCTATTAAAAATATTGACTTAATGTTTTGTTGACTTTTTATAAAAGATAAAATACTATAGGTGTGCAGCATTTACATAACTATATTTAGTTACAATGAGTTATATCATAAGTTTACAATAAGTGAGGAGGTTCATTAATGGTCCATTGAATAAACAGTTCACCTAGTGTGGCACTGTTCATAGAACAGAATGTACCAAGTCCACTGTTTAGTTTATCTTGAAAAGGAAATAAAAAACGCTGATGCTGGAAGTTTGAAATCATTTAAAAAAAACACAGAAATACTGGAGATCCTCAGCAGATTTGGCAGCATCTGTGGAGGAGGAAACAAAGTTAATATTTCAAGTTGAAAGGCTTTTGTTGAAGCTGGGAAAAAGAAAAAATAAATTGGTTTTGAGATGCAGAGAGCATGAGGAGATGAGATGGATAGAATTAAGGGAATATCCCTGATAGGGTGGGGCCAGGTTGCCATGGATATAAGCTATAGATGAGATCATATGGCTGATGAGTTATGGGGTGTAGTTAGAGACAATTTAAATAGAGGAACATAAAAATCAATAATGGAAACAGCAAAAGTTGTGAAATCCAGGTCTGTAGGATACGCCCAGCCTGTTAGGCTGTGCTATCAGAGAGAGAAAATTTGAGGCAGTTCTGTTACAGGCAGAGTTAACGAGTTACCTGAAATGGTAGAGTTTGACACTGAGTTTAGAGGGCTGCACCATGTGCTGATAGAAGATGAGGTGTTGTTCCCCAAAGCCTTTGTTGAGCTAATTGTAATATTGCATGAGGCCACATTCAGAATTACCAGAAAACTCAGGACTGGATGTAAGAGCTTCACAGAGGAGTAACATCACCTGCAGCTTGTTTTACCATTGCAAAGGACTGTGAACACTGAATGCAGTGCACTAGTTTGGAAGAGGTCCAAGTGAATCCCTGCTTTACCTGGAGAGGCTGTTTGGGTCGCTAAATATGGAAAGGGAAGAAGTAAAAGGACGGCCATTTCACCTTCTCTGGTTGCATGGAAAATTGTGGCAAGAAGCTGGAAGTAGAAGAGTGGATCAGGGAGCCACTAAGCTCTTGAGCTGACTCACTCCTGGACCAAGGGTGGCAAAGACAGTGAAAATAATTGTTAATTTCAGACACTTGCCACATCATTTATATACAATTTGGAACAAAACACCAGCCATCCATCTAACCATGGGTGATTAGTCCAACTATCAAAGCTCAAAGAACAAGCAAATGGATGAGAAATCAGGGTGTGTTTGACTGCTCTTCAACATGATTTAGTGTTTTTGGAGTGGTAAGGGTCTGAAAGATCCTATAAGGAAAACAGGAGTGATCAGAGTAGGAGGAGGAATATAAGGATCGATCATTAGTAATTAGTATTTCAATGGTAACATTTCATTGACATCTATTTGTTATAATTTGTTGTCTAAAATATCACAACAGATACTGATGGAACAAGCCAACTTCACTTCCTTCATTCTGTAGTTTTTGGACAAAGAGGGATGAGTGTTGACTTGTGAAGGAGTATAAGATGGCCAGATTTTATTGGCTATCTATTGCATGTACTGCAGATTTGCAGTTTCACTGGATGTTTTAGATGTCTCTTTTTCAGCTTCAGTGAATCTCCTTTAACTCAGGATTCCTGCGCCTAACAGCAAACTGTGGCTCTTGTTACACAATGCTTCCATTTAAGATTCTCATTGTTAAGTTTGAATCCCTTCTTAGTCTTCCCCTAATCTTAGAAACATCAAAGACAAAACAAAATAGGAGCAAGAATCATAGAATCATGGATTTGGAGAATTGTACATCATGGAGAAAGGCCATTTGGCCCATATTCTGTCCTCTTGTCCTGGCAATCTTCTTGAAAATCTTTTTTCACTCTTTCCAGTTTAAATCACATTTTCCTTATAAGAGGTGACGAAAACTGAGCACAATATTCAGGGTTCAACAGGACGGACGATGAGAGGTTTGTTTCTTCTCGATGGAGAGTATAACACTGGGGGTGACATTCCCAGAATAAGGGACAGCTACTTAGGTTTCAAAGGAAGATCTTCTTCAAGCAGAAGATTGTGAAAGCTTAGAATTTTTATTTTCAACAAGCGTTGGATGCTGAGTCATGAAGTACATGCAAAGACAGAGAGTAGCAGGTATTTGGGCAAAAATAGAACAAGGGGAAATAGGAATAGAATGGGAAAGTGAAGTTGAACATTTCAACCGGGACCGTATTGAATGACAGAGCAGGATCGGGGTGGGGTGGGAGGGCAGGGCACAAAAAAACCTAATCCTGCTCCTAATCCTTTGGTTATTTTTCCAGATGATTATCGTGGTGTAGACTAGTTAAATGCCTACAAAAAAAAAACTTACATTTACAGTATATAGTCCCTTTAAAGCAAGAAACATCCCAAGACATGCAAAACCCTGGACCAAGGAGCAGGTAGCAGATGGCAAACTGATAGGTTTGAGGAACATCTAAAAGGGCAAGAGGGTTCAACAGGGTTAGATTCCTAAACATAAAACACATCAGGGAGTGTGGAAAGAGGGCAAGAGTGTGCTATAGACATAGAAAAGGGTAGTATTTTGCTCTTCAAGCCTGCCCCACTATTCAATATGTTTACCACTGATTCTCTGTCTCTATAGGAGATAGAGGAGACCGAAGGGAGAGATCAGAAAAGAAAAGTGTATGGCAGTGTGAAGATGTGTAAGTGGGCTGGGGAAACATACATATGGCATGGGGAGTTTGCAGGGCAGGGAAGGAGTGAATGTGTGAGGGCCATGTGGAAGGAGGAGTGGCAGTGGTGGGGGACGAAGTTGGTTTTGGTTGTGTTAGGGATGAGTTGAGAAGGTGTACTGGGATGGATGGATTTGGGGGCGGGAGGGGACCACAGGACAGGGGTGGTGAAGCTAGGCCATATAAAATCAGAAGCAGATGTATAATATTCAAGCTGTAGAAAACTACGACTTGGCTCTTTTCTTGGATTTGAGCAAGAGGGATTTTTCTGTGGAAATTTTTAAAGTAGTTCTTGCTCCCAATATAAACACCGTGGCAAATGAAGTGAATTAATCCTGAACAAATGGATTATTTATCAGCTGAGTGACAAATCAGTCACAAGGTTTCTGTGTGGTTTAAGAGGTGGGAGAGGATTAGTCCCAGCTGTACAGTAAAGCCAGCTCTTATTATTACAATACAACCCATTTCTCTTAATACTTCAGTTCTCTTGTATTAAGTTTTGAACCTGAATGAACCATTCCCAGAAATATCTATTATTAACTGGCAGTATAAATCCAATTGCTTACCTGCCCTATGCATCTGATTCCGGGAATTACCACTTTTTGCCATAGCCTCTGCTCTCCTGCGTTTTCTGATCCACAAAGGTGTATGGATTGAGGGCATCACCAGCTTCCTGATCTCCAAATGGCTGGTTGAATTTTTATTATCTGCTTCCCTGGTGGCTGCACAAGGCTTTCCTCATCCCGCAGTCCCACCCCAAGGAGCCACTGGCTTACTTTTAATGAGGAAGCATACACCCATCATGGCTGTCATGGCCAGCGGCCATAGTGGGGATAACCTCCCACAATCTATAAAGTGCTCCAAATGGCGTGCGACTCTAACAGCCTCTGACAACCGACTCTTGACCTTTACATGTGACTTAGCTACTAGGCCCAGCGGAGCTGTTCCCCCTGACAAGAGAAGGGGCAAATGTGGACCACTGGTGCCTCAAAACTAGTTGCTTTGGGAACTTGGGGCTCATCAGCCTTCGAAGGCAGCCCGCCTAGGAGAAGGAAAATTCAGATTTTAAACCACCGCTGCCTTGCAGCCATACCCACCCAAGGGAAAGACTTCGGGAGTAAACCCCGAGGAAGAAATCCGGAGCAGGGGGTCCCCAAGGCAGTTTGATGTTGTTCACAACTTCACTCTGGCAACCTCTGTGACGACGCTGGTGCCAAGCTGTATTGGTGCTTGCCCTTCCTTTGGACTACATCAGTGACGTGGAGAGGGGGAGCCCTCTGCATGGGCAAAAGCCGGATCTACAAATCTTCTTGCCCAGGCTTGTGCCCTGGAGAGGACACAATCCACCAGAGGTGCAAACCCATGATCCCCTGGGATCGACGGTTGCTTACATTCTGATAGGACACACATGTATATGGAGAGCAAATGTGGGATCTTTCAGTATTTTACACGTGTTGCTCAAGATTTCCAGCATCTGCAGATTCTCTTGTGGTTGCACATGAAGAGAACAAGGCCGAGCCGATTCTTATCATGAACTCTTCCTTATTTTTCAGCTCTGGAAGAGTAAGGCTGCACTTGAACTTCATGGTGGCAGAGCTGGGATTGGCAGGAAAGTATGCCACATCCCACTATCAATAAAGTCAGGGGTGCAAATGAAAGTCAGATGATGATAAACTGAGGTTTTTGCCATAAACCTTTTGTATAATATCTGATTCCACCATACTCCTCTGTTGGCCTTGGGATATAGAATTAGAACTAGCATGTGATGCTTGAGTTGCCACCTGAATCAAAACCTTTCCTCCCAGCCCCAAGTGGCACAGAATCAGCATCTTCTGAGGGGGAGAGAGAGCAGGAAAGAGTGAGTGATATAGGTTCTACGCTTCCCAGATGGCATAAAGGAAAGTAATTGCTTGGGGCTCTACACATGCTCCTGTTTATATCAATGAGCTGAGGTGAGAAGGTTGAGAGATTCAAGTTCCTAGGAGTCAACATCATTAATATCCCATTCTGATCCAAGCATGGCCCAGAAAGTTCACCAGTGCCTCTACTTCCTCAGAAGGCTAAATAAATTTGGCATGTCCCTCTGATGTTAACCAATATTTTATCAATGCACCATAGAATGTATCACTGCTCTGCCCATCACCGCAAGAAAATTCTGGACACAGCTCAGCACATCATGAAAACCAGCCTCCACTCCATGGACTCTGTCTATACTGCCTCGGTAAAGCAGCCAGCCTAATGAAAGACCCCACCCACCCCTCCCACCAGGAGAAAATACAAAAGCCTGGAAGGACGTACCACCAGGCTCAAGGACAGCTACTGTCCTGCTGTTTTAAGACTATTGAATGTTTTCCGAGTACAATAAGATGAACTGTTGACTTCACAACTTACCTCACTATGACCTTGCACCTTCTTGTCTATCTGCACTATCTCTGTAACACTTAATTCTGCACTCTGTTGTTGTTTTTACTGTTTTCGATGTACTATTGTAATTAATTGACTGTATGAACGGTATGCAAGACAAGTTTTTCCCTATTCCTCAGTAAAACAACTTACCAGTCTGGGTGATAAAGAAACTAGAAATGCAGGAGTGTAGATAGCTTCAGGTTTAAGATGGCATTGGTGAAGCCCAGTGTCTGCTCTGCGGTGGCAACCAAAACAAAAAATACAATAAAGTGCTTTATTTATAACACTGTTAAATAATCACTGCAAACAATGGATACGCGATTAGAGGTGAGGCAGAGCCAGGGGTCGGGATGATGTCGAGATAGAGTCGGGGAGAGCGGAGGTGAGGCCCCTCTACCAAAACTGAGTGCACCTAAAGACCTGAGGTGTGATCAACCTGAGCACCAGGCCAATCTGGAAAGGTTGAGTCTGGGCCAAATCATGGCAGCAAGGTTGAGGCCCAGAGTGTATGGACCCTGGTTTGAATGGAGAAGAACCTGATGCTTGGACGATTTTAAAGGCAGGCCAGATTGAAAAGGAATGGTGTCGGGACCAGAGGCAAGGGTCAGACTGGTTCTGCTTCATGTTCCATGATGTTTACGTGGCTCTGCGCTGAACTGAGGCTGGGGCCTACTCTGGTTGCTTCAGGCTTTGTGTCTATGGACCCACTTTCCTTCTGAATGCTATTTGCTTCCTTTTATTGTTTGCACGATTTGTTTTTTTTCTCTCTCTGCACATCGGGTGATTGGTGGTCTTTCCTATGCATTCTTTTGGGTTCCTTTGTTTTGTGACTGCCTGTGAGCAGACAAATCTCAGGATTGTGTAGTGTACTTTGAACTTTGAATCTCAGGAGTGCAGAAAGCCTGGAAGTGCAGAAGTTTTAATAACATGCAACAAGAGTTGCCAGGAAACAAAACTACTTATCTGAAAGAAATGACCAATTACTGGTGAATTTCAAAGACCACTGCACAGAATGTAAAGCACTTTGGGCCACCTGAGGCCACAAAAGAGATGATAGAAACATAGCTCTTCCTTTACTTTCCAATACATCCAATTTTGATGGTGTCTAACAATCTGGTATCAACAAGGCATTAAGGCAGTGACAGAAGCAGGTAATTTCTTTATTTAAATCTTCGGCCTTGTGTCGCTGATCTGAGCAATGCATTCCAATGCAGGATCTCACATCCAGTTACAGAATCTTTAGATCTAGGGGGATGTAATCCTGATCAAAGCCTGAAATCCTCCTTGATGATTTGTATTTCTTTGCTGGATTGCTTCTGTCATGGTCAACAATGCACGTTTTGTGCCATTATACTGTTCAAGTATGATTGATGAAAGGACAAGATTCACAATGGGTTGATCATAGAGAGATTGATAATATAGGTCATGGCTCAACCTTAGCCCTTCCAGGCAGGCAACTGCTTTCTTAATCATACAGCAACCAAATTGTCCAACCCAATTGGAACCTTCATTCTGTTAGGTGAAAAATAAAGAAATTTTGAGTGATTTTAGTCAGCTTCAGACCATTTGCTACCCTAGATGGCTTGATTCTCTCCAACCCTAAGAGCAATTATGGTCCACAGTAGGTAGTTGGCATTTAGTGTCTTGTCTAGATGCTAATTATTCAGGAATGAGTGTTTGGAGGATTAATGAACCACAATGGGGAGGAGTTTGGCAAAGACAGATGCTGTGTAATGTGGACAGAGAAGGAAAGACTAGCACCTCTACAGCTTGTCTGTGGGGATATAAAATGCCACATCCCCAAACATGTCAAAAGTAATGAAGTGCTCCTGATATTTGCCACTGTTGTAATGTGGTAAATCAGGAGTCAATGGTGCTCAGAAAAGTCCAATTACAGCAGTATGATAATCCATTTATTTCGAAGGTTGATATTGACCAGTTGAGTAGAGAGATCTCCACTGTTGCTTGAAGTTGTGCCACAGGAATCTTCACAGCCATCCCAGTCTGAGGTGTCATCTGGAAGACAATACACCTTACAATGCAGTAGCACTGTCAGCCCAACTCAATCACTCAAATTTGTGGTAGGTCCCAAATCTAAACTTTCTTGAAATTTGAAGTAAGACAGCAGCTAACATCGAGATATAAAAAAAACTGAGAGTCACAGCCAGCAGCAAGAAGAAGAACCCCAGCTCAAGTGTCCCTTTTCCATGCTTGGATCAAGTACGGCATCTGTACAACCACCACAGCTGAGATCTTCTCTGCAGAAGGTGTCAGTGAACTCCAAAGAGAAACAAGTATTGGAAATGTTGGCCACTGTTCTAATAATAACACAGTACAAGTGGAACTAAATTTTCACCAGACTCCCATGCAAAGCTGCTAATAGAGAACAATTGTCCTCTGATGATCTTCTGAGCTCTGATTTCCCAGGAACTCTTTTAGCAAAATGAACAGGAGAGGCTGCAGAGGGGAATTCCGGGTGAGAATGAATTACTGTAAGAGCTGTAAGAGCTTTTCTTTATTCGTCATCCAAAAGTCTTGGTATAGTCAAGACAGTGTTATGCTGGAATCAACACAAATTAAATGTACATTTTCTATGATATCTGCCACAATACTAGATTCAGGGAAAAATGATCAGGTAGTGATGGAAACAGAAAGGCAAGAATGTTATTCTGTGATGATCCTGCTCTTTACCTTCCCTCTATGGCTACTCTTTAAGTTCTCTCCTTATTGATTCTTTGCCTTCCAAAGCCTAGGACAAAGCAAACCTTCATGTTATCGTCATGTGCAAGTACCGTTCATGTAGATTAACATATAGGACTGAGTGACATTGCAATAATAACAAAACAGTACATATACCAGGAGCTTATGAGAATGTTCGCCCTCAGAAAAGAAATTAATTTGAAAGTAATTGATTTACATATTGCATGGCAGTTCATTTTGAAACATTCACAAACAAGTATGCAAAGTGGAAGAAGAAAATTATAATTCCACTATCAAATAAAATCACTGTTTGGTTACTAAAATAGAAACTATATTCATTCATATCTGCAAAACATATTAATGCAGATAAATCTTATATTGGTTCAAAGAGGCCCAGAAACGCAAGTCTGTGGTTCCCTGGGTGTGATTTTCTTTTAAGATCATAAAACTGTAAGCTATAGGAGCATAATTAAGCCATTTGGCCCATTGACTCTGCTCCGGAATTTGATCACAGCTGATTTATTATCTCTCTGAAACTCATTTTCCTGCCTAATCCCCACAACCTTTGATGCTCTTCCTAATCAAGAACCAGTCAAACTCCATTTTAAATATACCCAATGATTTGGCCTCCACAGCCATCAATGGCAATGATTACCCAGCCTCAGGCTGAAGAAATTTCTCCTCATCTTATTTCTAAAGGATGTCCCTGTATTCTGAGGCTGATCAGACCATGGCCTCTGGTTTAGACTCTCACAGTATTGGAAATATCCTGTCGACTCTGTAAAGGCCTTTCAATATTTGATAGGTTTCAAAGAAATCCCCCCACCCTTATTCTTCTAAACTCCAGTGAGTTCAAAACCCAGAGCTACCAAACGCTTCTCATATATGATAACCTTTCCATTCCCTTAATCTTGGGACAGTTGAGTGTGTCATTTCAGCAAAGTATCAAGTCTGTTGGCTGTAAAAGAACTTTTAGAAATCCTGTGGTAATGAAAGATACTACATAAATGCAATATAGCTTCTCTCTCTCCCTCCCTCTCTTCCCCTATCATACCATTTTCTGATAATGATAACAATAACAATAATAATAATAATAATGATAATGATGATGATACTGATTTATATGAATGCTCTGAAGCACAGGATCAAAAGAGGCTGCAGAACGTTAGACTCAGCCTGCTCCATCTTGGCCACTGGGCTCTCCACCGTTGAGGACGTCTTCAAATGACAGTGCGTCAAGAAGGCAACATCCATCACTAAAGGCCTTAACTATCCAATATTCAGCCTCATTTCATGACTACCATCAGGCAGTAGGAACCCGAAGCTGCACACTCAATGTTTTAGGAATAACTTCTTCCCTTCCATCACCACATTTCTGATCAGACCACGAACAGTGACTCACTATCTTGCCCTCTATTTGCATCATTTATTTATTTGCTTTATTTCTTTTCCAAGTGTGTATTGCATTGTACTGCTGCTACAAAACGACCAATTTCATAACGTATGTTAGTGATAATAAACCTGATTCTGAGTCTGAAGATCCCTGAAAGTCGAATGAACCCATACTAATTCAGTATAAATGTGGCAATACTATTGAAATCTGCTATTGTTTGACTTAAGTCGGATTTTAAGACTTCCAATAGTACATGTTTAAGTGGGGCAATACAGAAAATGCATAAGAGCGCTCCATACAAATACGGAAATCCCATGGGCAGAAGGTTATTCCTCTAAATGCTGCAGTTTAGTCAGGACCTTCGGGTAAAGAAAATACCAAAGGCAAATCAAATCAATTATATAAAATTCACAGTATGGGGACAGCTGTTCAGCCCACTGGACTCTGCTGGTACTTGTGGTCCATGACCACCTCTTTATATCAACACATTCATTTCTTCCTCCCTCCCTCACATACCTAGCTAGTTTCCCTTTAAATATATCCCTCCCAGTGGATTCGACGACGACATGATTTCTGGGACTAAGGGCCCTGCCCAGTGCCTGAATGAAAATCAGTGCTGCACAGTGTAGAGCAACGTCTGCATAATATCACAGTGGGGTCTTGTTCCTGCAGATCTTCACTGTACGGTGATTTAGGAGCTGTGGGAGCAATTGGGCAGGAGGCAGGCACATTTGGAATAAAGAAACATTTGAAACTCAAATGTCAACAAAGTGTGCTTTATCTCTACAACTGCTGCTCGTGGCCCAGGGGAAGCCATGCTAGAGGTACAATAAATACTACAGGATGCATTTGGAATATAGACAATCTGCTTCTCCGGTGCAACCTGGGGGCAAAGATGTCCAGTCACTTGACAACAGTTGAGATATTTTGCAACCAAAGTCAATGTCAGCCACCAATCACATCACTGCTTGGAGCAGGGAACAGCTGGCTGTACAGGCAAAGAAAGAGATTCTCCAACTGAGCTGTTGGACTCCTGCATCTGCTACTTGCACAAGCAGTAGGCTTCAGTCTGCCAGGTTATTCCCCGTGGAGGGTGGGGGTGGTGGTTCGAGGAAGGGATGGGGGATAGCTCTGCAATAGTAAATGCCTAAGGCCATGATTTACTTCAACAGCACTGTTTACTTCAATGTCGTAGTTTGACAAATCTCGAATATCTGTACTACTCACAGGTTTTGCTTTGTAAAAGATGCCACACTTGTGGATTGAAAGAAACACGGGAAAATGTTTGTGCTGTGTCAAGCATCTTGAAAGTGCACATCTTCTCCAATGTGACAGATTAGATAGGCCTCTTTTCCCCTCCTAGGTTCTTCCCTTATTCTTTGATCTTTTGTCGTTTGCCTCCTCCAGGCTTCAGTTGCTTCCCCAGCTCAAATCAGCAACAAAGTGAAAATGTTGACTTTTTCCAGCTTGTATTTTTCGTATTTGTCAGCTCACAGAACAATGCCAGTTTTTATTGTCGATCTCTAATTGCCTCCTACTCGGAAGGAGTAGTGTTAGTGTGCAGGTTTTCTCCAGGTGCTCTGGTTTCCTCCCACAGACCAAAGGAGTACTGATTGGTAGGTTAATTGGCCATTAACCTAAATTAACTAGGTTAATTGGTCACTGTAAATTGTCCCGTGACTAGACTCGATTAAATTGTGAGATTGCTGGGCAGTGTGGCGCGAAAGGGCCTATTCTGCACTCTCTGTCAATGTTGTTTGAATGTTATGGAGATAATGAGAGGCATTGATTGTGTGGATCGTCAGAAGCTTTTTCCCAGGGCTGAAATAGCTAGCGTGAGAGGGCATAGTTTTATGGTGCTGGGGAGTAGGTACAGAGGAGATGTCAGGGGTAAGTTTTTTACACAGAGAGTGGTGAGTGCGTGGAATGGGCTGCCGGCAACAGTGGTGGAGGTGGATATGATAAGGTCTTTTAAGAGACTCCTGGATGGATACATGGAGCTTAGAAAAATAGAGGGCTATGGGTAAGCCTAGGTAGTTCTAAGGTAAGGACATGTTCGGCACAGCTTTGTGGGCCAAAGGGCCTGTATTATGCTGGGGGTTTTCTATGTTTCTATGTATCAGTTAGTCACATGAGTATTTGCAAGAATAATTTGTGCATACCACTAATCATTCTCAGTCTCAGTTCTGAGGAACCACCTCCAAAGAGGACCATTTTATGAGACTTATTTCACCATTTGAATTTCTCATTTGCCAGTTGGACTTGAGCCAATGTCTTTGGATCAATGATCTGAGCTCTCAACACTTCCCCAAAACAACCAGTATGCTGTTGTACCTACCTGTGAGCAATGAAGCTTGTAAGTGATCACCGGTGTCTTCTACCCTTACCTATGGCAGTCTGATGCTAGTGAGCTCCAGGGAGCAGGACGTTGACATTCCAGGGCTTGCCCCAGCAAGGGGCAATAATTCAATGAAACAAAGCCACAGGCATAAAAGCTATGGACAAAGCCTAGGATCTCCAGGGTCACTTTCTTCCATTTGGTGGACTAAAGTTCCACGTTAAGTCATAGGCTGGGCCAAGGCCTGACAAAAGGCTGCATGCTTTCCTCCCAGGCCACCAACCACCTGCTCCATCAGAGACTGGGAACAGAAAGCTCCTCTCCTGGGAGTCTCTCTGGTTCTTGGCCACAGTCCCATCTGATGTGTATCACATTAGCTGGAGTTGAACTGCAGAGCGTCTGAGCTAGATGGACTGCAGGCTTTTCCGCCATGCTATCTCCATTATCGTATGGAGAAGGACTTAAATATGAGAATTGAAACAGTAAATTACGTTGAATTCCTGGAATTTGGAATGATAGCAAACAGAAACACACAGGAATTGAGTCATCTGCTTCTCTTCTTTAGTTGGTGGAATCGCCTCAAACTGAATTGGTTCCAGATTCTGGTTCAGCCTGTGTTGCTGTAAGAATCTGCTATATTTACATTCAGGAGCATCAATAGCTGCACGTGCACAATGCCAAGAGAATTATCTGTAACTGGCCAGCAATGCTTCAAAAAAACATATGCAAAATCCGCCGTACCAGCTGTGCAGTCAGTCTAATGGGATAATAATGAGAAGTAGGAGCTGGAACGGATTGTTCCACAGGCTGTGACAGAGGAAAGGGGATAAAAAGGTAGTCGTTGCATCTTCTGAGATTGTAACTGGAATGCGTCATGAAAGGGCAGTGGAAAGCTGGAGGTAAAAGGGCAGACGTTACTTATCCTGCACTTCCTTGGCAAGATTACATCAGATCAAGCATGGAAGCAGGAGAAAATCTGTTTTCTCCTGCTCAACTGAGATCTGTGTTTGTACAAGTCAGAGCATTACTCACACTCAGCGGCCATTTTATTAGGTACCTCCTGCACCTCTTAAAATGGCCACTAAGTGTAAGCTCTTGGCCTCCTGCTGCAGGAGTCCATTGATTTCAAGGCTCAACATGTTGTGCATTCAGAGATGCTCTACTGCACATCACTGTTGTAACGCTTGAGTTATTGTCACCTTGAACCTGTCTGGCCATTCTCCTCGGACCTTTCTCATTTCCATGGCATTTTTGCTGCTCACTGGATGATTCTTTTTGTTTTTCCTCAGCATTCTCTGTAACCTGTTGTCCATTGTAACCCCAGGAGATTGGCAGATTCTGAGATACTGAAACCACCCCGTCTGGCATTGTCTATCGTTCCTTAGCCAGTCACCTAGATCGCATTGCTTCCCATACTGATGTTTAGTCTGAGCAGCAACTGGACCCTTGACCATATTTGCATATGTAGCCCCCCGGCTAGCCTCAGACTCGTCTAGGGGGAGCAGCCTTTGGCCCCGCCAAACTGGGTAATCCGATTGTGTAGATGCTGTGTGATGTCCCCACCCCGCTGAATAACAGACAGTACACCACATGCGATTAAATGATTACATTTAATAGAAATACAATATAAAAGGAAAAGTAAAAGGCGCCAAACTTAACAAAGTCCAACCACTTCGTGCACAACCGTTGGAGCTCAATTACTGAAGTCTTCTCGCCACCATTCGATCCCTTCTGACCTCCTCAACCTGCTACCTGGGACCAACAACAGTGGTCGACCAGACGCTCCACACGAATTTGATCTCGTCTCCTCTCCTCACCAAATGCCCTGGGCCTGTGATCCCCGCTCGGGGTCCGTTCCGTCGCCCAGCTTACAACATCGCGTCTTCTCCCTCTAACCCCCTCGCGCCATCTCTACCAAAGCCCCGCTCAACACTAGCTTAACAAGCCCATAAGGAGAATAACTTTGATCCCAATTGGTTAACAAACGAATATAATTCTCGTAATCAGTAGTTATAACCCAAACAAGCTGCGAGAGAAAGCTCTCTCTCACCAGTTAGCATAGAAAGAAGCATTTTTACTTTTAACAAACAAAGAAGCCGTTTTAATTACATACGCAGTAACATAAAAAGAAGAAACCCCTTACACATACTTCTGTACATTGAGTTGCTGCCACATGATTGGATGATTAAATGTTTGCATTAATGAACAGGTGTACCTGATAAAGTAATCGATGAGTGTACAAGTTACAGCACAGAAATAAACTAGAAATGAGGTGCCAGAATAGTATTTACTTCTTCTCTCCTTATCAAGACATCCTTTTGTTTTTCGCCTCTTAAAATAAACCATTTTCTCCTTGGGCCCCTAATGGCATTTGCTTTGAAAGCAGTGACTTTCATATTCACTGCACACACAAAATAAGATGCTTCTGCTGAATTCCTTATTGGATTTATTATGATCCTTAGTCCTGGCTCTTCCACAACTGGAGATAACTTTCTAATAACTACCCTATTAAATTGCTTCTTAATTTTTTTGGATCGCCCCTAGTCAGTCGGACCCAAACCTTCCCAGCATTTCTTTGCAGCTGTTTCTTTTCAGTTAACAAAAAGAAAAAGATTTCTTGACTGTATGGCTTAAACTTTCAGTTTGTCCTCATACAGTTTGGAATGTCCTGTGGAGGGGATTTATAGAAAGCTTTCACTGAGATTCTGAATGAAAGGCTGCTTCATAAGCTGATTGCATCTCATGGACTCTCCATTCCCCTGATTTTCATGTCCCAGTCGTTACTCTCTAAAGGCTCAGCCGCCTTTAAAAAACATCCATCAAAGTTAGCTCCAACTATGCTGGTAGTTATGATACAAGGCTTTTGAATTGTTCACTAATTAACCTTTTTCAATAAGCCTACAACCCTCACAGAAGTGTCATGTGAACAGGCATCCCAATACCATTTTGTACCGAAGAATTCAACCCTTTCCTCAACATGTCTCCACATATATACTCAGTGCAGGTACCTCTCATATCTGGTCTGCTGGTCATTACTGTTCCCACTGCAGTATCTACTGCCATCTTGTCCATCCATGGCTGTTCTCTCCAGTTCCCATTGCAATACCTGTTCCCCAATCTGTTCTGCCTAACAACTCTCTGAAGCTCCGCAAGACCGCTTTTAACTCTTCTTATCATATTCTGTCCTAGGTTAACTTTTGAAATTCAGATCTGTGCTAACACTAAACTATCTTTCTTTCTGCAGCCTCAGTCTCCCCTGGCCTTGCATCAGCACCATCGACTGCTGAAGCTCTCATAGTTGTTTTGTAATCTTTAGATTTAATTATTCTAAAGCTCTTCTGGTTCTACCATCCAAACATCTCAGGTCATCCAAATAATCTGCTGCAAGTATCCTGATTGGATAGAGTCTATTAAGTGCCCTGCACTTGCCTTGTCCTGGGCTTCATTATGATATGCATACTTTTAAAATTTCATCATTAATTTCAGCACCCCTACAACCCATTTCAAAACTCTCCATCCTTGAAAAATCTTCTAGCTCCACAGCCCTCTGAGTGTTTCTAACTCTGATCACTGAATTTTAAATAGTTTGCATGTGACAGCCTTGAATTCTGTTTTTATTTCTGTGATCTTAGCTTCTGAAGTCCTCTGCCTAAATCTCCACATCTATTTTATTACTTAAGATGCTTCATAAAAAATCTGATCCTTTGAGCATGTTCTCAGGCATCTGCCCTAATGCTATTTTAGAAGTTTTGACATTACTTTCTATTAATAACCTCCTATGAAGTACCTTGAGATATCATGTTAATTATGGTGTCATATAAAGAAAAACTGTTATTGTTTTAGCGATCCTCCCATCTCATCCTTTGCTCTTTCTCTCTGGAGAAAGAAAATCATTTTCACTTCAAGTGACTTTCTTTTGGTTCTGAGGTCATTATCTCTAAGACTCGTTTGATTACTACTGGCTGACAGAGTTCATGTTCGAGTTTAATTGTCATTCAACCACACCTGAAAACAGCCAAATGAAACAGTGTTCCTCTAGGGCCAAGGTGCAAAACATAGTACTCACAGTCATACTCAGCACAAAGCACATATAGCAAGCACATAGAAGATATCAGTAAACTACAGTCACACAAAAAATATTCCAAATCCCTGAGTCCATGAATGTGGCAGAAGTCTGCAGCTGAACACAATACTTTTGTGGGTCGAACACTGGGGAGGGTGGGGGCAGGACTGACCTTAGCTCGGATGTCACACCACATCGCCTCAGGTGGAGAGCACCGTCACCGATGCCTGTCTCCTGGGTGGCTGTAAACAGGCAACACTGTGGCTTGAGGCCTACGGATGCCACGCGGCTCCCCCATTATCTGCCAATAAATCAGTGAACCAGACTTGCAGCATTCCACATTAACAGTATCCAACAGGATCCTGCGAACACAAGGAAAGCGGTTAAGACAATCACTTGCTGTTGCACACTTGCACACCTCCTTCGCTCACTGACTCCTCAATGCCTCCCTGATGCAGGCAGTGGCTTAATCCACACCAAGCCCTGCTCCTTCAGTTTCTTCACCAACGAGCTGATGGGGTAGACCTGCAGTACTTCAAAGTCCAGCAGGGTCTTGCGATAATATAAAATACATTATAATGACACCTTTGGTTGACCGCGTAGGAGCCGTAGCGACTGAGTGCCACAGCTGTCTCATTGGAAGTCCTGGTGTCCTCCAGGATACCAGAGTACTGGTGTCTTGCTGTTACAGAGGTCTCTGCAATACGATCTGGCAAAGCTGAAAGGATACTCCCCAGCTCCAGAATCCTGAGCGGAGTGGTATAATGTCTTCAGCTATCTGCTGGGATTCTCCTCGTACTATGAAGCATGGCCCAGGTCATTCAGTTTGATTTTGTTGCACCAAGTTGCACCTTAACGAAAAGTTTGCACAGATTAGCTTTGCTGGTCATGGATAACTCAGAACTGGAGGGGTTAATGTTCATAGCATTGGTTTCTCTGAGGATTCATTACTATCTGCTGAAATGAATGGAACTGCTGAATCGGAGTCCAAGGCTATCCTAGCGCACAGTCAGCACTCACACTGCAGAACTGTAGCAAGACGATGCTTCAATTTTTCCCTCCATTAGCAATCCATCATCAGAGCAGAGTCTGAGTGTGTTTAGCAGGACTTCTTGGGATAGCTTGCGATTTTCCTGTCTGCGAAAGTAGCTTTCAAAACCATTTTGAATTGTCATCCCTGTCTGCCCTGCAGTAAAGTTATGCTCCACTGCTCAAGGACCCTGCTGCTGGGGATGACTGATTGGCAGCTCACAGTTGCCTAATCTGGCTGAATGGTGAGGTTTCACTGACCTTCTTAATCTGTATCATTCAGCAATTCATGGCCAACATACTGACAATTAAGGGAACATACTGTGTGTACTCAAACTATAATTGCACTTTTGTGCATCATAAAATCGTAGAATAAACTTGCATTATACTGCACTTTTAATGTAGTAGACTGCATTGAACTACTCGAGAATAAGATATGACACCAAGCCACTTATGGCTATTTTGGGTTTAACTAGGTGCTGTAAAGGCTATGCCAGCAAAAGTATTATGCATATTTAAAAATGAGGTACCAAACTGTGAGAACTTAGAACATGCATGCTAAACAACAAAGTCTGCTATTGACAAAGTTATGTGAGTCCCCAATCAACAGAAAAGATTCAAAGGTTCAAAGTGCATTTATTATTAACAAATGTATAAATTAGACAACCTTGAGGTTTCCTTGCTTAACAAGGAAGGAACCTGAAAGAACCCAATTAAAAAAAAGACCAACCCCCACACCCACGGAGAAAGAAAAAAACAAATCATGCAAACAATAGAACGGAGATACAACAACAACATCCCAAGCCAAAATGAATAGAGCAAAGCTCTGCAGCTCTGCTGGATCTAGTCATGACAGGTGTCGGAGTTAAACACTTGATAAGAGGAGGAGTTCCTTCGGACATGCCCAATCCCAATCTCAGTGACAACAGAGGCCAGGATATGAGTGACAATGACACAGCTGAAGCATTTGAGACCATCGTTAGTCAAAGTGCCTTGGGTGCGGCATGTAACAAAAAACAACAACATTCGACAATTCTGAAGAATGAATAATTATACAAATATATTTAAATGGAATATTAAATACATAAATACCAGTAAGTAATTAATATTAAACAGTATTATAAAAAGTGGTTTAAGGTGTTTACAGTGCAATGCGGTGATGGGGATAATAGATAGACGGGGGTGTGGGGGCAGTCCAACAAGAATGGCTGATCAGATTAACTGGCTGGGGAAGAAACTTCTAAGATGGCGTGCAGATTTTGTTTCAATAGCCCTACAGAAGGGACTTTTTGGAAAAGGCAGCTTGCAGGGAGGGTAGTGTCTGAAGTGCCCGGTCAGTTTGATTCGCTGTGTATTAAGCTGAGAGTCCTGGATAAAACTAGGTAAATGGGACTGGTCAACCGTAGACAGGGTGCTCCAGAACCAGCTCTGTGTTGTGCTGAACTGGTCCTTACAGGACCTACCGTAGGTACTTACTCATTTTTCAGCATCTGGATGTTGCTGATATGTCCAGTATTTAACAGCCCCTGAGAAGGTATGAGTAAACCATTATCTTGAATAAGTGTAGTCCTCGTGAATTCCTCTCCACGTTGCCCTCATGAGGGTTTAGAACCAGAAAAATAAAGGAATGTTAATATATTTTCTTATCAGGATTTTGTGTGACTGGAAGGGGAATGGTCAGATGGTGGTGTTCCCATGTGTCTGCAACCCTTATCCTAATAATAATTTGGCTGTTTTGCTGGGTCTATCAAGGAATGCAATAGACCCAACTAATGAGCCAAATGCCTTTCTTTAATGAAATATTGGTACAGTTCGTTCTGCATTGGTATCTGATGCCTTGCTTTCAGATGACTGGTCTTCTGTCATTAGAATTTATTTGGAACTGAGGTTCTGGGATGACATGGCTGGGACTGCAGGAAAGAAACAAGTCAAAGTTTTTTAGCAGACACTGAAATCTGATGTCTGAAGCTGACGTGAAAGCACTTAAAGTTGCTGGCTCATTAACAAAACCTGGGAAATTCTTCCCAGTAAGCTGCAGAAACTTGTAAAATTAAGCCCTAACAAGCAGTGTGGTTCAAACTAAACCAGCTCTGGGCTAATCAGCTGCATGAAGCTGACACTGCCCTCTGAGCCCCACTTCTTCAGGCTCATGATTAGTCAACGAAACAAACATGGGTTGTTTACAGTGGAGGTTTATAGGTTCTTGATTAGTCAGGGCATCAAAGGTTACAGGAATCAGGCAAGAGAATCGGGTTGAGAGGGAAAATAAATCAGCCCAGCTAAAAAGGCAGAGCAGACTTGATGGGCCAAATGGCCTAATTCTGCTCCTATATCTTATAATCTTATCTCTTCATTTCATGACTTGAATGAGAGGTCCAGCAGAAAGAAGACCAGGTTATATAAGTTTTTTTAGTCAATGTAACTTTGGACGTGCAGTGGAACCAGGATTGGCATTACTTTGACCCACTTATGCAGTTTCCACGTGCCTTCGTGATAGACTACGGAGGCTCAGCATCATCTCTTAAGCTTCCTGTCAAGACTAATGTTCAGAATAATGAGACCCAAGAAGTGTTATTGCCTACATTCAAAATTGTTTAAATCTATTAATAGTGAAGTGCACACTTCATATCAGACAACTATGCACTCTAAATGAATAGTTTGGTTTGGAGACTCACATGGAAATAGGTTTTTGCAAACATGGGTAAACAGACCAAATAATATGCTGTTCGATACTAAGCCCAAACTTGAAGCTGTACTTTTCAAATCTTAGGGATGTTGTAAACCTACAATGTAGTGGGGACAGAATTGTTTGCTAATAAGAAGCTGGTTGCAAGCCACACCCAGCATGTTAGCAAGTCTGGTGCTAAAAGTTGTTGGGCTTTACTTTAGGATGCAAAGATCAGGAAGTAAAACCTGATGTCTAAGGGGGCATCACAGTGATGCAGCTTGCAGGGCTGCTACCTCTCTGCCCCTGTGACCCTGGACTCAATCCTGATCTTTAGTGCAATCTGTTTAGAGTTTACATGTTACGCCCATGACTAATACAAGGGGCTTCCTCTGCGTGCTCCAATTTCCCCCCACTTCCAAGTGATGTACTTTTTAGTAGGTTAATCGGTGGCTGTAAATTATCCCTTGTGTATAAATGAGTAAAGTTCGTGGGAATCGGGGAGAATATGGAGGTTACAGGGAAAATTTGTCAGGAATGGACTTGATGAAATAAATGGCCTCCTTTTGTGGCAAATGCAAATTCGGGAAAACAAATACAAGTATCTGGAGAGAAAATAATACATCAGTATAAAACAAAATCTTCTTACAGTTTATAAAGTTGAGAATAAAGAGTTGGAAACAGAAGGCTTTGTGAGATAGCTCTGTGATGAAGCCAATGACTGCTGGCAGTCTTAATTTGCGTATGTTAAGATATTTATCCGATGCATGATAGAATCCAAGGTCCCTACAAGCCAATGTCCAACAAGCCTGCAGGGCATCTGAGACAAGACCAACTATAAAAAGAGGCAAGTAACCCAAGGAAATCCTGCTGCTGTTTCTGGGTCCTCTGTCCCATCAAGTACATGAAGGAATATAAAAGGATCTTCCCCACTTGCGCTTAAATTGATACCTGCATGAGTCCATGCCACAACTCGATTCCAAATATTATAACTCCCTGGCCTGGTTGAGAGATTCTGTACAAAGACGGTTAATTTTAGTGCTGATCTAACCTTACATAAGCAATATATACAGTTCTTTAACTGACATTCCTTCCCCTCTCTGTCCTACTTACTCACACTAATTTGATATTTTTAGCAAAGGTGGGCTCGTTCATCATAATACTTGACTTGTCAAGGTCATCTGCAAATATTGTGAACAGCTGGATTCCAAGCACCTATCCTGTTGGGACTCCAAAAGCTATTGTAGCTCATTCACAGCCATCCTTTGCCTTCTCTTGTGAGCTAATTTCCCATCCACTTTGTCACTTCACCATTGATTTCATTGAGCCTTCATTTTTGCTCTGAATCCTTTGTGAAATATCTTGTCAACAGCCTTCAGAAAGTCACGATATAGAATATTGACCCACATTTACCTTCATCTACTAAAGTATCCTCATTCCAAAAAGCCAGCAATGAGCTTGATGTTGACCTTCATTCAATAAAGCCATCGTGGGTTCTTAATGATCACCTTCTAACAATCAGATGGACCTGAATTGTTTCTTTGATAATAGAGCTCACTCTCCAGCCCATTGTCAATTCTGCCTTTCACATTTCTGCCTTTTCTTAAAGATTGAAGTTACGCTATTGAATCCTAAAAATCAGAATCAGGTTTAAATCACTGGCATACATTGTGAAATTTGTCGTCTTTGCAGCAGCAGTACAATGCAACACATAATGAGAGATAAAAACTTGAATTACAGGAAGTATAATACTGCATATCTATCTATCTATTAATATATGTAATTGTTAGATTAAATAAGTAGTGCAGAAATAGAAATAAAAAAGTAGTGAGGTAATGTCCGTAAGTTCATTGTCCATTCAGAAATCAGATGGCAGAGGGAAGAAGCTGTTCCTGAATCATTGAGTCTGTGTCTTCAGGCTTCTGTACCTCCTTCTGGTGGCAGCAATTAGAACAAGGCATGACCTGAGTGATGTGGGTCCTTAGTGATGGATGCTGTCCTTTTTAGGCATTGCTCCTTGGAGATGTCCTGGATACCATGGGGGCTAGTGCCCATAATGGAGCTGACTAAGTTTACAACTCTGCAGCTTATTTTGATCCTGTGTGGGTAGCCCACACACCAGATGATGATACAGCAATTAGAATGCTTTCCACCGTACATCTGTAGAAATTTGTGTCTTTGATGACACACCAAATCTCCTAAAACTCCTAATGAAATATAACCACTGTCATTCCTTCTTTTAGCTGCTTTGATATGTTAATTCTAGGATAGATCCTCAGATCTATTGACATCCAGAAACTTGAAATTGCTCACTTTTTCCACTTTTAATCCCTCTACGAGGATTGATGTGTGTTCCTTCATCTTACTTTTTCGGAAGTCTACAATCAGTCATTTGGTCTTACTGACGTTCAGTGCCAGGTTGTTGCTGCGACACCACTCAACTAGCTGATATATCCCGCTCCTGTATGCTGTCACTATCTGAAACTCTGCCAACACTAGCAAATTTATAGATGGCAGTTGAGTTATGCCTAGCCATGAATGTAGATAGAGTGGAGTAGTAGGCTAAGCACACATCCCCGAGGTGTGCCAGTGTTGATTATCAGTGATGTGGAGACCTTATTTCCGATCTATACAGATTGTGGTCTTTTGGTAAGGAAGTCAAGGATCCATTTGCAGAGGGAGGTACTGGAGCTTTTCAATCAGAATTGTAGGAGTGATTGTGTTAAACACTGAGCTCTGATCAATAAGTAGAATCCTGACTAAGTATTTATGTTGTCTAGGCCACATGAAGAGCCAATGTGATTACACCCGCCGCAGACCTACTGAGACAATAGGCAAATTGCAGTGGTCATTCCAAGTACTTTCTCCATTTCCAGCCAAATGGGAACTTTTAGCCAAAGCATGGTTCTCCAAACTAAAACACACCTTTCGGTTCCTTAAGTAAGAAGAATAGATTTTCCAGCAGTTTCTGCTTTTTTTTCCTTTCAGATTTCCAAAGCTGAAGAAAATATTCTTATTCTCAGGACATCACAAGTACTTTACAGCCAGCAAAAGAAGTTTTGAATGTGGCAATCACTATCATAATGAAGCAAATGTGACAGCTGATTCATGAACTCCAAACAAGATTGTGGCCGGATCGTCTGCACTGTAGAGATGATAAATTAGTTGACTCCAGGGTGAACTCACCTATTCTTCACCAATAAACTCTTCTCGGGCTCCAGGTATCGATTATAACCGATGTGACAAACTCTGCCATGTTCTTCAGGGTTGATGCCCTGAAGAAGATGGCAGGGTTTGATATCCAAATGTCGGTTATAATTGATACCCGTACCCAGTTGGAAGCCTGATCCTTTTTCACTCACCTATTCTTAGAAATCATTCCATGTGATCTCTGTGCTGAAAGGCACTAGTTACCGGAGGGGACAGATAAGAAGTGATCACATTTGGACGATACCATCTAAGGATGGCAGCTTTCCACAGATAGTTAACCAGATAGCTCTTAAAAGAAAGTAAAAATGCAGATTTATTTAACTGCTCAAATTTAAGATCGCCAGATGGCATTGTGGGATTCAAACTCATATCTCTGGATCGATGGTCCAGAACTCTATTTGCTAACCTTGTAACTTACTCACTGCAATGCTCTATACCTTGAGGAGCACACATAGCTAATAGTTGAAATATCTTTGAACTGCCTCAGATAAATCCTGTCAGAGCACTTCACTTCACAACTGGATTAATATTAAACAGTGAGGGTCACTCAAATCCAAATGAACATGGTTAGTAAACCAGGTGTTAGGTCATTTGTCCCTGCGGAGGTTATTTGTGTATGACTATGATGCACCATCAATAACTCACACTGAGATGTAAGGCGAGATATCGGCTTTTATTGACTGGAAGAAGGAACCAGGAGTGAGTGTCTATCATACAATGTCCTGGAGACTGAGGCTGAGCGTCAGGCCTCAGATCTCCTTTATACAGGGGCCTGTGGGAGGAGCCACAGGAGCAGTCAGCAGGGGCGTGTCCCGACAGGCACATAGTTCACCACAGACTATATTAGTATATCAGAGTCTCTGCTAAATTAATAACCTGATTCAAGTTATTTTTGACTTCCTTAAATATCTGAATGAAAAGAATCTGATAAGTATATCAGTAAATAAATCTAACTTCTAGTGTCCTGGCTGATATTTATTCTTTAAGCAATGTGAAAAAAAAACAAAATATCTATTCATTATCTTCAAGCTATTTAAGGATGCTAGTGTACACAAGTTGCCTGCAAATTAATTCTTTTAACATGGAGTGACTGTACCGACAGGGAAACGATTTGGTCCAATTGAAAGGGTGTCCAAGACAATTGGAAGCCAGGTACTCTTCCACAGATGTACACTGGTCGCACGCTCACAGACGCTCTTCCTGAATCCCAACTTCTTGCCTTTCCTCCATGCCTTGATCTCACTATTTCCTCTAACTGCCTCCTCTCACTCTTTCAGCACTCCTCCCACACAGCTTACACCCCTTCCTTTTGGTTTCCCCCACCCAGCCCTGCTGCCTGATTGAGGCACGTCATAGCCTCCAGGGCTCATCAGGTGAGGCCCACTGTGCATGTGGCTGGCATTGTCATCGGCATTTCCTGCACGACCACAACAGCTACACTGCAAAACAATCTTGAGATACTGAACGAAAGCTTGGCTCAGACACTCACCATTTTTAAGACTATTTGTTTTCATTTTCTTCAGGGCATTTTAAAATGTTTCTTTTTTAGGTTGATTGGCCTTACTGGAAGCCAGTTTCTCATAAACACCAGCAAATATTTGCTAACTCTACTGGACTCCCTGCAGAGAGAGTTTTGCCAGTGAATATAGAGGGAGCCTGAATGGAGTCCTGTTCTTTTAGTGAATAGTCAAGTTCAGGCAGATTTGGGAGCATTTCTGATCCAGCTTTACCAACATGTTGACATTGTGGAATTCCCCCTGGATGATTTAGTAATATGACATCGGTATCAAGAACACACTGTGGATGAGAGGTCAGGAAAGATGTGACCCTCCAATACCACGGGAATGAAAACGGATGCACTCAAACATTCTGCTTTTGGTAAACACGAAATAAGTTTATTTTTAAGGTTCTGCATTGAACAGAATCTTTTTGCTTAATGACAGCCCCAAGGACTTGCTCACTCATGGGATCTCTCTTCCAGGAAGGGGAGGATATACAGAATCCATTGTCTCGTCGGTGGATGATTACCAGGCATCGAATCAGTGCCTGGTTACCCTCACTCAAAAGGATTTGACAATATTGATCGTTATCCTCCTGATGCAGAATGAATGGCTGCTTTTCTGAGATGCCTGCTCTACCCTTACACGGGCAACTGCAGACCTATAAAGCACCTAAGTCGTGACCTGAAATCATGGTTATAAACAAGTAACATTCATTAGCTTTTGTCCATACCTCATTGAGACAGAGGAGCAGAAGAGATGAAGAATGGAAGCCTCCTACCTGCTCCAGAGTGACACCTGGTCTGCTATCCTCTCTCTCTTACTTCTTCCATTCCAGAACCTCTGCTCTCTCCTTAAGACAACTTTGAGAATATCTCAGCAGCTGCACCAGCTTTGTGGAAGTGAAGCCTGAGGCCTATTTTGGAACTTGAGACCTTCCGTCATGTATTCCAGACAAGGATCAATGCAAAATTAAAGTTTTCAAAGGCTTCTTGGCCATTGTCTTTCATTCCCTGCTTTTCTGGAATTTTATATGCAGTTGCTGGTTTATGGCCCCCGGTGCAGGAATTTTCAACCAGATGAAATGAAAGACAGAAAACAGAAGAAGCAAATAAAATTACAAAAACCCCAGAATATGATTGATCTGGTGAATCTTAGCGTGCTTAGCCATTTTCCATTGAGAAAGTTAAGTTAAGATGTGGTATGGATTTAGTGGAATATGTATAAACACATTGATACCATGTGTCCATTTTATTGTGTTGTATTTATATTCACAGATATCCAAGTTGTTATTGTACATTGGATAAACCCCAGATTATAGGAAGTCTGAAATTATGGTCAGTTTGAGAAAGCCCTGTGAAGGGAATTAAAGATTAACATAACACAATTATCTCCTAGGTCTTTTATTACAAGGTACTGACATACAGTATTAAAGAAGATACTGACTCATTGCGTGTAAAAAGCAGAAGGGTGTTGTGACCAAACCATTTAATTGGCGAAGGGAAAGTATTTCCCTTCAGCTGAAAGAATAGGGGGGAAAATCTTACTGTTTCTTGAGGAACTGGGCAAACTGCTCCACTAGCCTCTGAGATCTTTCTTGTAGCTGCAGACCGATGAACTGCGCATTCCAGGTTTCCTGAGAGTCACCACTCCTTCTGTTGGAGTCTGTGATCTACAGCTGCGCTCAGGCTATGTTCTCCACAGGTGGCGGGTTCCCGCTTTTGTAATTCACCGAGCAGCTCAGCATTTCAGTATCTCCAGGAGCGGCTTGGAAGACGAGTGCCTTCCGCTGTTGTACTGTCGACGATCCAATTCCTTGCCGATGTCGCAGACTGCAGCGTCGTAGGAGGTCAAAACATTGAGACCGCAGGCGCAACTGTCGGAGGTCTCTGCACTTAAAAGACCATAAGACATAGGTGGAGAATTAGGCCATTCAGCCCATCGAGTCTGTTTCACCATTCCATCATGGCTGATCCCGGATCCCACTCAACCCCATACACCTTCCTTCTTGGCATATACTTTGATGCCTGACCAATTAGGAAATGATTAACTTCTGCCTTAAATATACCCATGGGCTTGACCACTGCAGTCTGTGGCAGAGCATTCCACAGATTCACTACTCTCTGGCAAAAAAAATTAACCTTCACCTTTGTTCTAAAAGGTCATCCCTCTATTTTGAGGCTCTGCCCTTTAGTTCTGGATACCCCCATCATAGGAAACATCCTCTCCACATTCACCCTATCTAGTCCTTTCAACTTTCGGTCAGTTTCAATGAGAACCCCGCATTCTTCTAAATTCCAGTGAGGACAGGCCCAAAGCCGCAAATGCTCCTCATATGTTAACCCCTTCATTCCCAGAATAATCCTCATGAACCTCCTCTGAACTCTCTCTGATTACAACACATCCTTTCTGAGATACGGGGCCCAAAACTGTTGACAACACTCCAAGTGCAGCCTGTCTAGTGTCTTATAAAAGCCTCAACATTATCTCTTTGCTTCCATTCCCCTTGAAATAAATGCATTTGACTTTCTTTACCACAGACTTAACCTGCAAATTGACCTTCTGGGAGTCTTGCACGAGGACTCCTAAATCTCTCTGCACCTCTGAAGTTTGAATCTTCTCCCCATTTAGATAATAAACCACACTATTGTTCCTTTTACCAAAATGCATTATCATACATTTCCCAACACTGTCCCATCCACCACTTTTTTGCCCTTTCTTCCAATTAGTCTAAGTCCTGTTGCATAGTCTCCTCAGCACTACCTACCACTCCACCTTTCTTTGTATCACTCGAGCGATCTCTTCCTCTCTCTTGACAGTGAGAGAGAGTCTGTCTCAGACGTCGAGGTGTTGGGATGGACAGTGGTTTTGATGGGCTCTCGATCCTGGTCTCTTTGGAGGCTTGCTATTGCTTGCATGGTGGGTGGTGGTGGTGGGGGGGTGAAGTTGCCTTTGCCGGAGCGAGTGGTGGAAAGGGTTAAATCTTGCTGCTGCTTGTATGGGCGGTGGGCATGGGGTTCTAACATTTCTCCCTTATTCATTCTTTGGGTGTTTTCTTTCTCTGCTTTGTGGATGATTGCAAAGTGTAAGGATTCCAGGTTGTATACTATTCTTGATATTAAATTGTACCATCCCTAGATCCTAAGCTTTAGGGTCTAAAACTTTAGTGCCCTGGATTACCAGCAGCAAGCACCTTAGGGCACTAGGGAAAACTAACACCAAAAAACTGCATCTGCAAATTCTCTGGAAGGATAAGAGAATCAACAGCGGAGTCCTCTGCCAGGATGACGTGCCAGTATCGAGGCTCTTCCTGCACACTGTCAGCTCCACTGGGCAGACCACATCATTTGCCTGACACCAGACTCCTGAACCATCTGCTCTATTCCAAGCTTTGTCATGAGAAGCGGTTACCGAGTGAAAAGATTCAAACTCCAATGAATAATGTAACATCTCCATTGACACCTGAGAACTTTTGGCCCAAGACCAAATGGAGAAGGAACATTTAGGATGGCATTAAGAAACCTGAGGTCATACCTCAGAAACACTCAGAAGCCCTTAAGTGGTAGAAACAGCACATCACCTCATAAATTACCCAGCAGCCCTCACTATAGGCACCCCCTGCCTATCAGTGGATAAGTCTGCAGTTTCCATGCTGGCTTCGATTGTCACACACATCACAAACTGGACCGGAAGCAAATCAACTTTATTCCCGAAAGGCCTGTCAGAGACACACAGAGCGAGTGAGAAAGAGAATAATTGAGAGAAAGACAGAGCGTGAGTGAGAGACAGTGTGTGTGTGTGAGAGAGAGAGAAAGAGAGTGTGTGTGTGTATGTGTGTGATAGTGTGTGTGTGAGAGAGAGTGAGTGAGAGTGTGACAGTGTGTGAGTGTGTGAGAGAGTGTGATAGTGTGTGCGTGTGAGAGAGAGTGAGTGAGAGTGTGACTGTGTGTGTGTGTGTGTGTGTGAGAGAGTGTGATAGTGTGTGTGTGAGAGAGAGAGTGAGTGAGAGTGTGACAGTGTGTGTGTGTGTGAGCGAGTGTGATAGTGTGTGCGTGTGAGAGAGAGTGAGTGAGAGTGTGACTGTGTGTGTGTGAGAGAGAGTGTGACAGTGTGTGTGTGTGTGTGTGTGTGAGCGTGTGATAGTGTGTGTGTGAGAGAGAAAGAGTGTGAGTGAGTGTGACAGTGTGTGTGTGTGAGAGAGTGTGATAGTCTGTGTGAGAGAGAGAGAGAGAGAGTGAGAGTGTGACTTTGTGTGTGTGAGAGAGTGAGTGAGTGACTGTGTGTGTGGGCAGATGTGTGAGAGAGAGTGAGAGACAGACACAGAGACATAGAGAAAGAGTGTGTGTGAGGGAGAGTGAGTGAAAGAGAGAGAGTGCGTGTGTGTGAGGTGAGTGTTGGAGTGTGACATGTGGAGGAGTATGTGTGTGGTTCAGCTGTTGAATTGGTTGAGAAATTCATTGACTATGAGGCCATTAAGCACACTGTAGTACTGGAACCAGCTCCTTGGGGCTTTGCCCCTTTTAAAACAACCACCTCTCATTCCTGCTGATCGTTCTCCAGGATGTCATCTCGTGTCACACAGTCACAGGACCTCTGTTCTTGTGCCAGCCCTCTTCACGGTGATTTTAGGGGGAGCGTCAGCAAAATGTGCGCTTCTATGCCTGCATCACCACGTTTGTGCTCTGCTGTCCCAGGCTGTGCCAGTGACATTCCTACCTTGAAGAAGTGAAAGCTTGGCTTTAGTCAGTGCACAATCAACATACAAGTTCAAGTTTATTGTCAGTCAACCAAAAACATGTATACAGCCAAACAGACCCACATTCCACCGCGCCAGGGAGCACAATAGAGCACATGGAACTCATGAGTGGCTCATGAAGTAATATTACCACAAGTAAATCAACAAATAATGAAAAGTATTCCAGAAGACTGACGCAAGTTAAAAGGTAAACAGCGTAACACTACTGGCACTTCATTCTGTACGTGATGAGACCAGGGTGGTGGCAGGGAGTTTAGCAGTCTCATGGCCTCCCATCCCAGCAGCCCTTGTTCTAAAGCTAAGGCACCCCATGCCTGATGGTAGGGGGTCAAAGATTGTGGGACGGATGGGGGGGGGGGTAATCCTTGAGAATGCCAAATGCCCTCCAGATAAAATATATCGGATGGACGGATGGGCTCCGATGACCTTCTCAGAAGTCCACTTAGTAGGAGCTTGTGGTCGGCTGTCTTGCAGTTCCCATACCAGATGATGATGCAGTTGGCAGGGACAGTCCTGTAAAGGTTGGTTGTGGGGTTGGGGTGGGAAATGGAGACACTGCTATGCACTGAGGAATGGTTGGCTTTCGCCTTCCTAAAGTCTACAATCATCTCTTTGGTCCTGTCCACACTGAGGCTCAAGTTGACTGCTTGACCTCCTCTAGTCGTAGCCGTGGATGAGGCAGACCACTGTCGTGCTATCAGTAAGCTTGATGCTGCGGTTGGAGCTGGGTCGAGCAGTACAGCAGCCGGCTGAACACTCGGCCCTGTGGGGGTGCCAGTGCTCAGCGTGATGGAGCTCGAGATGTCGCTGCCAACGTGAACGTTTCTGTCAAGAAGTCCGAGATCCAGTCACAGAGAGAGTGGTGTTAGGATCCAGTGAGGAACAGTTTACCCACCAGGTTCTGAGGGATGATTGCATTAAATGCCAAGATGAAGGCAATAAACAGCATCCTGGTGTAGGAGGCACCATTTTCCAGATGGGACAGGATGGAGGACAGAGGATGTGGCACAGTCAGTGGTCCGATTTGAGCGATCAGTGAACTGGAAATGGTCCAATGTAGCGGGAAGGTGCGATTTAATGTGATCCTTAACCAGCTACTCAAAGCACCTCATGATTGTTGAAATCTGTGCCACTGGACAGTAGTCATTAAGGAAGGCTACTGTCACCCTCTTGGGCATTGGGATGAGTGTGCCTTGAAGCCTGTAGGGACATTGGTCTGTTCCACAGAGATGTTGAAGATGACCGAGTGTGCTCTGAGCTGGTGATCAGAAGGCCTGAGATTAACCCCTTATAATACATTTTGAGAAAACCAATCAATTGCTTCTTAAGAATAAAGTGCATGTTCAAACTTCATGAATAGCTTCAGAACTAGTCTACTTCCCATGCTAAGGCAAGTTTTCCACCATGAATGTATTTTTAGTTCATGTATCTTGACAAAAGAAGGCACCCTCTTTGAGAGCAAGAGGTTAAGGGGAGAAATTGGAAATGAATAATGAGATTTGAAGTCCCAGGCCATAATATAATGTAACAAATGCACTTTTGGGTTGAAAGTTCATTGTCCTCCCATAAAACAGCTTGCATAAAAGTTCACTACATTTGAAAAAAAACTGTGAGGGGACAACATATCACAGATTGTGTTCAACAACCCTATTAAACCCTGATGTCAAAATGATTCACTTCAGGAACAGATTCATCATCTGATGCAAAGTTCAACAGTTCAACCCTTCAGGAATTTCTATCACAGAACATTACAATATGACTGAACAAAACTCAAGCGGTGAATTATTCCGCAGAACTGACATCATTCTGTACCTTTTCCTTAGTTTATTTATTTACCCATTTCTAACTCCTCTGCTTTCCACATGCTCTGCGTTCTCTGCTTGCTGACTTAATTCAGTTAATGGCTGGGTTGTGTTGCTATTCGATCTTGGCAATTTACTTGCAAATGTGTTGTCACCATATGAGGAGACATCACCAGTGCGCTGTTAATTGTGGTGTCTGTTCTGAACACTTGGCCTCAGCCTATTGGTCATCATTACAGAAACTCATTTGTGACGTAAGGAGGAAATCTCGTCGCTGATTTGGTGAACACCGTGAATTTTAGTCTGGAATTTTGCCCGCATTGGCTCATAAATGGGATTGAGGCCTACATGTCTGTTTACAGAATTGACAGTGGAAAGCCATGCCGCTAGGAATTTTCTTGGATGCCATGTGCTTGCTTGCGCCATGACTTTCACTGATGCCCAGTCGAATTTAATTCAGTTAATAAAAATCATGCTAATCACTGATATTAATTCATGTTTGAAATTAGCAACTTGTGGGCTGGTTCATTTCTGATATTTCTACTTCAGTCATGAGGGTACTGCAAAAGATGGGAACCAAATATTCCTTGTTATGTCAAACACAGCAGGAATCAATGCCTATGGAATACAGGAGAGTTGCTGAGTCCAAGATCACGCTGGATTTCCAGAAAACTCATTCAGTAAATTCAGGATGAAATTGAAGTGGCAGCAAAGAGCACTTTTGAAAAACATTTCAGGTAATGATGAGCCTATTGACATTCTCATTGGCTGTTGGAAGATGGGACATGATAGATTGGGGCATTTGGAGATCAGATGCCATATACTGAAATCTATAGAAATATGATACGAAAAGTTGGTAATTGTGCGTCGTGCATATTGGAACTTTTTGGCATTGAGCAACAATATCCATTGAATGTTTTCTGGAAAGAGAAATGAGTACTTAGTGTAAGAAATGTCAAGACTTTGTCATGGACTTTAAATGCTCCATAAGAAAATCTTAACCGTCATACTTCATACACGCCTATGAATTATCTAACAAGAAGACGAAGTAATGCAAAAAGAATAAATATCTACTATAGGTAGTATTGTACAATACCCACATTCAAGTATTCCTGCAAACTGGAATTCAGTTGTAGCACTCCAGCTTCTGAGGCAAATGAACGAGCCCATTCCAGAAAACTCAGTCTGAAAACCCAACCTGTCCTGTCAAGTGAGGTGGTCCTTTTTGGCTGAGGCTTAAACCTGGTCATAGATCTCAGCAGACCTTCTCTCAATGTTTAAACCTTCTGTCCATCCATAGGATGTTAGCAGTGTAACCAGCTGTCTATCTCTTAACTGCCCTTGAATGGTCTTCAGACTCCTCTTTCACCTGCTATCATTGCTCATTTGCTGTAGGTGCTCCTACAGCACAATTAAGTAGTGTTCTAGGATTTAATCTCAGTGATGGCATAAGAGCTGGGCTTGAAACTTCAAGAAGAGCATAAATGTTCTGGTATGGCTATGTACCAGTTGCCTTTATCCCTCTGCTTGGAAAGGCTGCAGGCTTACAACATGCAAGCAAAGATACTCAAGTTGCTTCAGTGAATTTTGTAGATGGCACAAATTGCCGCTGTGTTCTGCGAGTGACAGGAGGATGGAATGTTTATGATGTTAATTGAATGCCAGGCAAGCCTGGCTACTTTATACTGGTTGCTGTCAAACATCTTGAGTATTGGAATTACATTCATTCAGGCAAGCAGAGAGCATTCTATCACCCTTCTGATAAGACCATAAGGCATAGAAGCAGAAAGAGGCCAGTTGGCCCATCAAGCCTGATCCACCGAGGCTGATTTTTTTTTCCCTCAATGTCATTTTCCAGCTTTCTCCCTGAAACCTTTGATGAGCCTCCTAATCAAGAACCTCTGTTTAAATACACCCAATGACCTGGCTTCCATAGCTGTCATAGTCATAGTGGCAACGAATTCCACAGATTCACCACCCTCTGGCTAAAGAAATTCCTGCTCATCTCTATTCTGAGGCTATGCCCTCTGCTCCTAGACTACCCCACTATTGGAAATATCCTCTCCACGCCCACTCTATCTAGGCCCCTCAATATTGAATAGGTTTTAATGAGCTCCCTCCTCATGTTGGAAAGGCTTTGAGAAGTCAGGTGATTGTTGTAGAATTGTGCTCACGAAGATAATGTTAAAATGCATTTTATAACATGTTAAACAAATAAACTAGAAGAGGACTGCATGTTAGAATTGTAATAGACTATAGGCGAGGACAAAAAAAGCACTGAAGCACACTGGTCCTAGTCCTGTTGAAAATTGCTGTCTGGGAAGCAGCTGCTCTGGACTGAGCTACACAGGAGCCAGTGATAGCAGATGAATTCAAGGAGAGACTTGACAAAGGTTCATAATTTTTCTACATATTTTTTGATTACACTGGACTGCTCAGCTAACAAGGTCAAATGCAATCTTGCTATAGGCCAGTGTTCACCCCACAAACACTCTGTAGTCAATGAGCATCAGTCAGTGGTCAGGAGCATGACAGCAGGCTTTTGCAACCTCCCTGACACCAGGACCACAACACAGATGCTTTATCTGTGATAAATATTTGAAGTAGTCTGCCTCTTTGTTTAGAAAAGGTGTACACAGCTCTTTCTACAAACTGACCCGAGGCTGAATCAGGGTGGATTTTAGCAGTGGAGACTAAATAGCAAAGTACTGGATGGGGCTAGTTGATCAGGAAGTGGTTCCACTTTTGTCAACAAGAGGCACGAGATACCTCTCCTGATTCCAGGCAATTTGAATGCTATCCAAAGACTCTCCAGAAATTGACTGCTCCCTCCCCTACAGTGATAGAAAGGATACCATGTGAACATTCTTTGTCATGACCTTGAGGTTGCTCAACCAGTTCATACAGGTTGATGAGGTAATCTTTACATTTTTGGCCTTTGTTAATCAAAAGGGAAGGTGTGGGTCCAGAAAGAAATAATTTATTAGACGTTCCTGTTCCTGGGACAATAGTCCTCTTTGTTGCTGCGCCGCTTACTTCAGAATCCATCTCCCGACATAAAGCAGGAGGTTTCCTTAGCACTAGATACCTTGGGGCAATGTTACTGGCTTGGTCATGCATTTACTGACTCTTACATGTTGAGTTAGATATATTGACACTTGAGCTTGACCTTTGCAATGAACCATCAATTGGTATCCATGGGGTACATGACCATTGCAGCCGCTCTCTAATCAGAAGCAGAGATAGGTGGCAACTGAAAACCGGAGAAATAAGACTGTCTTGGTGTTCTGAAAGGTCACACTTACTTTTGACCACACAAGAGGCAGACACTAACGTTTAGCCATCCTTATAATATGGTCCTGACTGCGTTGGGGTTGATGCAGCAACACAGAAGGAACACAGTCTCTTTATCAGCCACTTTCCACACAAACCCCCAATTACACAGAAAGTGCCCTTTGCCTCAAGGGCCTTACTCAGACATGTTACCTGCAATTCTATTGTATTTAAAGCCACAGTAAGCAGTATGACTTCATATACAGGGTCAACAGAAGAGTCTCTGTTGCCTTCTCTTCCACCAAGTATCATTATTTGGACAAAGGGAATGGAGGACATCCTACAACCCTTGAGACGAGTAGGGTTCTCCAACAATAAGGTCGATGTGATGCTGGCTTTTTCCAGTCCTTTCTGTAGCTGTTGCTGGAGGGGTGGGGTGTTAGCTAACTGCTAAGTTCTTGCAGCCTTGAATGAGTAATCACAACAAACAAGAGACTTCTGTACTGTTGGATAAAATAATCAGTGCGTCATGTTGCCAATAACTAACTTCTTGGAGAACTGCTCAAAGGGCTCAGCAGAGGTTGTTTGATGAGTGGACTTTGAACTTGCAGAACGCTTCAAACTTGGCGAAAGCATACAAAATGTTTCAGGGTCTTATATACACCACCCACTTTGTTATTAAATGACGTCCAACTCTATATTAGTGGTAAATCCTACCTAAATAAACTTCCAAGAAGCTTTGAGCAGATAAAAAGAGTGGTGCTGAGCCACACAACATAACAAAGAGCCTTTGATAAATTACCACATGTGGGATAAGCGTTGACCAGCACACCAGAGCAATGCCTCTGAGATCAATCTTCAGCTTGTGGTATTAGATTCTTCATTTACGCCTGAAAGGGAAAATGTAGCTTTGGTCAAAACCTTGAGCTGAAGGCCAGCATTTGCAACCAATGGGAGTGTCTGTCTGGATAATCTGTTCGACACACCAGAGTGGGGCTGGCAGCCAGAGTCCTTGATGCAGGCTAAGCCAATAAAATGAACAGGCGGTTGTGTCAGTAACTGCAAAGAGGCTGGTGACAATTAAGCGCAGATACTTCATTAGAACAGTGTGGATATGAACCTATTTGCAAATTCTATGGGCCAATGTCAGGAGTTGGAAATAGGATAAAAATGCAAGGATAGAAACTGACAAGAAAGATGGTTATTAGTTCAAAGTTCAAAATAGATTTATTATCAAAGTACATATACTGCTCTTGTGGTTGGTTCATCCTTACTCATGGTCAGACTGTGTGTGGTGGCAAGCAGCAGGATTCTCGACTGCATCGCAAAAAGGGACAAGGCCAACTTCCAGACTCATGCTGGAGATGCCAAAATCTCTGGCACACCACATACTGTGGCTGTTTCCAAAGGAATATCATCATTGTATCACAGATGGGAAGATGAAGCTTTAAGGATGTGACCAAGCAGACACCAGGAGCCGCTTTAAGGAGTCAATTGGATCTTTAATGACTCAATATCAAAGGAACTACTTACATGTCATGGGGGGGGGGGGGGGGGGTTGAAAAAATATGGTATACAGACATCAGGCATTGTTCTCTGTCCCTGAATTGCTCCCTGGGGTCTCTGAGCAGAACTTCCATAAAGCCAACACCACAAGGCATTTCAGTCTACAGGCCAAGCTGCTTGACGTGTTCAGGAATACAGCAAAATCATCACATTAATTAAAACCACACTTACCCTTATTTTACTCTGCTTAAATAGTGTTCCACAAATAAAACGAGGTAAGGCCAACTTCCAGACACCGACCGGCGCGGCTGCTTACTGTAGCTGTTTCCAAGGGCATATAGCCATTGTATTACAGGTGGGAAGAGGAAGCTATGAAGGCTGATTCTTATCTAGTGAAATGGTCCATGAGGAATTCTGATATAAATCTGTATAGTGTCAGAGAGTCATTCAATGTGGATAAAATCCCTTTAGCCCATTGAATCTGCCCTGACCACCAAGCACCCATTCTTTTTACAAGGAATGTCTTAGAATACACAGGATACCTAAAGGGACACTAGCAGCAGACAGGTATACGGTAGGATGATGGTTTGAATAGCAAGCTTCGATAGCCATCAGTGGACATTTGTTCTTTATACAGTGAGATTTAAATACACTGAAATAGTGGTTGCAGAGAAGACATGAGATCCAGTTAGTGAGGACAACAATGCCTCAATGGGTAGCACTCTCCTATCCAGGTGAGAAGGTTCAGTTCCCACTCCAGACCAGAACACATTATCAAGGCTTGTTCTCCCATGTGCTTGGGAGTCCTGCTCTGTTTGGTGCTGTCGGTTGGGGAGATGATAAACTAAAGCCCATTTACTCTTCGGTGGAAAAGAAATCCCACTGAACTACTAGAAGGAAAACAGTCCTTCACATTATTCTAGCGAATATTTATCCCTTAAGTAATATCGCTAAAGCAGATAATCTGATAGTTCTGAATGTGAAAACTTGCCATAGAGCAAATTGGCAGCCATTGTTCTTGCATTACAACAATGACTGATAAAGAACTGCTTAGCAGGTTTGAACACCCTGAGATGGGAAAGGTTTTATAAGTGAAATTTCTTCATTGATTTTTCATTTTAATTGATGTTGCATTGGGGAATTTGCAAGATCATATTCTAAAAAGAGGAAATCATTATTGGCCAGAATCCCATCAGGACATATCATGGGACCACTGAAGAGGCGATTTCCTCTTGAACACAGGGCCAGTTTGAGGCTGAATAATGCCTCAAATAAACCCATATACAAATCTATGATTTCTTGTGTCATGGATGCCTCAAGGCCCATCCTTAAGTGATTGACTAAAATAGTCCTTTAGGGCAAAGAAGAGGGGAGTTGAATGATGGACCAGGGGAAATAAAGGGTTTAAACTAGTTTATGTTGCATATGCATATGAAAGAAATCAATTAGTCCATGCCATTGGGGCCAATAGCATATAACTGGAACAGAAGCAAACATTTTTGGAAATACTCAGAAGTCCAGGCAGCAACCAGAGTTAATATATTAAGAATGGACAAAAATGTGAAACCTCTCTTCAGGCACTGTTTGACATGCTGTTTTCATCATTCTGTGCTTTTCTTTCAGATCCCCAGCATATGTGGAACTTTGGCTAGGCAGATATCTAACATATCTGTTGTGGGTTTTAAGAGCATAAATACCAGTTTTCTTATTGTATTTCCTATTGCAAACGTGAGGTGGGGACAGATAGACCTAGTGCACCATCTGATGGTTAGAGGCAGTAGCACATCCAGGAGTGGAGGCAAAAATTAATTTTGTTGCATTCTTCACTTAAGTGGATCAACTTTTGAATTTATATAATATTAACCAATATTGTTATTTCTCAGAAATCCTATTAACTGAGGAAAGAAAGATGAGGGTCCTAAGGTGCTGTTAGGATTTGGTAATTTTTCTTTGGAGAAGTGACAGTTCTTTTACATTCTGAACAACAAAAAAATCATTTTCAACAGGGCTTCTGCATGAAAGGCTCATCAAGCAAGAAGTGACTCCCTTCACAAACTTTGTCTGACCACATCCTGAAAGCTGGCAATTAAATCTGAACATTTTTGTTTGCGTCCTAGATTTTAGTAACAAGGTCTAACTTTGATTCCTTCATGCATATTTGCCAGGAACCAGCAAACCACTATGGTTTATTTCTGATTATTATGCGACTGGCTGTAAAAATAAAGTGTCCATGATTTATGACATCTGTCCTCTCAGTGAATCCAGCCAAACAGAGCCCAGGGTGCAGTGACGTTGCTATATTGGGTTGGCATGAGGAGTTGAATATAAACACCTCATCCTTTTTAATTTTCCATTCTCAACCCAGCAGCACCAGGCCAAACCAAGTCTCCTTGGAACAGCTGTTCAGTCTGCACTGAACTCACATAACCAATCTCAATATTCTGAAATTAGTTCCACATCAACTCAAAACACTAGCCTGTTAGAACATCAACGGTAAATAACAAATAGAAAGCATTCAGGCATGCCAAACATGGCTTCAGCTTAAAATACAGCCAATGTGAAATATTAACTACCTCCACAGGTACTGCCTGACCACATTTGAGATTAAAGTATTAAGTCAGGTTTTTGTTTTCTGAGAGAATTTTAAAATAAATTCTGAAGACATAGAAACATAGAAAGCCTACAGCGCAATCCCTATTGAAAATAATGTGCATTGGTTCTAAATACTTGTTTACCCTGCTTTAAGGATGTAAGATGTGTTCTGCAGGTGTATAGGGTTGAGAGGGATCCGGGATCAGCTATGATGAAATGGCAGAGCAGACTTAATGGGCTGAATGGCCTAATTCTGCTCCTATGTCTTATGGTCTTATGGACCATAAACAGCAAGGATAGATGACACAAAGCTAAAACTTTAAATAGGAATGAAGATTGGATTTAACAATCCCAACATCCAATTGATGTGGCTCTTGACAGGAAGAGTCTGAACTCTTTCTATCTGTATATGAATTGCACCTTATTTGTTGACTTCCTCTGAGGCGATTGAAAACAAACTGGAATAGGTTATCCCTGTCTGCCGAAGAGAGTACCAGGAAATTTTACACGTTATTGTTAGACCATTTTGAGATAAGGAAAGCAGATTGTGTTGCAGGGTGTTGTTTCACGAATGAAGTCTCTGGAGAAAATTACTAATAAATATAAAGCAGCTTCTTTATTCGACAAAACAAGGTGCAATAAGTATCATACAGAGATGCTTTCAGCCGTAAGGTCTGCTGACCCAAAGTGGGGCAAACATCAAAGGACAACTCCATATTTACAATGTATGGGCAATGCTTTCTTTGAAACTACATACAACCTTCACACCTCCTGATTCACATCCCCACACACAGCCATCCAAATGAATTTTAATCAGCATTGTCTGATCAGGGATTCAGAGCCTTTAGGAACCCATTCATCAGAGCTGCACGCCAAATTACGTCCACAATACATATTCAGATGTGAAGACTGGTAGCCAATGCCAATTGCTAAATCACTCTAATGCAGGGTTCAAGATGATGAAGTTTTACCATCCAATGTCACTCATGTCTTCTTATTTCTCAGTGCCACCAACACTGTCCTTCTACCTTCCTGACCTCAGAAAGAGGAGTCTCTCAAAGTTGGAGCTTGGCATTTTATTTAGAAACTTCTGTTCTCAGCCAGTTGAAGAGCTGGAGATGCTCCAGCATAGGGGTATGGCAGGATTGAAAGACAAGGTCACGCTGGACCTTGGGTCTTTCTGGAGAAAGTCCCAAGCCACTCTAACAGTTCACTCCTCTTGCAAAGATGTGCCTCCCGTAAGCATTACTGGGTGGTGGGTGGAAATGGGGCTCTTGACTAGAAAAGGCTATGATGAGGAGAAACTGCCCTGTCCTATCAGTTACAAGATCTGTGGGGGCTGGTGGGGGAGGAGGTAAAGGAAAGGGTTGGTAGAGGGAGACGCAGGAGGCCAGGGGGCTAACGAAAGCATGGGGTAAAGAGGAGAGCAAAGGGACCACTCCAAAGGAGTGCTCCCAAATAGGAACTGAAAAATTATTCCAATTTGAGCTCTTTTAAGGACTGACTTCCTCTGGGGATCTAGGCATTCAGTTTTGCATGCACAGATGTGGGTTGAAAATCCCATGAGGTCCTAAAAGATCTTGACTGCTGTATATTTATGAGGCATTTACCAGCAGATGGCAAAGGTTTTCAACAGACTACCTAGAATGAAGTGTTAAATGGACAGTGGGTGCAAAGGCAATATCACTCCTTAAGGCAAACCCTGTTTTATCCTCCCACTGGCACCCCCCCCCCCCCAAACCTTGTATCCTGGCTCTGTTGAGCATAGGAAAAAATGCAAAGTGGGCATCAAAATCTGGTCCTGGGAGCTCACAAGTACATTTCGAAAACATGTCGATATATGCCAAGTCTTCAGATGCTGGAAATCCAGGGTTTCAAAATTAAAGGTTGTTATATGTGTCTGAATTTACATACAAACGCGACTTTGAGGAGATCATACGTGCCACTTGCACTGGATCACAATAATCTGATCGCAGAACCAGATTCTCTGTTCTCATTTTGTTTAACACAGCAGCTTTTGTTTCAGGATTTGAATGTTGTGTGTCTGTAAAAAGAACATGGGGGCTTCTGCAATTTGAGCTTGAAGTGTACGAGAAGGCTAAAAACCTGAAGCCATTGCAGTCAGTTGTTTTGACAACTACTACCAGTGGCCGTCATTAAGTTCAGCCACTGCAGCTGGACCGCTTTTTTCACACACTCAGTCTGTGGTATCAGATCTTTCTGTTTAAATGAGTACTGTCATCAAGTTACAGAATCACTCAATAAAGTTTTTTTTGCAGATGGGATGCAGCTGAATAACTGGTCAGTCATTTTAGTTTCTGTGACGGGCTTCATGAGTACAGGCCTTGTCCTCACACTGATTCCCTTCACCCCTTCAACTGTCTATGCCCCAATGTCTGGAATTTCTTCTCATAACCTTTCAGTCTGCTGTTCTGCTCCAATATGGCATTTCAGTAGTATTTCACTAGCTATAAGAGAGAGATACATATGCTAGACTATACTGGAGAGAGTACAGAGAAGGTTTACTAGAATGTTTCCTAGGTTTCAGCACCCAAGTTACAGGGAAAGGTTGAATAAGTTAGGCCTTTATTCTTTGGAGTGTAGAAGGTTGAGGGGGGACTTGGTAGAGGTATTTAAAATTATGAGGGGGATAGATAGAGTTGACGTGGATAGGCTTTTTCCATTGAGAGTAGGGGAGATTCAGACAAGAGGACATGAGTTGAGAGATAGGGGGCAAAAGTTTAAGGGTAACACAAGGGGGAATTTCTTTACTCAGAGAGCGGTATCTATGTGGAACGAGCTTCCTGTAGAAATGGTAGAGGCAGGTTCGGTATTCTAATTTAAAGTAAAATTGGATAGGTATATGGACAGGAAAGGAATGTGGGTTACGGGCTGAGTGCGGGTCGGTGGGACTAGGTGAGTGTAAGTGTTTGGCATGGACTAGAAGAACCGAGATGGCCTGTTTCCGTGCTGTAATTGTTATATGGTTATATAAGTGTTTCTCTTGATACTCGGGCAATGAAAAGCTCAAATTACAGCAAAATTTTCTTTTCTTAACACTCCTCTAAGATGTTACCTCTCTGACTAAGCTTGCTGCACCAATGCCTTCTTCTCTGACTGACCAGTCATTCATTACTTTGTAGGTTACACCCCTGTGAAGCTCAGTGCCGTTCTAACCACATTCAAGGTGCAAAGCAAAGTGTAAGCTTTCATTAGGAAAGATTTAAGAGGTCTGCCAAACTTGGAGACACTGACTGTCAGCACCTTACAGATCTCGGTCAGAATTCTGGCAATCTCTTTGGCAGGAACCAGACGAGTCATGGGAAAGTGACGGCAGCTGCAAGAAATGCTCACTTAAGATTCAAATGTATATGTCGTGTATACAGTGAAACATGCCATTTGTGTTAAAACTAACCAAATAACCGAAGGGTGTGCTGGAGGCAGTCCGCAAATGTCACCACACATTCCATGCCCACAATGCTTAACAGAATAACACAGAACACAACAAGCAACAACTTCACTCTTTATTCAGAAACTTTCCTATCTCCCTGCAAAACAACGAGAGGACAACTGAAACACATCAAGGCCGAAGTTTCAATTCACAGAATTGGACATGCCCACATCATGGAAGGAGGCTTTTAGTCCTATTGGGTTATCCATTGTGGCCACTGTCATCCATATTGCCGAGTCTTCCGCTGGTCCAAATATTTAATTAATATTCCTGTAAATAAGTCACTGCTTTACCCACATTCTGCCCAAAATCATTGCAACTTCCCACAAAACGATGAATGAAATTCTTTAGCACCTCACCCCTCTCTGTCATTGAAAATTTAAATTGATCTTTTCTGTAGATGACTTCACAAGCAAGGAACTGCAAAAAAAAAGGAAATTTGACTCCTGAGGAAAGAATGAGAAACTTCAACAGCAGAATGGGGGGAAAGAGAAGGAGGGAAATAAATTGAATCAAAAGCAGATCTTTGAAGATGGATCATGCTTAAAATAAAACACCCGGGCACTTGACCCGAAACGACAATGTCTGCTCCAAACCTGGGGGTGCCTCAATGAACCTTGAAACCTTCGGCATTGCTTATCATACCCTGAACCAGAGTTGGGGGATACCCACACAATACATAACTTTTAAAGAACCATGTTTAAGGCGCCCGGGAACATTCCCACAATCTGTGTATAAGGAAAATGTTTTCAACAGCACTTATTCAAAAAGGATACATTAAATCAATCAATACTGATCTTGATATCTTTTATTTATTTTTTAATAAGAGATACAGCACAGAATCAGGCTCTTCCAGCCAAACAAGCCCATACAGCCCAATTATGCCTATGTCACAATTAACCTACTAACCTGTACACCTTTGGAAAGTAGGAGGAAACACGAGCACTAGGAGGAAAGCCTCATGGTCATAGGCAGAACATATAACTTCCATTCAGGCACCAGCAGGAATTGAACCTGTGTTGCTGGTAGTGTCATCCAGAGGACATGTCCACAATCATCATGAGGAAAAGTTGGAGATGGATTGGGCACATGATCAGGAGAGAGGTCAACTCCATCAACAAGGCAGACCCCAGAAGGGTGGAGGAAATGTGGGAGACCAAAGACTACAGGGTGCTGTACTGCAGAGGCTGAAATGACCCTGAACCACACCTGGGGCACAACAGAGAGGATGGCCAATGACAGACAGAGATGGGGGACCTTCATTGCTGCCCCAAATGCCAGCAGCTTAATGGGCTGTAAGTAAGTACTGGCGCTGTAAAGTGTTGTACCAACCCCGACGCTACTGTGCCACCATTCTCAGTGAGTGTGGTAGGAGTATTGTTTGGATGAACTGTGGATTAGATTTGTGGATGGGTAAACACATATGTTCTTGCGCCCTCCAGGGTATTATTTTATATTGAATGACATAGTATTTATAGTACAGACATTTGATGTAGCTACTCCATGCTGAAGCACCACACAAGCTTCCTTCCAACATTTCTCACCCTCGTCCATAATATCCCTATCTTCTCTCCCTTATGTATCTCCCTCGCTTTCCTTTAAAACCATCCATGCTATTTACTTCCACTTCACCTAGTAGGAGTGAGTTTCACAATCTAACCAGGCTCAGGGGGAAAGAAGTTTCTCCTGAATCCCCCAGTGGATTTATTTATGGTAACTCTGTGGAAAAAGTCCAGGGAGAACTAGAACTTTAAAGGTTTGGAACTAATATCTACAATTCAGGGAGAAGACCAGAAATTTCATTGCACCCTGACCCATCACCGGAGTTATACCTCTCTAAGTTTCTTATTGAGGCACTGCTGGCATGATTTTAGTCATTATAGATTTAGATAGATAGATATTTTATTGATCCTAAAAGAATTACAGTGTCACAGTAGCATTATACGTACACACATATACACATATTAGAAAAGAAGTAAGAAAGAATTAAAAATAAGTTACTTCAAACAGTCTAACAGGAGGGGGTCATCACTTCCCTGGCTATAGGTTGACACATTATAGAGTCTAATGGCAGAGGGTAAGAATGACCTCGTATAGCGCTCTTTGAAGCAGTGCAATTGTCTTAGTCTATTACGAAATGAGCTCCTCTGTTCAGTCAAGGTGACATGCAGAGGGTGAGAAGCATTGTCCAGAATTATCAACATTTTCCGTAGGGTCCTTTGTTCTACTGCAGCCTTCAATGTGTCCAGTTTAACTCCTATAACAGAGCCAGCCTTTCTAATCAGTTTATTGAGCATATTGGTATCACTCGTGTTGATGCCATTGCCCCAGCACACCACTGCATGAAGATTGTACTAGCAACAACAGACTGGTAGAACATGTGAATAAGAGGCTTGCGTACTTCAAAGGACCTCAGTTCTCCTCAGGAAGCAGAGATGACTCTGGCCCTTCTTTGTATACAGCCTTTATGTTGGTGCTCCACTCAAGTCTGTCATCCAGGTTCCCCCCCCCCACCACCCCCAAGGTACTTGTAAATCCTCACCACATCCACATCCTCACCATCAATAGTAACAGAGAGCAGTGCAGGCTTAGTCTTCTAAATGTCCATCACGACCTCTTTTGTCTTGCTGATGTTGAGCTGCAGATGATTCAGCTTGCACCATTTGACAAAGTCCTCCACCAGGGTCCTGTGTTCATTCCCTCACCCTCTCCTTATACACCCTACTATTGCTGAGTCATCAGAGAATTTCTGCAGGTGACGTAACTCAGTGTTGTATCTAAAGTCCGAGGTTATCAAGGTAAACAGGACTTTTGCATACACGTTTACATTCTAATTTATTCCACTGAACGTGCAGCAGTCTAGTCTTACATATCAAATTCCAACATTAGCATTAAACCTGCTGGCCAGGTTTCACAATTGGCAAACTGACTTTCTCTGCCCTTCCCCCTTCTCTTTATTTCCATTCCTCACTCTCGCTCCCTTCTTTCCCCTTTTCTTCCCTTCACCTGCACATTACCTCTCTCTGCTGCCTTTCCTCCTTCCCTTTCTCCATGGTTCACTGTCCTCTGTCAGATTCCTTCTTCTTCAGCCCTTTACTTCTTCCACCTGTCACCTCCCAGCTTCCTACTTTACACCCCCTCCCTTAGCCACCTACCTTCTCCTCATCCAGTTTCACCTATTAGCTGCCAGCTAGGACTCCTTCCCCCCCCCCCTCTTATTCTGGCTTTTCCCCCTTTCCCGTCCAGTTCAGATGAAGAGTTTCAGCCCAAAATGTCAACTGCTTATTCCCCTCCGTAGATGCTGCCTGACTTGCTGAGTTCCTCCAGCATTATGTGTGTGTTGCTCTGGATGTCCAGCATCTGCAACACTGTAGTTATAAACAGGGTGGATGCCTGTTTCTCTGAGTGCCTCCCTCACTATCCCTCCAGATAATAATTCTTCACCTTGACATCAAATATCATTTTCTGCTTCTTAACTGATATTGTCTCCTTTGGAGATTTTACTTCCATGGTCACCCATTAATCACAAAATTTGCTCAGATCTTGTTCTAAGACCTTCAAGGATGTCTGCCTTCTTCCAATGTTACCCAACAGAACTGATGTCATCTTATTTCAAACCCTTCTCTCTCCTTGCCTAGACTTTACTGTTGTCCTTCAATACTTCTGACACTTCCCTTCATTGTAAGTAATCTCTGTTTCCCAGCCCCAACAACCTCATTGCCAACATCACCAAAACTTCTGACTTTTCTGAGGACAGGGCAGTGTGAGGATCATCTTTGCCCTCCTGGAATGACTTACACTCAGCCAGCCCCAACGAAGTGCAACTACCCATCATACCTTTCCCTCACTTCCCCCCTTTCAGATTTCCAGAGGGGCTATTTGCCTCTTGGCAAGTAGGTGCAGTATTCAATCACTTCAACACTCCTTCCTCTTCTTCCAGCACCATTGTATCCCTTCCCACACAGGAAAAACGTTACCTGCCTTCACTTCCTCCCTTCCACAAGAAGCAGAAAGATACCTGTACTTCTTTCACTTCAGTAGACTGTATTTGGTCTTCTCAATGCATCTTATCTACACTGTGGAGTCTAAATGTTGACTGAGTGACCACTTCTCACATTATTTCTGTTCAGTTCAGAAAACATAACCCTGAACTTCTGGCCTGCTGCCATTTTGAGCAAGTACAGGAAAATGGGCCGACTCCTTGTCCTTACACTGTTATGTTGGATTCTGTTCACAGTTAAGTTGAAGAATACTTAACTTTTTGACTGGGCACCTACTTACTTCTGGACTCATGAATGAATTCAACAATTTCAGTTCTTATCCTCTGCAGCTTTTTTTTTGAGAAATAATTATTAATAATGGCTGTGCTGTTATTGGAGGAACCTCCACTATTACCACTTTTATTTTCCTTATCCCATAACCATTCTATTCTGCAGTCTACAATTTCCTTCATTAAATCACTACTCCATTGCACCTCTTTGCAGATAGTTCTTTCTTTCTTCTCTGCCGCACTTTATATTCTTCTGTACTTGCCTCAAGCTTGTTGCTACTTTTGAGAGTTAGGATGAAAGATTACTGCCCTCCTGTGTTAACTCGGTTTCCCTCTCCATGGATGCTGCAAGACCTGCCGAGTATTTCCAATGTTCTAGTTGCATTTCATTGTTATGATCCCTATTTCCTTTTTGCCCACAAATGAAAAATCATTTTTTCATACTTTCTTGAGTGGCAGGTAGGCAGGGAACTGCTGGCTAAATAAACAATAAACAATTCAGAGGAATGGTATACATAGCATTTTTATATGGTTAAAGTTTTCTTCTTGCATTGGATGGCCAGAAATAAGGACAGCTGTTGTGAGATCCAGCAGCTATTTTGACAATCACTCATCAAGTGGTGTTTTACACTACAGACACTTCAGCCTTGCGTGGAACTACTTTGAAACCAAATTGATCCTACTTGGATTTCCATAAAACTGTGACAGACCATAAATAGTTACCAAGCAGTCTCTCATTCAAATGTGAGAATAACAGGAAGAGGAGTTGATAGAATTTCAATGAAATATTACAAGAAACACAATAATTTATGACTAGTGAATGAAACATCATTTAAGCTGGTGAGGATATTCCCTGTATCACCCTGCATTTTGGTATCCTTTCCCTTGCTAATCATAAAGATCTAGCAGGCCACTTTTCTACTAAAAGTAATTTAGGGTTCACAGTTCTTACTTAATCCTGAAACTCCAGTTAGAAACTTTTAAAGATTTTGCTGGCTTGCCTAATGTTCACTTTTGAAGTAGCTGAAGCTGTCATTGTCTCAAGCTTCTGTCACTGATCCAGAGGCAGCTCTGATTCCACCCTCTTCAATATTCATCATAATTTATAATAACATCATAATTTATAATCTTTGGCAGTTCATCCCCATCCACCTGCTGTAGGCCCTAGACAAATACTGATCTTGCTTTTAAAGTACTTTGTTTTCATTTACCTTCATCACCCGACCTTGAATCAAACTTTCCTAGGGTGCACAAAGCCAATAGCTACATGCAAGGCCTCAATGAGTGAGTGGGTCACCTGGTTCCAATTTATAACTCAGCAGGTTGTCAGGACATTGTTTATAAAGATCTGTTGTGCTTGGCAATATAGAATTTCCAATGACACTAGCTAATTCAGACATTGGGCTTCTTTTGGCTAAATTACAACATATTCACTGATCATTCACTTGCTTGGCAGACTCTATGTTGAAGAATTTGCAGCAATATTCATCAGGAGTGTATAGAGTGTCCAGTGAGAGGTAGCACCTCCCGTTTAGGGGCTTGTTGTTTCTGTTCTGGGGCTGTTCACTCACATTTGGTCCCCACCAGACACTCAGCGATCACCGGCGACTCCAAGACCTGCAACAGTGGCCATATTCTCATACACTACTTTAACAGGAAGGCTAAAACATGAAAAGATAGCTGGTGGACTCCATATCTTGGTGACACAGGAACATACCTGTCCTAGTGTGTGAAGTCAGCTCCAGCAGACTGGGTGGATATAACCAAAAGCAAGACCCAACAGCCAGGAAGGCCGTTCTGCAATGCTTCATAGAGAACAGAGACATGACAAGGTACAGGAGAAGTTATGATCATCTGCTGAAAGTAAGGACTTCTGCTGTGAAGACTATTTGTACTACTGGAAGTGGACTTCCTTCCTACAAAGACACTACTTCCTACAAAGCAAAACCCAATAGCATGAATGGCAGCGATGCTTCACTACCAGATGAACTCAACGCCTTCTATGCCCACCTTGAAAGGGAGAACACAACTACAGCTGTGGAGATCCCTGCTGCAGCTGTTGACCCTGTGATCTCTGTCTCAGAGGTTGATGTTAGGCTGTCTTTAAAGAGAGTGAACCCTCATAAGGCAGAAGGTCCTGATGGAGTACCTGGTAAGGCTCTGAAAACCTGTTCCAACCAACTAGCAGGAGTATTTAAGGACATTTTCAACCTCTCACTGCTACGGGCAGAAGTTCCCACTTGCTTTAAAAAGGCAACAATAATACTAGTGCCTAAATAGAATAATATGAACTGCCTTAATGACTATCACCCAGTAGCACTCACAACGACAGTGTTGAAATACATTGAGAGGTTGGTCTTGACTAGACTGAACTCCTGCCTTAGTAAGGACCTGGACCCATTGCAATTTGACTATTGCCACAATAGGTTAATGACAGACACACCTCAATGGCTCTTCACACAGCTTTAGACCACCCAGACACCTACGTCAGGATGCTGTTCGTTGACTATAGCTCAGCATTTAATGCCATCATTCCCACAATCCTAATTGAGAAGTTGCAGATCCTGGGCCTCTGTACCTCCCTCTGTAATTGGATCCTTGACTTCCTAACCAGAAGATCATAATCTGTGCGGATTGGTGATAACATATCCTCCTCGCTGACTATCAACACTGGTGCACCTCAGGGGTGTGTGCTTAGCCCACTGCTCTACTCTCTATATACCAATGACTGTGTGGCTAGGCGTAACTCAAATACCATCTATAAATTTGCTGATGATACAACCATTGTTAGTAGAATCTCAGGTGGTGATTAGGCGGCGTACAGGAGCAGGATATGCCAACTAGTAGAGTGGTGCCGCAGCAACAACCTGGCACTCAACATCAGTAAGACGAAAGAGCTGATTGTGGACTTCAGGAAGGGTAAGATGAAGGAACACATGAAAATCCTCATAGAGGGATCAGAAGTGCAGAGACTGAGCAGTTTCAAGTTGCTGGTGTCAGGATCTCTGAGGATCTAAACTGGTCCCAACATATCGATGTAGTTATAAAGAAGGCAAGACAGCGGCTATACTTCATTAGGAATTTGAAGAGATTTGGCATGTCAACAAATACACTCAAAAACTTCTATAGTTGTACCGTGGAGAGCATTCTGACAGGCTGCAACACTGTCTAGTATGGGGGAGAGGGGTGGCTACTGCACGGGACCGAAAGAAGTTGCAGAGGGTTGTAAATTTAGTCAGCTCCATCTTGGGTACTAGCCTACAAAGTACCCAGGACACCTTCAGGGAGCAGTGTCTCATAAAGGTAATGTCCATTATTAAGGACCTCCAGCTCTCAGGGCATGCCCTTTCCTCACTGTTACCATCAGGTAGGAGGTACAGAAGCCTGAAGGCACACACTCAGCGATTCAGGAACAGCTTCTTCTCCTCTGCCATCTGATTCCTAAATGGACATTGAACCCTTGGACACTACCTCACTTTTTTAATACACAGTATTTCTGTTTTCTGTACATTTTTAATCTATTAAATATATATATATCCTGTAATTGATTCACTTATTTATTATTATTACAATTTTTTCTTTGTTTATTTTTTCTCTTCTATATTATGTATTCCATTGACCTGCTGCTACTAAGCTAACAAATTTCATGACACATGCCAATGATAATAAACCTGATTTTGATTCTGATTTTGACTCCTGAGGATGAGAGAGGAGATCTGCCCAAGTGCTTTGCATTTTCCACTTTAACAAGTCTCCCAGGCAGGTTTAACTCTCCTCGACAGATACGATGGACAACCAATCAATCTTGGTCCAGAGTGGGCCATCAGAGATGATCTTGCTTGTAGGTCTTCACAATGAAGTTTACATTCTTCTTCTGGCGAAATGGTGCAATGCTCCCTGAAACATTTCCTCACTGAGACATTTACTAAATACCCAAGTTGAGTAATTTGTTAAAGATTACCAACGTGATTAAATATATAGGTGCCCTGAAGATAAAATTATCGGTTATTTGGGGAAAGAAATAAATATATATACTAAAGTTATTATGAACTCCGTGGAGCATGTGGGGATCTTCCGATATCCAGGCATTCTTTCTTTCTTTCTTTCTTTCTTTCTTTCTTTCTTTCTTTCTTTCTTTCTTTCTTTCTTTCTTTCTTTCTTTCTTTCTTTCTTCTTCCCTTTCTCTTTCTTTCTTTTTATAGGGATATGTTGGGGGGAGGGGTTAAGGGGAGGGGGGGAAGGGTTGATAATTTTTTTTCTTTCTTTCTGTAATCATTTGAAAATTTAATAAAAAATTAAGAAAAAGATTACCAACATTCACTCACCACCTTTTTCTCCATCCAATTTTGTTGGGATGTTGCATTTTTGAACAATTTTTTGGGAGGTGTCCTTGCCGTGAGCCACACGTGTATTGACTATAATGTGACTGGAAAAATGGGAAGTACTGTTGTTCTCAGAAAGGGTTTCAAGTATGTAGTAGAAACTACTTGGAGTTTGGGCTTATTCAGAAAGTGTAGAGGTCATAAGATCTCTGAAAGTTTGAGTTGATGGATCTGCTTTATCTATTACAATTAGCTACAATGCCCACGGCTAACAAAACACTCAAACAAGATCCTAATGTAGGGCCCTGAACCTGAAAAGTAATTCTGCTTCCCTCTCCACTAAAGCATATCTAGCATTTTCTAGATTTATTTCAGATTTCTAGCATCTGCAGTTCATTTGATTGTCAGTCAAATCATGTTTGTTTGTATTGGATACAACCCAGCTGCTCCTGGAAAGTGTGAACATATGAAATTTAAGGAAGTAAAGGCTTCTTTTTATAGAGTGTGCAGAATCTCAGGGCATATGAAAGTTTTTTTCCCCTTAAACCGATGAAGTTCGTATGAAATGCAGGCAATGTTGTAATATCAGCAAATAAAAGATCCAGTTTAAAGAAGCAGGCTGTAATGAGACAATTGTTTTAAGCCAGTGTTATTCCTGCATGCATGGTGCCACAGGAGCATTTACATCCATTTCAATGGGCAGGCAGAGCCTTCAACCAGAACACTGAAGCACTCATACCGCCGACCTCCCTCAACATTCTCCTGGGATGTTTGTCTAGATTGAGCTGTTTGCCTTAAGACCATAAGGACATTTGGACCATCAGGTCTGCTCCCCCATTTCCTCATGGCTGATCCATTTTCCCTCTCATCCCCAATCTGCTACCTTGCCGTGTCCCTTCATGCCCTGACTAATCAAGAATCTATTAACCACTCCTTAAGTATACAGAAAGACTTGGCCGGCCTCCACAGCTGCCTGTGGCAAAAAATTCCACAGATTCATCACTGAATTCCACAGGTTTATCACTCTCTGAATAAAGATACTCCTCCTCATCTCCGTTCTGAAATGGTAGTTATGTGGGTGAAAACACCTTGTGATCAGCGAGGTCAGAGGAGAATGGTTTAAGCTGATGGGAAGGTGACAGTAACTCAAACAACCATGCTTTACAAAGTGGTGTAGCAGAAAAGCATCTCTGAATACTCAATACATCAAAGCTTCAAGGGAATGGGCCACAAACATACACTCTGTGGCCACTTTATTAGGTATATCCCATTCCTGTACAAAATATTCTGTACCTACTAAAGCGGTCATGAGTGTAGAGCTGTGTATGATGTTGAGTGGTGATATGGGCAGACAGGGCTGAACGCCATCTGCTTTAAGTAGGTTTCTATGTGTGTTCGTACATACATCTCTGTATATATGCATCTCCTATGTGTGTTCATACATATATCTCTGTATGTATACACCTCCTATGTGTGTTCATGCATATATCTCTGTATGTATACATCTCCTATGTGTGTTCATACATATATCTCTGTATGTATACATCTCCTATGTGTGTTCATACATATATCTCTGTATGTATACACCTCCTATGTGTGTTCATACATATATCTCTGTATGTATACATCTCCTATGTGTGTTCATACATACATCTCTGTATGTATACACCTCCTATGTGTGTTCATACATATATCTCTGTATGTATACATCTCCTATGTGTGTTCATACATATATCTCTGTATGTATACATCTCCTATGCGTGTTCATACATACATCTCTGTATATATGCATCTCCTATGTGTGTTCATATATACATCTCTGGAGAAGCTTTGCCAAAATCTGAGGGGAGTAACCTTGAAGAAATAACCTTTGATTGTGTGTTTGTCATTAACATAATTATAAGCAAAACATCTAGAGATTGCATAAAAAGACACCTTTAGTCTTGCTTTCCTGCTCCATGGCGATGAATTTCAGTACATGATTCGTTCTGTTCTATGTACACTGAGAATAAACTATATGGCTCCCAGCTACTGGCCTTTTGAAGCATCTTATCCAAACTAGTCAAAACAAATCCTTTCCCTTAAATATTTACCTGATGTCTTGTATTCAAAGTGTTGAGGATGGATAAGAGTGTGAGAACGTGGCAATACGTCAAAAGGTCAAAGCCACCCATGCTTTGCAGATTCAGTCGTTCTGGATTTCATGTATAATGGTCATTTCTCTGTTGTGTTGGTAATGTGAACTGACATAAAAACCCTTAGAGCTGAGCTAAATTCTTCCTTCTCTAATTGTCTGACAGAAAGCTCAGTCATGCACATGAGCATTTTTGAAGGGATGCACTCACACATCCAAGGCCAGCACACACACACACACACACACACACAGATGCACACACACAGATACAGATACACACACACGCACATGCACACACACAGACACACACACACACACACACACACACACACGCACATGCACACACACACACACACACACACACACACACAAATGCACACACACAGACACAGATACACACACACACACACACACACACACACACACACACACACAATTAATTACACACAAAAGGTCTTGCCTATAGATAGGCACAGAGACTTGTATAGTTATCAAACTTGATTATAGGGCTTGCTTTGCTTAACCTTACTCCTTGAATTTCTGTATTGCCTCAGTCACTATACTCTAAAAGCATTTCATTCTCTGTGGAGCTAAGACTTCTTGTGAGTGGGGAAGGAGTTATAAAAGTCCAAATCTTTCTTTCTGTTTCTTGCTCTCTCTCTCTCTCACACACACACACACACACACACACTTGGATTTGCACATAAGCATTTGCATACACATTTACATCTGTATAGATGTAAACATGCAAGACTCCTAAGCATACACAAATAAAAGCGGAAAACCATGGACCAAAATGAACCTAACTTCTGGATCACCTGCTTTTTCTGATGTGTGCAACTGCTGCAAGGGCCCATCATAGCATTAGTTGGCTTGATCATGGGTAGTGTACCCATGAACATTACCTCACACTTCTTTATTTTTATTTTTACACTACTTAGTTAATTTTATTAGTATGTATTACATTATACTGCTGCCCCAAAGACAACAAATTTTACAACATATGCTGGTGATATTAAACCTGATTCTGTCAGTTAAATTTACCTCTGAAGTTCTGTCCTGGGTTTAAACTCCACTTTGGAATTAGACAGACTGATTTCATAGAAGGTCGGTTCTGTCAACTCATTTTTGCATAAATTCAAACACTAACCACACATGCTGTGCACATCAGTCAGGCTAACATTTAGCTGCAATAGTAACTGAATGTTGTATTGGCAAATGTGTCCTATAAATACCAAGAAGAGATGCTGCTTGTTCAGGAGCATTTGGAAAATCCTATGGCAGTATTTTAAGAGTCCTGCCCATGTTCTGACTGACATTCTTCAAACACTCCAGCAAAACAAATTCCGAGGTCATTCATTGTACTGCAGTTTGGGGAAACGAGCTGTGGCTGTCTTTGTTTATGTATGGGACATTTGCTGAGTTCTAGAAATATATTATTGTACAGTTGGAGATGTTCTGTACAATAGCAAGTCTTTCTTCCTGTACGTTAACTTTTCTGAAGATCATTTGCATAAGAAAGCATAAAACCATAATTGGTTTACCCTCTTGGCATCCCAATAAGCTGCTCTAAAGTGGGGCTTTCATGGAGTCAATATTAAGGGATAATTTACTGTGTGAAGTAGGAGATAAATTTATTGTGTGAACTCTGCAACAGTAACTCCAAAAATTAAAAGAAAATCCCATCCTGCCAGGTTTCCCTACTACAGAGATACAAAAAGGCTCCAGTCCATTACCTGCATTACTTTCAGATGAATGGAATTGGGCTGCACTGGGACTGGTCTCTGGAGAGTGACTTTAAAGCAGGAGCCTCATTCATTACCAAGCTTGTCAATTCCTCTGCTCTGACTGTTCCTAATGGATTAAGAGTCTGTGGTGATAAATATCCTCCTGGGACTGTTCTATCAAGGTAAGCAAGTCCCTGGTTGCAGGGCCATTAACTTTCATACATTACCATGGGATTTGATGAAAAAGCTAATACTGTAAATAGAACCAACTTACTTTACGTTGTACATGGAATCAATTTGCCTAATTATATATTTTCTCTAATTTTCCCTCCATCCCTCACCCTGCTCTAAATGGTTCACTGAGGCAATCACACTGTGGTATGGCTAATAAACACCAGGCATCTTCTGACAAGGCATGCTCTCATTCATTATAGATGGAGAGTTTCAATTGGCTATCCGAACGGGACAGCCATCACTCTTTCTTCCTCCTTTCCCTCCTCCAAATAAACCCCACACTTGCTGGCCAGGATCTCTGGATACCAACCAAGACTGGATGCTTAACCATTTTTCAATTCCATGGAAACCTGAAGTCCTCAATTATTATCCTGAGATATGAATTTCATCAGCACAGCTCACTGTCAAACATTTTGTCAAACAAAATGTTGAGGTCTGAAGTAGCGAAGTCCTTGGGTAGTTAGTCAGACACGACACCAATTTAGAGTGGACTTTTCTACTTTGCTTTGCTGGTCACCCTCCCAATGTACTCCACAAGGACGTCAGGAGTCTCAGGAGTTGGTTATGTGGTGCAGGACATAGCATTACATATCAGTTATATGACTTGCACTACATACCTACTGTAACTATAGCCACAACACTAGCCCGAGAGTGTTTGCATGTACATTAACAATGGTTCACAGTCTTTCCAATGGATTTTGAGGATTTAAAGAGGAAATTTTAGTGCTATTTTTCCAGTGTCTTGAGATACTTGCTGTAGTATGGCTAGGACTCAGAAGTATGCAAGGTGGCTGGGATCGCACATTGCATCATAAGGTTTGTACCAGGGCTGGAATCCTTTTATTACATTGACCAGTGAGACTGCTGCCACATTGAAGGCAGTGCTGAGCTTTATTGTCAATGTCCTTTATTGAGGGGTGGGTTCTTAGATATGGGAAGTGTTTCCCACTTCCGGGTTGCTGAGGTGAGCTTCCTTCGTTGGGGGGGGGGGGGTGCATTGACACATGTGCAAGTTGATAGGTGGCCCATTTTGTCATGAAGTTGCTGAGCTTAAGGCGAGCTTCAGTCATTGATGGCTTAGAGCTCAACTTCTGGTTAGGTACAGGGAGATTATCGTAGTCTTAAAAGTAATCAGAAGCTGTGTGTGCACACTCACACACACACACATGCACACACATACACACAGATACACAGAATTCTTTAAGTGCAAAGGATATGTGCACTGTGGTGTTGGCAATATAATATTGAGATTTGTGGCTTTGAATCTAAAAGCCTGGAATATTAATGTAGGGAAATCTTACCATGGCAGCTTTGAAATTTAGGTCTGAATTATTAAATTTGAGTTATTAAATGAATCTGTAACTTAAAAAGTTTATCATCATTAATCATGACCAATGAAATTATTAAAAAAATCTGTTTTACTGAAGTTCTTCAAGGAAGGAAGAATGAAGGAAATTTTACAATAACACACTTCTTAAGCAAAACTTTTGACTCTTAACTGCCTCAGTAAGGCACTCCATTTGAAAGAGGGTCAATCATTGCTGACCCATTCAGTGATGCCTGCATCTGTGAATAAATAAATAAAATTAACTCAGATTGCTTCCTAATTTGGCAATTCCTCAGTGTTAAAATTCAAATCCTTTTTTTTCAGATCCATCTATAGCTCCTGCATACATGACCTGTCATCATACCGGACAGAGATTAAAAATCTGGCTGAGTGGAGCCACAACAACAAACACTCACTCAATGGCAGCAAAATCAATGAGCTGATCATGGACTTCCAGAAGAAGAAAATGGAGATCCATAAGCCAGTTCTCATTGGGGGACCACAGGTGGAGAGTGTCAGCAATTTTAAACTGCCTGGGTTGTCATTTCAGAGGACCTGTCTTGGGTCTAGCACGGAAGTGCCATCATGAAGAAAGCATGACAGCGCCTCTACTTTTTCAGAAGTTTGCGAGGATTGGGCAAGTAGTGGAGAGTACATTGCCCGGTTGCATTGTGGCCTGGTATGGAAACACTAATGCTCCTTACCAGAATTGCCTACAGAAAGTCCACCCCATCACTGAGCACGTCTACAAGCAACGCTGTTGCAGAAAAGCGGCATTCATCATCAAGGACCCCCACCATCCAGGCCATGCTCCATTCTTGCCTTCAGGAAAAGGTAAAGGACCCTCAGCACCCACACCACCACAATGAGGAACAGTTGTTAACACTCAACCACCTGGTTCTTGAACCAAAGGGAATAACTTCACTTGAATTCACTCTCCCCATTACTGAACTGTTCACACAACCTAAGGACTCACTTTCAAGGGCTGTTTCTTCTCATGTTCTCAATACATATTGCTTGCCTCCTTATTTATTTCTTTATTATTATTACTCTTAGTTTTATATTTGCAGTTAGTTGTCTTCTGCACTTTGATTGCCCATCTTTCATTGACTCTATTATATTTTTGTACTTACTGTGAATGCCTGCAAGAAAATGAATCCCAGAGTCATATTTGGTGACATATATGCACTTTGATAATAAATTTACTTTGAATTTTGGACATCTTTGTGCTTCTCCAGTGCAAACTTCTTGCCTCCATTACTAATGGCTGTGCCTTCAATGGTTCAAAGAGGTTCAAAGATTCACTTTGTTGTCAAATTATGTGCACAGAATACAACTCTGAGATTCATCTTCTCCAAATAGTCATGAAATACAGAAACAGCATGGAAGTCATTGAAAGAAAAGACATCGACCAATCCCCACGAGAAAGAAGAAGAAACGACACTCGCCACTCCCTCCCTCGCATAAAAAAACGAACACATCTCCCACCTGGAAAATAGCCGCTAGAACATCAATTCCCTAACTCCCCAAACCTCTTCCACACAAAAAAACAGCAACAATAACATCAAACCCCCAAACTCCTCTCTTGCACACAAAGAAAACCTAGCAGATCCCCCACACAGCAAAACACCAACAAAAACATCAGACCCCAAATCCCCAACTCCCCCCCTCACAAAAACTAATATCACCGCCCCCCCCCCGGAAAACAGCAACAAGAAACAAAACACAGACGACTGGGGGAGACCATATAAGCTCCAGTTACCTAGGTTCCAACGGTTCTTCCAGCTGGGTTCATAACTCAGATAATAACAACTCTGAGAAGCAGCTTAGAAAATTCTACTTCATACTGCCCTGCGATTAAGAATTCCTGACTTTGGGCATTCCTACATATGAATTAGCTTCCATAACATTAGTAAATTCAAAAGCCACACATACAGTATTTACAAATATTCATTTCTATGAATGGTAGAACTAGTTTCGTCTCTCTCCCTGCTTTTAGTAAATGGTCTTTCTTATCAGCCTTATGCCCCTTTGATCCCATTCATTTAAATACTATGGAAGAATGGTCTTTATTGAGTGACGTGTATATTTTCTGAATTTTGGACAAAAAATTGACAGATGGATGTCGATAAAAAAGGAAGCCATTTGTTACTCAGGGATAACCCGTACAATGGTTTAAAAAAAACAAGTACTGTTAATGTCTGCATGCATTATAGTTTTGAAGCCTAAACTCTGAATCTAGCAGGTGGATTCCAATAAAAAGGGCAGCAGATGAACAAATAATGGGCAAGTAAAACACTGGTGTTTTATGAAGTATTTATGAAAGAGTGTTTGGGCCCCAGCTGCACTGTTGTGTCCAATTTTGTGCTTAATAATTTAGAATGGATGGGCAAAATTGCAGAGGGAGTTTACTGCTCAGCATCAGGGTCGAGGGACTTCAGTTTTCTTAGGATGTGTTGGAGAAGCTGATTTTGTTTATTGGTGTTACGAAGCCCCGTAACTGGGTCACTTACCAGCAAAGATAGAGAGGTCCGTTGAAGTCTGATGGTACTATTTTTAAAAGTATTTATTGATAAAGGGGCACAAAAATAAGATTAATGCAAACATACAGATAATATACGTCGTCAATACTAAATCTAAAGCGCGGGTATAATAATAACCAATATGAAATAGCTCTATTGTTGTCTGGGGATAATGTATTGTCCGATGGAAATATAAAAGTCACTGTTAGTTCTTTCAAGCTGCAGTGTTTTGGGTTTTAGAGAGAGACGGTTTAAACTTGCCCAGTCTTTTATGATGCCAATCCTTTGAGTCGGGGAGTTGGTTTCCCCGTTGTTAGCTAAAAGCCGTTTTCCGTGTTACAAGCCACCAGTCCCAGGCAACAGAACTGAACGCACGTGGCCTCCTTCAAAATGGCTTCCCGTTATCACAGGAGTGCCAGCATTTCTTCTGCTGCCTCCGAGGGCCTGTTCCCCCAGACCCTCTTTTATCCTGACTCGCAGGGTCTTAGATGTCAATCAGGTTGGGGGTGATGCAATCTCTCCCTCAACCAGCCCACTTTGCCTGAGGGCGTCCACATAGTACAGTCTCCAATCCACAAAATTCGCCTTCCGGAGACAATGGCCATGTCCCGTAGCTTTACATCGCTGAGGGAACGAGACATTCCGCACGTCTCTCTCTCATTCTCCTGGGCCCCCTGACCCAACCCAACAGTGATCTTGCGATTCTCACAAAGGAGGGGGCTGCAGGCATAACATTGGTGACTTAAAAGAGATGTCTGATGTTGAGAAGGGTTTTAACAAAAGATTTGAAACTGTTTCCACAAGTAGAAGACTGAGTAATTGAAAGGCACTGATTTAAGACTATCAGCAAGATCCTGCAGGTGCTGGACATCTTGAGCAGCACGCTCAGAAATGCTGGATTATGTTAGCAAGTCAGGCAGCTTCTGTGGAAGGGAATAAATAGTTGACGTTTCAGGCTGAAACCCTTCATCAGGACTGGAAAGGAAGGGGGCAGATGTCAGAATAAGAAGGTGGAGGGTGGGGAAAGAGTATAAACTGGCAGGTGATAAGAGACCAGATGAACGCAAAGGTGGGTATGGGGGACGGTGGGGACAGAGGATGAATTAAGAAGCCGAGAGTGAATAGGTGGAAGAGCCAAAGAGCTGAAGAAGAAGAAAAAACCTAACAGGAGAGGACAATGGACCATGGAAGAAAAGGAAGGAAAGGGGAACCAGAGGGGGGTGATGGGCAGGTGAAGAGAAGATAAGGGGATGAGAGGGTAGCCAGAACAGGGAATGGAAAAAGAGAGAGGGCGAATAGAGGGGGAAGTAATTACTGGAAGCTCAAGAAATCAGTGCTCATGCTATCAGGTTGGAGGATATTCGGATGGAATATAAGGTGTTGCTCCTCCATCATGGTGGCATGAACATCGATTTCACAAATTCCAGTCATTCAATTTCCAAATTGTAAAGTTGTTTGCATAGCACATTATAACAACCAGAAATTCAATGTTTCAATAAGTGATAAAATTGATTCCCCCATATATTCTACGAACTATGACACTTGAGAAGGTAATGTATGCAGGACCACAATGTTAGATCGGTGGTGTGGACTAATTAGTTTTAGTTTACAAAGAGGCAGCAGCATCATAGACTGAATGATATCAATTTACACTGCGATAACCTATGGGACAGAAGCTCAGTCTTGCTTGCTTGTAATCAGTGTGCAACCTTGTAAACCCACTCACTGCTATCAGCTTCTGAAGTCTGAATTTTGGAAGCGCAATACAATTCAGATCTTGCACTTAGCATAAGCAATCAACTACGAGCCTCTGCCTTGAGGACTTTAAAGCACTCACATCTGTCCCTGCAGAGCCTTTTCCATTTCTTGGCTACAGTGGGCTTAAATATTTCCTGTCCGTAAACTAACAAGCATTCTCAACACGTGGACTTCATTTAAAGTAAGCATTTGATACCACAAGTATGTCACATACCTTAGATTCTTTTTCTATAGCAGACCAATGCCTCCATAATATTGACCACACACATAGAACATGTTAATTATTTGGACATAATTTTGCTAGTTGAAAATAGACTCCATGCGGGCAAAATATTCCTCTGCATCCTCCTCCCAGGAATGCCTTAGTGTCTATTGATGTCCCGTTTCCCAAGAGGTGCTTGTTCAAACAACCCAACTGAAGTTCTATCAAAGCTGTTCATCATAAATTCACTGAGCATTTCACTGAAGGGAAAGGTGAAAATGCTTGAGCTTCAGCTATGAGATACAGACTTCACAAGCTTACAGGCAAGTTTCCCTCAGACCCTTACCTGTTCAGTATTGGAACTTCACTGAATTGCAAGGGTGCACTCTCAGGCCCCACACCAGAGATTTGAACTAGGAATCTGAACCCGTCTTGCACTTACAAGATTATGGATGTAAATAATGTCACATATAGTGGTGCTGATTGTAACTCCATCTGTCTGCTGCGCATGAAAAAGAGGAATGTCTATCGATAAAGATTTCCCAGGCCAGTCATTCCCTCAGTAAGCAGCAGGAAATAACTTGAAAGGATTCTCAAGACAAGCAAAGCAGATACCCAAATAAAGCAGAAATGATAGCCAAATAAAGCTAGAAAGTCTTTCCTAGCGCATGCATGCTGGATGATATCATTGCTTGTTGACTCGTGCAGCTGCTGACATCATTAAAACCAACTATTGCTCCTCCCTAGGCTATGGCTGGGTTCTGTTCCTGACGTCTTGCAAATCAGAGATGCAGCCCTGAGCCCAGTTCCCGGATGGCGGAAGGCACCTGTACCCCAGGATGTCAGGCAAGCCCATCCCACTGGTCTTCCAAGCAGACCTTCACATCAGCTACACGTAAGTTTGGCATTCATAACCCCAGGAAGACCTGCAAAATATTTAACAATGCATTGGGGCACCTTGAAGAAAGAAAGGCAAAATGACATAAATGGTAACATCATATAAAATAGACAAGAATTGATCTTTGGAGATGTTTGGGTGAATTCCAGAGTCTGCAGTATGACTCACAGGAGCCTTGGCTTTATAGGTAAAAAGCAAACACAAAGTACACTGCAGATTCTGGGGTCAAGGCAACACATACAACACACTGGAGGAAATCAGCAGGTCAGACAATATCCATGGAAACGAGCAGTCAACGTTTCGGGCTGAGACCCTTCATCAGAGTCCTGACGCAAGTAAGTTGTGCTTAAGTAACACACACAAATTGCTGGAGGAACTCAGTAACTCAGGGAGAATCTATGGTGGGAATAAACAGTTGATATTTCAGGCTGAGATCCTTCATTATGACTGGAAGAGAAGGGGGAAGAATCCAGAATAAGAAAGTGTGTGGGGGTGAGGGAAGTACAAGCTGGTAGGTGATAGATGAAACCAGCTTGGGGTGAGTGGGGGAGGGTGTATGAAGAAGGAGGCAGGAAAATGATAGGTGGAAGAGGTGAAAAGCTGAAGAAGGAAGAATCGGATAGAAGAGGACGGTGGACCATGGAAGGAAGGGAAGGAGGAGGGCCACCAGAGGGAGGTGATGCTCAGGTGAGGAGAAGAGGAGGACTGAAAGGGGAACCAGAATGGAGAATAAAAAAATTTGAGCAGGGGGAGGGAGTAGAAATTACTGGACGTTAGAAATTCATTCAACTGAAATCTTAAGCAGACTTATTGATGGATGTAGGTGAGTTCATTGCATCCTTTTAATGAATAGCAGGGGCCATTACCTACTTTCAGCCAGTGTTAGTCCTCAATCAACTTCAGTGGCTGGAGTGTTCACTAAGATCTTTAATCTCTCACTCTGGCAGTGCGTGAAACCCAACTGCTTCTAGCAGGCTTCAATTATAACTGGTATTCAAGAAGAGCGTGGTAACCTGCCTCAATGACAATCACCCAATAGCATTTACATCCACGATGATTAAGTGTTTTGGGAGACTGGTGATGAAACCTATCAGCTCTTGCCTGAGAAGTGAATTAGATCCGCTCCAATTTGCCTAGTGGAGCAACAGGTCTACAGCAGATGCCATCTCCTTAGCTCTTCACTCAACGCTGGAACAAAGATGCATACTTCAGGATGCTCCTTATTGGCTACAGCTGAGCATCCACTGCCATGATCCCCTCAAGGCTAATCAATAAGCTCCAAGGTCTTGATCACAATACCCGGTTTTCCTCCCAGTCAGTTTGGATTAACAACAACATCTCCTCCATGATCTCCATCAGCACAGGTGCACCACAAGGCTGTGTGCTTAGCCCCTGCTCGACTCGCTTCACACCTATGATTCTAAGGCTAAACACATTTCCAATGCCACATGCAAGTTTGCTGATGATACCACTGTTGTAGGCCTAATCTAAGGTGGTGATGAATCAGCATATAGGGGGAGATTGAAAACCTGGCTGAGTGGTGCCATAACAACAACCTTCTACTCAATGCCAGCAAGACCAAGGAGCTGATTATAGACTTGAGGAAAAGGAAACCAGAGGTCCATGAGCTAGTCCTCGTTGGAAATGGTTGTAAATGGTATCATATATGTACTTTGATAATAACAATTACTTTGAACTATATAGCATTGGTCATTGTCAGGAAGGAGGCCTGAATGGAACTGAAATATAACATAGAATATTTGGGCTGAATGGCCTGAGAGTCCACATACATTTCTGCAATAAATGACATATTTGCTGCTTCTGGGAGCTTTTTATGTGCATTTGACTGGCATGTTTCTTGAATTACTGGGAATTTGCATTTAAAGTGTCTCCTTGGCTAAAAAAAATCATTGTATATCTGAAGATTCAAATCTTTCCTAAAGCACCCATGACTCTTTCACCTCAGACGATTGAAGAAATTTGTATGGCCCCATCCAAATTCTAAGAACTTTCTATAGGAGCACGATTGAGAGCATCCTGACTGGCTGCATCACGGACTGGTATGGGAACTGTACTTCCCTCAATCACAGGACTCTGCAGAGACTGTAGACAGTCCAACGCATCTGTAGGTGTGAACTTCCCACTATTCAAGATATTTACAAAGACAGGTGTGTAAAAAGGGCCCGAAGGATCATTGGAGAAGAGAGTCACCCTAACCACAAACTGTTCCAGCTGCTACCATCTGGGAAATGGTACCACAGCATAAAAGCCAGGACCAACAGGCTCCGGGACAGCTTCTTTCACCAGGCCATCAGGCTGCTTAGTTCATACTGATGCCACTGTATTTCTGTTATATTGACTATCCCATTGTACATAATATTTATTATAAATTACTATAATTGCACATTGCAAATCTAGATGGAGACGTAACATAAAGATTTTTATTCCTCATGTGTATGAAGGATGTAAGTAATAAAGTCAATTTAATTCAATGATTCTAGTTATGTGGCTAGTTCTGGATGGCACACTTCAACTGGTTGTCGAGGCCATAGAGATGAATGAAAAGGAGATATCCTAGAATGGTAGCATTCTTGAAAGTCTTTGGTTGTTTGGAGAAATTGATCTTCCTAGAACTGAGGTGGTTAAGTGTAAAGTGGGCCATGACATTGAAATTCATGGAGGGCTTTGATGAAGCAACAAAGAAGAGATTGTTTCCACCAGCAAGTTTAATAACAATGGCAACATCGTTAAGGTGGCTACTGGAACAATCAAAAGTTGATAAACGCAAAAAAAAAGTTTCACACTGTGACAGAATTGAAATGAACAGTTTGAGTGGTTTGTGGAAGCAAATACCCTACTGATGCTCATTTCCCCAACTTCTGACTGAAACTAAATGCATTTATGGCACCTTTTATGATGTGATACACCTTTGAAGCACTTTATAGAAAATTAAATACATTGGACACAATTCTAATTAAGAAACTGCTCAGGAACGTCAGGTGATATTTTTGTGCTTCAGGTTATGCAATAGCACATCTCCTAATATCTTGATACTTATCACATGTGTGAGGTAGGAGCAGACCAGAAAGATATTCTTAGAAGGTAAAATTAAAAAACTGAAGTGAAAATCATGTGCTGTGGCAGCTCCTTCAGAGATGATAGATTCAGCGTCTTCAAAATAGTATTTCAGGCATTTGATTGTGATTCTTAAAATACTTTGAATTTTACATATAATTCTGTCATCTCCCATTTATATATGAGGTAGGATTAAATCTGTGTTGTTTACATTTAATTATTCATTTCTACTGATTGAAATCAGCCTTGTTAACTGTTGGTGAAATATTTTTCTCTGAATGATTATTCCATTCTGGTTTCTTTTCCGAGAATCTGAAATCAAGAAGGTCATGACTGAATATGCTGCATCTCCTGAATGGATTGTGCTATTCCTGCAACTGGAAATGGACGTTACTAAGGTCCCAGTAGGGTTAGCAGATCAGGTTTATTTTTATCTCTGAAGTTCTCAATAGGTGACTCCTCTGCACCTTACATATTGCGGGGCTGTGTGGTATTCAGATACCAAACACATCGTGCAGTTCAGTTGATTGTTGTATGTTTGTAACCTGCTGCCCAAAGCTGTGTTCAGTCTTCCACCTCTGAACTCACAGGGGACAAAACAGAAGTCTGGAAGATTTTAGCTGTTGCTTTCCAATTTGTGAGGGCTAATAATATCGCCTTTTTACTTGACTTTTGTAGCTACACTTTCTACTCATTGTTTGGGTCTACGTGAATGTTCCCACTGGTTTTCTTTATCTATCATTAACATGCTTTACATTCAACACCAAGAAAGAATTACTCACGGTATTATTATTGATTAAGATCACTTCATTACCCTGAATCTAGCTAGATTGCTTATTAGGTTTAGTTTTGATTTCAACAAGTCCTAAAGACATACCTTATCTTATTACAACATGTTATTGGAAGAAGAATTCATTGGGACATGCTTAAGTGCTCCTTTGTAAGAATGGAAGAATAAAGAGATGAAGGATTACCATGGCCTTCTCCTATTATCCAGCCTATAGCTAATTTCATATCTGCATTTCTAATTGCCTGTACTCTCATCCACAAAAGGGTAATGACTCTGATAAAGTTTGCCTTCAGCAGATAATCCTAATGGATAGTTGGAACAACAGACAATTATAAACTCTGAAATTTAGCTGCTAGTTAACTGAGTCAACTAATCTTAAATTAGGGAGCAGTTATTGACTAAAATTACTCACAATGCCCTGTGGATTGGGAGATTAAAAGAAATTGCACAGAATATCAGCATGAATAAAATAAGCTTTCGAATACTGGCCGCAATCCAGAAACATATAAAATATGTGAATGTTAAATTGACTGGGGGAAAACACTTACATTTATTGGGAACAATTGTGGGATATTTCCTGTCATTACTTCAGGATATTTCTTTCCAACCAATGACGTAGTTGTAAATAGTAGTCACTGTTGGAAGTTTAACAACCAGATTACAACCAAGAACCTCCAACAATCAGGCCTGTACTGTACAAAAGTCTCAGACACCCTACATTTTATATAAATGTTCATTTTTTGTCTACTGCATTAGTGTGTAGGTAGACATACTTTCATTTTCCAAAAAAATAAATGTTTGTATTTCATTAGATCTAGGTGTCATTGTTCATCAGTCACTGAAAGTAAGCATGCAGGTACAGCAGGCAGTGAAGAAAGCTAATGGCATGTTGGCCTTCATAACAAGGGGAGTTGAGTATAGGAGCAAAGAGGTCCTTCTGCAGCTGTACAGGGCCCTGGTGAGACCCCACCTGGAATACTGTGTGCAGTTTTGGTCTCCAAATTTGAGGAAGGACTTTCTTGCTATTGAGGGAGTGCAGCGTAGGTTCACCAGGTTGATTCCCAGGATGGCGGGACTGTCATATGTTGAAAGATTGGAGCAACTGGGCTTGTATACACTGGAATCTAGAAGGATGAGAGGGGATCTGATTGAAACATATAAGATTATTAAGGGATTGGACACGCTAGAGGCAGGAAACATGTTTCCGATGTTGGGGGTGTCCAGAACCAGAGGCCACAATTTAAGAATAAGGGGTAAGTCATTTAGAACAGAGCTGAGGAAAAACTTTTTCACCCAGAGAGTTGTGGATCTATGGAATGCTGTACCTCAGAAGGCAGTGGAGGCTAGTTCTCTAGATACTTTCAAGAAAGAGTTAGATAGGGCCCTTAAAGATATGGGATACGGGGAGAAGGCAGGAACAGGGTACTGATTCTGGATGATCAGCCATGATCACAGTGAATGGCGGTGCTGGCTCGAAGGGCCAAATGACCTATTCCTGCACCTACTGTCTATTGTCTATTAAAGAAAGTAACATCTTTAAGTAATAGACCATTTTCCAAATAAAAACCTTATGACTTTGTAGATACAGTATATAGGCGAATGCATAAAAAAACAAGGATAATAAACAATGCTAATAATCAATGATACGATGAGTCGAATGAAGTAAAGTGATGAACTGAAATGGAAATGGGTGTAGAATGAATCAAACTGGATGAAGGACAACCAAACTAAAAGGTGAGGGTGTGGCAGATGTTGACATTTTAACCTTTAAATCATCAATCCTTACACCATGGCAAGGGTGAGCATAGCAACAAGATGCAAGGTGCTGATCCTGCATCAGCAAGGTCTCTCCCAAGGTGAAATTACGTGGCAGACAGGAGTTTCAGGATGTGCTGTCCAAGCTTTTCTGAAGAAGCATAAAGAAACGGGCGAGACTGAGGACCAGATACGCAGTGGTCGGTTATAGAAACTGAGTGCAGCAGATGAGAGATACATTGTACTGAATCCAAAGTAGTCCAGTATTGCTATCAGCTCTGAACTCACAGAAACCACTGGAACCCAAGTACACCCCTCTATAGTCCAGAGAAATCTTCTCAGAAGTGGTCTCCATGAAAGAGCTGCTGTCAAAACTCCATTCCTCCAAAGAGGAAATAAAGCCAAGAGACTCAGCTACACATAAAAACACAAGGACTGGGTGCTGAACAATGGCAGCAAGTGCTCTGGACTGACGAGTCAAAGGTGAACTCTTTTGGCTCTAACAGGAGGCAGTTTGTTCACAGAAGAGCTGGCGAGTACTACATGGATGAGTGTCCGCAGCAACAGTGAAGTAAAGCGGAGGTTTTATTGCAGGTTTGAGGTTGCATTTCTGCAAATGGAGTTGGTGATTCAGTGAGGACTAATGAAATCGTCAATGGTGAGAAGTACAAGCAGATCCCATCAGAGAGGCGTCTGACTAGTCCTAGCTTAATTCTGCAGCAGGGTACTTACCCTAAACACACGGACATGGTCATGAAGAACTATCTTCAGGGCAAAGAAGAACAAACAGTTCTGCAACAGATGGCATGGCCTGCACAACGCCCTGATCTCAACATCAAGGCTGTCTGGGATTACTTGGAGAGACTGAAGCAAGTGAGAGGAACTTGGCAAGTTCTCCAAGATGCTTGGAACAACCTACCAGCTGATATTCTTATAAAACTGCACAGCAGTGTAGCTAAGAGAATTGATGCAGTTTTAAAGGCAAACAGTGGTCACACTAAATATTAATTTGATTTATTTTTTTTTACTGTTTATTGCTCTTTATAGTAATTTTCTGGTATTTGGAAAATTCTTTTAAAATTATTTTGGGAGCATCTTCACGTTAAAGAGTATTTTCACATGTGCCTGACTTTTGCATAGCACTGAACTTGACCCAGTCCAGACTTCAAGTTTGCCCACTTGAAAGCTGTTCCCACGGCAGCACTGGTGTGGCAGCTCTGCAGCACCAGTGAACCTCAAAGCCTCGCGTCACAGTGGTCCCATGAAGCAGAGCAGTCCTCGAATGGCAGCTAGGTCTAAGAGAGCACATCCCAGGACCCCGCTCCACCACCACGAGCCCTCCTGATGGCTTTGTAACAGCTTGATGCAGTCACTTCCATCTGGTCTGTCTTGGTTGTTCCAAAAATTTATAGTTTAAATAGATGGGAATAATTTTAAAGGGATTTGAACTGAATGGAATTGACTTTATTACATCGTTCACATACATGAGGAGTAAAAATATTTACATTTGGTCTCTGTCTAAATGTGCGATTTATAGTAACTTGTAATAAATAGCATGCACAACAGGACAACTAATACAACATAGAAATACAGTTGTGTCAGTGTGAGTTAATCAGTCTGATGGCCTGGTGGAAGAAGCTGTCCCGGAGACCATTGGTCCTGACTTTTAAGCTAGGTACCATTTCCCGGATGGTAGCAGCTGGAACAGTTTGTGGTTGGGGAAACTCCACTGATCCCGAATGATCCCTTGGGCTCTTTTTACGCACCTGTCTCTGTAAATGTCCTGAATAGTGGGAAGTTCACATCTGCAGATGTGTTGGGCTGTCCGCACCACTCTCTGCAGAGTCCTGCGATTGAGGGAAGTACAGTTCCCTTACCAGGCAGTGATGCAGCCAGTCAGGCTGCTCTCAATTGTGCCTCTGGATAAAGTTCTTACAATTTAGGGACCCATACTAAACTTCTTCAACCATCTGAGGTGAAAGAGGTGCTGTTGTGCTTTTTTAACCACACAGCCGGTACGTACAGACCACGTGAGATCCTTGGTGATGTGGAAACCAAGGAACTTAAAGCTGTTCACCCTCTCAACCCCAGATCCAATGACATCAATAGAGGTTAGCCTGTCTCCATTCCTCCGGTAGTCCACAACCAGCTCCTTTTGTTTTTGTGACTGTGGTGAACTACATATACCTGTCTGGACATGCCCCCTGCTGACTGCTCCTGTGGCTCCTCCCACAGACCCCTGTATAAAGGCAGTTGGAGGCACTGCTCCCCCCTCAGTCTCCAGGATGTTGTGTGGTGGGCTCTTGCTGCTAATCGTGGTCTCTTGCAGCTAATAAAAGCCTATCGTTCACCTCCCATCTCCGAGAATTATTGATGGTGCATCAGTGACATTGAGGGAGCAGTTGTTTTCTTGACATCACTGTGTCAGGGTGATGACTTCTCTGTAGGCTGCCTCATTATTATTTGAGATGAGACCAATCAGTGTAATGTCACCAGCAAATTTAATTACTGTGGCAGATTGGAGCTGTGGGTGGCGACACAGTCAAGGGTATACTGTGACTGTACCCTTGTACAGGAAGGGGCTTAGTACACAGCCCTTAGGGGCTCCTGTGTTGAGGGTCAGAGGGGCAGAGGTGAGGGAGCCCACTCTTCCCACCTGCTGGCAATCTGACAGGAAATTCGAGACCGAGGTCTCTGAGCTTCTTGTCAAACCTGGATAGAACTATGGTGTTGAATGCTGAACTGTAGTCCAAGAACAGTATTCTTATATAAGCATCCTTCTTCTCCAGATGCGTAAGGACGGTGTGTAGAGCAGTGGCTATTGCGTCATCTGTTGATCGGTTGTGTCGGTAGGCAAATTGTAGAGGGCCCAGTGTGGGTGGTAGCAAGCTCCAGATGTAGTCCTTGACCATCCTCTCAAAGCATTTGCTTATTATTAATGTGAGTGCGACAGGATACCAGTTGATCAAACATGTTGTTTGGGTCTTTTTAGGTATTGGGACAATGGTGGATGTTTTGAAGCAGGAGGGCACTCTACACTGGGAGAAGGAGAGATTAAAAATGTCAGTAAACACACCTGCCAGTTATGCTGCGCACATCCTGAGTACTCACGCTGGGATGCCGTCCGGTCCCGCAGCCTCGCGACTGTCCACTCATTCTGCGTACTTCAGCCTCAGAGGTGACCGAGCTGCAGGTTGCTTTCGCAGTTGTCCTCGGGGGCTCAACGTTGGCGACATCGAGCCGAGCATTAAAAAAAAATTAAGCTCATTTGGGAGAGAGGCGGCAATATTGGCAGCACTGTTACGTTTAGCTTTGAAGTCTGCGATGGTGTGCAGACCTTGCCATAAGCTGCGTGTGTTGTTGCTGGAGAGCTGTGTCTGGACCTTGTCCCTGTACTGTTATTTCGCTGACATTGCACAGATCATAGCTGCACTTGGTGAGCTCCTGCTGATTACCGGTGGTGTAAGCTCTGTGTCGCACGGTAAGTGCTGCTTGCGTGGAACTGTTGATCCAGGGTTTCTGGTTCAGATTGACCCTGACCGACTTTTGGGGGACAACATCCTTGATGCACTTCCGAATGAAGCTCGTGACCCCTTCTGTGAACTCGGAGACATCCTCAGTATGGAAGACATTCCTGTCGACGTCATCAAAGCAGTCCCGTAGCATGGAGTCTGGTTGGTCAGGCCAACAGTGGACAGTCTTAACAATGGCCGCCTCTTGTTTCAGCTTCTGCCTGTACCTCAGCAGAAGCAAGATGGAGGAGTGATCCGACTTTCCAGACGGCGGGCAGAGGAGTGCTTTGTAAGCATTGCTGAAGGGAGAGTAGCAGTGGTCGAGTATGCAGTCTCCCCTTGAGCTCAGCTGGATGTGTTGACAAAACTTCAGACAGTGATGCTCTATTAAGGTCACCAGTGAGAATGAAGGCAGCGTCTGGGTGTGCAGTCTCCGGGAGATGATAGTCTCGTACAGTTCCTTGGGAGGCAGGTCAGCATCAGGAATGTACACCGCTATGATGATAACAGCCGTGAACTCCCTAGGCAGCCAGAAAGATCTACACAGCAGCACAAGGTCCTCCGGATTTGGGGAACAAGAGGATTTGAGGGCACGCACATTCCAGGGGTCGCACCAAGCATTATTGACCATGACGCATACCCCACCTCCTTTACTCTTCCCAGAGGGGGTTTTACGCCTGTCTGCCTGGAACAGGGAGAACCCGAAGGGTTCGATGGCACGATCTGTTATCTCCTCCATCAGCCATGTCTCCACGAGGCATAAAAGGTTACATTTCTTTGTTTCCCGCTGGTGGGAGATTCTGGCTCTCATTTCGCACAACTTGTTGTCCAGGGACCAAATGTTAGCCAGGAGCATGCTAGGGAATGGCGACCAATTAGAACACCGTCTCAGCCTCACCAGGTCGCCGGCCCTTCTCCCTCGCCTCTGGCACCGCTTCTGAGGTAGCGGTGGTGTAATAAATGAGCCTCCCATGGATCGCGTAAGCAGGGGTTCCCAGCGTAGAAACGGCGGCACGTTGTGGTTAAATGCCGTCTTCCCGATGCTCAGGACAGTCAATCTACCATATCTGATGTGACTATCAGGATCTTGAACAAGAAAAGCGAAGGAAATTGTGGAAATTAACAGGACACGGTAAAATTGGTCAAGAGCTTGCAACATGGCTGCTGTACACGGCGCCATCTTGAGCAATATAAATTATTACTTTAATATACCACATTCATCAGATATAAATTTAAATTAAAGCATTCATGTTAGTCAATTCAAAGCAGAAAAAGCTGCTTCCGTTTAGCTCAGCAAACCCTTTCAAATGGCTGCGTAAAGCTGCGGGACTGCTTACAGCGTATATCTAACCTCTCATACAGGACTGTCCTCATGATTCTGGGGGCATAGTGAGAGACCAGACAGGACTGCAATCCCATTTTTGTACAAAAACTGATTCTTATCTGAATTATGGCAACATGACTAAGCTAATAAATAGATAATTTGGAGCTATTTAAATGATACAGCACCTCCCTGCTTATAATTAAAGTAATGCTATTCTTTACTTCCATCTGATTTAATAACTCACCATTGTGTTCCTGGCTCTGTAGCATTCCACTTGCACTGTGACGAGGGTGTCAACCCCTGACATTCAACCTGTGCCTCTGAAGTGGGATAAGCTCAGTTTGTGGTTTAAATGGAGGAGGCTTACGAGCAGATAAATGAGTGAGGAAGGAGGGCAGAGAAGGTAACTAAAAAGGGGAGAGGGTTAAGGAGTAACGGTGACACTACCTCTTTCTGAGGGGGGACGAGCTGGCCTTCACAGTTGGAAGATCTTTTTCCTTAAGTAGTATTTTTTATAATTGCTGGATTGGAACATTGTTTATCAAGTCTTTGGAAATGGGGTAGGGCACACTTTCTCATCTATTTACTATGATACAGCAGATGACCATCCCTCAGAAATAATCCATTCTCTGTTAAGTGTCTTGGGATGACCAAAAGTTGTAAAGGTACCCTTACAAAAGCACTGCCATGTCATTCTTAAAGAGGAGGCAGAAATTTGGGAGTTGCCTAATAAGATTCGTTCAGACATGGACAGATTCTGAAATAGCAAGGGCTGAATGTCATTCCTCATTCCCAACTAACCACTCTCACCTACACCAATTATTATTCATTTGGGGAGGAGTTTAACACAAACATGTAAGCAAGCAGGAAATGATGCTAAAACATGAGCATTATTTAATGTCAGAGTACAGCATTAAGCAGTGGAAGAAGCCTTCGACCGAGTTCCTTCTCAACTTGTCACCACTTAAAGGATCACATGCCAATGTACTGGAAGGGGATAAGTTCAACAATCACCGTTGTGAACAGTATTCTTGGAGTCTCTGTACTGACTCTTCCATTCTGCTATCAACAGGTAAATTCTACTCTGATTAAATTGAAGCAGGCCAGCAGGTGTTTCCTGTAATTTCCATTTCTATTCAGATTAAACCTTGACTCTAGCAAGCCGAGACAATGCTATTAACTCCAGTAAGACATGCTAGAGGCAATACCTCTTTGGTTTTTGACTGTAGTTTTAATTTACTTTACTGCAGGCTTTCCTGTTTAATAACAGTTTTGTCTACATTATTTCCTACTTTGCAGAGGAGAAAATTTACGTGGGGGCATGATAATTGCTTGTGGAAAACCTGGAGTTCTGCATCTTGCACATGGATTTTCACAGAGCTCTGTCTTCTGCATTGGCTTCCTTTCATCATTCTGCAATGAAGCATTAACAGATAACTTTCTGCTGTTATCCTGACTTGCATAATTTCTAAACAATAGATTATATATGTTGAGGGGGAAAAAAACAAAAGTTCATTTAATCATATAGGACGTGACCATAAGCAAATACTTCAATTTTTCTAACTTTAGTAACTTACTGTAAATTACTAAATTAGCAAACAGTTTATCGGGCCTTTTGAAAAGATCTATAAAAAGATTGGTTTAAGTGTTATGACCACTGTGGGAGCAGCCATAGTGTGAGTGGGTCACTCTTGGAGTGGAGAGATTGAGGCTTCGGCTCAAGAGATGAGACAAAGGTAAGTTTCTGCTAAGTTTATTTCTTCTTTCGTCTATTTGTGCCTAGCTCGAGTAGTGAGAATGGATCTGGGGTTAGTGGTGTGCTCTCCATTTTAGATATGGGAGTTCTGGGAAACCTCCAGTCTCCTTGATAACCACGTCTGTGTGAAGCGCATCCAGCTGCAGGTTACAGATCATGTCAGGGAGTTGGAACTACAGCTGGGTGAGCTCCAGCTCGTTTGGGAGAATGAGACAGTGATACATAAGAGCTAAAGGGTTGTAGTCACCTCTGAACCGCAGGAGGCAGGTAGCTAGGTAACTCTGAGGGGAATCAGCAAATCATGTAGAGTACGTACTCCTAAGGCCATTCCCCTCACTAACAGGTATATCACTGTATTGTTTGGAATGACCTACTGGGGAGAGCCAGTGATCAGGTATCTAGCACTCTTTGGTTCAGAAAGGAACGGGAGCGAAGGGGAGTGCGGTGGCGATACGGGATTCAATGGTTAGGGGAGCAGACAAGAGATTCTGTGTATATTAGGGAGCCAGCTGGAGGGTATGTTGCCTCCCAGCTGTCAGGGTCAGGGATGTCACCCTCTGAAGGGGGAGGGTGAGAAGCCAGAAGTCGTTGTTCATATTGGTCACAATGGTATAGGTAGGAAAAGAGATGAGATCCTAAGGAGAGAATATAAGGAGATAAGTATGAAGCTGAAAAGTAGGACCTCAAGAGTAGTAATCTTTGGGATTTCACCCTGTGTCACATGCCAAGAATAAGATGATTTGACACATGAGTGTGTGGCTGAGGAATTGGGGCAAGGGACAGGATTTCAGATTTGTGGATCTGTGGGATCATCTTGTGCAGTCATATCTTCCGGGGAAGGTATGACCCGTACACAAAGGACAAATTATATCTAAACTCAATGTGAACCACTATCCTTGTGGGCAAGAGTAGGCAGTTGATAGGGTAAAATTGTAATCAGTTAGATGGATTACAGTGTGAGTATTGTAACGCTCAGGTGATGAATTTAGAGCATGCATCAATATATGGAACTACAAAGTTGTGGCCATTATAGAGTCCTAGCTTTCACAAGGGCTGCTGAATGTTCTGGAGTTTAGATACTTCAAAAGGGACAGCAGTCAAGGTAAGAGAGGTGGAGTGTGGCTAATCGGGGATAGTTCACTGGTGTAGAAAGGGAGGATGCCATGGAGGGAGATTGTCTACTGAGTCAGTGTGGTCTAAGTTAGAAAGAGCAAGCTTTCAACTGGGAGTATTCTACAGACACTGAGGAACAGATTGGGAGGCAGATTTTGGAAAGGTGCAAAAGTAGCAGGTTTGTTGCTATGGGTGACTTCAACTTTCCTAATATTGTTTGGCACTTCCTTATTGCAAGAAGTTTAGATAGGGCAAAATTTATTAAGTCTGTCCAGAAAGGGTTTCTGACACAGAGAAGAGGCTATGCTTCAAATAGTATTCAGGAATGAAACTGGTTAGAAGACAGATCTCTGGGTGGGTGAGCAATTTGGAGACAGTGACCACAACTCACTTACCTTTACTATAGCTTTAGATAAGGTTAGCTGCATATTTAATTAGTGGAGGGCAAATTATGGTGCCCTTAAGGCAGGAGTGTAAATTGCCAACAGATGTGTTCAGACAAATGTACAACTGATATGTGGAGGTTGTTAATGGGACACTTGCATAGGGTTCTGAGTAGGTTTGTTCCACTGAGCTTTATTACTACTCCTAAATTCGATGCTGTGATGAAGGGCAGCATGCTAAAAGCTTCCTTTCCCCACCCTGTCTTATATCTACAGCCACTTTCAATGAACTATGCCCCTGCAGTCCCACATTACTCTGTTCCACAACACTCACTAGTGCCCTGCCATTCAACTTATAGGCCCTTTCCTGACTTGAATGTCCAAAATGCATTGCCTCAAGCTGAGCTGAAATCCGTTTGCCCCCATGCCCCCCAACTGAGTTTATAGTTCATTGTAACTGCTTCACTCTTAGCAAAACTCCTAATTTAGTATGATCAGCAAACTTGCTAATTGTACCATGTACGTTCACATCCCCATCATTTACATAAATAATGAAAAATAGAGGCTCCATCACAGTCTCCTGGGGCACTTTACTAGTCACAGGCCTCCTGTAGGAGACCTGACCTTCAAACATCACCCCCTGTTTCCTATCATTGAGCAGATTCAGTATTACAATTTTGACACAGGCAGCATTTTCTGAAACCTTCTATCACCGCCATGCCATGCATTAACTGCAAATGAATGAGCAGAATCAGAATCAGGTTTAATATCACCAGTATGTCTTGTGAAATTTGTTAACGTAGCACCAGCAGTTCAATGCAATACTTGATAATATAGAAAGAATAAGTAAATTACAGTAAGTATATATATATGTATATTGAATAGATAAAAATAGTGCAAAAACAGAGGTTTACAAAAAAAGTGAGGTAGTGTTCATGGATTCAATGTCCATTTAGGAATCGGATGGCAGAGGGGAAGAAGCTGTTCCTGAATCACTGAGTGTGTGCCTTCAGGCTTCTGTAGCTCCTACCTGACGGTAACAGTGAAAACAAGGCATGGCCTGGGTGATGAGGGTCTTTAATAATGGATGTCACCTTTTTGAGGCACCACTCCTTGAAAATATCTTGGACACTATGAGTGCTGGAACCCAAGATGGAGCCGACTAATTTTACAACTTTCTGTTGCTTCCTTCGGTCCTGTGCAATAGCCGCACCACTCTCCCTCATACCAGACACTGATGCAGCCTCTCAGAATCCTCTCCATGGTACATCAATAGAAGCTTCCGAGTGTTTTAGTTGACAAGCCAAATCTCTTCAAACTCCTAATGAAATATAGCTGCTGTCTTGCCTTCTTTATACCTGCTTTGATATGTTGAAAGCCAGAAACCTGAAATCGCTCACTCTTTCCACCTCTGATCCTTCTGAGGATTGGTTTGTGTTCCCTCGTTTTACCCTTCCTGCAGTCCACAATCAGCTCTTTCGTGCAAGGTTGTTGCTGCAACAGCACTCAACTAGCTGGTATATCACGCTCCTGTACACCCTCTCATCTCCATCTGAAATTCCACCAACAATGATTGTATCATCAGCAAATTTATAGATGGTATTTGAGATATGCCTAGCCACACAGTCATGGGTATACAGAGAGTAGAGCAGTGGGCTAAGCATACACCCGAGGTGCACCAGTATTGATCGTCAGTGAGAAGGAGATGTTATCACCAATGCGCACAGATTGTGATCTTCCAGTTAGGAAGTCAAGGATCCAATTGCAGAGGGAGGCACAGAGGCCCAGGTTCTGTGCTTATCGATCAGGACTGTAGAAATGATGGTGCTAAATGCTGAGCTATAGTCAACAAACAGCATTCTGACAGAGTGTTTATATTGTCCAGGTGACCTAAGGCCATGTGAAGAGCCATTGAGATTGTGTCTGCCGTAGACCTACTGTGGTGATAGGCAAATTGCAGTGGGTCCAGGTTCTTGCTGAGACAGGGGTTCATTCTAGCCAGACCAAGCTCTCAAAGCATTTCATCACTGTCGATGTGAGTGCTACTGGGCGATAGTCGTTAAGGCAGCTCACACTACTCTTCTTGGGCACTGGTATAATTGCTGCCCTTTTGAAGCAGGTGGGAGCTTTCGACCATAATAGTGAGAGGTGGGAAAAGAGTATTGATTATATCATGAGCTTTGACTGTCAGATATACAATTATTACAAGATGTATTGTGTTCAACTGCAGACTGCCTCAACATTCAGGGACTCAGGGACTTGGACTATATTTTATTGTGTGTGACTGTATTTTACAGCTATCTTACACAGATAACACAGCGTGCTATGTGTGCCTTGTGCTGTGAATGACTGTTGGTACTGTGTTTTGCATCTTGGTTCTGGAGTAACACTGTTTCATAAAGCTGTATTCATGGGTATTCATGGTTGGTTGAATGAAAATTGAACTTGAACTACAAGTTCAGAGACCACCACACATTTTAGTTAGAGCCAGGATAAAAAGTGAGAACAATCCATACATCAAGCAACATTTTTTAAAAGGTTATCAAACTGCAGCACCTTTCCCACTCCTCCAGGGCTAATAGACTTGCTATGCATTTCAAATCTTAATATATATGTCTAGTTTGACTCCTTAGTAAATAATGCAAAGAGCTCTTCTGACAAGGTTGGTGATGAGACTGTTGCTCACATTCACATTAAGGTTCAGAAGTACATTTACAAAGTATTTGGAGGACATTTGATGTGTGATTACTGCAGAATATGGTGCATGTCTTTTAAACACTTGGAAGAATGTCACATTATGGTTGAAAGCTTGTGACTATGCTCAGAGACTATCAATTGGTTATTTCTTGTAACATGGTTAAAGGAGCTGAAGGCTGACAGTTACTAATAAAGACTGTGTTAGCTTGATCATTCTTGTCTTAGTGAGTATACGAGTATCAACAATATTCAGCTCTGTGGTGGTGGCATCGGTTAGTCTTGTGAGATCATGGATCTGTGCATGGAATAGTTTCCAGGGCACAGGCCTGGGCAAGGTTGTATGGAAGACCAGCAGTTGCCCAAGCAGTAAGTCTCCCCTCTCCACGCCACCGATGTTGTCCAAGGGAAGGGCCAGGGCCGATACAGCTTGGCACCAGTGTCATCGCATGAGCTGCCAGAACAAGGTTGAAGGCAACGTCGGACTGCCTTAGGGGCTCCAGCTCCGGATTTCTCCTCAGGGTTTACTCCTGAAGCCTTTCCCATAAGTGGGTATGGCCGCAAGGCAGCAGAGGTTTGAAATCAAAGTCTCTTTGATTGACTGCCTATAGATTAATTAAAGAAGGAACCACAATGCACCAGAGCCAGTACATAAAGGATGCTGGTCACAAGCTTAGTGGGAAAAGGATAAGACCAGTGAGATTTATTGGAAGACATGAAGCAAACTTATTCCAGGGCTCCTGTCATACAGGTTATTTGTCAAATTGATCCAATCACTGCTTCTGAGCAAACTTCAGATCAAAAACATTCTGACTTAGCAAGAAGCAGCAATCAAATTAAAGTCTGGGCTTTTTATTGATCAACAGCTTCAGTGGATAACCTAGCCACAGGTACCAGCAAGACATGGTAGTAGATGACCTTCTGTCACTTAAGAGCAGAAGAATTGGTTTGAAGGTCTCTGAAGCTGATGAACTCCCAGGGACAAGGCATCGGTCCCAATACGACAGGTGAATTCAAGCCTGTACACCCTCCAAAGGGGTGCACCTCGTCACCTGACTCTCAACTTGGTGAAACTCTTAAATGAAGTTAATCAAACACAGTTAAGTGGAGGAAATGTTACAGAGACAACTTCAGTCGTCAGCCAGTTACAAAAATAAGCACAGGCAGAGCAGTGATGCTGTCTGCTGGGTCAAGAGCATATAGACAAGGTAGAGGCTGGTTACGCAATGTCCATGCTGAAGTGAAAGTCATAGCAGCAAGCCAAAACAGAAATGGCAGAGGAGGTGCGCACAGAAAGGATCCAAAAGTTAACAGAGAGGAGAGAGCATGTTTGTAGTTTGATTTTGGGAGTCAGGTTCATATTGCACTGTATTTAAGGGATCAGTGCTTATAGGCAACACAGATAAAAAGCTGGAGGAGTTCAGCAGCTTAGGCAGCATCCATGGAAATGAGTAAATAGTCAATGTTTTGGGCCAGAACTCTTCTTCAGGACTTGAAAGAAAGGGGGAAGTTGCCAGAATAAAAAGGTCGGTGGAGGGGGGAGAGGATGGAGGGTAGCTGGAAGGTGATAGGTGAAGCCAGCTGGGTTAGGAAAGGTAAAGGGCTGGAGAGGAGAGTGAACCACAGGAGAAAGGGAAGGAGGAGGGGACTCAGGGAGAGTAGATAGGCAGGTGAGAAGAGGTAAAGGGATAGAGTGGGGAATAAAAGAAGATGGGAGGGGGAGGAAGTTTTTGTACTGGACAGAGAAGTTGATATTTATGCCTCCTACCTGATGCCATGAACATTAATTTCTCCTTTCTGGAAAAAAAAATTCCCATCCCCTCCACTCTTCTTCTACTCCCCACTTGCAACAACAACCTTGCACTCAATGTCAGGAATTAATTGTGGACTTCTGGAAGAGGAGGTCAATGGGACACACACCAGGCCTCACTGAGGGATCACCAGTGGAAAGGGTGAGCAGTTTCAGATTCCTGGGTGTGAACATCTCTGGAGATCTATCCTGGGCCCAGCATATTAATGTAGTTAAAGGAAGGTACGATGGCAACTTTATTCCATGAGGAGTTTGAAGAGACTTGGTATGTCACCAAAGACATTTGCAATTTTTTACAGATCTATTGTGGTGAGCTTTCTAACTGGTTACATCACCGTCTGGTATGAAGGGACCACTGCACAGGATCAGTAAAAGTTGCAGAAAGTGGCAAACACAGCCAGCTCCATCATGGGCACTGGCCTCTCCAGCACTGAGGACAGCTTGAACAGACTATGCCTCAAAATGGCTGCATCTATTATTAAGGTTCTCCATCACCTCAGGCATGTCCTCGTCTCATTGCTGCCATCAAGGTGGAGGTACAGGAGCCTGAAGATACACACCCAACATTTCAGGAACAGCTTCTTCCCCTCTGCCATCAGATTTCTGAATGGACAATGAACCCATGTACAGTACCTCACTTTTTTAATGTTTTTGCTCTCTATTTGCACTACTTATTTAATTTATATATACATATATAATTCTTATTTTTATTTTTAGCTTTTTTATTGTTATGTATTGCAATGTACTGCTGGCTACAAAACAAAAATAAATCAAGACACATGCCCTTGATATTTCTGATTCCAATTCCCTAGAATTTACAGGGAATAGTGTGAAAAACCAATAAGCGCTAGAGGTGAAAACGCCTTGTCAGAGGGGAATAGCCAAATTGGTTCAAGCTGACAGGAAGGCGACAGTAACTTAAATAACCTCACATTACAACAGTGGTGTGCAGAAGAGCATCTCTGAATGCACAACACGTTGAACCTTGAAGTAGATCAGCTACAGCTCAGTCAGGTGCCGAATAAAGTGGAACCGAGCGCGTAATCTGACAACCTTGCTCACTACTCCGCCAATGCTTGTGTCATCTACATACTCACTAAGCAGCTTACTACTGACCACAGACATCAAATCAGAATACACTTCTCCACCGTGTTCCTCTATGGCCAAATCTACCAAATCTCTGATCGCATGTGCTTTAACCTTTTTGATCAGTCTATTCAAAAAAAACAGCTCAACATCTCCTTTGTGAGGGTAAAATGCACCTCATTGCTGTTGATATTTTGTTACAAACATGTAACAAAAAATAACTCAAAACCCAACAGTTCATTAATATGATCCCATATATTAGCATTAATACGATCCTATATCTGAGCATCATCACTGAGACATAGAATATGAAATCAGGTGTCAAGCTGAACTTACAATAAACAAAATTACAGATACGACTGACGAATAGTCTTTAATTTTGTTTGCTTCTTTATCACATGGATAAAGAAATACTGGGGAGAGTCCAAAGGAGATTTACGAAATAGTTCCTGTGATGTAAGACTACAATTGTGGGAATAAAATGGGAGAAGCTCAGCTATTTCCTTTCAAGGAGAGGAAGCTGAGGGTGATAGATGGAAGCATATAAAGCAGTGAGAGGTCAGGACAGGGTGGACAGTAACGTGAAGGAAAGCTTTTTTTATAACGTAGTGTGATTGGAAAGTAGAATGCATCACCTGCTGCTGTGGTGAAGGCAGACTACGTTGTGGATTTGTGGAGGAGACTAACTGTGATAAGGAACAACTTACAAGGCTTTATAAAGAAAGTGGAGAATGGAAACAAAGACTGCAGGAAAGTTGACATGGAAATTACGGGTAAAATTCCCTAGTTCTATTCTGTAACCTTTCCTATGATCCTGTAACATTCTAGATCATTGTTTAGGAGATAATCTTGTGTATGAGAGAGATTATGTTGCAGTATATTGTTCTTTATTTTGTTCACTACGCACGCAGTTTGACCGGTCTTACCAGTTCCTTTTGTTAAGCTCTATTTGTTAAATGATTGAGTCAACTATTTAGTTTGGCTGGTTTTACTGAAAGCGTCTCACCATTGGGTAAATTGTTTCAATATCTTGCTTACTAATGAATTGGCTCAGTGTGTAAAGCCACAACAACTTGAGAGTCTGGTTTGGAAATACAAGGAGGTAAGGGAGAGTTATTTACTTTTATTAGAAGCCTAATACTCAGGATCAGTGCTGGCATCCTTAATGTTGGTTATATACATTGACAATTAGGATGTGAATATAGGAGAGATGATTGGTAAGTTTGAAGGTGACACAAACTGGTGGCATCGTTGAGACTAAGGAAGTGTAGTTCTAGGCCGGAGGGCTCTGTTTATGAATCACCAAGGTAGCAACCCAAAATACAAAAGGAGCATTTGAGATAATTCTGAGAACCTGGAGCTCATCCATTAGGAGCACACAGTACCCCGATTAAATAGTAAAAAGATTGCATTGCCTTTCCGACTGCCTATAATCATTCATCCTGCCAGGGAGCCTTTGTCCATCTGCGGAGGAGTCTGTGGTTTTCACATTCTTAATAAATAACACACTGAAAATAAGTCTGCCTGAGAAAAAGAAATACTAATGGAGATCTCAAGGTGCAGGGATAGACACTCAGTGGCCACGTTATTACTTACTTAGTAAAGTGGTCACTGAGTTTATGTCCATGGTCTTCTGCTACTGTAGCCCATCCATTTCAAGGTTCAACGTGTTGTGCATCCAGATAGCCTTTTGCACACCACTGTTGGAACACATGGAGTTATTGTCACCTTCCTGTCAGCTTGAACCAACCTGGCCATTCTCGTCTGATCTCTCTCATTAGCAGGGCATTTATAGAGCTGCCTCTCACTGAATGATTTTTGTTTTGCTCATCATTCTCTGCAGACTCTAGAGGGTGTTGTGTGTGAAAATCCCAGGAGAGCAGCAGTTTCCGAGATACACAAACCACCCCATCTGGCACCAAAACCATTTCACAGTCAAAGTCACTTAATCACATTTCTTCCCCATCCTGATGTTTGTTTTGACCAACAACTGGATCTCTTGATTACAACTGCATGCCTTTATGCATTGATTTGCTGCACATAATTGGTTGATTAGTTATTTGCTCTAATGAGCAGGTGTATAGGCGAACCCAATAAAGTGGCCACTGAATATACTTGTGTCACTAAGTGTTCAGTCAAGGTCTGTATTTTCTCTGTGGGTGGATTCCAATGTATTATTTCAAAGACAAACAAATAATTGATTTTGACAGCATGGACAAAATTTATCAGCCAATATCATGAAAAATTATCTAGTCATTTATCATCCTGCTCTTTGTGGGAATTTACATTGACTTCCCTCAGTTCCTACAATAAAGCAATGGCCTCACATCCAAAAATCTGTCACTGGCCACAAAATGCTTCTGAATGACCTAAGATCAGGAAAGCTGTTTTAAAAACATGAGCCATTCTCTATCATTTAATGATGTCTTGATTTTTTATAAAGTCTAGAGCGAAAATGATTTCACTACAGAGTAGTGCTGTAAAGTTAATATTGAAGGCTGATGTTTGTTTGTTTATTGTTTTTCTAGTGTGGCGTAGTCCTGGGATCATTCCTGCTGATCAGCAGCTCCTGGTTGGCACACAGCTCCAGTGTAATGCTGATTGAAGCGGCAATTTCAGCTAAATGCAAAACATACTTTGGTCTCGGTGAGTTCTCACTGTATAAAAATGCAGGATGTAAGTTACCTCAAGCAAGGATTATGATAAATAGCTAAAGGATGTCAGGGCTGTGGTTTGAATTTTAAGTGTGCAGCCAACCATTCTAAATTAACTCCATCTTCAGCATTGTTCTTGCTGAAAGCACTACTTTGTTCTGGCATGGCACAATCCATCTTTGGCTCATCAGAGGAGGCAGCTAAGGGCTGCTTCCGAGCTACTTAAAGAGAACCAGCTGACCAAGCCCATGACCATCAGTTTGGAAAATGAGTCGTCCAACAAGTAAGTCTCTGTTTAGCCTTTAGTTCCTAATCACTTTTTTCAGTTCCTTTAGTTCCGCCCTAATCACTGAGGGTATGCTTCAGGAATACTTGCTATCAAACCCCAGCCCAATCACGTTCCCAACCATCATGTTACCGTCTGACAATGCTCAAACCTAACCCCGAATTCACATTCTTTTCGTTCACTCCATTCCCACTGAATCCCTCAATGTGAGTCTTGACGTTGATTTCCCCACTCAACTAAAGGCCCATCCTTCCTCCACAAAAATTACCAGCACGCCCCCAAGTTCCATGGCCTTTCACCTGCTTTGAATTAGATTTATGTTGCAAGAGCTCACGTGTGAAAGATAAGTTGGCCATCTTCTGATATACCGTCCAGTTTCTTGGCCATAACCTGAAAATGAGAATTCATTCTTCCCGAAATGAAGTTATGAACATTGCCTCATGAAAAGCGTGGCAGACAATTAGAACTCTCTCCGGAAAATGTCAATTGTTGCTGAATCAATTTTTAATCGTAGTTCTGAGATTGCCAAATGTCTGATAATAAAAAGAATTTAAGGACGTTAGGTAGAAATACATTCTGAGTTGATTGTACTAATTATCTCTCCATAGTAGCAGCTGTGTACTCTGAAATTCAGATCCATTAACTTCAATGGAACGAAAATTAGAAAGCAGTGTCTGATGCACTGTAAATGATGATCAACAGAAGAACGAGAACCAGCATGTCACTTGGCTCCTTATTCCTATTACACCATTTAATAAATTAATGGATGGATGTTTACCACAGTGGCACCATCAATTTGCCACAAAGATCTTAGGATAACTATCAAGGGAGCTAGTCACATGTTAGTTGTGATGTCACTACCATGTGGATCTGGCCTGTGGCCACCTCCTGCTCTGTTCCTCCTCTGCTTTAGGGAATCTATCCAAGCTTTTGTAGAACCACTTCTGTCAAAGCCAAAAAGCAAAAGGCATGGAGAGATCTAAAAGAGAGCAAAAATATTGCTGTATTTCAATATTAGTTAATGCATGTACTCAACAAGCATTAATTATAAAACAAAATGCTGAAGGACCTATTGGGCCATGCAGCATCTGTGGAGGTAAGTGAAGAACCTTTATTATTGACTGTCCACAGAAGCTACCTGACCTGCATTTTGTATGCTGCTCTGGGTTCCAGCACCTGGAGTCTGTTTCATCTTCATATCTGAGCCACCCGAGATGTTCTCATTAATTAAACCATTTCCCTGCTTAGCTCACAAAGCAGCATGCACCCGGAAAGCCGGTGGACTTCCACTCTCTTTTAGCTCCTCCGTTTCCCCTTTCCCAAAGATGTGCCACAGATGGGTATTTTCAACTAACACTGACCAAACTTAACAATTTCCATTTCAGCTCAAGCCTCGTATGGAATAGCTGGAAAATTGGTGGTGGAAATAAGGTAAGACACCCTCAATAAATTCAGCTCTAGGAGATTTCTTGCCCTGAGGGTGGGGATTCTTATCATATCAAATGTTGTTTGCAGCTTTAGTCTCACTGCACATTTAAGGGGAAGGTGACTGAACTGTTATCAGGCATATCTAATTCTTGGAAAAGGACTGCAGAGCAATGCATGTAGAATATATAGAACACAGAACATTATCGAGTTATAGTGTTTAGTTTACATTTTCTCTTCCTCTGTTTTACACTGATGTTTTCTGCTTTGCATTATCATAAAAATAAGACTGGAAACTGTGCTCTGTAGATATCGCATTACTTTGACTATATCCCTGGGGTAGAATTTGATTTTGTGCAAAAGCGTAAAGCATGTTTAAGAGGTATTTGGAGTCCACAAAAATAAAACCCAAGAGAGCTGTAAACTGGACTGCTGACTTGCTATTATCCATTTTACACTTTCACATAAAGTGAAAATCGATCTCCTTCCCATTGACTTTAACCACACCTACTAGTCTTTAAATTTCATCCTATACTAAGAAATCAGCTATCAATACTGATTTTATCCAAGATACCTCCTAGCATAAATATTTGGATTTTCTTTTTCAGTAGTCTATCTAACTTGGGTCTTAACAGAAGCAAAATCCACATAAATATGTAGGAAGTCAGCTGGATCTCATGTTTCTTGTTTACAAACTAGTACTCATTTCCCCGGACTATCTTGAATTAGGTCCCTTACTGTAACTTGTGAAATTCCCCTCTGTTTGTTCCAACATTGATGAGTATGCATTTAGCCAACAGAGCACATCTGAACATTCCCAATAAACTTTACTGAAACTCCACCTCTTTTATTCACACGATTGACTCTCCTTCACTGTAATCCTCATCCTAACCCTAACCGTAACCCTACTTATTACTTGCTCATTTTATTTTCTCTGGCAGCACTCTGAAGCACTTCAGAACACCTTTGCTACAGTAAAGCTAATTGCTGTTGTTTTTTAGTACTACAAACATTTTCATTCCTAATTATTTGTGAAAAACATTGAAGCACTTCAATTGCTCTAAAATAGTGTGATTTAAAGATTCTATGGATCAGCTTTATTTGTCAGCTGTACATTGAAACATACAGTGAATTGCATCATTTGCGTCAAATCTAATCAGTAAGAAGTGTTGCCATGCTTCCAGCGCCAACATAGTATTCATGCAACTCATTAACCCTAACTTGCACACACTTGGAATGTGGGAGGAAACCAGAGCACCTGGAGGAAACCCACACGGTCATGGGGAGGATGTACAAATGCCTTACAGACAGTGGAGGAAATCGAACTCCGATCTTGTAGCCGTTGCTGTAAAGCATTGCGCTAACTGCTATGCTACAATGCCACCTCATAATGGAAGAAAAATAATCTTGTCAAAGTGTTTGAGTAAACGAATAGATGAAAAAAAGCTTATACTTCCATGGTACCTTCTATGAATAACGTTATAGAGCGGTGATCTCATTGGAACCCTGCTGACAAATGGGATTAGCTTAGAGGAGATCTTGGTCAGCATGGACCAGATAGACAGAAAGGCCTGTTTCCATGTGTTATGACCCTTACTTCGTTGGCCTTGGGTTTCAGCATCCCTCCCTTTGAGGAGGAACTCCACACATCTACAGGCCTCTGATGTCGAGATTCCTCATCTCACTCAGAACTTCCTTCTAATCTCTTCAGTCTCTGGATCCTGAAAAGCCGACATCTGTTATGCGTTCCCAATTGGCCCTCGTGGGTCATTTCAGAGCGGGTACATGGGCTGGGACAGGAGAGACGGGTGCGTGGTGAGAATGGCAACGTTCGTTATCAGATGGGGAGAACAAGATGAGCAGGGTAAAGGGCCTGCTCCTGCCCTGGCCCTACACCAGTGATGATGGGGAAGATGTGAACCATTAGTTGGTCCCTCTGTCTGTGGTCACAGTCAGTGACACTGAGACATCAGATGAGACAGGGTCCCAGGACAGAAGAGGCTCGAAGGAGCAGGCTCGCATTGCCCGAAATTAAGGTAGCCTGAACCCCCAACTCAACCTCCCTCTGCAACCCCTCTCCCACTCAAGACATTAGACTGGTAGTGTAGCGGTTAGGGTAACACTTAACAGTGCCAGCGATCAGGGTTCAAATCCCGCAGCCATCTGTACCGAGTTTCTACGTTCTCCTATTTGCTCCGGATGCTGTTGTTTCCTCCCGTATTCCTAGGATGCACACAGGTTAGGATTCATGAGTTGTGGGCATGGTGTATTGGTGTCAGAAGCAGGGTGACACTTGCGGGCTGCCCCCAGCACATCCTCGGACTGTGTTGGTTGTTGATGCAAACTATGCATTTCACTGTATGTTTTGCTGTTTTGATGAATGTGGAACAAATAAAGCTAATCTTTATATTTACCTCTCTCAGGTTGATTCTGCTATCCTCCAAGGTGTTGAATGACTAGTCCCCAAGCTCCAGCCTTCATCCTATAACCCCCCCCTTGCCTGCTGTCAGCTGAGAATCCTAGAGTCCAGCAACCCCCTCCCCCCAGCTGAGGGGGAAGTTTCCTGACAATCCTGGAGCTTCAGGACTGGGCTGAGGTGATGGAGGGGATGTGGGAGGGGGCAGATTTGGAAACCTCCCCCAGGGTCCCGCCTGAACTGTGAACGACAGGGATCTGGGCCATAGTATCCAAATCTGATACACTATGGCAGAGGCACAATCTCACTCCCAGCCCTTCCCTCCATCTGGTCCCTTTCAGGGATCAAAAAGCAGAGGGCGTAGGTTTATATAATATTTAAAAGGGTTAACTTTTTCACCAGAAGTTGGTGGGTATATGGAATGAACTGCCAGAGAAAATGGTAGAGGCGGGTACAGGTAAAACATTTAAAAGATAATTATATTGCAGTTCACTTTAATATAGTGGGTTGCTGATTTTCTGCCTTACAGCATGATCGGCTTATTGCTGGGGACCTGCATCGCTATCTTTGCTTCCTTGGAAGATCTGGTAGCCATCCTCTTCCTGAAGTTGACTGGATCCCCAGTAAGTCCACGTTTTTTAAGGAAACCCATTGATTGAGTTTGTTTTCTCTTTTCGTTGTTCCTTTCTCTGTAGTCTCTCCCCCAGTCCACCTCAAGTAAGATGCAGCCTCTGCACATTATATATCCTTGGGCAAATGTGATGTTCTGGTAACTTGTCGAGTGGCCATTAATCACAGACTCATTGATGGTAACTGCAAACAAGGCTCATTCTCAAAAACTGAAATCCACTCACGATGAGTCGTGCTCAGTTGCTTTTGGGGGGGGGGGGGGTCTTCATTTTGCCTTAACAGCGGTCTCACCTCCACTACCGCTTTCAGAGCCCTTGGCCGCATCTCATCTTAGTTCCCACACAGAGAGACAACGGTGGAACGCCCTAGCGATCTCCACTCCACTAACCTCACTTGGATCTTGCTTTGCAATCTCAGCCACTAGCAACAAGATTCCACCACGAGGCACATCTTCCGTCCTTCCCAACTTTTCAGCATTCTGAATGGACTGTTCGTTTCGTGATCCCCCAGTCCCCTCCGACACCTCCACCAACCGCTCCTCAGTTTAAGTCACTTTACTGTACAACTGCAGGTGATGGCAACACCTGCTCTACTACCTTGCCCCTACCATCATCCGGGGACCGAAAAGTGAAGCAGTAATTCACATGCACTTCTTCCAATGTTGTGTACTGCTTTGAGTCCTCTAAAGTGGAGCAATCTAGCGACTGCTTTGTAGAACCCATTTGTTCAGTGTGTGGTGGCAGCCCCGAGTTTATGGTTGCCTGTCACTTTTGTTCTTTGTCCACTCCTAATCTGACCAGTCAGTCTGCGGCCTCCTCATTGTTCCAACCGAGCTCAACGTAAGCTTGAGGAATAACACCTCATCTTAAATTTGGGCTCATCACAGCCTTCTAACCCACTTACAGCCATTATGCCTCTGTTACTTAGGAAGTCCTCCGCCTCTGGTGGTGTCCAGGGTTTCCTTTATCATCTCAGTAGCTTCCTCTCAGTTTTCACCCCTATCAGTCACACAAGTGGATGAAAGAAAAATGGAGGGTTATGGGGTAGTGTGGGTTTAGTACTTTTTTTTAAAGGATTATATGGGTCGGCACAACATGGAGGGCTGACGGGCCTGTACTGTGCCGTAATGTCCCATGGTTCTATGGTTCGAAGTCCCGGGTGCAGTCCCAGGAATACCATCACACTCAGATGCAGAAGGATTCTTTATTGCTGTTTCTGGAACAATTTTGGTTTACCAGTCAGGGTTGTTAACCCTGAGCTGAATCCCTGAACCTGGAGGACCATTCTCAGTCTGGCCTCTGCCCTTTGACCTGTTTAGCATGGGCGACCCCACTAAGAACATAAAGCGAACATAGCTCTCCAGGTCACTGAGGCACGCAAGCCTCCAAATCCAATGACAAGGCTGTAGTTCTCTTGGAGGACAGCCTTCTCGACTCAAAGTTAAATTCAAGAACTTCAGTCTAATCACTTCCTCGGTTTATATTGGAATTTGCCAGCTTTGCTTTAAGCTTGTCCAGTGGTAATAATATTAACTCAGTTTTTTTTCTGTTCACAAACAGAAATAATAAAGGCGAGGTAGTGTTCATGGGTTCAATATCCATTTAGAAATCAGATGGCAGAGGGGAAGAAGCTGTTCCTGAATCACTGGCCCTTCTTCAATATAATAGGTTTTATAACCCTTTGTGTGAGAGCATTGAATCTCTGCTTAATGCAGCATCCATAAGGTAACAGTTAGCATTAAGCCAAGCAAAATTAGATTGGTTTGGACTCGTAGAGGTACAGGTGAAACAGTAAAAATTCGGTCGTGACTGCTGATAACATGAGTGAAGGACATGGTGTTCTGTGGTCCTCTGCTTGTATCGTTTCACAACCTCCTCTGCTTTCTCCTGACAGATTACAACTTGGCAGCTTTTTTTATTACTAGTCGCCATCACCACAGTGTCAGTTCTCCCACTGAGCCTACAGAAAAAGGTGTTCAATTCAGCCTGGCAGTCGCTGATCTCCACCGTATTTTACATTTTCTTAACTTTAGTGGTGAGTATTGTGAGCAGAAGGGGACTATTCTGGGATGATAGAATTATTGATCGGAATGAGGGGTAAATAACTTCCGCGTGTATCACAGCCCATTACAAAGAAGGTATGTATTGGAGCATGATTGTGGTGATTGGATGCAAGGTTCTTTTTGTCCTCTCATTGGAGACCCAACTACCATCACCAAACTCAGATGATGAGGAACACACTCAAAATGTTTGAGGACCTCAGCAGTATGTATGGAGAGGAATAATGGAGGGTCTCAGCATGAAATATTGTCTATTTATTCCTCTCCAGAGATGCCGCCTGACCTGCTGAGGTTCTCCAGCATTTTATGTGTGTTACTCTGGATTCCCAGGATCTGCAGAATCTCTTGTGTCAGATGCTGTGGACCCTGATGATGGGGATCCTTCATGGTGATGTTCCCCCAAGATGTGGAACTCACACAAGTCTTATAGTGACTGAAGAGACCGTTAAAGGGATCTACGCTTGTTACTTCAGTGTGTGTAGGTTTGCTGGGAACGTAACCGGATGGGACATCGGTAAGATCAGCTGGGATGAACTGATCAGGGGGCATTTTTTTTCTCTGTTGAACATTTGGCTGCTAAGCTTGTCTGTAACAATGGGGATGTGTTTGTAGTTGTACCACTGGAACTTGATCACAAATAGGAGCAGGAGGAGGGAAGATGAGGGCAAGCCCTCCTTCACCGTAGATGGAGACTGAGAACACTGTGACTAAGGAAACCTAGCTGTAAAATCATTACTCGGCAATGGGGTCAGATCTTTAGAGCCTCACTGTGCATTTCGACCTAGCTGACCACTGCCTCATGTGGCCGCCCTCAGCCCTGATGGGGTTTCTGGGCTCTCTAAGCTCCCAGACTCTCTACTGGTCAGAAGCAAAACTCTAGAGATGCCAGAAACTTGAAGCAAGGGCAGAAATGTAACACTCAGCAGAGCAGGCAGCACCTGTGGAGGGAGAAACAGTTCATACTTTGGGTGAATTTTCCACTGTTGCTGCCTGACTGCTGACTGTTTTCAGCAGTACCAGTTATCACATCTTGCCTTGGTGTCCGGCTTGTCCATTGGAATGTCAAGGTCAGCACTGGAGGAACAGGATGTCCGTTACATTCAACACAAGCTGCACAACAATTTTCAACTGTGGGTACAATTGGTAGTAATTTTCTCCTTTACAAGTGCAACCATGATGTTTACCCGTGCAATTTAGGATGTAGAATCCTTAGGATTATTTTTGGTTACTGTGTGCTAATGCAAACCTGTCAGATATTCATGCCACCAAAGTGCACAGATCCTTACGTGAGATGAACTTCTAAACCTGTCAATTAAGAGTAGCAGTAGGACATTCAGTCTCTCAATTTAATAAGATCATGATTGCTCTTATAGGGATCACAGTGCTGTGATTTTGCCTACCTGTATTAATCTTCACTCCCTTTGTTATCAATTATCTATCTAAAAAACATTGAAAAACTCCATCCACCATCCTTGAGAAAGATTTCCAAAGACTCACATTTTTCCAAGACAAAGAAAAAGTCTTATCTCTGTTTTAAATATGTTGAATCTGATTTCTAAACAAAACACCTCTTGTTCAAGATTCTCCCACAAGGAAGTCTCCTTTCCACATTTGCACAATAGGGCCCCTACTGCTTCAAACAAGTCTCTCATTCTTCTAAATTCCAGCAGATCCAAGTTAAGCCTATTTAGTATTTCTTCACAAAACCACTCACCCTCTTAAAATAAAGGGACAAATACCATAAAAACATAAGGTATAGGAGCAGAATTAAGCCATTTGGCCCATCGTATCTGCTCTGTCAATTCATTATGGCTGATCCAAATTTCCTCTCAGCCCCCAGTCTCCTGCCTTCTCCCCATAGCCCTTCCTGCCCCGACTAATCAAGAATCTATCAACCTCTGCCTTAAATATACATGAAGACTTAGCCTGCATAGCTGCCCGTGACAAAGAATTTCACAGAGTCACCACTCTCTGGCTAAAGAAATTCCTCCTCATCTTCATTCTAAAAGGATGCCCCTCTATTCTGAGGCTGCGTCCTCTGGCCATAGACTCTCCCACCATAGGAAACATACTCACCACATCCACTCTATCAAGGCCTTTCACCATTTGATAGGTTTCAATGAGGTCACCCCTCATTCTCTGACTTCTAGTGAATACAGACTGAGAACCATCAAACACTGTTCATATGTCAAGCTGTACAATCCTGGAATAATTTTCGTGAGCATCCTTTGAACTTCCTCCAGTTTTAGCAAGTCCTTTCTAAGATAAGGGGCCCAAAACTGCTCACAATACGCCAACTGAGACCTCAACATCACAACCTTGCTTTTATATTCTGGTATTTTGTTTATACTGTATATTCCGGGCATTGTCTCACCAATGTTCTGTAAAACTGAAACTTAATCTTTCCAGTTTTGTACAATAACCACTTCCCTTATTATTTTTTGAACTTGCTCACAGCTACACCTGTGCTATCTGCACTGGGACAAACAGCACAGGTCCTCTCTGCAATGCCTTGTTAGTATGAGTTATCATGTGCAATTGAATTTCTAGGCCGCTGAATTTTACCTTAACTGAAACTAACAACGCAAAGACAAAGTAAAACAAGCTGGGGATGAAATTAAATCTGTCAAACTTCTCTTAAAGGTAGTGTTATTAATATAAAAAATCATGTGTTATCTTGATCAGCCAATAATGAATACTATTTTGATGATGATCATGGTTTCAAATCATCGAAAAAGTGATTAGTTTCTGAATTTAAAGAGATTAGATTTTTTCAATTTGTTTAGACTTCATGAATATTAATAACCAATAACCATAAAAAGTTATGTGGCTCAGGTTAGACCAATCAAATTTAATAAAATTCAATGTCCACTCAGAGCACCATGGCAGATTGTCTGTAATAAGGAGGATATGGTTTTGCATTTATTTTTCATTCATTATCACTCTCCTAGCCAGGACTGTTTCTCGGAGCAAATGATAGATAGTATTCGTCCTGCTCATGTAGGCATCCCCCAGTCTGTACCCAGCTAATAGAGCCACCAGCCATTTGTTTCTAACTCATCACCTGCAGCCTACTTAACCCCAGCTCTCATCCACAGTGTTTATTCACTCATCAAGGCTGCCGCACTCAACAGTTGCTCCCAGTTAACCTGTTACTGTTAACCTGTTACCTGTTGGGCTTAGTACCTGTTACTGTTAACCTGTTACTGTTGGGCTTAGTATTTGTTCTCTCTGGCTGGTGGCCTCTCATGGCTTGTTATTTTGCAGTCCATTATTAAAATTATCACGCACCATAAATTGTCTCTGCTGCTCTGCTTTTGAGTTAAGCTTCCTTTACCTTCTCTGACAGATAGTGCTCATGATGGAGGCTGTTTATATGAGGGCTGGAGGTGAGGTGGGGAGTGTTGTTCAGATCAGCCATGATCTTATTAGATGATGGAAGGACTGAATGCCCCCTACAGCTCCTAATTCATACATTCACATGACATGTTCTTAAATGAAGACTTGATTTCTCCTAATGGAAATCACCACAACAGTTGAATGCTAAAGTAATAACTGTTGTACTGTTCTTGTCATTCTCTGATAGAAGATGTTCAAAAATCTGAAATGAAAACAGTTCATTCTCTGGTTTAGGTTGTACGTTTGAAATGCCAAATTGTCTCAATGGTTTCCTTTGTCTCCAGCTGGTGATAAACTGCCTAATTTCAGCGCTCTCTGGTGGGTTGATACTGGAGAAGGTCCACTTGTGGCACTGGTCTGGAATTCCTACGTGTCTGCCGATACTCGCCACCTCGTTCTGCAGCCACCCGTAAGTGATACGGCGATATGGTACATCTATTTTGTTCCGTTTGGCCATTAAAATAAGATTAACTCCAAATGTATTGTTGAATATGTGTGATAATATTACAATGTATTGAATTTCCAATGCATGCTTGAATATGTTCATTTTAATGAAAGTCATGAAGGGGGTCTGAGTTCATGCTACAGGGTCCTACTGATCAGAATTATAGTCCAGGCAGCTTGTTCAGCACTCTACTATCCTGCCTCTGACACTACTGTACCTATGGGGCTGTCCAGTTGAATTTCTGGACACCTCTGTTAACACCATTGAGTATCAGAGGAAAGTGGTTGAATCTTGTGTGGAAATGGTCATGCCTGGTGGTGGTAATGTAGAGAACTAAGTAAAGTGTAACGGACATATTGTTCGAGATCAGGTAGTGCAGCGCAAAGGGTGTTGCACTTGTACCTTCATGGCTGCCGGGTGCAGTGACACCATTTTGCAGCAATAATGCAGCTCAAAAGGAGAAGGCAGTTAATCAATTGCACCAAAATCAGTAAATTGATGTAAGGTTGGACAGCTTATTATCTAGCTGACTGGGGGGACTTAGATACATTGGTAATATCTGATGAGTGTGAAGCAGTAAATGACCATCAAGTCTAAGTATTGTTTGTATCACTTTACTCTTTAAAATTTCATTTCAAGACTTGTGCTTCCAATATACTTCAACTTCCACGGGCAGACAGAGGATGAGGCGAATGCAGCATACAAGCAAGCAAGCATCACTGTTGTCATTTTCTACATAATGGTAAGTTATGCTGCATTTGCACAGCAACTTCACTTTGGCTTTGGCACTGTACTCGTGCAGTATTGGTTCAGAGAATATCCCCAACCCAAATGGAGGGAAGCTCTTCAGGATTTCTTCCTGTAAGAACACTCTCTCTGCTTTGTGCCAGAATTGGGACAGGATCTAGCTCTGTACCTGAATTGTGAAAACATGCAATAAAAGAACAGAAGTTTCATCCGGATGCAAGACAAATTCACAAGTTAAGATGATGCATTTCCGACCATAAAGAATATAACAGATCGCTTCATAGGATGTCCTTCACATCTTTTGGTTGCCCCAGATGAACACAAAAGCAAAAGGTGGGGTCACAATCTGACCTCACATTCAGGGTGAGTTTTTATTTCCTCTTGTTGGATCATGATTAATATTAGCCAGGGGCTGGGGAGGTAACTTGCATCCCTTTCTCTGAGCAAGTGGTGCAGATCAGTTGCTCCCATCTTAACAGGAAAAGCACCATTTAGCATTTTGCCTGAAAAGCAGAACCTAAAGCAAGGCAGCACTCCCTCAGTACTGGAGCATTAACCTTTTTTTTGTAATTGGACCTGTAACTCGGGACTGGAACCCACTAACTAAGGCACAGTTTACAACAACTGTGACAGATCTATTGTGACTTTGAGTGATGGTGTAAAAGGAATAATCCTTAAGAAACATCTTTCCCAAACCTTGCTTCTATAGGTGTGATTGGAGAGTACTGTAAAACTGGGGGTTAGCAGCTGCTTTAAGCTTTTGCCCAAAGTCAACCCCCCTGTCTATTTAATACCATTTAAGATGCTGCTCGAAAGCTGTCCTAAATCTAGAAAAAGGTGAAATAAGCTCATCATAAATTGCTTGCACTTTAATTAATTCAGGAGACTGAAGACATATCACCTCAGCCATTAAAAGGAAGGCAATATATACCCAAACCAGAATTATATGTATCTCATGGGAACTAGACCAGCTGCATTTCTTCCCATAAGACATAGGAGCAGAATTAGGCCATTCAGCCCATCAAGCCTGCTCTACTATACTATCATGGCTGATCCCGGACCCCACTCAACCCCATACACCTGCCTTCTCACAATATCCTTTGATGCCCTGATCAGGAAACTATCAACTTCCACCTTAGATATGTGCATGGACTTGGCCTCCACTGCAGTCTGTGGCAAAGTATTCCACAGATTTACTACTCTCTGGCTACAAAAAATCCTCCTTACCTCTATTCTAAAGGGACATTCCTCAATTTTGAGGCTGTGCCCTCTGGTTCTGGATAGCTCCACTATAGGATACATCCTCCCCACATCCACCCTATCCAGTCCTTTCAACATTCAGTAGATTTCAGTGAGATCCCATGCATTCTTCTAAATTCCAGTGAGTACAGGCCCAAAGCTGCCAAACACGCCTCATGTGTTAACCCCTTCATTCCCAGAATCATCCTTGTGAACCTCCTCTGGATTCTCTCCAATGACAACACATCCTCTCTGAGATATGGGGCCCAAAACTATTGACAACACTCCAGATGTGGCCTGTCTAGTTTTATAAAGGCTCAGCACTTTTTCCTTGCTATTATATTCTATTCCCCTTGAAATAAATGCCAACATTGCATTTGCCTTCTTTATCACAGTCTCAACCTGTGAATTAATCCTCTGGGAGTCTTGTACAAGGACTCCCAAATCCCTCTGCACCTCTGATGTTTGAACTTTCTCTCCATTTAGATAATAGTCTGCACTATTTACCAAAATGCATTATCATACACTTCCTAACACTGTATTCCATCTGCCACTTTTTTGCCCATTCCTCCAATTTGCCTAAGTCCTGCTGGAATTGCATTGCTTCCTCAGCACTACCTACCCATCCACCTATCTTTGTAGCATCCACAAACTTTGCCGCACGGCCATTAGTTCCATTATCTAAATCATTGACAAACAATGTGAGAAGTAGCGGTCCCAATACTGACCCCTGAGGACTACCACTAGTCAATGGCAGCCAAACCGGAAAGGCCCCCTTTATTCCCACTCGCTGCCTCCTGCCTGTCAGCCATTCCCCTATCCGTGCCAGTGTCTTTCCTGTAATGCCGTAGGCTTTTATCTTGTTAAGCAGCCTCACGTGTGGCACCTTATCAAACGCCTTCTGAAAGTTCAAGTAAATTACATCTATTGCCTCTCCTTTGTCCACCCTGCTTGTTACTTCCTCAAAGAACAGGCAAGGTTTCCCTTTAGAGAATCCATGCTGATTTTGACTTATTTTGTCATTAGTCTCCAAGTACTTCAAAACCTCATCCTAATAGACTCCAATACTTTCCCAACCACTAAGGTTAGGCTAACTGGCCTATAGTTTCCTTTCTTTTGCCTTCCACCCTTTCTAAAGAGTGGGCTGACATTTTCAATCTTCCAGTCCTTCAGAACCATGCCAGAATCAAAGTGATTCTTGAAAGATCATGACCAATGTATCTGTCATCTCTTCAGCAACCTCTCTCGGGACTCGGGACTGTAGTCCATCTGGTCCAGGTGACTTCTCCACCTTAAGACCTTTGAGTTTGCCTAGCACTTTTTCCTTTGTAATAGCAATGGCACTCATTCCTGCTCATGGACCTCTGGCACAATGCTAGTGTCTTCCACAGAGAAGACAGATGCAAATTACCCATTAAGTTCATCTGCAAGTTCTTTGTCCCTCATTACTAACTTACCAGCACCATTTTCCAGTGGTCTAATATCAACTCTCACTTCCCTTTTACTCTTTATATAACTGAAAAAAACTGTTTGCTATCCTGCTTTATATTATTGGCTAGGCTGCCCGCATCTTTCCCTTCTTATAATTGTTTTAGTTGCCTTTTGTGGGATTTTAAAAGCTTCCCAATCATCCAACTTCCCACTCACTTTTACTACCTTATCTGCTCTTTCCTTGGCTTTTATGCAGTCCTTAACGTCCCTTGTCAGCCATTGTTGCCTACCCCTGCCATTTGAGAACTTTTTCCTCTGTGGGACATATCTATCCCTGCGCCTAGTGAACTATTCCCAGAAACTTCAGCCATCTCTGCTCTGCTGTCATCCCTGCCAGTATCCTCCTCTTATCCACCTGGGCAAGCTCCTCTCCCATGCCTCTGTAATTCCCTTTATTCCATTGCGATACTGATACATTTGAGTTTTGCTTTTCCCTCTCAAACTGCAGTATGATTTCAATCCTATTATGATCACTGTCTCCTAAGGGTTCCTTTACGTTAAGCTCCCTAATAAGATCTGAGTTATTGCATAATACCCAATCTAAGATTGCCTTGCTCTGAGTAGGCTCAAGCACAGGCTGCACTAAAAAGGCCATCTCATAGGCATTCAACAAATTCCCTCCCTTGTGATCCGGCACCAGCCTGATTTTCCCAATCCCCTTGCATATAGAAGTCCCCCATTACAAATGTGTCATCACTCTTATAAGATGCCTTTTCCAGCTCCCTTTGCAATCTTAACTCCACATCTTGGCTACTATTTGGAGGCTTATATATGATTCCCATAATGGTTTTTTTTACTCTTGCAGTTTCTTAACTCCACCCACAAAGATTCAACATTCTCTGACCCTACAGATGTAATTCCATATCTTACCAACAGAGCCACACCACCGCCTGTGCCTTCTTGCCTGTCCTTTTGATACAAAGTATATCCTTTGATGTTAAGCTCCCAACTGAAGCTTTCCCTCAGCCACGACTCAGTGATGCCCACAACGTCTACTGACCAATCTCCAATTGTGCCATGAGTTCGTCCACCTTAATCTGAATGCTACGCGCATTTAAATACAGCACCTTCAGTCCTACATCTTCGCTTTTTTGAATTTTGCTTCCGTGGTACAATTTGACTCTTTGCTCTATCTGCATTTGTACCCAATCATTGGCTTGTCCTTCCTTACATTCATGTTACATCTATCATCTGCTTGTAAACCTACTGACTCACCCTCAGTTCTGTCATGCTGTTCCCATCTCCCTGCCATATTAGTTTAAACCACTCACAACAGCTCTGGTAAATCTGCCCGCAAGAATGTTGTCATAATCATCTGTTTGTCCAACGGAGATCAAAGATTTGAAAGGTGTGCTGAATGAAATTTTTAAAATTAAGAAGCAGTAAAATCAATTAAGTTGTAAAAATAATTAAAAACAAGCTTACCTTTCAAGTTAAAAAAGAAAAACTTACTTGATAAACTTTGAGTATAGTATGAAACTTTGTTTCATGTATTCTCATTGTTCACTATAAAAAGCATTCGGGCTATATCTTGAGACAAACTGAGACTAGTTCTTCACATTACTTTTTTCCCTATTTTTAAAATTTCAGGTTGGATTAAGCGGCTACCTGCCCTACGCTGGATCTGTACCAGGAAACATCCTTGCTGCTCTGTCTCCAAGTCTTGTAACAGATGGTATACGTGCCATTTTTTTGATGTCCCTCACATCAAACTTCCCACTGGTCATTTTACCGTGTCGTCAAGCCATAAACACGCTCCTTTTCGAAGATAAGGTCAGTGTTTTATTCAAATGGAAAAAGAATGAAAAAGATTAATAGATTAAAACTCAGGAGAAGAGTGAGGGGTGATCTTACAGAGCCCTTTATTCTAATGAAGGGGATAAATTAGATGTAAGGAATATTGGGCATAAGACAATTTTGATCTCAAGAATCCAGTATTAATCACCTAACCTTCTGTAATAAAGGGCAGGAGCTAGATGAACCTATTTGTCGATCCTGTTACTGTGGACTAATTCAAACAAAGGGTAAAGTGGCAGTCACCACCGCCCTGAAGTGCAATTTATTCACACATTCCTACCCAAGCACCTTGAGAATGAACTGGAACAGTTCCAACCACAAATTGATTACATTCAACATTAGATTGCACTGCTTGATTGCACTGATTAATGGGAGATTTTATATTCAGGCTTATGCTAATGATATTATGCATAAATTTAAGCTATCATTTCATTTTGGGAAAACTGACTTAGCATGGAGTAGAGTCATAGAGTGACACAGAAGAGAAACAGGCCCTTCAACCCATCAAGTTTATGCTTTCACAGTATTCCTACGTTCTACGAGACTACACCTTAGATTCTACTACCCACCAATTCATTAGGGGCAATTTACATTGGTCAGTTAATGTGCCAATCTACATGTTTTCAGGTTGTGGAAGGAAACAGGAGTACCCAAAGGAAAAACTATAGGGTCACGGGAAGAATGCCTGCACACTCCTCACAGATAGCACCTGAGTTCAGGATCAAACTTGTGTCACTGGCTTTTATCCCATGCTACCCAGGCCTATCTCTGATGGAAGATATTGATTCTAAGTAAATGGAGGTGCTTATAGCAGTATAGTGTAAGGTACTATAATGCTCAAATGATGCCCAAAGTATTTCCTCTCAATTCCAAAGTAGCAAAACCCCCACTGCCAGAACGCAGTACTCAATATGAAGCTATTAGACCTCCCTGTCCCATGTGATACCCCATCCCAATTCCCCTAACCATTTACAGCCACGCATCTTCCAAAAAACTTGAATCCGTGGTACACAGACGGTTCTAAAGAGGGAATTGGACCATGAGAGGGCACCAGCCCATTGATGGAAAAGTAAAATAATTTAATAAATTTATATAGAACACAATTAACTTCTGGTAAGTAACTAGTATATGAATATTTATGAAAATCAAGTATTTAAAATGCTTTCTTTCAGTTGCCTTTTTAACAAAGGCCAGCACTGCAGATAAATGGGACTGTGCTAGATACACTAGTTATGGTGGATGCAAGCTGAAGAATTAGATACAAAGTGTATTTGGAATGTGCTAGAGTTGGCTGATGAATCCAAACACCAACGCAATCTAGCTCCTAGTTTTTCTTACATCTCACTGATCTTCAGTTCCAATACACTGAAAGAAATTATCACCATTTCTATGTTTAGTAACTTCAAAGCATAAAAGTTACTTGAAGGCAAATAAAGGAGCTGGGACTTTTTGTCTAACTTAGTTTTTACTTTAAGCAAGTTTCGTGCATATATGATGTGGTGGTGTGATGACGTATGCCATTTACGTACTTTTACAAATAATCTGTAATGAATGATTTAAATGAACAAGAATGCTTAAACAATATATTTACATTATTACTCTAATATTACTGAAATATGAAATACACAACACTCCTCCCTGCTTAGTTTATAAACACCAACTCAATATAGAATGCATCTCAACAGATATATTATACTATATAATGCAACTACTATCAAGACAATCATAGCATAGTAAATTTTAAATAGCCCCTTTCAGACATAAAGGTTTGATTACACTGGAGAATTTCTTACTCTTGCAGGATAACATCTCTCCTGACAAGTGGGGTCACTCTGCTTGGCAGGTGAAATCAATCTCAGATTCTGGGGACTCTTCCATGGTGGTTGTAGGAGTTGACTCTAAGACAGCAGGAAATGGTTCTGACAGTGCTAGACATCTTCTCCTTTCCTCAGCTTTTCTCTCTGGATCTACTTTGATCCTTGTTTCTCACTTGTGTTGTGTATTTAGTATTTCAGTAACATTTGAAAACCTTGTGTGTATATACATATATTGTTTGATTCAGCATTCTTGTTCATTGAAATAATTTATCATGGGTTATATATATATAAAGATGTGAATTACGTATGTCATCACATTGTGACGTGTGCATCTCACTTGAAGTAAACCCAAAGTTAGACCCGCACTCCTGGAGTCCTGTGTCTTCCTTTGAATTAGTTCAACATTTTGAAGTTACAAAACATAATATTGGTGATGAGGATGCAATATTTTAAATGAATCTGAGATGGTTTACTGATCTGCTGAAGCACAGTGAGGCTTTTGAGTTCAAAGACCAAAAACAAAGGAGTCAATGGAGATCTGAAAACAGAGGATCTGTCAGATGATGTTGTGGATGAGGAAACCAAGAGAAGAGATCAGATTGTAAAGGGAGAAATAGAAGGATTAATCAGAGAATATTCCACTGAACTAAATGCACCTTCTCGAGATCAGGATACACATACTCAATAGAAGAAAGAGTGGTAATGAGAGAGAAAGGAGCCCAGACCATGTTGTTATATTTTGTAACTTCAAAACATTAAACTAATTCATTGAAGTCATGGGAGTCTGGGGAAGTGGGTCTAACCGGGTTTACTTTAAGCAAGGTGCACACGTATCATGTGGCAGTGTTATGACGTATGCAATTCACATATTTATACATAATGAATTATTTAAATGACCAAGAATGCTTACTCGAAATAATATATACACAAAATTTCTCAAATATTACTGAAATATTAAGCCCACAACTTTTCTCCCTGCTTAGCTATAAACTCCAACTCAGTATAGAATGCAGCTCAACTATATACAGTACACAGTATACCATAAGAACATAAGAAATAGGAGCAGGAGTCGACCATTTGGCTTGTTGAGCCTGATCTGCCATTCAATAAGATCATTGCTGATCTGACCATGGGCTCATCTCCATCTACCTGCCTCTTCTCCATAACGCTTAGTTCCCCTACTATAGAAAAATCTATCCAACCTTGTCTTAAATATATTTACTGAGGTAACCTCCACTGCTTCACTGGGCAGAGAATTCCACAGGTTCACCATTTTTTGGCAAAAGCAGTTGCTCCTCATCTACTCCCCCAAATCTTGAGTCTATGTTCCCTAGTTCCAGTGTCACCTACCAGTGGAAACACCTTCCCTGCCTCTATCTTATCCACCTGTTTCATAATTTTATATGTTTCTATAAGATCTCCTCTCATCTTTTGGAATTCCAGCGAGTACAGTCACAGATGACTTAATCTCTCCTCATGGTCTAACCACGTCATCTCTGGAATCAACTTGGTGTACCTCCTCTGCACCACCTCCAAAGTCAGTATATCCTTCCTCAAGTAAGGAGACCAGAACTGCACGCTGTAATCTTATGTTCTTGTCTTCTATTCCACTCTTTACAATCTGATCTCTCCTCCTGGTTTCCTCATCCACAACATCATCTGATAAATTCTGCATTTTCCATTGACTCTTTTCTTTTTGGCCTACTATTCATCCAGCTCACCTTGCTCTTTGCATCTACTTTTACAAGTAGCTCTTTGTCCCCACTTGATGTTCATGCAATAAGTTTAACGCACGCAGTGTAGAGTTTGGTTCTTTATACTTAAAAAAGCCAAATACTTACAACTTTCCTGAAGCTCCTCAAACTCTCTTCCAACTTAAAACCAAGCTACATTTTGCAAGTTGTCTGATTAACATATCAGAAGCTTTCTCAGGTATTTTGCCTGAAAAAAACTGCTGTAGCTGTAACTGCTTTCATCACTTTCATGCTTCCTCTGAGAAGCTTGGTCCTTCCTTGGTCCAATATGCTTTCCAACTTGAGGCACAGAGATTTGCACCAACACCTGTTTGCCCTCTGTTGGGGAATGGTTCACAGTGTACAGCATGGAGACAGTTGTGGCATCATCCAGTACCTTAATTAGCTTTCAGTTGACTCAATTGCAGGGGATGTGCATGCAATTTGTGGATGGATCTCAAATCAATTTGTAGTTGTCTCATCCACTCATGGCCCTTCTGTTTTCACCAGAGACAACTCCATTGTGTCTTGTTGGTTATTGTAGTTCACTGTTAAGAATGTCATTCCCACAGGAGTTATCTTTTCTCCAGTATAAGTTCTTAGTTAGATATCTACAGGTTTCAGTGTAGTATCTTTGAAGTGCCATTCAAACTCATTTTGTGGAATGACAGAAACAGCTGAGCCAGTGCAGAAATTCCATTTTAATTAATTTACCGTTCACTTCTGGTGTAAACCATATTGCTTGTCTATTGTTAATTTTTACATTGTAAATCTTAAGGCTACCCAGGCATTGTACTCAGTCCTGGCTGCAACTCAACTGTGTCTCTGTCTGCTGTCTCCACTGATACGGCTATTTTAACTGCTCTTTTAAATGTAAGTTGTGCGTCATCTAAGAGCCGTTTTTAATGCTTTTTTTGTGTGATTTCAGTGCACCATTAAGCCCCTTTTTGAACTAACTTTTTCAGTTCAGCCACGTAAGCTGAAATTGGCCCCTCATTCTTTTGATTCTGTTTTTGAAACCTATAGTGTTTGGCAGTAAAGTATGGTTTTAGTTCTAAATCACAACCAAGAGAAAATCTGCAGATGTTGGAAATCCAAGCAACACACGTAAGTTGCTGGAGGAACTCAGCAAACCAAGCAGCATCAAAGGAAAAATGTGCAGTCGACATTTCAGGCCGAAACCTTTCAGCAAGACTATGTTCTAAATGTTCCTGCATTACTTTCATGATAACAGCAAAGCTCATTTCAGCTGGTTTTCTTGAAACAGCCAAACTTCTGAGCAAACTGAATGCCTTTAAATCCAACGCAACCAGAAAGTTGGTATTTGTTTCTCATTGACTATTACATTTTTTAAAAGTACTTCTCAATCAGTTCCATGTACAATTTCCAGTTATCTGTTGTGTGATCAAACACATCAATCTTTCCAATGTAGATAGCCTTTCCTGCTCTTTTTAAAAAGTGATTATTATCACCCAATGCTCACTGTTTATGAATCCATGAATTCTTCTGTTTTCTGCCTTTAAAAAAAATTGACTGTACCTCATGCCTCCTTCTGAAGAAACACAAGCTGCACTGCATTTTTTTTTAGCTTGAATGTCTCACTGTGCTTTTTTTAAAAAACTCTAACATCTCACTGTGCTTCAATAGGTAGGGATTCTTCTTGGGTATATTTAAAACTTTCTTGTCGCCACTGTTACACGTAAAAACTTATTGAAAGGAAACATGAAGCTGGGAATGTGAGGCTAACTTTGTTTTTACTTTAAGTGATGCCCGTGCATATATAATACTTGGTGTCATGATAACATATGCCATTTACGTACTTTTACATGCAACTCATAATGAATCATTTAAACAAGAATGCTTCATCCAACAATATATTTAAAACATAACTCAAATATCACTGGAATATTAAATGCACAACCATTCTAACCTTAATCAGACTTAAGTCATCACAAACCAAAACATCATTACAATAGTCACAAATAACAAAAAGGCAATCCAATCAGACACTTTTTGAATAAACTATAACTTTGACTTAATTGATGCTATCTTGTAGCTGAAAAACAAAGCCAGTGCTTTCACTGAAATTAGTCAAATGGCTGAATTTGTAAAAAAGTATTTTATAAATGTGGAGCTTGACCAGACTTATGGGACCTGCCTTATTCAGGACTGATTGACTTCCAGGTGGAAATAGCACAAAGTGCTTCTGAGTCTGGAAGAAATATGAAGTTGTAGCGGTGTGCTACACGCAGCGCTAAAATTACGACACGGAGTCGGTAACTGCAGTCGAAGGAAAAAAACTTTATTCGAAATCTTCAGCCTCACTTTTAAGCCTCCCTCAACCTGCCCCCCATGGCGCAGAGGCTCCAAAGCTCTGTGCTCGCAAACCCCCGTAGGCTATCTAATTGTGAGTCGGTTCGGATGTGCCAGGAAATGGGTCGCCACAAAGTACAGAGCAATTATTCCTGCTCCTGACTCTGTGTGTGTGTGTGTGGAGAGAGAGAGAGAAAGCTTACGACAGAGCTCTGGGCTCTGATACACTCAAACCTACTTATGCTGAAAGTTCTCACAAACCAAAAGAGGATCGCTTCAAGAAGGTGCTCTAGGGTATCAGTATAAGTGGAAATAGACCTTCAGTAATCTGGTACAAAAATGAAGGCAAGCAAATATTCCCACTAATTAACTCTCCTTGACATGTCAGCATGGATATGGATAGAGATTGCATTGGAAATCATTTCAACTGCCAGTCTACACACTAAGTAGAAAAGAAAATTACATTAATTCTGTGTAGATTAAAAACAATTCACATAAATATGTATTTTAAAAAATAACATTGAATATAAAATAATGATGAATTTGCTCAATGAGTTACAAAAGTTGTGGTTGCCTGAACTGATAGCTGAGAATCTCCAGGCTGTAGTGAGGCTCTTGCTTTCATCAGCTGCCTACTTGCTAGGTCCACACTTACCTCAATGGAAAATCTGTCTTGTAGAAACCATTAACCTGTCCTTCTAGGTATAAATTGCATCATGTGATGGGCCGGGATATGTTCCCCATGCAGAACTGCTGAAAGAAGACCTTGACAGAAACCAAAGCTGCACCTTCCTTCTTATCCTGTAGACACAAAACACAACTTCATCAAAACATTTCATTTCTTTTACAGATGATTAAAGAAGGTTAAAGATATTAAAATCTGCACGTCAATCCTGTGCAGTAGCCCTCCAATATCATATGGTGATATAGCCAGTTAGAATACTTTTCACAGAACATCTGTAGAAGTTATCGAGTGTTTTAGGTGACAAACTAGATCTCCAAAAGCTCATAACGGAGTATAACCATTGTCTTGCTTTCTTTATCAATATGTTGCAGTCAGGTTAGGTTCTACTGTATTGACACCCAGCAGTTTGAAATGGCTCACTCTCTCTGATTCTAATCCCTCTACGAGGATTGGGTTGTGAACAACGTCCCATGAGGAACACATGTCCTAGATATAATCTACATGTGTCGTGCTTTATTCAGCTTCTGAATGTGTTAGAAATTTTGCCAAATATTTTTGTTAACAAAGGTAATTATTAATGATATCTTTACATATTTTATAGGAGGATGGCATATTTTCAGTGAGTGGTGAAATGACCTTTCATCGACATGTCATAATTACAGTGCTGATTATTTACTGCACATTGATAATGGGTGTCCTGGTGCCAAATGGTATGTATTGCAGTAATGTGAAAGCTAAAGCCATTAGTAGAAGTAAGTTTTATTGTTTTTTTCCCCCTTTAAAAGGCAATCTCTCTCCTCCTGTACATCTTTGCTTCTTGTTGTTAGCTATGGCTCACATGGTAATATTAACAGGTGTTTAGTTCAAAACTCACTTCAGAAGTTTTCACACATGGTTATAAGCTGGTGCCCCAGGAGGGTGGCAGTGCTGTTGGGCACACTGTCTTTTGGATACAGTATTAAATTGAGTCATTTTAGCTCTTTAGGTAAATGTAGATGAAAATCACATGGAATTATTTTGAAGAAGAGTAGAGGCGTTATCTCTGGAGTCCAGATCAATATTTATTACTCAATCAATACCACACAAACAAATGACCTTGTTATGGTACCATTAAATTGATGTTTGTAATACTAGCTCTATGTACATTGACTGATACATTTCCTTTATTACACCAGTGACGGCATTCAAGAGAGCTGGGGCTATGGAGTACCAGAAAAACCTTTGCAATACCATTCCTTTCTACATTATTTTTGTGATTTCTTCTCTCAGGAATATTGAAGTACTGGAGGGGTTAGGGGTTTGTAAGGTCAGATTTAAAGGCAGAGCCAGCTGTATTGAAAAAAATATCAGACTAGAGTGTGGAGAGTGAACCAAACAAAAAAGGCAGCTACCAGATAATCTGTTTCCTGTAATGTTCATTGAGGGACTTAGCTGTAGGCAGGGAGACTAGGGATAATTCCTATACATTTCTTCTAAGGGATCTTTTGGATGTTTCTGATAGATCAGAGAGACTCTTGGTTCAATGCCTCAACAGAAAGGGCTCTGAGTGTATTGCATTCCCTCACAATAGCACTGGAACATTAGAGTGATTAAGTGCGGTAATTGGTTGTAGAGGTTGAATTTTACTGCAGCTGGATTATTAGGAGCTACAGATCCCCTGATAAACCTCATATATACATTTTGTCATAAGCACTGGTCCCAGTTGAGTGTGGCAGAGGATAAATAAGGGAGGTAGAGGTGGCTTTTCAAAATAAGGAAAAATGTTGCGTGCTTCATTGTCAAACAAGAGAAAATCTGCAGATGCTGGAAATCCAAGCAATGCACACAAAATGCAGGAGGAACTTCATGATGAAGGTTTTTGGCCCGAAACACTGACTTTTCCATAAATGCTGTATGGCCTGCTGAGTTCCTCCAGCATTTAGTGTGTGTTGCATGTTTCATTGTTATTGATTTACTGTGTCCTTTGGCAAAGGATCTACCTCATGAGCTGCTGGTATGTGTTGTGTCACTTTTGAAAGTCACAGAGATCATGTCTTAACTTGTGCCAAGTCTAGAACCTTGAAATGGCAAGGATTTAAGTCTGTTCCTTAGGCTGCACTCCAATTGGCAATGCATATGTACAATAATAATTTGTTGTTCAAGGCCTCAGTGGTGGGAGTTGTCTTTGATCCTCAATGCAAGAGAAATATGACAAAAAAGGGGGGCATGAAATACTTCTGTTTTTTTCATCAAGTTATTTGCCATGGTCAGGAATGAATTGACGGAAAAAAACATAGGAAGCAAATAATAACTTTAAAAAGTGAAGTGGATAATTAAATAATGATAAAAGAGAAGAGGTGTGGGACTAACTGATTTCATCCAGCTGGCATTGGCACAATGGACTGTTTGTTATCCTTCCCTGTCTTCTGATTCTGTTGAAGTCCAACGTGTGATAACAGCCCTTCCTTTTCCGTCCTTGTGAAGCTCGGCCAACAAAGCTTGAAATTATATCACAGGCAGCAGGAAGGTCAGGAGCGAGAGTAATCTCCAGCCTGTTGGCTACTGATAGATTTCTGCGCATTCCCCTGATTATGGTTTCTGTTCGGTGTTTCAGTGCAGACTGTGCTGGCAGTAATGGGAACCACCATGGGGAGTATCATCTGTTTTATTTGTCCATCTGTGATTTATGCAAAACTACATAAAGACACTTTCAAAGGAAGAGTAAGTATGGTCTTTTTTCCTTCAGTAATAGTTCATATTTACTTTAGCAGAGCTTCTGTTGGAGGTCCATAGGTAGTCAGAGAGGCAAGTTATGTCTAAAAAGGGAAAGGAAAAAGGGGACATGCAGTTTATGTCCTTTAACAATTCACCCCATACATCTTCAGTGGCATAAAAATGGAACTTCCATATAAGGATGTGAATGATATTTAAATATAGGTTTATATATCATAAAGGTGAGTTCTTGCTTTTCCTGTCTTTAAGCACAACTATGCAACTGTTCTCCATGACTGGGGCATACTGACAGAAGATGGAAGGCAGATCAAGGGAGCCCCAATCCTTCCAGACCTCTTGGGAAGTGGAGGGAGTTTATGAGCATTAATCAGCTTTTGGCCAGGTTGCTTTGCCCACCTCTTAGTACATTTCACATCACTTATTGAGGTTCCAAAGTAGGAACATTGAAGCTAGATTGCAAACGGCAGTTCCCATTGATAACAATGACCAAAGCATATGTTTTTTCATGTCTTAACCAAAACTCCACAGTTTCTCTGCATAATAGTGTCCTGGAATCTTTTATCTTCACCTAAGCGAGCAGATCAACACTTCATTTCACATCTCATGCGGAGCACAACATCTCCAACAGCTCAGCATTCTCCAAGATTCTTTATATTGAAGTGTCTAGCACTTCATGTCTCAGAGGCTCTGCTTGAAAACTCAAATTACCTCTAGAGTCCTAGGGGCTGGCCTTCAGACTTTCAGCAACTGTTCAGTAAAAAAGTAATTACAGCTCTTTTCCAAGAAAACCATTTAAGACCCGGCCATAACCTTTGGCAGTCCTACAATGTTGTCTATCACTTCTATTTTTCAATTTGTAGTAAGAAAGTTGCAAAGATTGAGAATGGAATCTAGTGAGCAGAGATAAAGACAGTAAGATTGAAGGAGGGAGGGAGGGAAAGAAAGGATAAAGGAAAAGGAATTACCATTAAATATTAGGGCAAGAGGATGAGAGATTGGAAGGAAGGTTGAGTGAGAGAGAGAACAAGCTGGTAGGTGATGGGTGAAGGGGGAGGTGGGAGGTGGGATGAAGTAAGAAGCTGGAAGAGGATAGTTAGAAGAGGCTGAAGAGGAAAGAATCTAATAGAAAGGATCAATGGGCCACGGAAGCAAGGGAAAGGGGAGGGAAACCAGAGGAGGTTACAGGAGGTAAGAAGAGAAGGAGTGAATGAAAATGGATCTTGGCTGAAGTCATGAATAATCCTAAGGTCAAGGAAATAAGCTTTAATTCAGCACCATCAGCTCATTGGGAACCTCTGTAGATCAGCAAAGCCTAGAATAATGGGTGAATGGGAGATTGCAGAATATATATAAGAAAGAAACTTTCAGATGAGCTAAAGTTTGTGAATGATGCAAGATGGTAAGCTAGATAGGAAAGCTTGGAATAGAAATGTTGCATGGGGCAATTGAAGAGAACCCAAGTGTAGGACACCGGCACGTCGATTGAGTTGGGGATGCTGGCGTAGACGTGAACGTAGAACAGCAAACTGGAGGAATCTTGACAAGGAGACGGGATTTACAGGGACTATCTTGAAACTGGAGTTGAACTTAGAACTAACGATTCTAATCGGACAAGGGAATGAAGTATCACACGAGAATAGACCAACAAACTGGCAACCTGGGATAGCAACACCATTGTACTTGTTTCACAGTCTCTGATGAAAACCAGGTATACTGTAATTGAGGAAACTAGCAGCAATTGGAACTCTAATGACTGAAATTAGGGCACTATCAGGGAGAAAGGAGCGTTAAAGGGGAACAGCCAACCAGAATCATGGCAAGAAAGTCATATGTCTATTAGAGTAGAAAGGACATGGACTCAAAAGTACAGCTCATGGCCAAACAAATGTCCTGCAAGCATTGTTATTGGGGCCTTTGCTGTGTCATGAATGTGAATGACCTGGTCTTGGAATTAAGAGGCAAGATCATTAAGTTTGTGGATGACATGAAGATTAGCCAAGTTGTTGATCATACAGAAAGCAGTCATAGGCTGCAGAGATTTGTCAAGATGTTGGTAAAGTGGGCTGAGAAAAGGTAAATGTAATGATGAAATTTAATCCAGACAAATCTGATGTATTTTGGGAATAATCATGAGGCTAGGAATAATGTATGGCAGAGTCCTTGGGAATATTAAGGAACAGAGGGACCTTGTAGTATAAGTGCATAGATCCTAAAAGATGGCAACATAAGTAAATAATCTGGTTGGAAAGGCATATAGGATACAGAAACAGGGAGGTTATGCTCCAAATTTATAAAAACCTTGGTCAAGGCTCGGCTGGAGTACTAAGTGCATTGCAGTTCGAGACACTATGTTATAGGAAGGACATTGTAACACTGGAAAGGGTTGAGAGGAGATTCTCCAGGACGTTACATGGATGGTGCAATTTAGTTCTGAGGAGAGAATGAAGTCTCTTGGACTGTTCCTGCTGGAATGTCGTAAGTTAAGGGAGGACCTGATCAATGTGCTACAGGGGTATTGTGTTTGTCAAAAACAGTCAGTATCATGATTTTCCATAACGTGAAGTGACATCATTTGCACATGCATCAAGAAATATGAGTTGAAAAACATTATTAGAGGCTACTTATTTAAATTCAGCTTCCCATTCCCATTCCCATTCTGACATGTCAGTCCATGGCCTCCTCTATTGCTGTGATAAGGCTAAGCTCAGGTTGAAGGAGCAATGCCTCATATTTCAACTGGGAGCTTCCAACCTGATGGCATGAACATCAATTTTTGCAACTTCCGGCAATTTCTCCCCCTTCATTCCTTCTCTCTTTTTCTATTCCCCATTCTGACTTCACTCTCGCCCCTTCTCTTCTCCTCACTTGCCCATCACCTCCCTTCCTCCTTCCTTTTCTTCCATGGTGAGCTTCTTCTTTAGCCCTTTGCCTCTTTCTTTGATTCTTTCTTCTTTAGCTCTTTGCCCCTTCTACCTATCACCTCCCAGCTTCTTATTTCATCCCCCCCTCCCCTACCTACCCACCTTCCCCCTCACCTGGTCTGCTAGCTTGGATTCCTCTCCCTCTCCCCACCCTCTTACTCTGGCTTCTGCCCCCTTCAGTTCCAGTCCCGACGAAGGGTCTCAGCCCAAAATGTCAGCTGTTTATTCCCTTCCATAGATGCTGCATGATTTATTGAAGTTCCTCCAGCATTTCATGTATGTTACTCAAGATCTCCAACACCTGCAGAAGCTCTTGTATTTGTGTTGTTGAGTAATAATTAATTTTGTTGCATTTATTTACTGTTTTTTCATGTAATTTCTGTGTTGGTGACTTTTTTTCTCTATCCCAAATATTTTGGGAATGACTTGTGGATTATTTAGACATACAGAGTGGAAAAGGGCTTACCAGTCCTATGAACTGCACCATCCCACCACCCACCTATTTAACTCTAGGCTCATCACAGGGTAATTTACAATGATCAATTGATCTGCTAACTGTTACGTGTGAGGAAACCAGAGAACCCAGAGAGATCAACAGGAAGGTCATCCAAACTTCTTCCAGAATTGAACTCCAATCTCCGATTATGCAAGCTGTAATACCGTCACGCTAACCTCTGTGCTGTCATGTGCCCTGTGTGAACTATGTAAGGGTGAAATTCTGTTACGCAAGTGCCTATAACACAGGAGTTGCCTGTATGTAAAATTATGGCTAGTGTGTAGAAAACTTCCCCATATCAGAAGATAAAACCAGGGCTTATGCATTTGGGTAAAGGTGAAGAGATTGAGATGAGATATAAAAGCACTTTCTACATCTAGAGAGTGGAAAAGGTTTGGAATGCACTGTCTGAGTGAGTCTTTAAATCGGGTCATTGGCACTGTTTGACAAGTGTCTAGATAAGTAGTTGAATCGCTTAAGCGTAGAAGGGCTTGGAGTTGAAAGGGTCTCCACTGATCAGTGTTGGTGCAAGATTCCTAACTCTGTAACTCTATGATAAGTGAAGTTGTAAGCAGTCTCACTCAACAAGGTTGGGTAATGAAGTTGAATTTAATGAACTCCAGACTCAAAACTGTTATATCAGACATTACGTTTTAAGACGAGATATTATAAAGGCATTTTGATAGAACAAAGATAGTGGAGAGTCTGAGAAGACAAGCAAAGAGGCAAGGTGAAATTGTGCACTATGCTCAGTTCATGTTTCCCAGAGCTGACCTATGAGTGAAGATGAACACAGCAAATATACCATCTTTCAGCATTCCCGAAGTTATAACATGAAGGTAGCAAAAGAAGGCAGCAATGGAGATGTCTGACACTGAATTGACACAAAAGTGGAAGTTTCTGAGGGCAATCTACTGCTTGGACAATGGAAGATACCTTTTGAAGAGAACAACGTGTCATTCAAGGTGAAAATTGTGGATGTATCAAAGACAGTGGGATTCCTTACCGATTGTTTGTAAATGGAATGAAGAGAGATTTTCCCTTCAGTTATGTTCGTGGCAATCGAATAATGACAAGTGCAGTAAATGTTAGTGTACTTGGTATTTGGTGTGAGGTTTATGTTCATTGGAAAAGAAAGTTCACGCTGGGGAAAGTGTTTGCACCAGCTCAGATATTGCATGCAAAAAGTATGGGGAAGATAGTTAACCCCAAACTGAAAGAACATACCCTGATGTCCCAGCATGATGATTCCTTCATGCAATCTCTCCAAATAGTAAATTGTATGCAATATTAGACTTTGTATAATCCTAGATTACTTCTAGTGTTGATATATATATCGATAGGAGACTTTGTGGGGCATTGCCAGTGGTGTAGACCTGATAGGCTGTGAGGTTAGAATGTGTGATGTGTGCATGTAATATAGTGCAACATACATATAGTGAAGTGTAACATGCTTCTCCAAAATCCTCTACTACACAGGAAAACACAGCAGAATACTCAGGGGTGACGGGTAGGCTGAAAATTTCACTTGACAAGAAAATGCATCTCATTTAATATCCTAATATCCAGAGTAGAAATGTTTTAAGTTGCCTCAGTAATGGTATAATCTGTTCAATGCTTCAATATTTACGGACTGTACTCTGAAACTATATCCTCAAGCTCAGTGCAGTGCATAGTTTTGAAAAGAAAAGTCATGGAAATCTGAAATCAATGTTCCGTTTGAAGTACTTGATCAGATATCAATGTGCCTTAATTATAATCTGGTCTTACAGATAATTTTGGGAGTGGGAATCGTGTTCCTGTTCATCCGTACATCCAGTATGTCTGATTTTACCACATCTGAATTGTTGCTGCAACCAGTTCGTAAATCCATTGTGGCTGAAGGAACGAGAGGTATAAAACTAACAAACATGACTGCAGGTAAGATAACTGTTCAGCTTTTCATGGTGGTTCCATATGGAGGTGTTTCTGTAAAATCAATTAGTAAACACAAGTTTAAATGAAAAACTCCAGATGTTGAAAAGTTGTGACTTTTGGAAGCCACATCACTATATACTGCACAATAATCCAAACTGCTGCCTGACTCAAATTACAGGACCATTTAAAAGAAAATTTTAGAAGTTGCAGATGAAAACAGAAAATGTTGGAAGTACGCAACAGTTTGGGCAGCATCTGTTGAAAGAGAATACTTGAAATGATCTTCGGGCATTACTAGCAAAGCTGTATGTATTGGAGACACAAGAAATTGCAGACGCACAAGTCTGGAGCAACAAGCAATGTACTAGAGAAACTCAGCTGGTCATGCTGCATCTATTGGATGACAGAAGTCGTCGGCATTTTGAGTTGAAACCTGATAAGTTCTTCCAGTACATTGTGTGATGTTGAATTTATTGTGCACCCATGTGTGCTCTACTGACATTTATATCCAATCACACAGCTTCAAATTGTATTTATGTCTCAGCCAGACTTTGTAGTGACTGAACTAATGTTTAAGTTCTACAACTTTCAAAGTAATTTTCCACTGCTGATGACCAATAGCAAAATTTCATTTGCAACCAGCCACAGTTGGGCTCATGGCCTCTGGCTTGTGGTTCCACATTATAATCATTAGGATTTTATAACCATACACAAGATCAGCTCCTTCTCAAGTCATTACACACCTTCCAGTTTGAAGAGTCAAGGTGCTCAGTGAATAGACAATGAGGCTTGACCCCACAAAGATTAGCTCCAATTCACGCTTAACTACTCCAGTGGGTCCATGCCCACAGCTCAGAATAGGATAGCCAAAGAGATAAATAATGGAAAATGAAACAGATCTGGAGAAAAAAGGGACAACCTACTTTTCCTGAAGGCACTGAACCTCATGGGCAATTAGTTCTCCAGACTCCTGTTGCTGACAATGCCTTTATATTACTTATATTAGGTGACCTTCCAACCTTACTGTCTTAGAGCAATCATCTAATTATTGATGAACTTGATGACATAATGAGGACTTCTATAGAGAATGATCCCAGCTTGTTTATCCCTAGATTCCATCTGCCAAAGACTAAAATTATTATTTATCATTGGAGTGCTCAATCAGTGTTACAGATTATTGGATCAGGTATTATTTGTAAAATAACATCAAAGTGCTTATGTTCCATAATATATTTCAATTGTAATATGAGAATTTCCATGATAAAGATTAATAGAACTTTATTGAGTAGAACTTTGAAGTGGTTATGGAGTTCAGATGTGTACAGAGGTTTGACTATTGGACCACATAGAAGTCTGGAACATTCAGTTCCTGTCCTACGTTCATTCACCAAAACATTCCCATTTTAATTTAAAAACAAGTACAATTTTCTTGTTAATCCATTTTCCAAATAACCAGTTAATATTTCCAGCTGGGGCATTCAACCATGGTCTGAAAACTCGGGTAGAGTTTCTCAGCCAGGTAAATTATGTATATTATGAAGACTGAGCTGCCCCTGAACTTATGTTTTGCCACTAGAGCAGAGATTCAGGAGGATTTTTACAAAAGTTGTAATGCTGTACCTCAGACAAGATATATTCTCCAGGTGTTTAAAGTTCTGAATTAACTATGGTACATAAACAGTGTCAAATGGATGAGATTATGTTACAGAGCTGTAACTTGCTCGGGCAATTTAGATGAAATGAATCAGGGCCAAAGTGCAAGTGTGGATTTCGGTCTAAATGGATGGCAGATGTTTGTTTGAATACACCGGTTATCATGTGTTAAGGAAAGTAAAGTTTGCCACCTGCTCCATGGACTGCTCAGGTCATAGTTGCAATTGAACCATAAAGTTTGCACTGTGCAATAACAAACTGGTGTTCAGTCAGAATTGCTTGACAATGTTCTTCAAACCTGCACAGTATAACCCATCACCTGCTTCCTATCTTCATCTCCATTGGTTCTGCCTGATTTGCTGAGTTCCTCAGCATTTTGTGGGTGTTGCACTTGATTCCCAAAGTTTTTTTCAATCCTTTCTAAAATGACATCAGTTGGTCAACATCTGTCTGTGCTCACCCTCCTGTCAGCCTCCACCGGAATCCGATATCCAGAGGTTTGGTGTATTGTGAGCAGTTTTGGGCCCTATACCTAAGAAAGGATGGGCTGGCATGGGAATGGATTGAGAAGAGGTTTACAAGAATGATCCTGAGAATAAGAGGATAACACATGAGTTTGATGGAGTTCCTGTACTCGCTGCAGTTTAGAAGAATGAGGGGGGATGTCATTGAAACCTACCAAATATTGAAAGGCCTGGATAGAGTGGACATGGAGAGGATGTTTCCAATAGCAGAAGACTCTAGGACTAGAGTAATCCGGCCTCAAAATAGAAGAATGTCCCTTTAGAACAGAGATGAGGCTGGTGAATTTGTGGAATTATTTGCCACAGATAACCGTGGAGGCCAAGTCAATGAGTATATTTACTGTAAAGCAAAGGTTTATAGGTTCTTGATTAAAAGGGAATCAAAAGTTATGGGGGGGATGGCAAGAGACTGGAGTTGAGAGGGAAGATAGATCAGCCATAAGCAAATGATAGAATGGGCTCAGGGCAAAATGACCAAATTCTTCTCCTATTCCTAATGGTCTAATGGCTTCTCAAGGATAATCAAATTCATTGTCTAACTTCCATGGGTTAGGTGCATCATGGAAACTTGTCTTCCTTATCCAGTTTGCTGCATTTCCTCAATTATGTAGATGTACTAAAATGTCCAATTGAATGACCAGACTGGTTCCCGTGTACTGCTCCCTAGTTACCAAGTGCCCTTTAGTCAATCACTGTTATTCATATGTGAGACATCATTATCACTTAAAACACAGGGTAATCAATGCCATAGTGGACTGCCACTATGACTGGGTTAGGGTTAACTTATGTACATAAAAATAATTTATCCCTGAAAAATTTTAAGAAGAAAAGAATGACAGAATAATTTGCTATAAGTGCAGTATGCTTTTTGTGCGGATAAATAGGAGCTTAATCATCAGTGAGGAGCTTGTACTATTTCTATTCTTGTTAACCTATCTACCCTCAAGAGTCTGTTCTTATTAATAAGCTTTTCTAGCAGTCACAGTCCAAGGATAAGAGGAAAGCCATTTAATGCTGGAATGGGGAGAAGCTTCTTCTTCCATAGAGGGGTGAACCTATGGAATTCTCTGCTGCAGAAAGTGATTGAAGCCAAATTGCTCAAGAGGGAGTCAGGACATTTTAGTTAGGACAAGAGTGATTAAGGGATTTGGGGAGAAAGCTGGAACAGAGTATTGAATCTGGACAATCATACTGAATAGTCATGCAGGGTATAGGTCCTCTATTGCTCCTATATTCCTATGATAAAAGAAAACTCAAGAAACCCAATTGGGAGTTGTTGATTGAAAACTTTGGGAGTGTTGATTGAAGCTCTGTAAGGAATATTCCATATTACTCTTGACCGGATTAGATTTAACTTTGAGGAAGCATCCCCTTGTTCTGCACTCTCTACTATAGATTCAGGCGAGTGAAGTCTGGATTTGGCAAGCCACCTCTGACAGTAACCTAACCTTCTCGTATCTTTCCTGCCCACCCCACCCACCCCTGCCCCCATGCACAGGACCTTAATCGATCTCTTCAAGTGGAGTGGAGAATGCAAACAAACCTGCATTCAAGGAGTTGAAAAATGTACAACAACGCCATCAACAAAGAAGATCTGAGCATGAGGAATTGCCTGTTTAGATATTGAGTACCCCTTCACCATGGGGAAGAGAACTTTTTGAAAGAACCGGAAGGTGCAATGTGAATGAAGGTATTTATGTTTTAGCAGACAAAGGATGAAAACAACAAAGGCAAGGTACACACACAGAGAATTGGGACCCAGATATGAAGAAGTTTCCCAACACATTGAAATGAAATTGGAAAACCCCAGATTGAATTTGAACGACGGCGACTGACACTATTCTTCTTATCAGCAAAACATTAATCAAGAGATACCATAAGTGAACGTGTGCATTAGAGAAGCTCAGGTTACCACACAGTGCAGAGTTGATGAACAGCAGCTAGGCACCTTGGAGCAGATACCACTTGTACTTTATGTATTAAACACGTACAAGAAGTTTTTTTGCACATGTTGCAATGTGATAGCAACAATTTCCGTTGGAAGTGCCGCCCATTGAGAGCTTTGTTCAATGCTCACTCCAGTGATGTTGGCTTTTCTTCCAGCATCATTTATGCACTTGCACCCTACTCTCATTTCTGTCTTGCCACAGAAATTGGAGCAATAGTGTGATCTTAATTCCTAGCACAACAAAGAGTAAGTCATGGACAATATGAATGAAAGGATCTTGACTGGGACATCGATGAGCTGCTGTCCGCCTGTTTCTGTTAAAGAGTTCAATTTTTGTAAAATGTGTGTCATGGTGCTTATTGCAAACTTGAAGTCATGTACATAACAGATATAGTTCAATAGTTCAATCATTCCATTTAATATCAGAGAACGTATACTATATACAACCTGAAATTCTTGTTCTTCACGGACATCCACAGAAACAGAGGAGTGCCCAAAGAATGAATGACAGTATAAACATTAGAACCCCAAAGGCCCCCCCCACTTCCACCTCCCACACACAAGCAGTCGCTGAGCACTGACCTTCCCCCTCCCCCAGTTACTTCAACAAAAAGCATCAGCACACTCCACCTATTAAGCAAGCAGTAGCAAAGCCCCCGAGAAAGACCATGATCTTCAGAACAACAAAGATGAATCCTTCGCCCAACAATTCAATCTGCCACGGGCTCTCTCTATCCTTCATAAGGGGAAAGGGAGGTGTCTCTGAGGTGTCACTCTATGAGAGGGGAGACATAGACAAAACAACTCGCTGATTTAAAGTGTTAGAGTGTGCCATGTCACTTTTTCTGTTCTCTGAGACGAGAATCAGCAACCAGTGAGAGAAGAAGAGAGAGGCGATCTGAGTACAGAGGCCCGACAGCTGACCTGCTGTTCCCGATATTCTGTTTTCTCCTGCGACGCTTCATTCAGCGGTACTAGCATAGAATCGGCTCATCCTCAGGGCCGTGAAGCCTCAGAACTTTGAAGGCGCAATCGAGGGTGTGCCCTTAGGATATCAATAAAAAAATGGCCGGTCGGTGAGCCCCCAGGAGCGGGAACCATCGTCATAAAGAACAGAAATTTGAGTGCAGGTCTAGGTCAGGGTCTTTGACAGAACCCCATCCACCTTAAAGAGGAAAAAGAGAGACACTAAAGGTAGAAATAAGCTGTTTCTGCAGAGGAGCTCGAAGAAGTCACTGTCTAGCGCTGTCTGTGTTGTGTTTTCTGGCAAAATGGCGCGGCATGTGTGACACAGGTCTCTATAAAGATGATTATAATGGAGTTTGGGGTGGGGTTGCCCTACACCTAGAGAGTTCACATGTCTGCGTTTTCCCTGTGACCTTGATATCTTTTTACGCCACTGCACTGTAAAAACCATGGATCCAGTTCATGTAGTCTGTAACCTGTGCTCCATGAATCCAAGTAGCAGCTGCAATCTCTACAGGCATCTGTGAGAGTCACAATTTAATGCATCAGCCACTGATTTTTATTTAAAGGTAGATTTCTTAATTTTTGTATTTTTTGGATGTCCCTCATCCAGTGTAAGCATCAGTTTAGTGGAGCAGATATGAGTAAAATCCCATTTTTGTGGAAAATCTACAATGAGACCCAATGATTTTTCCTCAAAATGCACTTTTGAAATAATAAGCTTATTTACATTATTATCCAAAAGTCGACGCACAGGCAATGGTGCAAGTTATACCACATCTGAGTATGATGCTAATAACTCATTTCAAGTAGTGTCTTTAAAGTTGTGTTATATATTAAACAAAAACTCTCAACCAACTGTTTTGTACATGTCTCAAATGGTAATCAGAGATGTGGCTATCATTTACTGAGCATTTTAGCCAGGATTTTATGGATACAATTTACAGTCCATTGGCTCTTTGGTACTGCCATCCACTAGAGCAAGTAACAAAGATAAATCTATTAACAAAACATCCTTTATTGAGTGCCGTCAACAGCAGTGTCTGCTACAGCAGTATATCAAAAGCTGTATCACAAAACACAAAGTTATTAAGGGCATATATTTATCCATACTGCACACACAAAATTCTGCAGGACCTCAACAGGTCAGGCAGCATCAATGGAAATGAATAAAGAGTCAGCATTTTGGGCTGAGACTCTTCATTAGGAATCATTGAGGGTCCAGTCACAACGGCCGGTCCTAATAAAGGATTGTGGCCTGAAATGTTGACTCCATTCCTTTGTATAGATGCTGCCTGACCTGCTGAGTTCCTGCAGCATTTTGAGCGTGTTACTCTGGATTTCAGCATCTGTAAAATCCCTTGTGCTTATTACATACTGGACAACCATTATAAATATTTATTGAAATTTATAAGCACAGAAAATAACTGTTAAACAAAATGCCAAGGTTTGCTGGCCTAAGGCTTATTTTCAGTTGCTAACCAGCCCACTAAACCACTAACATTGCGGGTGACAAGCCAAGGCTGCAGTTTTGGAACGGAGAGCTGCACTGGCAGCAACAGCACACTGCAGCAACATTTAAAGAGGTAAATCATTTATTTAAGTAATAATCAATGCAGGGCTGGCTCCTGATTGTCACTTTCCTTCCAGTCCTTTATTTGTCACTTGCTGACTCTTCATTGCACAAAGCTCTGCCATCCAGCCAGAAGGCCCCTGCCATTACTTATATGATGACTGGGTTCCCTCTCCTACTTTGGCTCTCTGCCTATCAACCTTCTTAAAACATTCTCCTCCTCACACTAAGTTCCCAGCAAATTCTTTTTTTTCTGAAACCTCTTCCAGCCATACAATTCTTCGAGAAATATGCTCAACTTCAATCCTTATGTAAACACCCCCTTCCTCCATTCCACCATTAATTATTGTACGTTCTGCCATCGGGGGACAGAATCCTGGACAATCTTCCCTAAACTCCAGTTTTGTAGAATTCTTATTTAGTGTTCTTGACACATGTCCATGATCAGAGCTTCTTGGTATCAGTGTTGTACGACACATCTTGAGATATGTATAAAAGCAACTTATCATAAATATGTTGTCAGCAGTCTCTATTTTGGATCATAAAATCACAAGCAGAATTTGGCCATTTGGCCCATCAAGTCTTTTCTGCCATTTCATCATGGCTGATCCAATATTCCTCTCAACCCCAGTCTCCTACCTTCTCCCTGTATCCCTTCATGCCCTGACCAATCAAGAATCTATCAACCTCTGCCTTAAATATCCATAAAGACTTGGCCTCCACAGCTGCCTATAGCAATGAATTCCACAGAGTTAACACTCTCTGGCTAAAGAAATTCCTCCTCATCTCCATTCTAAAAGGTTGCCCCTCTATCCTGAGGCTGTGACTTCTGGTCTTAAACTCTCCCACCATAAGAAACATCCTCTCCACATTCACTTCATTGAGGCCTTTCAGCATTCAATAGGTTTGAATAAGGTCACCCCTCATTCTTCTGAATTCTAGTGAATACAGGTCCAGAGCCATCAAACGCTCTTCATATGACAAACCATTCAATCCTGGAATCATTTTCGTGAACATTCTTTGAACCTTCTCCAATTTCAGCACATCCCTTCTAAGATAAAGAGACCAAAACTGCACACAATACTCCAAGTGAGGGCTCACCAGTGCTTTATTAAGTCTCAACATTATATCCTTGCTTTTATATCTAGACCTCTTGAAATGTATGCTAATATTGCATTTTCCTACCTTACCACAGACTCAACCTGCAAATGAAACCTTAGGGAATCCTGCACAAGGAGTCCCAAGTCCCTATGCACCTCAACATTTTGTAATTTCATTCCACTTAGAAAATAGTCAATCCTTTCATTTCTTCTACCAAAGTGCATGATTAAACACTTCCTAACACTATATTCCATCTGCCATTTCTTTGACCATTTTCCTAAACTGTATGTCCTTCTGTAGCCTCTCTACTTCCTCAAAACTACCAGCCACTCTATATATCGTCTGCAAATTTTGCAACAAAGCCATCGATTCTATCATCCAAATCATTGACATATAATGTAAAATGAATCAGTCCCAACACAGCCCTCTGTGGAACACCACTATTCACCGGCAGCCAGCCAGAAAAGGCTCCATTTATTCCCACCCTTTGCCTCCTACAAATGAGCCACTGGCTTATCCATGCTAGAATCTTTCCTGTAATACCATGGGCTTGTAGCTTGTTAAACAGTTTCATGTGTGGCACCTTTTCAAAGGCCTTCTGAAAATCCAAGTACACAGTATCAACTGATTCTCTTTTGTCTGTCCTACTTGTTATTTATTCAAAGGAATTTTATGTTATGGTGTTAGTAAGGAAACCACAAAAACATTACTTAATGTACTTAAACTCCTCAATGACACAATGATCACAATCAATGGTATGTTCTGTGTCAGTTTCATTCTTCCATCAATGCAGAATGGAGTTGCCAACTTTTTGTCCTGAGAATGATCAGAACTTGATGCTGGAACAGCCTTTCATCGAATCTTGGCTCTATGTTGACTCTATTGGCATACAGAGCCATTTTACAAACATCTTTCACAAGAACAGCCCTAAGCTTCAAAAGGGAAAGGGCTGATGTTCTTTCTGTACATGCAGGCAAATGCATAAGATTCCAAAAGAGCTGGTTTTTGGAGTGGTATGTTTTTGTTTCCTTGATGTGCACCAATGCATAAGCTCATCAAATTACAGGTGAACCCACACCACTGCCTGACCCCCTTTCCATGCACCCCATGCAGAAAATGTACCTCCGTATTAGACATGATGAAATTAAGTTGGCTTCTCGGTTCAGTAGCTGAGAGAGGGAATTTTTGGTTGACATTCTACAAATAATCAAGCTTTAGAAAAAGAAAGCATAAAATGAATGATTTTCTGTTTTTATAGCTTCTTTCCTGCCTGTTACAGATCAATTTAAAACCATCAACTCTCTGCCAACCCATCAGGCACAGCAAGCTCCCATAAATAGCAAGATGATCTTTTCTTATTAGTCATATTGGTTGAGAGATACATTTTAACCAGAACATTAAAATTCTTCTGCATTTCTTTGATAGTGAGGTGGGCTATTTTACAATAATCTTATTAGACTGAAAGAACGGAGATTTAATGTTCGAAGTACAAAGTACAAAATAAGTTTATTATCAATGTACATACATGTCACTATATACAATGCTGAGATCAATTTTTTTTGCAGGCGTTCTCAATAAATCCAATAACCATAATAGAATCAATGAAAGACTGCACCAACAGGGTAGAGTGCAAACAACAACAAACTGCAAATACAAAAAGAAATAATAATAATAAATAAACAATAAAGACCAAGACCATGAGATCAATTGAGTCCGTAGGTTGAGGGAACAGTTCAGTGACAGGACCAGTGAAGTTGAGTGAAGTTATCCCTTCTGGTTCAAGAGCCTGATGTTTCAGGAGTAATAACTGTCCCTGAGCCTGTTGACATGAGTCCTGAGGCTCTCGTACCTTCTTCTCGATGGCAGCAGTGAGAAGAGAGCATGACCTGGGTGTTGGGGGGTCCCTGACGTTGGACGCTGCCTTCTTGCATCAACATTCCATGTAGGTATGGTCAACAGTGGGGAGGGCTCTAGCTACGTTGAATTAAGCCATATCCACTACTCTTTGCAGCGACAGTATCTGACATTAACATCTATAAATGTGTAGCAGGTTGACACTGATGAGTCATCTGGATTATATGATCAAATGTCTGTGTTAGGAAAAGGAGCTGTCTGGATTCCCTAACCTGGCTGCTATTTAGGAATATCTCTAGGTAACTGTGAAGTTCCGTAACTGAATATCCTGCCTTGCAGCTTCATGCATGACTAAAGTTTACTTCAGCACATTACAAGACAATACCTGGCATTCTTCAGCCTTCACCATGCCACTACCACCTGGAGAAATGGTGAGGGGTTTTACCCTGAGGTCATTATATTTATGAACAGAAATTTTTCCAATGTTGAGTGAAGGCAGCTGAAGGAAGTGAGCTGGAACAAATTATGTCCAGGATTGGCTCAAATGTCTACTGAGAAATATAAGGGGATGAAATTAATTTTGCTCTCCAGTGGTGAGCGATAGTTGTGCACGTCAAGACCAGCTGCTGGCCAACTACAATATTCAGTTTTAGATGTGAGCACACTCCTGTTTATATTCTTCTCACAGCCTGGGCATTTCCACTAATGGCTTCTCTCTTGGCATCTGCATGGTACTGGTGCTTTTCCCCTCGTCTCCCCTCCAGCATTTCCCCCACCCCCTCATTCCCCACCACCACCACCTATCTCCTCCATATCTCCTCTACTTTTTGGGTCTCAGTAATATCATCTGCAAACACAGCATCAGCTTCTCAAGTGACCTTCTGACACCAACTTCATGGACTCTGGCACTGAGAGTTAACCCAGGACATCACCCTAATTGAACACAGACACAAGAGGTACTGCAGATGCTGGAAATCTAAAGCAAAACACACAATGTGCTGGAGGAGATTAGCAGGTCAGGCTGAACCCATGGATGGGAAGAAACAGTCAGTGTTTGGGGCCAAGACCCTTCATCCACTGTCCTGATGAAAAGTCTCGGCCGAAACGTCGACTGTTCATTTCCATCCATTGGTGCTACCTGACCTGCTGAGTTCCTTGTGCTTATTACAGCAGTTGAACAGGCCTGATGTACATAAGAATATGGCATGCCTGCCTTTATAGACCAAGGCATTGGGATGTCAATGTCACACCTGTACAAAACATTGATCAGGGTACAACTGGGGTGGTGTGTACTCTTCCAGTTGCTACGTTACAGGAAGATGTGGTAGCATGAGACAGACTGCAGAAGATTCATCAGGATGTTTCTTTGTACAGGTATTTGATTAGGAGATTACTGAAGGAATAAGGACCTAATGAGGGCAGATGGCATTAACATCGATAGGCATCATGGTCAGCAGGAAAGGCTGGGCGGAACAGATGACGGCACAGTGTTATTAGAGAAGATCACAAAACGGGTGATGTTAATAGAGTTTAACTGAATTAGAATGGAGGAGTGGGGAGAGGATTGGAGTTGTTGGTATGGTTGGTATTTTATCTGGAGTTTGAGGACAGTCAGTACATCACCAAAGACACTTGCAAATTTCTACAGATGTACCATGTCAAATATTCTAACTGGCTGCATCACCATCTGGTACAGGTGGGGGGGGGGGGTAGGGGTGGGGGTGCACTGCAGGGGATCAAAATAAGTTGCAGAAAATTGTAAACTCAGTCGGCTCCATCGTGGGCACAAGCCTCCTCAACAGCCAGGGCATCTCCAAGGAGCGAAATCTCAAAAAGGTAGCATCCATCGTGAAGGACCCCATCACCCAGACCATGCCTTCTTCTCATTGCTACCATCAGGGAGGAGGTACAGGAGCCTGAAGATGCACACTCAGTGATTCAGGAATGGATTCTCCTCCGCCATCAGATTTCTGAATGGACATTGAACCTCACCACTTTTTTTCCCTTTCTTTTTGCACTGCTTATTTAATTTAACCATATATAAGCTCTGATTTCAAACCTCCACTGCCTTGCGGCCGTACCCACTTATGGGAAAGGCTTTGGAGGAGAAATCTGGAGCTGGAGTCCCTAAGGCAGTTCGACGTTGCCTCCAACCTTGTTCTGGCAACTCCTGCGACGTCACTAGTGCCAAGCTGTATCAGCCCTGGCCCTTCCCTTGGACAACATCAGTGTCATGGAGAGGGGAGACTTGCAGCATGGGCAACTGCCGGTCTCCCATACAACTCTGCCCAGGACTGCACCCTGGAGAAAATCCAGGCGCAGATCCGTGGTCTCGCGAGACGAACGGATGCCATCAATCAAATACTCCTTACTGTAATTTACATTTGCTATTATTATGTATTGCAGTCTAGTGCTGCCATATAACAATTTTCATGACATATGCCAGTGATAGTAAACCAAATTCTGATTCTGGTATAAGTCAGGAAGAGGAATAGAGCGAATTGTGGGGTTTCATTTGGGGAGAGGATTGAGGGTGCTAAGGTAAGGTCTATGGTGAAAATATCAAGATAAATCAGGCACACAGTCAAGGAACTAGAGGACATTGACTTTGAGCGAAAGGTTTGTGGGAGTGAACACCAGTAAAAATATTCAAAGCAGAAGCTAGTTGAAAGGAAGTGAGTATTTGGGGCTCCACGATAGCAGGTCGGAGAGGTCTGCATCCCTTTAATTATTGCCAGTGCATCTCTCTGCCTCTCTGTTGTGGCCTCCTTCACAGTGGAAACCTTAGTTGTTCATGTGCCTCAGCAATATCAAAATACGTTACTCAGTGTTTGGCATTAATTTATATGCCTGGTGGTCCATGTATGTGTATCTGACAGTGAGGTTTTGCCAAGATTCTAGCAGGGGACACACAGAAAATTATGTTCCATGGAACAGAACTTTCAGGATCTTTATTAACTGAGCCCAGCAGCATCAAATCACGTCAGTGGGGATAAAGTTAGTAGGATGGTGTCAATTCATGACATCCAGTTAAAACAACTTAGTAGTTTTCTGGAAGCTTGTGTGGCTTTAATGAGCCAATATATTTACCAACCAAAAAAGTGGATGAATGGAAATATGTTTTTAACAGACATTTCTGGATTTATCAGATTGTGACTATAAGACACTTGAAAGCAATCTACAAAATATGTTGTTTGAAAGGTATCTTGATAAAAATGGAAAGCAACTTTGGGCAAACACACAAACCAGTTTCTCTTGGAGACATAGTAGAACAAGCTCCACTTGGGGGACTGTTCTTTCTCAACAGAAAATTATAATTCTCACAATATTTCAGTCTTTGTAATAGATTCTGTTAATCAGCGTGTGGCATCGGCAGAGGGTCCTGGCAAAACTCGAGAAGGAACTGTAACAATAAGATCATCTGGGAACATTGAGGAGCTGTCTTACATACATTGTACATTGGTATTAAAAACTTACATTCCAATTTTAATTATTAAATAGAAATTGAGGAAAATATACCTCGAGAACAGGGGAAGCTGAACTGAAAAGCTGGTGAAATAAGTTTGTTCTTCTGAACCTGGAATTTGGATACATTTTCGGACATCAGAACAACCCACTTGTGCAATACCAAACTAAACGGTGTCAAACATTGAACTTTGGCTGGAGAAACAGTCCATTCTATATTACTAACATCCTCACCCTGTTCATTAAGAAGGATAGTGCACAGACGATGCCAGGTAAATTCATGCATTAGTAGTAGATTGTTCATTTCTCAATTTGGTTTCAAATGAATTATGCAGGAGCTGTAAGAAAAAGCCGAAAGCATTACTTGCTTGTTAGAACTTTGCAAACAGTCTGTGTTTGTCCTTTCATCTCTACTATTGCAGCTGCTTCACACACCAATCAATGCCTGTTCTCCTGAAGGCACAAACACACTTTTGCTTTAAGATGACGTGGCTTAGATCAGTATGAAGATCTATCAAAGATTTAGTAAAGGAATCAGCCTTTTTTTTTGCTAAGGTATTGGAAGTTGGCAGTAGAAAAAAAAAGAACAGATTGGGAGTAAAGCTTATTAATTCATTCATCAAATATTATTGTAATAATAATTATTATTATTATTGACTTTAGTGGAACCAAATTTCAGAAGTGGAGTAGAATTCAGCATGGCCACAAAATGGTACATTTATTTCGAATGACTGGAGTTGAAATTCTGCCCATATGTAATTCTAAGAGTCTTTCTGATTGATTATTTGAATGCCACATTTCACCGCATAAACCAATTGTATTGTGCATGCCAATGGAAGAATTTGCAACCTTGGAAGATCCACATCAGACAAAGAAGAATCCTTGTATGACCAGATCGCTCCTTAACTCTGTAATCTCTTCTTTCACTATGGTACTATTCGACCAAAGGAAGGAGCTGATTAAGTTTGGTGGAGGAGGTGGGATGGGAAAGGAGCAAGTAAAAGCATATGTGTAACACTATGTGTGTGAGAGAGGCACGGGCATATCTAGACATGTGCATGTATGATATAAAAGAGACAGGGCGAGGGGGAGATGAGGCAGAGGAGGATGGGAATGAGGGAGGGGCATGGGGAGGGAAGAGGGAGGACAAGTGTGTGTGTGTGTGTGAGAGAGAGAGCCACCCACCTGCGGAGTGTCTCCAGCCTTTCTGTTCTACCTCCTTGACCAGGTTTTGCTAAGTTAATATCTCTTTATGTGACTCCTGTGAAATGAACTATTTTATTTTTGTTGAGATACAGCCTGTGCCTTCAAGCTGTACAGCCCAGCAATCCCACCAATTAACCGAGCCTAATCACAGGACAATTTACAATGACCAATTAACCTACTAACTGGTAAATCTTTGGACTGCAGGAGGAAAGCAGAGCACCCGGAGGAAACCCACGTAGTCACGGGGAGAACGTGCAAACTCCTTACAGGCAGCAGTGGGAATTGAACCTGGGTCACCTGTACTGTTAAGTATTGTGCTAACCGCTATGCTATTGTGACGTCCCTGTTATTAAAAATTATAATATTGTACTGTGTAATGGTATTCTGTAAATTTGAGGTGTTTCAGTTGTCTTCAGAGTTCTACATCCTGTCAAGAGGCACTGAGACTCGCCTTTGTTAAAAAGTTGGATGTGAATAAAAGAGTCTATACATGGAATGAGTGTGAGAAAGGCAAATAATCTTGAACCACAGTGGAATGTATTGAAGAGACACCATGTTCTTTATGAATGATCAAGCTGTGGGCTCCATGGATTTATTCATTTATAACAAGTCTTTTAAATTAGCAATACTTCTGAAATTCACAGCTTCATTCAAAGAAGACAGCAATGATTAAAAGGAAAAAAAGAAAAGCACTGTAAAGAGAGGAAACAACCTGTGATCTAGCTCAGATCATTAGCCAAAGAAAACCAACCCTGATGCAATGCCTGTACTCATTCAGTAACTGGCCAGAAAGCCCCAGATTGCCAGGCTGTGACATTCTTTCTGTATTATTAGATCATTGCTCATCTCTAAACATTAACTTAATGTCGCTACCTTAGTCCCATGACTGTCAATGTCATTTCCCAATGCAAATGTTAATCTTGAAAATTCTGTTTGACTCAGCATCCACAGCAGGTCGAACCTCTCACTGCCTCTTCTACAGAGGATGCTGATCTCCAATTTTTAAGATTTGACCTATGAAAGAAGATCATAGATGGGAGCTTAATATCCAAGGACATTTAAAAGAATCTTAGATATGCACATGGATAAATACAAATGGAGGGTTATGGGTTATGAGGCAGGGAAGAGCTAGACTGAGCGTGGACCAGGTTCATATAGATCGGCGCAAGATCATGGGCCGAAGAGCCCATTAATGTGCTGTATCGTTCTATGTTCTGAACCAGAATACATTCTGTTCCTTTGCTACGTTCAGTCTTTCTTCCAATTCTCACTCAATATGAAGGATTGAGGGAAAGGTTAATCAGGAGAAAGTTTTGTTGTCCATGTATGCCCTGATGTGATAAGACTTCAAAGGGTTTGAGGAATTGGTGCAGGGGCGAGGGTTTCAGATTTCTGGATTATTGGGATCTCTTTTGGGGAAGAAAAGGACAGATAACACCGGAATTCGAGGAGAACCAACTTCTATGTGGACAGGTTTGCTAGAGTTGTTGGGGGGGTGGGGGGGGGAGTGAAGAGTTTAAACTAATTTGCCAGGGGCAAAGGGGCAGAGCATAGCACAGTTTCTATTTACGGGTAGATGCAATGTGTAGTTTAGAAAGGGATAAGAATTTGAAATTAAAAAGTTGATGAATACAATACTGAAGATGTTATATTTGAATGCACACAGTATACAAAATAAGGTAGATGATCTTTAATGCAGTTAGAGATTAGCAGGTAGGACGTTGTGGGCATCATTGAGTCATGGCTGAAGGAAGATCACAGTTGGGAACTTCATGTTCAGGGAATCGCATTGTATTGAAAGGACTGGCAGGTAGGTAGAGGAAGTGGGGCGGCTCTGTTGGTAAAAAATGAAATTAAATCCTTAGAAAGAAGAGCCATAGGATCAGAAGAGAGGGAGAAACTAAGATCAGATATATCAATATTACAGTGCGGTAAAGGGGCATGAGAGAGGAGTTGGCCGAAGTTGATTGGAAGCGTACACTAAGAGGGATGATTTGCTTCACTGTGGAAGTCACCAGCAGTATGCCAAAAATTCAAGCGTGTCAGGGGGCAGATGTGAGTATAGAGTGTACCAAGGAGAAAGATTTTGGGAAACTGCAAGATCTGAAGGCAGATCAGTCACCTGGACCAGATGGACTACACCCCAGTGTTCTGAAGGAGGTAGCTGAAGAAACCGTGCAGGCATTAGTAGAGATCTTTCACGAATCACTAGATGTCTCATGGTCTTATGGTCTTTTGGCTTGAATTTAGTGGATTTAATTTCCTTCGGCCCATGCCTCAGTCTGGCATGGCCTCTGTTTGACCTGTCATGGTAAGAAGATAGGGCATGTCTGGGAGTTATGATTGGTAAGTCTGGTATGTTACTTGCCAACTTGGATTCTATGAGAATGACTGTCAGGAACTTCCTTAACTAATCTGTGGAGGACCTCTCGTGATTTAAATACCAGTCCCTATGTATTAGTAAGGGTGACTGGACTGTAGGAAGAGCATTACAGGCAGCTGCAGTAAGGAGAGAGCGTAAATAGAAGATATGTAGAAGGAACATATTCTGTACAAAACTGATTGCAATTGGGATTCATCATCCCAGCATCACATTTATTGTGCAAAAAGAGCAAATCATCCAGTTAAGATGGTGCTAGCAAATGCCAAAAAGCTAAGAAATACGACTAAAAACATTACTAAAATATCTTTTCTGAGGTAAATTGTGTTGTTATTGCCGCAAACAGTGAAGAGGTGAGCGATGACGAGGCAAGTTCAGGGCATGAGCCGAGATGGTGTGATACAGATGGAGTTCCAATGCCTGTACCGCTGGCCCGGGAGTGAGGCTGGATCGTTCTGGGCACTGAGAGAAGAAGTGGGGGCCTGGGCTGAGGATATTCAGTGCCTGTACAAGAGGCCCAGCTGCAAGGTTGGATAGCCCTAGGAGCTGATTTTGCTCATTCTCCTCCAAGGTCATCTCCATGGCATGAGGCTATGATGACTGGCCCCGGATGCTATGCTCCGTGCCCGCTAATATGATGAACAGATCACCGAGGCCTTGAACCTATTCCGGGCTGTTCCAGGAATTAGATTAGAGGAATCAATTTTGGTTCGGAATGCTGTTGTTCACTTCAATTGTTCGCATGGCTTCCATTATTTTTTTCTTTCTCTCATGCACCGAGTGTTGGTCTTTTATTTTTATTCTTTTATTCAATTGGGTTCTTTCAGGTTTCTTGCTTTGTGGCTTCCTGTGAGCAAGCAACTCTCAAGGTTATATAATTTACACATTCTTTGATAATAAATGTACTAGAATCTTGAACCTGGCGTGACAAGCATCTGAACTGGTTGACTGGGTAACCAATCACCACACACACAACCGTTAACCAGCGGTACAGCTGTAATGAAGTTCAATACTTCTCAAGAGCTCTTTAAAACTTCTTCTCCATATTATTTTTATTTGCACAGTTTGTCCTTTGCACATTGGTGTTTGTCAGTTTTTGCTTATGTATTGTATTGTAATTCTATTGTACTTCATTTTTCCTGTAAATGTTTGAAAGAAAATGAATCTCAGGGTAGTGTCTGGTAACATATACATACTTTGATAATAGATTTACTTTGAACTTCACATTGAACATTGAGCTTTGAATTACTACGATGTGACTGCCAGTATACTCTGACAGGGTCAGCAGACTGTCACTGTGAAAATAGAAGGTAAATCCTTTCTTTCCCCACCAGAAAAGAGGGAGTTAAAAATCAACAGACTGATTGAGAATGTGTACCCTGAATTTTAAAATGCTGCAGACACAGCTGTTTATTGTGAAACCCCTATAAAAAAGCAATTTAATTTGTAGTTTCCAGTATCGTACGATAGGAAGCCAGTTTTAGTCAATCCCTTTATTTTTCAGCTTGCTTTTGCAAGGTAATAGAATCAGCTTTGTGTTGCATTAGGTGACGTCATCCTTCAGACATGAAATGGAGCTGTCACAAGAATGCTCCAGCCTGCAAGTTGACAGCAATGAGGTAGGAGTGACATTTAATTTGATGAAATGAAATTGTATTACCTCGTCCATTTGTCACTTCTAATTGGTTCTCATACACTTCATAATGTTCCAGCAAGCTTCCTTCTCATTTCATTATCTGGCTTATGCTCTTACTTCCTTAGATTTAATCTCCGAACAGCTTCTGCATTCGCAATGGAGAGACCAAATGGCCTGGACTTCCCCCCACTTTAGCTCAGATGCTTAGTGTTTGGTTTTTAACATTATTTTAAGAAAGGTTTTCGCACATTTGTATTTTGGAACATCTGACATTTAATATTCTTGTCAATATTTAGTCCTCCAAGATGACCATGAACTTGGAGGCTTGTGTGCCTCGATGATCCGGAGAGCGATGTTGGCTGGAGTCAGGACTTTATGCTTTGGCTCTTGGGAGGGTCATCCATGCCAAGCAGGTCAAAGGTTAGAGGCCAGACCAAGAGTTGTCCACAGGTCCTCCAGGTTTTGGGGAGTTCAGCTCAGGGCTAACAACCCTGACAGGTAAAACAAAATTGTTATGGAAACAGCAATGAGGAATCCTACATTTGAGTGCCCACCCAGGACTTACACGACTGACAATAGTGAAAATTGAGGAAGCTACTGACACAGTGAAGGAAGCCCTGAACTCCACCAGAGTTGGAGGACCTTCATCGCTACCCTAAACACCCGCAGCGTACCAGGAAATCAGTACTTAGTGGGATCGAAAGATGTTGCCATGGGAAAGCAACTTGATTATTGTAGCAACAAATCTGTTTCAATCTGTCCTGATGAAGGATCTTGGCCCGAAACGACAGCTGTTTAGTCCTTTTACTGGATGCTGCATGACATGCTGAGTCCCTCCAACATTTTGTGTGTGTTACTCTGTTTTTGCTTGGTGCTGGGTGATTGCCTGGTATAAAACTTTGCAAGTAAACTAAAGTTCAAATGAGAACAGTACATGGGCTTTTTATTTCTTAGATGGCAAGCAATTGAATTACTCTTGTGGCTTAATAATGCACATGCACTGGTTGCTATGACAATAGACAGAAAAGCCACAAACGTCAAAGGATTGCAACAGTCATTAAGACAATTAGTTTCAATCAACCTTCATCAATTAACAGTGTTTGTAGGCCAGTACAGTGATGAGATCATTTCCTGAAGAAGCAAAATTGTGATTGTAATATGACAATTAAGCTGCAAGTAAATCTAGGTTTTCCAACATTGCTCTGTGTTTATTATCAGCAAAAGAATGCACAGAAGTACAGAAACAAATCTCACAAATTCAACAGCACTGTTGGGTTCCTATTAACCCCTTTAGCACTGTAGGTTTGAATTGTTTTTTTTAAATATCCTAAACTGAATAAATTTCAACCTGAAGAAATTCCACTCACCAGGCTTTAGCTTACTGGAGCAAAACAATTATTATATACTTCTTTGAAATACAATTGGCCTTGGAATATGTTTGTTGTTGGTGTTTTTATTAAAGCCACTAGGTGTCGCTGGCGTTCTTTCCCAGTGTAAGCCAGGAAAAAGTATTGAAAGTACTGGAGTCACAGGAGACTGAACATGCTGGAAACTGGCCAGAAGAAAAGATAAACCAGAGAGAGAAATAGCAGGCCATGCAACATCTGTGAAAGCAAAGGCATGATTGACAATTTGGATCAAAATCTTTTATCAGTCCTGATGCAAGTTCTTGACCCAAAACATCCCTTTGCCTTTACAGGTGTTGCTTAAAGTGTTGAGTCCTTCCACCAGTTTACTTTTCGCTCATTAAGAAAATATTGCCATTTTGAACAGAATGAACATTAACAAAGGGACAATGTTTCTCTACAAAAACCTGCCTCCATCTTCACATAAACCTCCATTGACTCCACTTTTCTATTCCATCGTACATTAACAAAAGTAAATAACATCAATAAAGTTTATTCAAACATGAAAACTTCTCCAACACGTTTCACTCAATAAGAATACAACACCATGAAGGTGCCTATTGGTATAGAGGCTAAAAGAATTACTGATACAATTCTTCTATTTGCATAGAAACTATGGATTTGATTGCAAGGCCAGGAGATCCTGTCAGGTAAGTAGGGATCATAGGGAGAAAAAACACCAAGACACTTTTTAATGGTCACATAATATACTGATAGTACTGTGGCTGTCTGATCTCAATCATTTTGTCCACAACAGATACAGACTTGAAGCTTAGAAACCCAGTGAGTTCCAGACACACATGTTCTTTTCCAAACACAGGCAATTGCATATTACAGATGCTTCTCAATAAGAACATTTTATTCGTCTTTTGTCCTGTTAGCACTGTCTCTCACAGTAAGGAGGAGGCGCCCAAAAAAAAACAAATAGATTGTGTCAATTTCTTAACAAGGTTGCCAAGAAAAATTGTACATTAATCAGAAAAAAGGTCGCCTCTGAACTTCTGTGGATTTTAATACTCCCTAGAAAAATAGTGAGTAACACTTTGTTCAAATTCCCACTTTCTTAATTATTCAAATCTGGAAGTAAAACTACAAAAGAATCTCTGAAAACATGAAAACAAAGCAAAACGATTATTAGATTTGTAGGAAAATTCTATAGGGTTGAAGATAATTAATCGAATATAATTACATTTTTGGTTGATGCGTTCAAGCAGTTTGGAAACTAATCGGCAAAATATAGTCATTCAGAGAAGTTCTTGCTCATTCTGACACAAATTCAAGAGGCCAGGAATTGGGAAGTATCAGCAGGTAGCAAAGGATGTAATAACAACAGGATGTACAAACAAATTTGAATGTCTGAAAATAAGGATATGTAATAGATTCTGTTCTACTTGATGTTGTAATGTATACCTTGTAGACTGTAAAGCGAATTCAAATAAAGGTAAATTGTGTGACCTACTTTGGTTACAAGCTTTGGTCAACTCTACAAATGTTAAGGTATAACTTGCGTATTTCATCAGTCATAGAGCATTACAGCACAGAAAAAAGCCAAACTGATATTCTGCCTAGTACCATCGAACCACACCTGGACCGTAGCCCTCCATGCCGTTCCCATTCATGTATTTATCCAAACCTCTCTTAAATTTCTTCTCATTGTTGCATAAAACTAAAATGAAAATCAGCTGGTGAAATTTGGATTCAGAACACTGGCTTCACAATTAGCCTGAAGAATGCAAAACCGATGCATAAACTGACTGCTGGGAAAATGCATGTGGAAATATTGATTATTAGTGGTCAAATTGAATTGAACTTTATCAGGGAGAGAGAGAGAGAGCCCGTGGTATATCGAATTATCAAATGAACAATTAATTTTTGTGGAACTGCAGATCATGGTCTTTCTTGGAGGCTTTGCTATTGCTTGTTTGGTGGGTGAAGGCTGATGCTTTTTGCTGAAGTAAATGGGGGTGGGGGAGGTTTGTTACTTTGCTGCTGCTTGTGTGGGGGGGGGGAGTAGGGAGGCTTTGGGGTTCTAACATTTTTACTGTCACTCATTCTTTGGGGCACTCTTCAGTTTTTGTGGATGTCTGCAAAGAATAAAAAATTCAGATTGTATATTGTATACATTCGCTGATATTAAATGGAACTACTGAACTATTGAATATGTAAGTGTTTTCTTTCAGAGGCCTTTAGTGGTTTGCCATTAGACTGAAGGGTCACCAATCTTTACAAGTGCGATATGGATATTAACCATTGGAAAGATTTCAATGCCATCGCATCGCAATGCCTTGGCATCGCATTTAATTTTAAATGGCAGGGCAAAGTCAATGATACCAAAACGCTTGGGGTTGGTGACAATAGCAACGTGCAGCTCTGATGCTCAGCTCTCATGAACTGGACATTTTGTTAGCACTGGTGTGGAGACAAAGTGTGAAAGACAAAGGATTGGAAACGCGAGAAGTCTCACCAGGAAGGGTACCAGGGACATGGGCATCTGAGACCTGCAAGAGGCATAATAGGAGCATCTTATTGACTGGGGTATATAACCAGGTGTTCTATGCAGCCTAGTATCTACTCAGTAGCAAAGCAGCATAATCTTCAACAACCATTTCCTCTAACCTCCCCCTTTTGTTAATACTTCATAATAAAGTACAAGGCACACTTATTCTAAAGACAGCAACAATCACTCACTACTACTAACTAATAAACGTAACTCGAATTACCTCAGTAGTAGAATCAGCTAGAATACTACTACTAAATTTTTCAAATGTCAAATAAATATTGATGCTAGTATCACAGAAGATTAATCTAATGTTTTCTGCCTATGTTAGTTTTAAGTGTATCTACAAATAATTTAACAGCGAGAAGAAAAAGTCATTTTGGCTTCATCTCCAGTAAAACTGAACATCCAGGCCCAGGCAGTAGATGAATTCTCTGTCCCCTTAAATATTTCAAAGGGTACAGGAGAATGGGGTTGAGCGGGATAATAAATCAGCCATGGTGGAATGGCTGAGTAGACTGGATGGGCCGAATGGCCTAATTCTGCTCCTATGTGCTACAGTGACTTTGCTGTGGTGATCACTACATGCTTAGTCAAGGGCAAGCACTTACATTTCATGATCCAGTCACAAGTCGATGGCCTCTTTTGCTCACAATGGAACTGTATAATCAGAATTGGCGAATACTTAGCTGAAACTAAAATCAATATAACACAGTACTTCTATATTTATTGTAAACACAAATACTACTGGCTTGCAGCATAGAAAAAGGCCAATTGGCACAAGTGGTCTATACTGGTGTTCATGCTCTGCAAGAGCATACTTCACTTCACCCTATGTATAGTATTGCATTCACATTTCCCTCATGTAATCCTCAAATGCCCCACTGCCATTTTCCTCCATACGTAAAATCTGAAACCCATATCAACACTAGTATCTTAAATGTCACTCCAATTCTGGCACTATATATTATATCTTTTACCTCAAGGCACAAGGCAAGATGACACACAACAAGATTTGACACAGAATAGTAATCCCCCCCCCCCCATGTACTTACAATTTTAAAAGGGGTACAAATTTATCTTGGTCATTGGCGCCATTCAAGTTAATGGAGTTAAACACAAGTGAGGGAGGACAGTAGGCAGCTGGTACTTCAGCATCCATTTGAAAATGCAACCAGGGCCCCTCCAGTGGTCTCCTTACACAAGGTAATTGTTGCTGTGAGGAGCCCCTCTTGGGCAATGCAGCACTATCTAAGGGACAAAATCTCTTACTCATTATGACACAGAAAGAGGCCATTTAGTCCATCAGGCCCATAATAGGCTCCTGGCAGAGCAATCCCATCATTCCCATCCAAGTCCCTTCTTATTTCCCAGGATTCCTGCAACTTGCTCCCACCAACTATGCTTTGATTCTTTCTGTCACTTTCCTACATGAAGAGGTGAATCTACCAACATGTTTGGGATGTGAGAGAACACCAAAACACCAAAACACCAAAGGAACACTCATCTGGCCACAGGGTGAATGAGCAAACTCCATACAGACAACGTCTGGGGTCAGGACTGATCCCAGCTTACTGGTTCTGGAGCTGTAAGGGAGCATCACTGTGTGGTCTTAATTTATCTTTCTCACAGCATAAGCTGCATTTTCTTTCATGCATGCATTTAGCTTCAATGAAAGAAGGTAGGACTTTAATGTGACGTTGTGGTCTTCAAAGCTTACTAACCTGGGACCGAACTCCTTGAGTATGAATTGTCTTTAAAAGTCTTTAAATAAGTATATTTAATGGGCTGAGAAAGAATGACAGGTATTCCTCCTGTTTCATATGTGGGTATACCCCAGCATTCATTGAATAATGAAGCATTAAAACTTGTATGTTTACTATTACCAGGTAAGAGTTTAGCTACACTGTAAACAAAAATGAACAATGGGAGTCTCGCTTTGTCCATAATCATGATTGGCAATCTCCACTCAGATATTATAGAACAAAATAAAACCATATGTAAATGCATCTGATGAATATACAGAGCTTAATTTTCATGATTTTTTTTAGAAATACTGTGCAAATATACTAACACAGTCATCAAAAAATCACAATGGATCAAAAGACTTGCTGTTTAAGCCAATTAACCTCCTATGGAAAATACCATCGAATATTATATCGCAAAATTACAACTTTCTCTCTCACTTCTTCCAGGCTAGTCACAAAAGCTGCATTCAGTTACCAAGAAGAAAAGAGTTCTTCCATAGGTGGACATACAAACTGTAAAATAGTTGATGCTTACAGACAAAAAAGATGGTAAAGTGGTAACAATCAGGCACACTAAGATAAAGTTTTAGGATGCTGAAAAGACTATCCGTGATTTCAATGAGTGACCTTTCTTCCTGAGGCATCTTCAAACCCTTCTTGTTCTCGCTGAAGATCCCATCTAATGCTAGAGGACAAGCACACCCAAAACGAAGTTCCAGACAGATTGGGAAAGCAGTCTATGTGTCTGAGATGGCACGCAACAAGCAATGTTTCTGTAGGATGAATTAAATACCCCGTAGTATTTCTTCATTTACCCTGCAAGGGAAAATAACGACACCTTAATGCACACCAATCACAGGAGAATCCTTGCACATAAATTATTATCATTTCTTTCTGGTTGAATCTACACATCATTTTCATTATGGACAATTCCATCATTTACTGAATACACAATAAGATATCATGGCATAGTTTTAATAAATGAAGGGATGGTCATATATCTTTTTAGGTTATGCCCAGTCAGAAGTACAATATGGAAGGTAGCCATTTAGCATATCGTGCCAGTCTTGGACATTCCTAAAGCTTTCTAATAGAATATGGAAGAGTTCAGCACTGGAACAGGCCCACAATCCCTGTGCTATTATGCCAACCATTTAAATGTATCCCTTATCCTCTTTCAAATTTTTCTTCACATTTTGATCAAATTACCTTTTGAAGGTAAGAGTTGAATTTGTATCTAAATATCAGATGAACAAACACATATCTAGTAGCCGGGACAGTACATGTGGAACTTCCCAACACAAAAAAAGTTTAATTTTTTTTAAATCAATAAAAAAAGATTGAGAATGAAATTGAAACTTTCCAACACACACCCTGATTTAGAAAGAATTCTGTACCTGTTGTTTGTAGACACACTATTTAAATTGTCACCGTTTTATCTATAAAACAGTTTGGTATATGTCTTGCTTTGCCTTGTGTTCAACTTATTAGCTTATTATTTAAACAGCATATGTCTTTGGGTATTGAGTTTAACGGGTAGTACAATAGATTCATTAAAGACCCCTGAGTAAATACATTATGATTTTGATAATCAAGAATCATAACATCAGGAAAGGAGTCGAGTATCTTACAACTGGCTGACATGATGCTATCTGATGATGGCCGTTTAGATATCCAATATGGAGAATCTGTGTGGGCAGAGATGATTTTTAAACAAGAGGTCTTGTGATAAAACCTCCTGAAAGGCATTCAAAAAAGATTGACAACTCTCAGGAGAGTGTTGGCGCGTGGCCTAGTGGATAAGGCATCAGCATAGCGATCTGAAGGTCATTAGTTCGAGCATCAGCTGAGGCAGCGTGTTCGTGTCCTTGAGCAAGGCACTTAACAACACGTTGCTCTGTGATGACACCAGAGCCAAGCTGCATGGGTCCTAATGCCCTTCCCTTGGACAACATCGGTGGCGTGGAGAGGGGAGATGTGCAGCATGGGCAACTGCTGGTCTCCCGTACAACCCTGCCCAGGCCTGCGCCCTGGAAACCTTCCAAGGTGCAAATCCATGGTCTCACGAGACTAACAGATGCCTATTTCTCAGGAGAATGGAGCTGCCCACCAGCACCTTCAGGGGAGAAGGAGTGGGAGAGAGAGAAAGGATTTCAGAGACACTTCTCTTCAGAGAATATGATTTTGTATATCTGGATGGACTATGGGAAGACACACTGAATAATTGATAAAAGTATATTATTTGTTGAAGTGACATAACAGATAATTTTAAGTTAGTAAAGTTTTAAATCATGAATATTTTAGAATGGTTTTGCACTAATCTCTGAAATCTAAAGGCATAAAAGCACAAAATGAAATGCAACAGAAGGCAGAGAGGCATTGTGCTTGTGTCAGCTCTTTATAAGAACAATCCAGCGTGTCTGACTCTCCCTCCCTTTCCCCAATGGCGCTGCAAATCTTATCTTTCATGAATTCCTCCAATTCCCCCTTGCATGTTATGAGTTAATTTGCTTCTGCACCGTAACAGGCAGTGAACACCAGACTGTAACACCTAACTGTGTCACTACTTTTCCTCATGCCATCTCTGCTTCGTTGGACAACTATCCTAATGCTGTGGGAAGTCGTTTCTGCTAATTGACTTTTCCAAAGTCTTTCATAGTTTTGAACCTAGATAACTACATTTATTGTGGTCAATGCTGAATCTCAGATTAGGACTGAAACTGGCCTGAGTGATATGAAGACCATAAGACCTTAGGACATAGGAGAAGAATTAGGCCATTCAGCCTATCAAGTTTTCTCTACCATTTGATCACGGCTGATTTATTTTCCTAATCAACTCCATTCTCCTACCTTCTCCCCACAAACTTTGATGCTCTTACTAATTAAAAACTTGTCAACCTCCATTTTCAATATGACTTGGCTTCCACAACCATCAGTGACAGTGAATCCCACAGATTTACCACCCTCTGGCTAAAGTGATCCCTCCCCATCTCTGTTCACCAGAGATTACCGATCGGGGTTCGATATCCACCATTGTCTGCAAGGAGCCCACGTGCTCCCCTTGTTGGCAGCAAACACTGCTCTCCCTTACTTTGCCTTAAATGTTATGTAAGAACAAATCAACATAATTGGCATTAACATAAACCTCGTGGAAACAGTGAACTGGAGGGTTTTTTGAATTCAGTCTCGTGGCTCAACGGGAAAGTCTTATTCAGAGGTCGGGAGACCAAGTATTGAGCTGATTAGTGAAACCCAAGAAATAACTGAGCAGGAAAGCACAAAGTCAGACACTAAGGCTGCAAAAGCTCATGTTGCACAGGAAGAGACACTGCAAAAGCCTCTCCAAGGTGGAGGGGATCAGCTCGGTTTGGGCTGGGTAAGGATGTTAAAGCTTTATAGCCAATAATATTAAAGAAGAGAATGAAAGTTTCCTCTGATACATAAAGTGTAAAAGAGAGGTGAGTTTAGATATCAGATGGCTGAAAAATGATGCTGGAGAGGTAGTAATGGGGGGACAAGGAAATGGTTGCATCAGTCTTCACTGTGGAAGACACTAGCGGTATGCGGGAAGTTTGTGAGTGTAAGGGGACAGAAGTGGGTGAAATTGCCATAACTAGGGAGAAATTTCTTAGGAAACTGAAAGGTCTGAAGGCAGATAAGTCACCTGGACCAGAGGGTATACATCTAGGGTTATGAAAAAGGAGGCTGAAGAGATTGTGGTGGCATTAGTAATGATATTTCAAGAATCAATTGACTCTGGCATGGTTCTGGAGGAATGAAAAACCACAATTGTCACTCCACTCTTCAAGAAGGGAGAGAGGCAAAAGAAAGGAAATTATAGGCCTGTTAGTCTGACCTCGATGTTTGGGAAGATGTTGGAGTCAATTGTAAAGGACATGGTTTCAGGGTACTTAGAAGCACATAATAAAATAGGCCATAGTCAGCATGGTTTCCTTAAGGGAAAATCTTGCTTGATAAAACAGTTGAAATTCTTTGAAGAAATAACAAGCAGGACTGACAAAAGAGAATCTGTGGATGTTATGTATGTAGATTTTCAGAAACCTTTGACAAAGTGCTACACATGAGGCTGCTAAACAAGTTAATAGCCCATGATATTACTGGAGAGATATTAGCATGGATAGCACACTGTCTGATTGGCAGGAGGCAAGAAGTGGGAATAAAGGGAGCATTTTCTGGTTGGCAGCCAGTGTCCATTGCTGTTCTATAGGGGATTGTGTTGGGACTGCTTCTTTTAAGCGGTCAATTACTTGGATGACAGAATTGATGGTTTTGCGGCCAAGTTTGCAGACAATACGAAGATAGGTGGAGGGGCAAATAGTTTTAAGGAAGTAGAGAGGCTACAAAAGGACTTAGATAGATTAGGAGATTGAGAAAAGAAGTGGCAAATGGAATATAGTGTTGGGAAGTGTTGGGTCATGCACTTTGGCAGAAGAAATGAAAGAGTAAACTAAATTCTAAATGGAGAGAAAATTCAAAAGTCTGAGGTGCAAAGGGACTTGGGAATCTTCGCACAGGATTCCCTAAAGGTTAAATTGTAGTTTGAGTCAGTAGTGAGGAAGGCAAGTGCAATGTTCACTCGAAGAGGACTAGAATATAAAAACAAGGATGTAATGTTCCGGCTTTATAAAGCACTGGTGAGGCCTCACTTGGAGTATTGTGAGCAGTTCTGGGCCCCTTATCTAAGAAAAGATGTGCTGACATTGGCGGGGGTTCAAAGGAGGCTTCTGGGATTGAAAGGATTGTCATATGAGGAGCATTTGATGGCTCTGGGATTCAGAAGAATGATGGGTGACCTCATTGAAATCTATCGAATGTTGAAAGGACTCAATAGAGTGGATGTGGAGAGGATGGTGGGTGAATCTAAGACCAGAGGAGACAGCCTCAGAATCAAGGGGCGTCCTTTCAGAATGAAGATGAGGAGAAATTTCTTTAGCCAGAGGGTGGTGCATCTGCGGAATTTGTTGCCACCGGTGGCTGTGGAGGCCAAGTCATTGGGTATATGTAATGCACAGGTTGATAATATTCTTGATTAGTCAGGGCATGAAGTGATACAGGGAGAAGGCAGGAGATTTAGGCTGAGATGGAAAACGGATCAGCCATGACGAAATGGCAGAGCAGACTCGATAGGCCAAATGGTCAAACTCTACTCCTATACCTTATGGTCTTATGGTCTTTATCCAAGCCACACAGCCAATGGAACTGAAATTCTATACATTTGCTCACCCCTATTCAGATTGTGAAGAGAGCCTTTGTTTAGAGTCTTGTGGTGAAAGAACTGTTGATTGTTTCAGTGTGAATACATGAAGTGTGAGACATACTGGTCAAGCTGAACGTGACGTAGGCCACTGCCGATCCTAGAGTTAGTCCAGACATGTAGGACACAGTCATGGTGTTACCTGTAAAAAATGGAAGGGACAATGAATGTTTCCAGCAGGTCACAAACCTGATCTCATTCAATATCCTTCACTAGTCTCATCCAGCTCAGAACATCCTGTTTTGGTTGACCTACCACACCTCCGGTTCAGCATTGTATCCACTTTTAAAAATTTATAGCAACACACACAAAATGCTGGAGGAACTCAGCAGGTCAGGTAGCATGCATGAAAATGAATAGTCAGGCTGAGTAATTTCTTCAGGACTGAGAAGGAAGGGGGAAGGGCGGGGGGAGGGGAAAGAAGCTAGGTGGAAGGTGATAGGTGAAGGCCAGGTGGGTGGGAAAGGTCAAAGGCTGGAGAAGAAGAGATCTGATAGGAAAGGAGAGTGGACCATAGGAGAAAGGATAGGAGGAGGGGACCCAGGGGTAAGTAATAGACACGTGAGATGAGGCAAAAGGTCAGAGTGGGAATAGAGGAAAGATGGGGGGAGGAATTTATTCTTGGTTTCTGGTCAATTTCTGGCGTTACCTTCCCTACAGCTAACAGAGATCTCTGAGTGCCTGCAATTCTGAAGCTGCACTCAAGCACACAATTGCCAATCCCATTTGATGAATGTGCCCAGAGTTTAAAATGTTTGGTACTTTAGTTGACTATGACAGAAGATTCTGGGATGGAACCTGAGTGGCCAATACAAGTTGGAGCTCGTTAGTCCTGAAGTAGCATTAACTCTGTATCGGACGCTGGTGTGGGTTGGGAGACACCTCTAGAAATATTCAAGATACTTCACACTGTGGAGGCAGTCACCCCAAGGTACAAGGTAGTCACCCATACTGGTTTGTTGTAGCCCATTTAAAATATTTATCAACTGCAGAATAGATTAAACTGAAGTGCCTGGGTCTCTGGGTCAAGAAATCACAGTATAAGTGTTTGAAACACTGCTTTCTTGCATTCACAATAAAATGGTAGAATGGCTAAGAAAATAAGTGAAACTGCAAACTTAAGAATGTCTGTTTTGGATTCTTTTTGGATGAAATCCATCAAACCGGTCTTGTCTAAGCTTCCAGAAAAGAGAACAACTATCAGTTAAAATCAGTTTTTCACTCCCCATATCAATCCCACCTGGAGAGTGTCACTCAACCATCACTCATGCTGATGTAATTATTTCATGGAAATCATTCTCAGAATAAGCTTGGTCTGAATATTTATGTACAGCTTTGCAATCTGCTTCACGCTAGCTGAACATAAATGACAATTCTGACAACATGCCAATCTTTGCATCACTGGAATTTGCAACACAAATCTTCTGCAGGCATCTGATCCACTTGGAGGCAGGCGCTTAGGTTAGGATTACTCTGCACCGGACACTCTGGAGCTATTGCTACAGCCACAAGTCTAAGGGATAGAAGAGAATCACGGAATATTATACCACAGAAAGATACCATTAGGCCTATTAATCTAATTTCAACTTTTTTTACACAGAGGTAACTTAACCTTTAACTGCCTCTTATTTTTGTTTATTCTGTCTTGGAAACAGATATTCTGCTTAACCTGTCAATGCTTCTATTGCCATCTCTCAGATGAAAAGTTCAAAGTAGATTTTATTATCAAAGTACAAACATGTACAACCCCGAGAGAGTTGTGGATTCTGTTGGAGCGGATTTTTGGGATTAGCATACTTACATTTAGCAAATGACTTTGGCCACTAGTCTTCACATCTGAATATGTACTACGGACTTAAATTGGAGTGTAGCTCTGAACAATGGGTTCCAAAAAGCTGTCAATCCCAGGACAGAGAATGCTGATTAAAATTCACTTGGATGTCTGTGGTGTACGTGCGAATCAGGAAATGTGATGTGTGTGTGTAATTTCAAAGAAAGTGTGGTCCATATATTGTAAATATGGAGTTGCCCTTTGATGTTCAGCACATCAAATATCAAGCCCCATGTTGGGCCAGCAGACCATTTGACCAAAAGCTTCTCCAAAAGATGTCCACTGTACCTTGTTTCATCGAATAAAGAAGCTGCTTTCTATCCCCTGGTACTTTTCTCCGATGATTTCATTCACACAACAACAGACTCAGCCCAAAACATCATGACCACATCCTAGTGGTCCAGCGCTAGTGGTAATATCGATAGGAGATGCTGCCTCATGAAGACAGCATCCATCATCAAATATCCCTACCATCCAGGCCATGTCATTGTTTTACAGCTACTGTTGGTCGGGAGGTACAAAAGCCTGAGGTCTAACAACAACAGGTTCAAGAACATCTACTGAACTTCCTTTCGCTCATTTGGTTCTTGAACCAACTGACAAAAACTTAACCAATGTAGTTTAGCAACACTATCATCACTTTACACTAAGACTGACTTTCTTTTTCTGCTAATTATGTTTTTTTCTTGAAAAAATGTGTACAGGTTATGTTTAATTTATGTTTTCTTGAGAATGCTGGTTGTATGATGCAATGTGCTTTTGAAGCTGTGTTACAAGTAAGATTTTCATTGGGCCTGTGCATACATTTACTTGTACATATGACAATAAACTTGACGAGAGATGGGAACTGCAACAGCTCAACTAGGTCAGACAACAGATCTGAAAGGTTTTTATTTTGGTCAAACTTATAAACACATAACTAACTACAAAATTTTCGAGTGGATGTTGAATGACGCTGCAAATGGAAATGTTCCTTCAATTCTTCCTTCCACTGTGAGGAGCATGGCAGCCCATGAAACATAACCCAACTCTACCTCTACCACAAGGCATCTGTAATTCAGCAGCTGTCTGTAGATAAGACTCCTCAAGTGAGCTGCTGGCTGTTTCCTCTTGTCCCTCCCTCGATAAACTTGAGATCACCTAAATCATTGTCCAGCTTGTCCTAGCTCACTGTTCCATTCATCTATCGCCCTTATTTAAACAGACCTACTTTGGCTTCTAGTCAAGCTGTACATCAATTTTTAATTTGTCATCATTCTTATAAAATCTTCCAAGGTCTTCTCTTCCTCTGTAATCTCCATACTGTTGATCCTCCAAGAATCCATGCCCTCTATATCTGTGTTTTTAGCTAATCCCTGGCTTTAACAGCTCCACTATGGACTGCAGGGCTTTCAGCTGCTATACCCTTAAGTCCTGGAATTACTTTCCTAAACTTCTCTGCCTCTCTGAAGTATCTTTTTCCTCGGATAAGACCACCTCTTTGACCAGGCTTTTGGTTTTCTGCCCTAATACATTTTTGAATATTATACCATAATAGCAATGTTTGTTTGAAATGTTCTAAGATGTTCTTGCAACTTAAATTTCACTCTATAGTTGAGCTTGTTGTAATGGTGGTCCTGTATATGAAACAGAGGAAATGAGCAGGCTAGTTCTGGACCAAGCAGAACAGAGTGAATCATTTAAGATTGCCAGGAACAACAATCAATAAATTGATGACCTTTCAAATTTAGAGCAGCACAAATCCACCTGAGATCCAATTGTAATAGTATTTTTCTCCTACATTGAAGTGGCTGCTTCTAATAGCAGGCATGGTGGTTGCCATGGCAAAATCGATTTTCTTTTATCAGTAACTCTGAGAAAGCCGAGGCAAGTGAAACAGCTACAGCTTACCTGCCAGCTCTCTCTGCTCCGGGCTGACTTTGCCAGCTGCCAAGATCATGGGCACACTCCCAAAATAGCCGTTTGAAATCCCCATTAGCAAAGAAAAGACACACGGCCAGGCTGGGTGGCTGAAAACCGGCCGGTCACTTGGGAGCACACACAGCAAAAAGAGTGGGATGAATATAACTCGGGTGCAGGAGCAGGCCAGGAGGTGAAGTCCTTTCCAGTCATATGGTAAAGCTGCAAGGATCTGTAAGAGAAACCAATGAGCTAATGAGCAAGGGTTAGAACGTAAGGATGTGGAAGCATTGGAAAGGGTACAGAGGAGATTTACCAGGTTGCTGCCTGGTTTAGAGAGTATGCATTATAATCAGAGATTAAGGGAGCTAGGGCTTTACTCTTTGGAGAAAAGGAGGATGAGAGGAGACATGATAGAGGTGTACAAGATATTAAGAGGAATAGACAGCCAGTGCCTCTTCCCCAGGGCACCACTGCTCAGTACAAGAGGACATGGCTTTAAGGTAAGGGGGAGGGAAGTTCAAGGGGGATATTAGAGGAAGGTTTTTCACTCAGAGACTGGTTGGTGCATGGAATGCACTACCTGAGTCAGTGGTGGAGGCAGATACACTAGTGAAATTTAAGAGACTACTAGACAGGTATATGGAAGAATTTAAGGTGGGGGGTTATATGGGAGGCAGGGTTTGAGGGTCGGCACAACATTGTGGGCTGAAGGGCCTGTAATGTGCTGTACTATTCTATGTTCTATGTTCTATGTAACTTCACCCTCTGATGCAAAGGAAGACTCCTTTCATCCGAACTTCATAATGCTCAAGAGACGGTAAAAGGACACATCAGTACTGACTAATCCAGGCCTTTATTAAATCAATTACAATCTCATTCACAACAGTGTACAGAATATATACAGATGGGGCAGGGTGGCAGTGGAGAAGAGGGGCTTGAGGTTTTTTTTAATTGAGCAAAATAAACTATACATAATTTTAAAAAGATTACAAGAATAAATGGTTCAATGCCTTTTCATTCTTTACATGCATGGTCAATGTTTTCCATATTGATCTATACACATTAATAACATTGCTGCCACTCATGTGTCTCTCTGGGGTGGTATTCTAACTATTACAATAATTCTCCTTCCACCTATTCCCTCTCTCTCCGGTAGGGGAAGATCCCTACACCATGGTCCATCGCAGTGAGCTGCGCCAAGCTTCAGTGCATCCCTCGGCACGCACTCCTGCAGCCCGAGAAGTGCCAGTCTTCCACGGACATCTGGACATGCTGGTAGACCAACAAGACTCAGGCAGGCCACAGAGCACCTTTCACCGAGCTGATGATCTGCCAGCAGTGTGCGGTGTTTGTCTCCGTGTGTGTCCCTAGGACCAGCCCGCAGATCAGGTAGTCTTCTGTTACACAGCTGCTCAGGATGAAACTCGATGCAGGTCTTCTGCATCTTCCCCCAGACCCTCTTTGCAAACCCACAGCCCACAAAGAGGCGAGCTGCTGTCTCTTGGCAGCTATGACCTTCCTGTGATCAGTGGGATGAGAGAGTGATGCTCCAGTTATGCAGAAAGGATCTGACTGCGAGGGCCCTTCTCCACTGACTGCCAGGCAAGGTCTTGGTGCATATCAGTGAGGCCTGGCAATGAGGCATTTTGTCAGAGAGTCTGGACAGTCTGCCCCAGGAGCCACCCCACGGAGTCCTTCTCCAGCAGTGTCTGCAGGACATGTGGTCAAAGGTGTTGGTCTGGAAGAACTTTTCAATGAAGGACAGGTATTCTGAGAATGTCCAGCTGAGGACAGACCCATCCTTTGCAACACTATGGACAGATAGAACCTCGGCACATGGTGGCACTTGGTGCCCACGTATTTAGGTTCCACACACATGGCCTGATGCAGCCACACACAAAAGTGGTAATCAGGGTGGGGGCAACTTTGCTCCCGTTGTCCAGGGACTTGTGTGTTGTGATTCGTATGACCTGCTCCATCCTGGATCTGCAGATGGACCTGAAGACAACTCAGGTGATCCCCAAACTGGAGGAGTGGGGGCTGGGCCATTCAGCAGCCCTGAGGGCACCTCACACCTGAAGACTAGGCTCTGCCCAGTAATTGATAGGGAGTGCCCTCCCCACTGTCCCAATTTCTGTTTTAGCTTCCTAGTCTGCTCCAGCCAATTCTTGTTGTACGCCTCGGCCCCTCTGAACCAGATCCCAGCACCTTTAGATAATCAGTTCTGATAGGGACACTGGATCGGCCAGGTCAGTTGCTGAAGAGTATGGGCTCACTCTACGTGCAGTTAACAATGACCCCTTATGCAGGTTGCAGACGCTGATCAATAGTGGCAAACTGAGCTGAAGATGGTGGCATTGTTCATGCACGGCTGGGATAGGGAGGCGTGGGTTTCTCTTGGGTCCCTCCACTCCCCGGCAGCATCACCCCTCTAATGCTCTCATCCTTCCTGATGGTTTTGGCAGACGGGTCTATACAGCACACAAACAAGACAGACGAAACTGGGACACTCTTCCAGACTCCAGACTTGATGGGGAAGCTACCTATTGACTTGGACAGATGTCTGTGTAAAGCTGTTGGATCCAATTCTGGGTGAGTTCCCACAATCATTTCATTTGGATTCTAACACTGCCAACTCTGCTTGTATGTACCCCTGCCTCCAACTGCCCTGTTCCCACTTTTCAATCGAGGACATTGATCCTTGCACACAACTGGAAAGGAAAGTGCCTCTTGTTAACCAGTCGGATGATACTGAGTGCTAATTGTGTATCGTGTAGATAACACGTTTTATCCCCATCTCCATGTTCTCCAGGCTTCTTAGAATATATCAAGTTTCACTCTCAGAAAGACATTGTCAAAGTGCAATCACTAGTGCACTGAAGGCACAATAAACAGATGAATGGTTAAAATATATTGGAAACACTGAGAATAAATCTCCAGAGGCTTATCAATAGCCTTTAAATCCTGAAATCTTTACATCTGTGTTCACGTAAAATTTTGCACATATTTCCAACCACGTAAAATATTTACAGCATTCTAATTGAGTGGAAGTTCATGGACTCCAAGGTAATCAATGGGAATTGCACTGTTAGGCATTAAGGATTTCATTGCTTTGGAAAGAGTCGACAGATTGATTATCAGAACTACCTATGATCAATAAAGAATAATAAGCTGTAATTTTCAAAGAGGTGAAATCACATATGAGGGTATGCAAAGCTTCAGTGGCTAATGGATGTTTTTAAAATGACATTGACTGAAAATTTAGAGCCATTACTCTGTTAATACTTGGACTGAAGAGGTTGCCTTCTCAGGGCAGTGAAAAAGAATGACAGAAAGACTTTCACTTAGAACATTTCACAACCTTGAGATGAGCAAATACACTTCACATTCGAAATACAGTCACTGATGCAATATTGTAAATCCAGGAGGTGCATGAAGAGGAACTCAGCCATCTCTAATGTATTATGTATTATACCGGCCAATAGTGGTGTTAACTGATTAATATTAATGGGAAATAGTTACTGTGAGGCTTAGGGTTAGGGTTAGGGCCTTACCTTTCCCACAAAATCAGAGAGGTTAAAGATGGCCATGATAAGAATTGGCAGCCATTCTCCTAGAGTGCAGTTCCGAATTTCAGACTCCAGGCCAGGGAAGAGGCAGAGAGTGATGAAATACGTTAGAGCGATGGAAAGCATGTACGGCCATATCACGCCAGCCACGATATACCGGTGTAGAATGATGTCTGCAAAAGGACAGATGGCAAAACAACACCCTTTTAGAAAATGTTGCCATGATAGGAAACACTTCAATGCTTTTAAGTGGTAAGTTTGTCATTTATAATCGATACACAACCAAAGTCCAAGTCCAGGACTGCCAGATTACAGCCAAGATGAATGAATTTAAAAACATTCATGTGGATTACTTCTGGTTGTAAATATCTATGCATCTCCAGTAAAGCTACTGTGCATACAGATTTGTAGAAGCCACTGTAGTTAATTCACTCTGGCCATTGGTAATCACATTGCTAATCATGCTGGAGGTTTACAGATTCAGCATTGCTTGGCTCTCTCAGTAGGTGAGCATTATGACAGCACTGATCAAGAAGATCCCATGTACAAGCACTGATGGAGGCAGCAACAATAAAATAAATTAGTTGCTACATTTGACTGGAGCATGCATGTGGTTCTTTCGCTCATTGCGTTACGTTTTGTTTGATGTAGGCGATCATGGTCTTTCCCTCTCCATGGTTGTTCATGGCAAATTTATCTACAAAAGTTGTTTGCCTTTGCCTTCTTCTGGGCAGTGTCTTAACAATGACAGGCGACCCCAGCCATTATCAATACTCTGCAGAGAATGCCTGCCTGGCGTCAGTGGTCGCATAACCAGGACTTGTGATATGCACCAGCTGCTCACACAGCCATCCACCACCTGTTCCTATCACTTCACGTGACCCTGCTCAGGGGCTAAGCAGGAGCTACACTTAGCCCAAGGATGACCTGCAGGCTACAGGAAAGAAGGAGGGCCTCACACTGCCTTTGCTAGAGACATATCACTGCCCCTCCACCCTCCATGGAGTAAGGGGTAAATTTAGTTTTAATCCCTGATATCGAACCATTAATTTCTGTGCTTGAACTGATATCGAATGGATTAAAACTCAGAAGTAGTCCCCTCCAGCCAAATGTCCTTGTGATACACATGGTTGAGCAAGATAAAAAATAGAATCATTTGGTACCAATAGAGGTGAACCCCTGCAGGAGAGATAAGTCAGATGCATGACTGTAAGAGCGGAAACTATTGCATCCAATGTTCATGGTTGAAATGTAGGTCAACTCTGTGATAATCTAGTATTGATCTAGCATCAGTTCCTTGGCAACCTTTGAACAGAGCGAGATAGATCTGCAAATAATGCTTACTGTTTCTGAACAATTAGCATTGAAAGATTAAATCAGAATTCACCATGACTATTTATGAATATGCATGGCCACCCAAACTTCTCAAAGCTAGTGGAAAACCGTCACTCTGCCTTAAGCCTCCTAATCCTTCAAAGCAAATCTGCAAGTTGATCAGAATGCTTATACTTCCGGATTCTTTTGCCTCACATTTCCTTATTCCGAAGCAATTAATGTAAGTCAATAGTGAATTGCTGCATTTATCACAGAGCAAGTGACTACCAATAAGAACACGAGTGATGATTCTTGTAAGAAGAGGATCTTCAGTGGAGTGGGATTCCATAATTAACAGGGACTGATTGCGTGATTTGGAGCGCTGTCTCTCTGGTGCCAGGGTGATGGAAAGCACTTGTTAAAATGAAGTAAATAAAAGCCTATAAATAATGCAGAGGTTGATTCCTTCAATTAATCCACTAATGAAAGAATGAGTAGTTCAAAGTGCCTGCAAACGGAGTTTGCTTCAAGACTGAAAATCAAAATCACGTCAGCAAATTAAGTCAGGATGGCTCACACTGATGCAGTCAGGAAGAAACAAGTTAGATGTGTGAAGACATGGCTGGTGGAATCACATAATGATGGGCCAAGACTGTTCATCAGGACTGGATGAAGAGTCTCATCCCAAAATGACGACTGTCTATTCATTTCCCTAGGTGCTGCCTGACCTGCTGAGTTCCTCCAGCATTTTGAGCATATTTCTCTGGATTTCCAGCACCTGCAGAATCTCTTGAGTTAATTCTGGGAGAGATGTTTTAGATTTCTGGAAGAACAGAAAATCAAATGCTATACAGTGGAAGTTGCTCAAATAGGTAGGTTTCTCCTAACATAGACTCTATTGATAGTCTATACCGCATTGGAGGACGCAAAGGAAGAATTGAGGTATTTGCATGGATTTCAAAGATTCAACGTTAAGTTTTTTGCTCTGAAAAAATATGGCCATATGGTAAAAGAAATGGAGGAGATGTATATGTCAGAGACACCAGAAAGTGAAAAATGACCACCAACTGGATTTCCAATGGTAGGGTCTGTCTTGGTGTGAGTAATATTGACCATTGAATCCAAGTGAGCTGAAATGTGGGTTACTCTACAAAGAATTTTAGTGTAAACACAAGGATGACATGTGAGGGACTTTCAGTGAAATATTGTAAGGGGATTAGTGAATATATTTGACATCCACCTTCTGATCTTTGGAATGCTACAAAAGGTAACCCACATTTCAGCCTGATGATCCTAAGTAGCCTAAATAGAAAATGGAATGAAATTAACAGCAGGCTTTACTAAAACTGACAAAATAACAGCTGAGAAAGAAATGAATGCTTAGAAATTCAGTCATATAGCAAGACCTTTATCATAGCTATGTGTTTGGAAATCTGAATATTTCAGCCGAATATGAATGGAATATGTTTTCCTGAGCCTAATTATCCCATTTTGCAAATTCATTGGGGTTATTCTCATTGCAAATCATGCTTGTGCTGATAAGGCGTTTCTCTGCCAAGCATACATAACTTCACTCCTGTCCTGGTGGAATGATTGCTGCAATGTTGCAGGAAGAAATTAGATTTTGTTCATCAAAAATGCCTTTTGTTGATTGCTCCTAACTTAAATACGTGCCGTGAGCTCTGCAGAGTTAAGAGGCCTTCCCCAGAATGTCCCTGCTTGGCATTGGGGACCCAAATCAAGAGGTTCCCTTTAAATTATTTACCTCACTGTGCCACAGGTGTACTAATAACACCTGTATTTTCACTGTACTAACCTCCGCACTTAGCTCACAACCCTCAGCTGGACCTTCCCACCCACCAACTCTCTTGATCATCTCAGCCTATCAATCATTCAACTAAGCCCCCTTTACTGATTACCTGATTGAATGTTCCCCCCCATTAACAACTGAGCACCCAACCCTGCCCCCAATCTGACAGTGCCTTCCACAAAAAGAAAAACACCACCCTCAGGCTTTCATGACCCAATAATATTCTAGACAGAGAACTTTAAAGGTCTTCTTGCAGAACCAGTAATATTAATAGTGTAGAGTAGTAATTGCAGGATTTCAAGGCCCTAAAAGGATTAAGATAATGCAAAGAAAAATCAATGAAATATAAAGTTGACAAAGTCTTAGGAGAGAAAAATGAAGGACATTGCTAAGGTGTGAAATGGCAATCAGAAGGGCAAAAGGGAAGCATAGTTACAAAGGCTAAATGCAAAACCTTCTTAACAAATTTCATGACACATGCCGGTGATAATAAACCTGATTCTGATTCTGATTATATAAGAGGATATGAATGAAGGGAGAATTGGGACCCCATCCGTGAGCAGATGCAGTCCAAGAGCTGAGTGTAGAAACTATGTGAACAACCAACACTAATTAGAGATTAGACCGGGGGAGGGGGGGTTAATCCCGGCCAAAGTCGAAGACCTACATTCGATCCTTTATTCAGAAACTAGCAAAACCAACAATCTTGAAGAGATAATGAAACTAAAACTAGCAATATTAAATGTACTTAAGTGGAATTAAGTGGAGTTAAATGAAGTTAAACACAAGTGGTTAAACAATTGTCAACAAAAACATATCACCTGACCTACCTCCTCGTTTGAAACTAACCAGAATTACTCTAAGAAACAAGAACAGGTAATTAAAACTCTTCACTGCTACCACACCCCACCCATGTGACTAACTACCATAATAAACAAAATAGACACACAACACAGAATACAAAGCAGATAGAAAACATGGAGGATAAACGGAAGTAGCTCGTGTTTCATTCAATGGTTGGCTCTCATTCAAAAACAGAGAAGCCTACAAAAAATGGTGGATACAGCCCAGTCCATCCCAGGAAAAGCCCTGCCCACCATTGATAACTTCTACAAGGAGGGCTCCTGGAGGAAAGCAGCATCCACCTTCAAGGATCCCCCACCAACCAGATCATGCTGTAGGAAAGGAGATACAGGAACCTGACGCATGACTGTACAGCCAAACACCAGAGTAATGACATCACCAAGTTTAACAGTGGTGGGCTCATCACCAACAATGATGAGGCAGCCTACAGAGAGGAGGTGGAAGAGCTTGAGGACTGGTGCCGGGCAAATAACCTCTTCCTCAACGTCAGCAAGACAAAGGAGATGGTTATCGACTTCAGGAGCCCTCACACCACTCCTGTCCCTTTACAACAGCGGCACAACAGTGGAAACTGCAAGCAGATTCAAACTCCTGAGAGTGCACACCACACCCAAAGTCTCATGGTCCCAGAACACATCCTACACGGTCAAGAGAGCTCAACAATGCCTCTGCTTTCTGAGGAGGCTAAAGAGAGCTGGACTTCACACATCCATACTCACGTCATCCTACAGATGCACAGTAGAGAGCATCCTAACAAGCTGCATCATTGCTTGGTATGGAAACTGCACTGCAGTGGACAGGAAGGCTGTCCAATACATCACCGACACCGGCCTACCCGCCATCAAGGACATTTATACAGAAGGGGCAGAAGAGGGCCAGTAATATCATGAAAGATCTCACACACTCTGCTCATGGACTGTTAGTCCCACTCTTATCCGGGAGGAGGCTACATAGCATCAACACCAAGACCAATAGACTCCAAAACAGTTACTTTCCCAAGCAATAAGGCTCATCAACACCTCCACCCACTAACTCCACCACTACTTTATTATTTCCCATCAGTCACTGAGGCTGGTATGTTCACTGATAACTTTAACTTCTTGCTTAGCAGCGTATGGGACCCACCGCCTCCAGCAAGCTTCAATTATACCGGTGCCCAAGAACAGTGTAGTGACCTGCAGGTCCATAGTTTTAAGTGTTTTGAGAGGTTATTGATGAAATATATCAACTCCTGCCTGAGAAGTGACATGGATCTGCTCCAACTGCCTACAGGTCTACAGCAGACGCCATCTCATTGACTCTTCACACAACCCTGGAACATCCGGACAGTAAGGATGTATATATCAGGATTCTCTTCATCGACTACAGTTCAGCATTCAATATCATCATCCCCTCAAAACTAATCAATAAGCTCCAAGACCTGGGCCTGAACACCTCCTTGTGCAATTGGATCCTGCATTTCCTCATTGAGAGACCCCAGTCAGTTCAAATTGGCAACAACAGCTCCTCCACAATCTCCATTAGCGCAGGTGCACCACAAGGCTGTGTGCTTAGCCCCTGCTCGACTCTCTTCACACTTACGACTCCGTGGCTAAGCACAGCTCCACTGTCATGTTCAAGTTTGCTGATGACATCACTGTTGTAGACCAGATCAAAGGTGGTGATAAATCAGTATGAAGGGAGGAGGTTGAAACTCCAGTTGAGTATTGTCACAACAACAACCTCTTACTCAATGTCAGCAAGACTAAAGAGCTGATTATAGACCTCACGAGAAGGAAACCAGAGGTACATGAGTCAGTCCTCATCAGAGGTGGAGGGGAATAGCAACTTTAAATTCTTAGGTGTTATTATTTCAGGGGACCTGTCCAGGGCCCAGCACGCTAATGCAATTACGAAGAAAGCATGGCAGTGCCTCTACTTCCTTAGGAGTTTGCAGAGATTCAGCATGACATCTAAAACTTTGACAAACTTCTATAGATGTACCGTGGAGATTGTATTGACTGGCTGCATCAAAGCCTGGTATGGAAACACCAATGCCCTTGAATGAAAAATCCTACCAAAAATGGTACTTTTTCTCAGCTCAAGCTGGTAAAACCAGAGGTACAGGCTTAGTCAAGCACACTCATTTGCCAATTGCTAGGAACCTACAGACTATTCTAGTGGTGTTTAGTATTGTGGCTTTCTGAAGATTTACGTAGATGTCACTGTGTAGCCCTAATTGTTTAATGCTATTGTACAGTGCCTTTGGGATGACACCAGTTGTAGAAATTACCCTTGGGACAATGCATACCCTGTTCATGTTCCAAAGTCTTTCAATTTCCTCTTTTACTTCAGCAATATTTCTGGTGTTTTTCACTTATGGATTTCGGTAAGTTATGTGTGTTTGGAATGGCTGTATCTATTGAATAAGTTGTTGTTGCTTGTTTATCCTGTAGTATTATAGCTAGACGGTTATTATGGTTCTATCTGTAACAACTGATTGGTCATAGTATAATTTGTGGTATTCTGACTCTAAAACTGGATCTGGGTTGTAGTTACAGTAAGGTGTGATTTCATTTATGAGTTTGTATTGTTATTATTATCGTTTGGGGCGGCGTGGTAGTATAGTGGTTAGTATAATGCTTTACAGCTCTAGCTACCTGGGCTTCAATCCCAGCACCATCTGTAAGGGGTTTATACAGTTTCCCTGTGGCTTCCTCCCACATCCCAAAGATCTCCAGGTTAGTGGGTTACTTGGCTGCAGAGGTGCAATAGGGCAGGTCGGACTTGTTGGGCTGGAAGGGCGAGTTACTGCGCTGTATCTCCAAAATGAAATAAATAATATTTTTTTTTTGGCATTGGTTGTTTGTCAGTCTTTGTGTGTAGTTTTTTATTGCTTCCATTGCAGTTCTTTGTTCTACTGTGGATACCCACAAGAAGGCAAATTTCAGGGTAGTATACAGTGACATTTACGTACTTTAATAATAAGATTACTTTGAACTTTGAGCTGACAAGCTAGGCTCAATCATAAAACTCACTGGGCAGAATTTACTACTTTGTACTTGACTGTTCAGCATTTTACTATCAACAAATTGTTATGTTCTGGTATCTTCAGGTCAAGGCTCAGACCTTACAAAGGTTATTTGCATATGTGGAGGTTGATAAGTAACATGAGGGCTAAAATCCATATTATTGGACGGTTATGACAGAAGGGAGGTCTCCCTGGTTTGACAGAGGGAAGATTCCCTGGATTCACAGACAGGAGGTGTCCTTAGATTGGAATCCAGGCTTTACGATATTAAATTTTGCGAGAAAGGATATAAATCAAATTCCAGCAATCTCAGGCCTATTAACTTTATATTAGTAACCAAAGAACAAAATATATCACCAAACACTCATTTCAACATTACCTCCCCGAACTCAGTGTAGACAAATTTCATTTCAGAAGAGACAGTTCTGATAATAGCTTGTCAAACTAAAATGAATCTCTCTTCATAATTTCCAGCAATTTTTGTTTGTAGCTCAACGCCTTTGATGTTTTGAAGAGCGGCACCCTAAGTGGAGTCCAGAAAGCTCCGCGCTGTATTTAATGGGGAAGAAATTTGTACATTCATGAAAATATAAGAAGATGGTACATGAAATACTTCACATGTTTAGGCCACCGATAATACACAAAGATTTTTGTACACAGTGTTGAGGTTTTGAGCAGAGAAATGGCATGATTTGCTATCTTTTCTCACAGCCATTTACATTAATTGCAGGTAATCTCAAGTACTGGACACAGTAGGGCATATAGCATACACACAGCATTGACATAATAATGGTGTCAAAATTGTGGTGGTGAACTATAGAGGCTGTGGTAGGGCTTTGGACAGCTTAAGATGAACTGGTTGATGAGACAGACATAACAGAGGGCACCTCTTTTCTTCAGGAATCACCTTAGCTGAGGTAGAGATCCTGAGTTAGGGTGGAATTCACCGCGGTCATTTCTCAACAAGAGGTGGATTTATCCTTGCAATTCAGCAGACCACATCAGTGTCTGCTCTAATGGAATTCCCAGCAAACGGGGGAAAGAGCTTAAGAGAGATGCTTCCTTCTGTTAGGGTTTGATATTTGGTGCATTGCCCCACTGTCTCTTTGTTGTAACATGGTAGCAGCATTGTCAAACACGTGCCCAAAGCATCATGCACAAAACGCTGGAGGAAATCAGCATCTACGGAAAAGAGGAAGCAGCTGATGTTTCCGTCCAAGACTCTTCTTCAAGACTGAGAAGGAAGGGGGAAGATATCAGAATGAAAGAGGTGGGGGGGGGGAGGGGAAAGAGGCTAGCTGGAAGGTGATAGGTGAAGACAGGTGGGTGGGAAAGGTCAAGGGCTGGAGAAGGAAGAATCTAGTGGGAGAAGAGAGTGGACAATAGGAAAAAGGGAAGAAGGAGAGGATCTGGGGGAAGTAATATGCAGGTGAGAAGACTTGAAAGGTGTGGGGGAGGGGGAGGAATTTATTCTCCAGAAGGAGAAATCAATATTCATGCCATTAGGTTGGAGGGTACCCAGATAGAATAGAAGCTGTTGCTCCTCCACCCTGAGGGTGGCCTCATCTTGGCCTGTTTCAGGTACAACTCTCAGACAACCACATACTGTATTCCAGTTGCATTAGGCACTTTGCATTCTGCATGGCATCGATTGTATTTGTGCTGAATCTCATGTTACTGTTACATGTCATTGTATCTAAACTCCGCTTCTAGGCCAGGATGTCCAAAATTCCAGGAAAAGTAATGTGAAAGATTGCAGCCAACCTGGAGGTGAGTGAGAGGGTACCTGGCGGTGGGCAAGAAATTGGTTTCATATCATTTTAGGGAGTTATACAGTATAAGACTGGAGCTTTCCCTGGAATATTCAGAATTGGAGCTACTGCTATTTCTGGTCAAAATAAAATGGGTCAGATTCTGAGTGCAATGTAAACTAGTCAAAATAGCAGTCAATACTAATTGCAGATGGGAGAGCTGCACTTGATCCGACATTACAGTACGTGGCTCCTGAACAACCAGACAAAATAGTAGAAGATCAATTTCAAAGCAAATCACATCTGAAATACTCTGGCCTGCTATGGAATGCTACAATGTTGATCTTAACTCCTTGCACCTCTTCATTCTTTGCCACCTCCCATGATGTTGGGATTTGACTATAATCTCTCTCTTGGCAACAGACATACCTCCAGTTCAAGTGCATAATAGCAAATCCCAAACTATGAAACTGAGCTGAGGTTCCAACAGTAACATAAGGTCAAGCAGGAATCTTACTCTGGGAGAAAAACGTTTACCATAAATTTCTGCGAGGGAATGAGCTAAACGTCCTTTCTCAGCTCGCTCGCCAATAAATTGCCAAAGGCAGCAGGTCAATTTGTCCTTATTCCAAGACACTTACAGAGGAAAGGAATGATGTATAGCAATAAATGAAACCCAGAAATTGTTGCTGTGCTTCATTAAATCAACAGGTAAACCATGATCCAGATTCACATTCAGCCCCAAGTCTTTGACAATGATTAAAGGTAAAGCAGTAGTAAAAGTAGTTGGTTTCCAAATTTTCCATAACAATTTAATTAAACTAATGCTCATTTATAATGCAATTCCCACTCTAACATATTCCAAAATGTTTAATCACTCATCTTTATAGATATGTGGACTCAATAATTTCATGTTATCCTTGGTTCTGATTCTGTATTACATTTTATAGCCTCATGATTTCTTCTGAATTGCACAAGTGAGACCCAAAATGATGTTAGTCACTTTAATCATTCATAACTCATCGAGGCAAGGACAGGTGTTGATCCTTGTAGGTGACTTACATTTCCGCAATTTGTTTTGTTCATTTATTTATTAGTTGCTACTGTTCCATTTTTCAAAATACCTGCATGGACTTCTGAAAACAGGCTGTAAATCTCAATCCTCACTGCACTTTATCATTTATGAACTGCTTTGCAACCTGGTGCCCTGGAGAACTGGGGCCGCTAGCAACCAGGTTAAATTGCTTTTTTTCAGTCCATTGATCTCTGTTAAAGCATCATTGGTAACAATTTCCATTTGATCAGGTGCATTTTGAATTCCACTCCCCAATAACTTGAAATTACTCAAATAATTGTTAAAATGCGTCTAAAACGACAGATGCAAACAATGAAAAGATGGCAACAAGATGGATTGCTCTCTACGTGTAAACTGATGATTGTAGTTCATGGGTCCTATTCTCGCTAAATTAAATATCCGGATGGCCACCGTGATATTTAGATCAAAAACATTGAAGGTAATATTTTTCTTAGCAACGGCCAAAATATTACCTGCTGGCGTTGTTGATTCGTCTCTCGAGGACCAGCTTATGGTAGGGCGTGGTGGAGTGTGAGAGCACAGCATTAACAGTAACGTAAACAAATACCCGTCCTATAAATCCTGTGTTATTTTATTTCATGCATTTCCCGACAGAATTTTCATAAATCAGAAACTGGAAGATAAACCTCTGCTTTTTTATTAGCTTCTCGCTTCTGGAATTTGGGTAATATTACCTTCACAAGTCTGCAGCTAATTAAATCATGAGGGGCATTTCCAATAGACAACAAAGAATGGAAATCCCGCCTGAAGATGTCTTTAATGGAAAGAAGGAGGCATAAAAGTAGCTGCACCTCATAGTTTTGGTAAAAGGATCAATTACCTCACAAGAGTGGCCAATCAAATTGAAGGTACTCATACCAACACAAACATTCTGGCACCAGAGGAGCCTCCATATATGGCAGTATCCTAATAGTACAGTATATTTAGATGTCCAATGAACACTTCATACAATGTCATATAATTGGCTAGTGAACAGGGAAAATCACCCAGAGTTAGAGAACACTACCAGAAAGAGCACTCGGCTGGCTTCAGGATGGAAAGCAAATGCAATCAAAGTGGCAGGAGATTAAAATGGAGTTCCACAAAGATCAATATTGCAACCACTGCTGTCAGCAATATAAGTTATTGAATTTTGGTATAAAAAACACATTTTATATGGTGACTTGGGAGGAGAGGGGATGATGAATATTGAAGATGATGGCAGTGAACTAGACATAATTGGGAAATGAATTTCAACAAAGTTAAGTTTGATATATTATATTTTGTTAAGAGAAACAAGGAAGTCAGATATTGCTTGGAAAGTAAGTGAGTTAGGAAAGCAAAAGGATTTGATGCACAAATGTATATATCACTAAAAGTAGCAGCACAGTGAGGCCACTTAAAGCAAAACAACCAAACACAAGGAAATAAATACAGAGCTTCAGAACAGGGAGATATAAGGGTTCATTAAACTCACATCAGACTGTGGTTAGGCCACATTTGCAGAACAGTATTGTGTTCAGCCTGCTACATTCTTAAGGGATATAAAATGAATGGATCAGGTGCAAATTGGACTTTATGTGGATGGTGGTGAAAGAGGAACAGACTGGGCTGTTAACGTTATGAAAACACTAATAGATTTGACTACAAAAGATCTAGAAATTCAAACACTTGTTTTTCTTTTTAATTTGACTTTAATGAAGATACCATTTTTTTCTCTAGAATGAAATGTAGTTGTGATGATCTCTGGGTTAAATTTTGTCCCTTCAGAAACTCCCAAATGATGACTGAATTTGGCCTAAACACTCCTCACCTTGGCTGACTCCCAAGTTTCCAAGTGGCCCATACTATTAAGTCCAACTCTCATCTCTAAGATAAACTCCATTCTGCCTGACCAAGGCCCTGATTCAACCAACAACCCTTTCTGTCCTGTAAGTCTCCAGATCCTGCTCCGGTCCTGGACTTACCTGATACCTTGCTTCATACATTTCATATTAGTGCAGCAAATGCAAGCGGTTAGGGCCTTGGGCATTGCTAAATTTGAGGCAACCCCCGTGAAAACATTCAATGGTGTGCTGGCACCAATAAATCTCTACACCGGAGACATAAGAGTTTATACACATGCTGGAAATCTTGAGCAACACACGAAATTCTGGAGGAGCACAAGCCAGCAGGTATCCTATCAGATTCCTTCTTCTTCAGCCCCTTGCCTTTCCCAGCTTCTCCCCTTGCCCGACCTTCACCGACCTTCCTTCCCCTTCTCTCCTGAACTCACGTATTACCTCCCAGCTTGCGCTCCTCCCTCTCCCCCTATCTTTTTATTCTGCCTTCCACCTTCTTTCTTACCAGTCCTGATGAAAGGGCTTGTATCGAAAGATCGACTGTTCTTTTCCCTTCAAGGATGCTGCCCGACCTGCTGATGAATCTCTACCCTACTCACGAGAATGGACAAGCTAAAGGCCATATAAGGTAAGTGAGCAGAAACCAAACTGGCAATGAAGAACAACATTAGAGAGTGCTGTAAAAGATGGAACTCGCACCACAAAGGATAGTGAGGCAGAGAACATACACACATTTAAGGAGAGCAGGCAACATGCAATACCAAAGGACAGCCAATATACAGACAGCCTACAATATCAAAGGATGGTAGGAGCAAACTCAATGGGCCAAATGGCCTAAATTTGCTCTTATGTCTTACAGACATAGCTGGCTAAAGTTAGTGAAGGGGGTTGGTAGTGGCTTGTGGATCAGTCACTCTTTCTCTTGGTTGATATTAATACATGAACGCAAATGGGAGAGGAATAATTAAATAGTGTGTTCCTGGAACGTAGCTTTATACAACACAATTTTAGGCCTACCTCTGAAACCTGGCCAGTTTCTCCTCAGCTTTGACCTTGGTGCATCAAACCTTATGTAGGCTGCAGTCACTGGGACATCTTGCTCCAGCCCGTCTGACTGCGGACTCTCCATTGTACCATTTTCCTAGAGGAGCAAAGGCGGGAAATGCAGCTGTCATTCTGAAAGCTAAGGAAGAATACTGATCTCACTTACTACATAATTCGGCTAATTATCACTGGTAGTGAGACAGCAGAGGTTGCACCAATATCAAAACAAAATCTCACACACTTTACAGAAAAATTTGTATTAATTAACAGAAAGCCACAGGGAATTGGTCCTTAACTCACCAATAGTCTATTTATTTTTAAATGACTCCCTGGATGTTTATTGCAACAATAGAACATAGAACAGTACAGCAGGGAACAGGCCATTCAGCCCATGATGAGCCTTTCTCAATGCCAATTATACTCTTCTAGTGTGTCATCTATATCCCTCCATTTCATATTCATGTGTTTATCTAAAATCCTCCTAAACTTCAGCAAATTGCCTGCTTCCACTACCCAGGCACCTACCACCCTCTGTGTAAAAAACTTGCCCCTTCATGCCACCTTTCAATTTCCCCCTTCTAACCTTAAAAGCGCATCCTCTGGTGCTTGACATTTCTACCCAGGAGAAAAGATTCAGTCTACACCTCTCATCATTTTGAAAATCTCCATTAAGTCTCTCCTCTATGGCCATGGTGAGACTAATAGCCTTTGGCTTTTCTTGAAGAAAGGTGGAATATTCCCTGTTCTCCAGCTCCTCGGCCCAATTCCACAAGCCAAGGAATGCTAGGTATTCCCAATTTAGCAGCCCATTTTCCATCTTTTCTGATTTTTTTACATCTCTTAACTCTCACTAGAAATAAAAACTCAGGGAAGCTGTGACATTGCAAGTATCTATTCTGCACTATAGCAACAAGCTGAAATGCCCCCCGTGGAGTTCTGGACGTTTCTGCTGACTATCAGCAGTTCAGCTTTCCAACTTCTGTCCATGTTCTGATTCAGTAATTTCTCATTTTTAGCCATATTACGCTTTTTAAACACCATGTCCAATCGCAAATTTATTTCCATTAGTGATTCTTTTACATCCCAGGTGTTCCTACATCAGTACTTGTAAAAACGGAACAAGATTACGTGCTAATTATCTCTACTATTCCCTCCCCCTCAAGCACAAGTTGAGCTCTTTCATCTCTCAGAGTCCCATGTCTTCTTTGAATACACTTTTATTTCGAGGGACAATTTTGAGGCCTTACTCCCAGCATGAAGCTTCACTGTCAGAGAGTATAACAGTTAAAGGCATGACTACAAAGCCCCAGCACTGGTTTGCTGATATGTTGTGCACTGTGAGAATTTTAACCATTGCTTTTTCAGAGAGAATGAGCAGAGAATTTCAAATGCTTTCATGCTACATTGAATTCACAAGGATTTGAAAATCCTTCACACAGATAAACACTAGTGGTGTTGGGACAGTACTTTGCTCTGCTGGTAAGAATGATCAGGAGGTAACTAGTAGCATTATGTCCATTCGCAGTATACCGAGGCACCAGGTGAGCAGACAGGGGATATTCAGCTGCGGGAATAAATGCTGGCTTTCCCTGGATCAAAAATAAAACACAATAGAGTAGTTCTTATTTTCATTTTTCTCTCTCTCCACAAGTACTGCCTGAATTTCAGTACTCCAGTATTTTCTATTTACAGTTCCTAGCTTTAGCATCTTAAGAACAGTACTTTGACTCAGCAGGGAATTCCATGTGCTATTCCAGCCATTTCCAGAAGATCTCTACACATTTAGATAACCTGACGTCAGATATTTATGGACTGAGGTTGTCTGTCTAAATCAGGACCTGGAGTGAGCCAGAGTCAAGTTGAAAACAAAGTGCAGGTCAGGTAACATCCGTGGAGTAGGAAATTTAGCTGCTAAATTGGTGATTTTGAACCTTAACAGTGGTAGTGCCATTAGTCAAAGTTGCCCCCTATTCTCATGAAAGCATAATGAATGCAAGAGATATCAAAATGGATAAAGCGTTTCCAGCATGTTGTACTTGTATTGAAGGCACGGTAGAATCATTTCAGCCAAGGTTAAGCAGGGAACTGATACTTCCCCTTAAAGAAGAAAGCCGAATTGATGCTTCAGTTGGAAGGCTTAGCCAATCAGATTTTACAGAAGAACATTCAAAAACTATAGAATCATTGAGTGCAATGGAAGGTCATTCAGCCCACGGTTAGATTTTGCATTGTTTTTTCTCCTTAAAGTGTTTTTCTAATTCCACTTCCAATCTAATTCCACTAACATACTGGGCAGTAAACTCCTGATCCTAAGCACTGTTTGCATTGATATTTCCTCTGGATCACTTGCCAATCATCCCAGTGTGTGCCTTCTATCATCAACCATTAGTTTTTCTTAACTTTATCTATACACAACCTGCAAAAGAGGGCCATTTAGCAGTAAGTGAGACCCTGCAGTTAAACCAGCCCTGACTCTTGTACCTGTGAAAATCACTCATACTAAGGCAAACATGAAAAGTAGTATTAGTATTTCCACATAACATGATGAAAGATGAAATTCTGACTAAGAACAATAAATTTTCTCCATCAAAGTCCAGTTACACTACATCTGTCGCATGTTAACCAGAGGCCCTGTAATACCATGTTACTGGCACTACAAGAACATCCCACTTGTGCTTTCCCTGAGTGACTTATTTGCAAATGCTGTTGTTCGAATCCCAGCCAAATCTTCTTAGGGTAAGCAATTTGAATGGGTCATTCATTTTACAAAACTAAATGTCACAACTTTTATTAATGTTTCCTATTAAAACACACATTCCATTAAAGCGAGAGGAGAACCACAGGATCAAATATAAAACGTTTCTCTCTTCCATCCACAAAACAAAGATAGGTTTGTCAGAATCCAATCACAATGTCAGAAGCCTAAAAGGGAAGACTCGATAGAGAAAGAATACTTCTTCACATTTAAGAAGTATCTCGATGACCATTTGAAGACCCATAACCCACAGGGCTGTCCACCAAGAGCTGGGAAGTGGTTTTTATATAGACAGCACAGTAATGGCTAGCAGGGACAGATAAATTGACTGCTTTCATTCTGTGCCATAAACTCTCTCTTCCTATGACAAAAAAACCCTGGGATCCAATTACAGAAATCAATCTTCAAGTTGTTGGATACCCTTTGAGATATCCTGTCTATCGTCATTTTCACTCTCGCAATCTGAAGTAAAAACTTACAAATCTTACTTCCTCTGTATTGACATTATGATGGACCCGGTAACCAGGGCCCTGATCCACATGACCTTTGCCCTTTAGACGTTCATGGCCTTTGCTACTATGAGCAGTGTAATATCGCACAAACTTCGTTCTTTTCACCAGCAAGTGCAAGATGAAACACATAAACTCCATTCCAATTGAAATGAAGAAGAAGATAATGGTGTTTTTCCTTTCATCTGGAAGCAGGAGTTTGGTAAAAATTCTGCTGAGGGATATGATGACACCAGCAGTGCCTATAATAGAGAAAAAAAATAATCTCTCAGTGTTATAAATCAGCAACAAAAATACTCCACCCATAAAAATGTAATGAGTCTTTTTCCAACTCATAACATGTTCACTGACATTGCAATGGTTTGCCACTTCTTTGCAAGCAGAAGGCATCCGTCACTTAAAATATTCCATTACTTTGGAGAAAATATACTGTTCACAAACAAATGTCTGTGGCAGAACCAACAAAAGGTCTGTGTTACTTCCTTAAAAAACCTGCAACGTCCCACAGAAAACTTCCTATGTGTTTCCCATTCCCAAAGAATGCAGAGCTTGACCTCAACCGAGTGAAGCATGGTACTAGCCCTACTTTGTTGCATAATTGTCTTGCCATACATCAGTGTGAGCATGCAAAAGTATGTCCCATATAAACTAGAGCAGAGAATGATCCAAAAACTCAAGCAACTGCTGAGGAAAGAGGAACAGTTGAAGCTTCGCTCGGTAATCCTGCATTGCGTTTTGGATCAGCATCTGTTCAGACCCAAAACTTTGACTGTTTTTTCCCCACAGAAGCTGCCCAACTTGCTGAGATTTTTCACCATTTTCTTTTTCTGCTTCAAATCTCTAGCACTACAGTTTTAATGACTTACACGTTGTGAAAAGTTGTACTTAATTGTATCGTGCTCATTAATTTTGAATGTGTAACGTTAAAACTGGAAGAACAGTATCACTGGCGACGGTGGAGGAGGAGCACTTCTTTAATCACTCCTCCATCAATTGAACTCTACATCAAAGGGTGAGTACAAGCAGCTGCTGAAGGCTTTGTGCTCATTTAGCACTAGCAGCCAAAAGCAACTTTCCCTCCCTAACTTCTGTCCCATGCTTAATCTTTCACACCTTGGAATCAGATCAGAGAAGAATCGCAGAATAAAACAGAACCAACTGATCGATGAGCTGAGAAGAAGAAACTCAGAAAAAAACAATTTTATGGAAATATCATCTCATACTCATAATAATTTCATTGATGTTGGTGATGCACTTGGACTAGGGAGATACTCTATGTATTAACAGCTTTAGAATTTAGTTTAATTTTGTACACATTTGAATAGAATGAGTTCATTCTTCAAAGCCTGATTGAAACCAGGACTATAACTGGTCAGTAAGACTCAGCAACACACATGGAACATGAACATTGTACAGCACAGGAAGAGGCTCTTCAGCTCTCCATGTCTGCGCTGATCCCATCAGCCTGCTCATGATCCATATATTTCCAGCTTGGACATGCACAGTATTTGCCTAAATACTTTATATTATATCTTCTTCTACTATCGTCACCTGGCAGCACATTCCAGGTAACTACTATTCTCTGTGTAAAAAAACCTGCCTCACAAATCCCCTTTCGACTTTCCCGCTTCTCATCTGAAACCAGTGACCCCTGGTAGTTGACATTGTCCACCATCAGAAAAATATTCTGAAAAAGAGGCAGGATTTAGGAACATTTGGAGAGGCATAATATGATTAGGAATAGTCAGCATGGCTTTGTGAAAAGCCTTACGAGCCTGATTGAATTTTTTGAGGATGTGACTAAACACATTAATGAAGGTAGAGCAGTAGATGTAGTGTATATGGATTTCAGCAAGGCATTTGACAAGGTACCACATGCAAGGCTTATTGAGAAAGTAAGGAGGCATGGAATCCAAGGGGACATTGCTTTGTGGATCCAGAACTGGCTTGCCCACAGAAGGTAAAGTGGTTGTAGATGGGTCATATTCAGCATGGAGGTCGGTCACCAGTGGGGTGCCTCAGGGGTCTGTTCTGGGACCCCTGCTCTTCATGATTCTTATAAATGACCTGGATGAAGAAGTGGAGGGATGGGTTAGTTAGTTTTCTGATGACACAAAGGTTGGGGGTGTTGTGGATAGTGTGGAGGGCTGTCAGAGGTTACAGCAGGACATTGATAGGATGCAAAACTGGGCAGAGAAGTGGCAGATGGAGTTCAACCCAGGTAAGTGTGAGGTAGTTCATTTTGGTAGGTCAAATACTCTTGGTAGTGTGGAGGATCAGAGGAATCTTGGGGCCTGAGTCCATAAGACAGACAAAGCAGCTACGCAGGTTGACTCTGTGGCTAAGAACGCATACGGTGCATTGGCCTTCATCAATCGTGGGATTAAGTTTAGGAGCCAAGAGGTAATGTTGCATCTATATAGGACCCTGGTCAGACCCCTCTTGGAGTACTGTGCTCAGTTCTGGTCACCTCACTACAGGAAGCCATAGAAAGGATGCAGAGGAGATTTACAAGAATGTTGCCTGGATTGGGGAGCATGCCTTATGAGAATAGGTTGAGTGAGCACGGCTTTTTATCCTTGGAGTGACGGAGGACGAGATGAGACCTGATACAGATGTACAAGATGATGAGAGGCATTGATTGTGTGGATAGTCAGAGGCCTTTTCCCAGTGCTGAAATAGCTAGCACGAGAGGGCACAGCTTTAAGGTGTTTGGAAGTAGGTACAGAAGAAATGTCAGGGGTAAGTTTTTTACACAGAGAGTGGTGAGTGTGTGGAATGGGCTGCCGGCAACTGTGGTGGAGGCGGATACAATAGGGTGTTTTAAGAGACTCCTGGACAGGCACATGGAGCTCAGAAAAATAGAGGGCTATGGGAAATGCTATGTAATTTCTAAGGTAAGGACATGTTTGGCAGGGCATTGTGGGCCAAAGGGCCTGTATTGTGCTGTAGTTTTTCTATGTTTCTATCTATCTTCTCATTATTTTATATACTTCTAACAGATCACCCCTCAGCCTCTGACACTCCAGAGAAAACAATCCAACTCAGTGCAATGCAATCCAGTCCAGGCAAGATTCTGATGAACCTCTCCCGCATCTTCTCCACATGCTTCCTATAGTGTGGTGACCAAAATACTCCAACGTTTTATACGGCTACAATATGATTTCCTATCTTTTATACCCAATACCATGGACATTGAGGGCCAAGAACGCCATGCACCTTCCCCCCCCCCACTTGTGTTGCCACTCAGAGAGCTATGTCATTTAGAGATCCTTCCAAATATTAATGCTCCAAATTGTCCTGTATTTTCCACATCCCAAAATGCATCACCACACACTTGTCTAGATTAAACTCTATTTGTGATTTCTGCTCCAAAATTTCCAACTATATCCTTCTGTATTCTTTGATAACCTTCCTTGCTAAAGAAATAATTAATTTATCCAAAGAACTTTAAAAAGAATCCTTCAGCAATACAAGCCACTGTATGTGAAGATGTTCACAGTGAACAGGGAAATTTTGGTTTGGCTGTGGATAGCACAAAGCCAACCTCTCCATCTGGCTGGTCATAGTCATTCCTATTGATGCAATTTTACAGCCAGAATAGAACCTGATGGATTTACTGTCAAAGACTGCCAACGCTCCGGGAACACCGTGGAGAATTCAGGATCAAAAGGTTCAACTCCTTGACATGTGACCCACAAATAAAACTGGAAATATGTGAAAACCTGTGCTCTGTGCTTTCATTTCCTTTGACCAGTTATATTTATTCCGTATCAAAGGACAGGAGGCATGTGTTGGATTGCTGCAACGGGATTGGAGGCAAATGGTCATGTGGAGATAACACCAGGGATACATCTCACCAGTGTTAGCGTTCCTAACAGATGGTGATAGAACCTTATTAATTCTGAGTACATTATATTAAAATAGGAATGACAGTATTAAAAATAGAAAAAGTAATCTGCTTTACTTTAAAATAAGTATTGTTCCTAGTAATATATTTAACATCCACAAATGGTGGGGGTCCCTTTCAAAACTGAAAACAGGAGATTTCACTTCTACTCACTTTCACCAGTCATCACCCCTTGGGTGTATCGTTTGGGTAGCATCCCCGTGTAGCCATAGAAACTCGATTGCTGCACTTCATGCAAAAGAAAGGAAACATATAACATTAAAAACACAAAATGTTGGCAGAACTCAGCAGGCCAGACAGCATCTATGGGAGGAGGAAGTGACGACGTTTCGGGCTGAAACCCTTCATCAGGAGTGAAGTAACATGGGATGGTCGAGGGGGGATAAGAAGTGGGGGGAGGAATGAAGTAGAGAGCTGGGAAGTGATAGGCTGGAGGGAAATGGGCTAGGGGGAAGGTGGGGAATTATGGGAAATAAAAGAGAAAGAAAGGTAGGGCTGGGGGGAGATTATAGTGAGGGGGAAAAGAGAGAAAGAGAACCAGACTAAAATTATAGATAGAGCTGGGGTAAGGGGGGGGGGGGGTTGCAGGGATATCAACGGAGGTCTGTGAGTTGACTGTTCATGCCGGCAGGTAGGAGGCTACCTAGGTGGGAGATAAGATATTGCTCCATATCGGAATGGGAGTGGTCTGTGGAATTGAAGTGTGTGGCTACAGGGAGATCCCGCCACTGCTGGAGGACTGAGCGCCAGTGTTTGGCGAAACGGTCTCCCAGTCTGTGGCGGGTCTCCCCAATGTATAAATGGCCACATCGGGAGTACTGGATACAGTATATCACCCCAGTTGACTCGCAGGTGAAGTGGTGCCTCACCTGAAAGGACTGTCTGGGGCCTAGGGTGGTGGTGAGGGAAGAATTGTGGGGACAGGTGTAGCACTTCTTCCGTTTGCAGGGATAAGTGCCCAGAGGGAGGTCGGTGGGGAGGGATGGGGGGGGGATGAATGGACAAGGGAGTTGCGTAGGGAGCGATCCCTGCGGAAAGCCAAGAGTGGGGGGGAGGGGAAGATGTGTCTGGTGGTGGGATCCTGTAGGAGGTGGCGGAAGTTACGGAGGATTATACGCTGGATCTGTAGGCTGGTAGGGTGATAGGTGAGGACCAGGGGGACTCTATCCCTGGTGGGCTGGCAGGGGGATGGGGTGAGGACAGAGGTGTGTGAAATACAGGAGATGCGATGGAGGGCAGAGTTGATAGTGGATGAAGGGAAGCCCCTTTCTTTAAAAAAGGAAGACATCTCCTTTGTCCTTAATGAAGGGCCTCATCCTGATATATATATATATATAAAACATAAATATATAACATTAGTTGCCAAACAAAGTAACCTGTTTGCTCACAAGCCGAGTTGTCAGTGCTGGGGTGCTTCTTGCTGGGGCAGTGGATTAAATAGAGAAAGAGCTACTCCAGCCAGTCTTCTATATCCTACAGACTGGGTTCCAAAGCACCACATATGGAAGATTAGAAATGCAGCCCAAATCTCTCACCTAATCTGGGATACTCAGGGGAGAATTTAAACTCAAATCAAAAGGTGATAGCATATTCACAATGTGATCTCCCTTACAATGGAGAAAGCAAACACAGATTGGTTCCAGCCAGCATTCGTAGTTTCCAGTAGTCTGCCACTTTATTTCCCCTCACACCAACGTATCTGTGTCCTCTTCACTGCTATGATCAGACCCAATGCAAGGCTGAGGAAAAACTTTGCGAAGAAAAAGAATTTCAGGATGTATATTGTATACATTTCTCTGACATTAAATGTACCTATTGAAACCTATTGAAAAACACCACATCTTGTTTATGGATGCATTGCAGCCTTTTGGACTCAATCTCAAATACTTCATCTTCAGATTGTTCATTTTTCTTCTGCCTCTCCCAGAACTGGATATTTCTGTAATGTTGGCTCTGCTTTTTTCTCTGTGCATGTCCCAAAGCTCTGAGATTAGCAACACACTATTTGTACCATTGGTCCCAGACTTCTGCGGTCGAGAGAGCGCAATGGCTTTTCCACTTTAAAAACGCTCCCGCGCAGGTTTCTTATCATCGTCGGACATGACCGACAGGTAAGAAAACATAAATCTGACTCTATCTCCTTCAGTATCACCCTATAAGAGATCTCTTGTCCTCTTGTCCCACCCAAGCCTATCACTTACTCTCTCTTCCGATTGGTTTTCTCACTTTCCAATTCTGACAAAGGTTCTCGGGCCTGGAACGCTAACTCTGTTTCTCTTTCCACTAATGATGCTTTACCTGATTTCAGCATTTTCCATTTTTTGTCTCAGGTTTATGGTATCTGCAGCCTCTTTTTTGTTCTTATAATGTCACTGAGAGCATTAAGCACCAATTTACACTAATCCTATACCCACCCCATTTTATTCTCCATACAGTCCCCTCAACTCTCCCGAAACCCTAGTTCTCACTGGTGACAAATAACCTAACAAACTGCATTCTTTGGAATATCAAAAATTTCAATTTTAAAAATTAGAAGGCACAGGTTTAATAGGAAGAAGTCTTAAAGAGTATCTGAGGAGTGCTTAATATACAGTTAATGGTTGATAACTGAGGAGATGATGGAACCAGATGCATTTACTGTGTTTTCGAGATATTAGACTGATACTTAAAAAGGCAAGGCATGAAGGGAAATGGTCCCTATATGGATGAATGTGGTTAGTGTTGGTAGGTAAAAAGGTTACTCTGTCTCCCTCATTTTCCTGTTGACACATCTGCTCATCTGCCTCTCTGCTTCCAAGAATCCAATAAAAGATCTTCTGACAGCTGAGTTGTGACCCCACCACACATCTTTTGCCTTGCCCCTCAGCTTCTGTTCTTGGCACTGAGTACAAGTAGAAATACAGATCAATGTTGTCCAGCCATTGATCTGTTCTTCTTCTAATTTTTCCATTTTTCCACAATGATGTCCCTGATGAACAAAACTCTCTCGTGCAAGGTTGTCGGAGGTTTGTTTAGTGGCGCATGAATTGTACAGCACAAATATTGTGCAAGTTGTAGTGAAGGCAGTGATAACCTGGGGCAGTTTTAGTCAAACGAGGTGAAACCGCACAAGAAACCTCTTCTTGCTACAGATAACCGCAGCTGTAAGTACTCAAGCCAAATGAGTAAAGTCTCTGTAGTGAGACCTTTCCTGAAGTGGCTTCCTAAAAGACAACACACCATGGGGTGCCAGAGACAGATGCGATAACAAAAGGATATGAAAGGTACCCAAAAACTAAGACTCTATTGTCTTTGCTAATTTCAAAATATCATCAACTGTCTGCTTAAAGTTTCAATTGACTTTAATATCTCTATTGTGAACAGCCATTGATGCCGCGAGTAATTAAACATGAACAATTTACAGTAATTAGTATCCGTAACTGACAAGCCAACTCTGTATAAAAATAGCAGTTTTCTGTTCGGACTAGAGAACAGTGTGGGTGACAGGGGTCTATGCTGTTCTCCTTGTGCACAAATAAGTAAAAGGTATGCTTGAGAATAGTACTACGTGTGTTCAGGGCCCCGTTATTTTAGTTATTTTATTATTGGTGACAACAATTACTTTGACAATATCATATCTCTTTGTCACAACATTGTAAAGGTTACGATGATTGACAAGCACAGAGCCGCCCACGCACATAAACCATGATGTCTCAGCCAAAACTGAAATGAAAGCACTCATAAATAAAGGAAAGAAAGAGGAATAATACTGCAAGAAATATTTCCATGTGGTTTTAACCTTGGTGAGTTATTGTACAGTGCCCATTGCTTCTCTGCTAAGGCCAGGAGAGGAGGAACAATGCCTTGGTGATGAATGGCCATAATGATTGGGGAAGAGAAGGTCAGGATGCAGAGGAGGGTGGAGGAAGAGTTTGAAAGAGAAAAAAGGAGAATTTTTCCATGCATGGGAAGGATGATGAAGAAATGTTGTGTATGACTCTCAAACAAGGGCTGGAAGGAATGCTTACCTGTACAGCCAAAAGCAACAATGCCCACTGCTGCCAAGTTGATGCCATATGCCTGCTGTATAGTGAACAGTTCCAGCCAAACATCAAAGACGCTCACGAACATAAGAGGGCCCAAAGCAAACAGGTAACCTGTCATCAACAAGACAATTGAAGCTCTGATTAAGCTAGAGTTCTGTAAGGACAACAGCAGCTTGACAGAATACCACTCAGAGCTGTTTCTAGCTTTATTATTGGCTTCCGTAGCATGAGCTGATGACAGCATTCTGCCTGCTCCGGTTCCTACCCAAGCAAGGATACAAGGGCAACGGAGGGAAAGGGACAGAGGTTCACAACGTTGATTCTTGGAATACTGGATCTGACATCAGAAGATAAATTAAGCCCAAAGGTTCTGGAGAACCAGCTTGTATTCAAAAAATTTTTGATACTTAGGATATTAAAGGTTATGGGGCTAATACAAGAAAGTGTTGTTGAATGTTGGACCATATACAATAGGCCTATGTTATAATGGCCTACTTATGGTTCTATTTGGGCATTCTAACATTCTGAAGCAATTTCCAGGCCTGGGATGCATATGGTGAAGTCATTTCCTGAGGTTCAGTCCAACTGGAGCACTGCACATTGATGTAATTGTCACATTGATGTATATGGAATCTAGCTTTGTGCAAAAAATTACTACCATATATAGCTGAACCTATACATAAATCATTGTACTGTTAACAGTTCATTGTCATTGTACTGTTATGGGACATCTTCAAAGGGATGGGAAGTGGATATAGGTAATTTAAAAAAATTATTGGGACCAATATCATTAAAACTCTAAAAATGTTTGTGCTTCAGCATTGCATTGCCATCAAACGCAGCTCCTCAAAACAACAAAGTATTTTGCAATTTCAAGGCCAATCAATCTGGCTGAGAGAGTATCACAGAATTACTCTGTTATGCAGCAAGCTAAAGGCACAAAGGCACATTAGCCCAGAAAGCTTTGAACTTATCTACACCTATAAACTCTCTGTTCTACCCAGCAGCTTTACTTAAATGACTTAGGAAGGGGTTAATATAAAGTGTGTCAATTAACCATTTAATAGTAATTTCTTCATTGTCTGGGTTAGTTATTCAGTGTATCTTACAAACCTCTGCATTCTAGTTTAAGACATAAGAAACAACTTATCCTTGACAGACAAACAAGCTGGATGAACTCAGCAGCTCGGACAGCATCCGTTGAAAGGAGCAGTCAACATTTTGGGCCAAGACCCAAAGACTGCTCCTTTCAATGGATGCTGCCCAACCTGCTGAGTTCATCCAGCTTGTTTGTGTGTGTTGATTTGACCACAGCATCAGCAGTACACTTAGTGTTTGTTATCCTTGACAGGCTGTGATGTTCTTTAAACCCCTGCACTTACCAACAGTAATGCGGGTATGCAAACTGAGTAGCTCCACCAATGCATTGTTCAAAATCACAGCGATCAGAGCAACAAGGATGTAGGTGAGACTCATGTCAAATACAATGGATGTTCCTGCAAGACAAAAAATATGCATTGCGGTTGTAAAATGTCCATCTGCAGCTCAGGGCATCACAAAGCTTAGCGGTTAGTATGATGCTACTACAGCTCGGGGCGTCAGGGTTCAGAGTTCAATTCCAATGTTGTCTGTAAGGAGTTTGTATGCCCTCCCCAGGATAGCATGGGTTTCCTCCAGGTGCTCCAGTTTCCTCCTACGATCTAAAGGTTAATTGGATGTTGTAAATTGATTAGGCTTGGATTAAATCGGTTGTTTGCTGGTGGCATGCCTCCAAGGACCGGAAGGGCCTATTCTGTGCTGTAACTCCAAAATAAATGTCCCAAAAACAAAAATCACAGGCAGCAACTGCGGAATTTCCCTTGTGTGGAAACTTAATTATTCATAATACTTCAGAAAAACTTTTGATAATTTGGATTAAACGGAGAAAAATAAAGACTAAGATTTCAAAGAGAGTAAAGAAGAAAGGCAGAGAAAGAGAGAGAGAGAGAGAGATGTTTATTTCTCCCTGTCATCAAAAACATTACACCATGAGTGTCTTTAATTAAAACTAGTCTATTAAATGAGCCATTTGCAGGATCTGGGGTGTCACATTAACTACTGCCCAAGCTCCCCTGACCTCTTGCGTTAACCTGGTATAGGTGTGTACTTGACTGAGCCCATGGAGGCTAGTGGTGTCTGGCTGAGACAAGAGAGGCTAGGCACAAGGCCTCAAGTGTGGGTACACCTTCACCAGAGTAGGTTCGAGGATCCAGCCTAGAACACCTCAACAGCTTTGATAGAAGACAAAGCTGGAGGTGGAACTTCACCCCCTGTCAAGAAATTTAACTTCTTAAACATGATGTAATTAATTTAAGTTTGTAAAATATACATACTAAGATGCTTTGAAATCACTTACAAAATGCTAAAAAAAATATTAAGCAATAAAAATAATTGGTCATTATTGTGGGGACCCACAGCAGAAGAGGCAGCAATATTAGATTTCACAGAGTAAAGCAACAGAATGTAATGACAGGAGTTACTTAATAAACTCTGGACTAATGGTAGCTCCACATAACCCGGAGTTAGCTCAATGCAAATGGGTATATAGCTGCAACAACTGGCCATTTCTGGCTGTTTTAAGAGGCTTTTAAGAGGTTTCAATCTTTCACATGCTTCTACGCATGCAGTTAATTTCACTGTTTGCTTCTGCAGCTTCAATAGTGTTTTTAAAGGTGCATAGGGACAGACCATCCTTCCTTTATCCCCACCCATAAATCTGTACCCCCAATTTCCACAGGAGATACTAGAGCAGGAATCCTTAGGAATGATGTTATTGGAAATCCACTGGCTGAGATCAAACGAGATCCAAACATCTGCCTTCCTGATATCTGGTGACTTTACACCTAGGGATAATTGCGCTAATCATCTTAATGTTTCACCCATTCCCTCGTAAGAGCTGTACCTGGATACTTTTGGTGTAGATAATCTACATCCGTGATGAAGCTGTTGTAAGGCAGTAGGAATCCAACTCCAGCCAGAAGCATTGCAAAGTAGATGCTGTGATAGCTATCCTTGGGATGTGACTCAACATCTGTGTAGTAAAGACAACAATAAAAAGTAATTAAAACACAATGCAAACTCTAGTCTTTAAAGATTAAGGCTGGGGCATCGGGGGTTGTCAACTGTAAATATGGACATTATTCTCTGCACAATCTTCACACTCTTTCACCCTGATTTGGACTGGTAGGAATTTGGTAGTTGGCTAGTGGGCAACTAGTGGAATTAAATGATCCACTTAAATCAGACCAGGATTGTTCTGGGATCTTCCAGATCTGTGCAGATCGGCAAACTAGTTCCTGGGACATTCTTCCATAGATGCAGCAGTCGCAGCCTGAAGAGGCAGGCTGGATGAGAGATTCATTTCAGTGTTATTAGTTAGAGCAAGTTCCACGTTCTAAGTGGGAAGCTGAGTTAGCAGGGAGCACATCACCGAATGGTGATGGGTCACTTAAGCAGAAAGTCATACAGTGAGTCTGGTGCTGCACTCTCTGAAGGTGCCTCACATTACAGTGAAAGTCCTATCATCCAGCCGGCACTAGAGAATTTCCCTTGAGATTTCCAAGCCGAGAAATGGGTTTCTATCCTCCATTGGACTGTTCAAAATGTGCTTACACACAGTTAGAGCTCCCCAAGAAATCTGCACAACTTTATAAAAATCAATAAAGTTCAGCACAATGGCACTCTACACCCCCATTCAAGTCTGATTTCCATCATGTACTGCTCACAGAGCTTCCACCACACAAATCATTGCCATAGTGACTGCTGGGAACAGAGTCGGCACTTAGAGAACATTCCCCAGGGCAATCACAGTATAGTGGTGGTAGTAGCTGCTGTAGTGGTGTGGGACTGTCTATGGACCTGTGCACAGTGCTCTCCTTTGTGCCTGAGCCCAGTCAGTGGACTGGCTGATCGACTGTTCAGTGTGACTTGCTGCACCGGAGTGATTCATTTGCGAAAGCAATGGACAAATTTACTAACAATTGCTGTTTGGCCTGGAAATGATCTAACCTGGAAGCGGGTGGGGTAAATTACTTTTCCGGCAAGTTGCTTAAAATAAGTGTGAACTAAGTTTCCCATTTGAAAGCCTCAGAATGTGGTGCTTCTATGCCACCAGCTGAGAACATGTTCTGAAGCCTCTGAATTCTCTACGCTGTGCAGACTAGTGAGCTATTGTAGCTCTGTGCAAAGTGCTGCACTTCCATCACCACTGTTGAGGTAAACTACAAACCTCCCAGCACCACACCCCACGTTGTCGCGGTTGGTGAAGGTGAGAATTCCAGACGGTCTGGCATCCATCTGTGACAACAGCCAGCCAGCCACACAGCAGCCAGCTAAATTTCAAAGGACATGGGAGGCAAGACATAAACAAATAAATTCCTATTATTGTGACACAGCTGATAAAATTCCAACCCACAAGGAGTCGATGGCTAATCAATATTTTGTCATGAAGTGAAACTCAGGGATTTTCATCAATCTGCTGCAAATGATACTAAGCTATTGCATTCAGTACTCACAGAGTCATGTAGAATCACAGCTGTGCGCTGGTTCCATTTGAGTGATAGATTATAGGATGGGATCCTACAGAATCTAGTGGTACACTGCCTGAGGAGGCCCTGCACCACTACATATGCCCTGTCAACCCTGCTAGCACTCGAGAATCTTCCTTGAGACTTTCAAGCCAAGAAATGGGTATTCATCTTAATCAAAACTCAAGAAAGAGTAAAGGTTGACCATTATTTGGATGCTACAAGAACTCTTAAATTGTATCCAGGCTAACGTGCAAATTAATGAAATGAATTGTGCCAGATGCCATGTTGCTGAAGGTGTTGGCATATTGTCATTGAATGCTCTCTGGAACTATACAGAGCAAGCATTTCCCATTCTGTTGAAGGCATATGGTTGGCTACACCTGCAGGAAGAATTCACCCACAGATCTTTTTCTAAGGATTTATAAATAGATTGGTGGCTGTGTTTTTATCTTTCTGTTGCTGATTTAAGCATTAATTCCTTTCCAGCTTGTTGAAGTTGTGAAAGAACACAGGAGCTTGAAAGTTTTGCTAACGAGAGGCCTATGAACAAACTGGTTGTCCCACGGGTGAGCCATTCACTTTAAAATATAACACGTTTGAAGAAGTGGCAGAGGGAATGCAAAGGAGAACAGGCTACTGGAAAAAGGAGAGAAAGTCAAATCTGCTTAGGGTGGTCAATCTAAATGACATTTTTCATGTTTTCTTAAAAATATATAATAATGCACATTCATCTTCTGGCTTTCACTGTATAAAATATATTACACAATTTTACAATATTTACTGCATCAATTTTCCATTCGCAAGTGTTCCATCAGTGATAAGTTGAACGGTTATTACAAAGGGCTTAGTTCCTTGTGTCAGTGGAAGAAAGACCAAAAACTGTTCAAGGTGTAATTTTCCAATTTGAACCTAGCAAGGAATAGTCTTTTGAGAAGTCATTCTTTCAAAAGGGCATTCCCACCGTTATCTGAGGTCTATGACAGTTTCCACTGAAAGCTTAGAGCAGGGCTAGGACCTCATTGGTAGGAGCTTCTAAAATCACCTTACTCATGAACTTTAAAATACTTGAGCTCTCCCAGGCTGGAACTGATTTATAGTCAGCTGCCCATTGGTGTCCAAGGAAGTCACTAATGTTCCCTGTTCAGAGAGAGCCAAATATATTTTATTTTCGTTTCCCAGGGGATGATGGTTGAAGAGATTATATAATCATGTAAGGTCTGAAGGCTTCCTCATACCACAGACTGCCATTACTTGCACACGTCACTTCACAAGCAATGCGTGTTGGCTCTGCTGTGTGCACCCCTTCAATGTCCAGCTGACTTGTGTCCAAATCCAATGGCTTTGGTAGTTTGATCGGCAGTAAACCACTAGAAGCTATAATGCCCCCGCTTTGCAACCGTTTTCTGTACCAGCTACACTGCAGTCACCACAGCTCATGACCTGCAACGCAGCTGACGTTTCTACTGCACATCCCATACACATGTGAGCAGCATGCACACAAAATTCTAGTGATAGTAAACACTGTTGTTCTACTACATTGCCTCAGTGCCCCGAGCAGTCCTGGAAGAGCCCTGCCGCAGAATTGGTGCCAAGGTTTGGGAAGAACATAAATACGGGAATTGTCTAACAGGTCGGTGAACACTTGGCTAATACTCCACGTTAATGACGCGTTCGGCAGCTTTCAAATGTCAAGTCACTAACCCGAGACATTACCTTGGTTCCTCTCTCCACAATCGCTGCCTGACCTGCAGCGCGTTTTGAGCAATTGCTGTTTTTGTTAGAGATTTCCAGCTCGGTAGCAGTTTGCTTTAGGTTTTGTGGTGCTTGCAGTGTACGGTCCGATCTCACTCTCCTGAGAGCAAAGACCTTGCCAGCAGTCACGGTGTGAGTGGATGCTGAGGTGGCAGTGGTGAAGGAAGTGGCAAATTAGACATTGCCTTTTCTGCTTGGTTTAAATCTGAGGTGATCGTTTCCGATTCCGATTCAGAGTTATAACATGTGCGTCAAAACACACAGAGAAAGGTGCCCTTGGCATTAACGATCAACACACCCAAGGGTGTGCTGGGCGCAGCCCACACATGTGGTCACACATTCTGGCATAGCGAGTCTACAAAGCTTGGCAGAACAAGATAGAAGACAGCAAAACAGAACACACCAAGCAACAAAGTACTAATAATGAATCAAGACCCGTTCTTCCCTCACGTCCAAAGCACATACAGAATCCTCTAACGCCAGGGCAAGTTGACTTCAGCCTCCATCCTCCTGCAGACTTATGGACTCACAGACACTGGGCCCCAACTTCCTGAGCAGACTTGCAAAAATTCACAGACTTAGGGTTTTGGCCATCAGGCCTCAAAGGGACGTCTAGCCGATCTTTGGACTTCGATCTGGACCTCCACATATCATGACCTTGTTTTCCCATCCACCAGTGGCAGACAGCTGTCTCTTAGTGGCTGCAGATGGCCATAGAGGAGAACCTCTGAGAGAACCCAGGTACCATCCTACTGCAGATTGCAGTGGCTGAGGACAAATGGGGACTGGTTGAGCTCAGCACACAAGAGAAGAGGTAGGGGCAGCAGGCAATGGGTGCGGGCTCCGCGACATGTTACTGGTAGCCTGCTGAAAAGTCAGCCAATGAACAACTGATCCAGTGCGGCTCTAATCTTGGATTAGAGTAGACAGCACAAAGTTGATAGACTCACTACATTCAGTGGAAGTTAATTACTTGAGGGTCATGAGTCCTGAGCTTGTTTTTGGGGACAATCAAATTGAGCTCCATTCTTACAGGGATGTATATAATTAAATGTTCAATGCCTCAGTCATTAGGTAGTTTGCACTAGAATGCATAGCATTTGTGAATGCTGTTTACTATATAGAAAATAAAATAGAACTATATGAGATAGTGGTTTTAGAAGCAGATTCCAACCTTTTATCCTGAGCCTAATGGAATAATGCAGTGCTATTGACTGACTGCTGAGAAAGCTCTCAGACAATTCACTGCTGGAGAACTAGGGCTTCTGTCCATCAAATAGACAGTTAACTGAAGCATTGGCCTCCCTCGTAGCAGCAGTGAATCAAGTCAATAATTCAGAAAGGTCAGCAAGAAGCGAAGAGTAGAATGTGCTGAATCGAGTGATCACAGGGGAGCTGCTGGGCTCCATTCTGAGGGTGCCCTTTAAATAAAGTTTAAAAGATTAATAAAAGGAACATTTCATTAACATCTAGGCCAGGTTGCGATCTGACCACCATCTGGTAGGGAAGGAAAAATATGCCTCTAATGTCACCCTAGGCCCCAAAATGCCTGTGGCTTTGTAGCTAAATGCACCATATGGAGCAGCAGCAAGCACACAGTTAAGAAGGTCCCACAACTGATCCTTATCCATTTTGTTTTCAGGAAACTCTCAGGCTCAGTAGAATGAAAGAAACAAACAGTGACCTCCGCTGGCAAGTATAATTGAACAAAAATTGGGCTCAGCTGCCGCACAACTTATCCTGATAGAAGAACTGCGTGAATATAATATGGCTCCGTAAGAGTGATTTTGAAAACGCCAGCACAGCAGACACAATCCATTTAAATCATATTCTCAGAAAGCCTGTCTGCAGCCCTTCAGTGACCCTAATAATATTGGAGAAGGATACACCGAAGCACATTGCCTGGGGAAGATGGGCGCGCTGGCTTAAAGAAATATAGAAATAAAGATTGAAGTATCTGGACCTGGAATTTCAATCCCACTTAAAAATGCATAAAGTGGTGCTGTTGGAGGACTGGGCCTGTTTGTCCCAATGCTGCAGGTCTTCTATCAGAATGAGCAACAGCTGAGCCCAACTCTTTTGTTCAAGCAGCACAATTAATGGGCTATTTGTAGAACTCCATGCGGCAACGAGGTGTAATTTTAGGAGTTGTATGTTAACTGCAAACTAATCTGAGCAAAGTCACTTCTTGGGCAAAACACTGTTGAAGAGGGGAAGGCAAGTCTTGTGAGATTAGGCATTGTAGAGTAGAGTAGGGGTTCATTCACTCATTGTGTGCCGTGTTAGGACGTAGGCGATCACATGACCATGACAGTTTCTGGCAGATTTTTTCTACAGAAGTGGTTTGCCAATGCCTTCTTCTGGGCAGCGTCTTTACAAGACGGGTGACCCCACTCTTCAGAGACTGTCTAGACTGCAATCAGTGGTCGCATAACCGGGACTTGTGATATGCGCCAACTGCTCAAACCACCATCCACCACCTGCTCCCATGGCTTCACGTAACTCTGATCGGGGGGCTAATTAGGTGCTATACCTTACCCAAGGGTGACCTGCAGGCTAGCAGAAGGAAGGAGCGCCTTACACCTCCTTTGGTAGAGACATATCTCCACCCCGCCACCCAGGAGTACACATCCCAATAGACTGAATGAACCAAGATTTCACCCCATGAAAAAGAACAGAAGCTTCACATTAATAATGACTAGAGGTCTGGTCTTTTACTCTATCTGGGTTTCTTCTGAACAGACTCTGCCACAGCGGTCATGTAAGCTCTACTCTTGGACATTTTCTGATTTTCGTCTGCTTTTCTGCCTTGTTCTTTCATTAAGTATACACAGTGTATTTTTGCAAGACAGTTGACACTGCTGTTGTCCACACAGCACCTTCTCAGGCACCGCCTGTACACAGTCAATGCTGTCTGCATGCTGCAAAGTCCACATCACATTCAACTGTTGATTTTGAAATTGTGTCCCACTACAGAATGTGCTCTGCAATCGAACTTCTGGGCCATGAGCTTCAGGCCTTTTACTGAAGCAGTTGAAAATCAAGGAGAAGGAGAATGGTGCAGCAAAAGTGCGATGGAGCAACACTGAACTAATCTGGAACAGACTGAGAACTAGCGAAGGAATCAAGACACACAGTTCAGTTGTAAACGTTGCTTGCAAGGTAGGTGGAATACTAACATGGCCGCCCTGAAAATTCACTCTCATTAAAAACTCTGGATAGCAGAATGCCCATTTCACTTTTGCAACACAGTTTTAATGCAGTAAAGATGCACATGTAAGCCAAATAAAAATGGAAGATTTCTCATGCTGTGTATTTAATATTTCATTATTATTTGAGCAATATTGTAAATATATTGTTTGATTAAACATTCTTGTTCATTTAAATGATTAACTATGGGTTATATGTAAAAAACTTGAATGGAGTAAGTCACAGAATGACCATGTCATACATGTGAAACACTGGGGTTTCCTCAGCTGCGTAAGCCTAGGGAAGACAATCTCCACCCCAGAGATTGAGGCACGAGCTTCCCCCCCCCCCCAAACCCCTGTTTGTGTGGACACTGTCATTCGCTACCATTTCATGCCATGAAATAACAGACAGTACACTGCATATGATTAAAGGAATTGTATTTATCAATCTTAACTGAAGGGTTAGTAAAGAATATCAAAAAGAAAAGTGCCCATTACAATTAAACATTCAAATGTGCCCAAGTTGGAGCTCATCTTGAACTTCTCTATCACTCGCGCGCTGAGCCCTCGGTCCGTGTGAAAGCCCACACCACCTTCCGAACGTTGCTCGCAATCCATCTCCACCAAATGGGTCTCCCACCAGATCGTATGCTACAAATGGTTCTCCTCAGTGTCTTCCCTCTTCATCTCCTCTCGAACAAAAGCCCTAGACCAACCTTATTGTCCCTCACCAAGAAACACCTCCCACTAATTGGATGACACACATTCCACACCATCCCTCATCTTCAACAATAACCCTAACAGACTGAAAGCAGAACAACTGCTCCTGCAGAGCTGCTAAATGAAATTCATACAGTATAACAGTAAAGATATGAACCAGGGCGCTAGGCGTGTGTGCCTCGCTAAAGTAAAAACAAAACAAAGACGTGCATTCCTGGCTTCATGTTTCCTTTCAATTACTATTATCTTTTGGAATTCCAAAACATAACAGAGGCACCAAAAATGTTTTTAACAAACCTGAGACAACTGCTAACCTGTTCAAGTGCAGTGAGATGTTCAAGTTGGAAAAAAGCCAACACATTTTTTTCATAGCAGCACATGTTCTTTGGAAAAGGAGAAAATGAACAAAAATCATGTGTTCATAAACAGTGAATACCAGATGATAATGATTATAGATTTAAAACAAGCAGAAATGGCTGACTACATCTGAAAGATAGATGTGTTTGGTTGTACAAGAAATAACTGGATTTTGTATACAGAGCAAATTAAGCAGTACATTGAAGGAAATGAAATAACCAATGAGAAGTGAGTGCCAGTTTTGCTGATTATATTGGGTGGAAGAGCATACAGTTTGCTTGGAAGTTCGACTGCTCCAACCAAACCAGCCGAAATAAGCTTTGCTGATATCATGACAGTAACGCAGGAACACTTAGAACCAAAACCATTGTCGATTGCAGAATGCTTTAGGACTCAAAGCAGAATTAAAAGGAAGGGGAGTCCATTTTAGTGTTTGTGGCTGAATTGACGAGATTGTCTGAGCATTATCAGATCAGTAATGGGCTTAATGACGCACTGAGAGATCATTTAGTTTGTAGAATGTAACAAGAAAGCACTCAAAAACAGCCATTAACTAAAGCATATGTCACATTTAAAAGAGCAGTTGAAATAACTGTATCAATGGAAATCTCAGTCAGAGAGTTTCAGACAGAAATAAAAGTGAGCAATGACAAAATTGCAACATTTAAACCGAGACCTGCCTGGCTGAACAAACTGTGTTACCATTGTGGCAGATGTTCACTTACACCAGACCACAGCAGGTTTAAAGATGAAACCTGCAGAAAATGCAACAAAGTAGGACTCATACAAAGGGCAGACAAAAATAAATGGACTGCACAGGGAAGGGAAAAAAAGAAAAAAAAGTCAAGTTGTAGTTTCAAATAGAGCACTAATCCGCATGTTGTTGATGAAAAATCTGATAATGATGAGTGTGACACAGGACTGAGTAGCCTTGAGATGTACAATATGGAAATTAACAACAGATAAGTGACATTGCTTAGATCAGAAGAGAAGAGCAAATTGATTAAAATGGAATTGGACACTGGCTCGGCTGTTTTAGTCTGTTTCTTCTTGAAGAGTACCTAACTACCTCGACAGCCACATCCTGGATGGCAGTCTTCAGGTGCTTCCATTGCTGTCCTGTGTTGGAGTCTGCATTTGGGGTGCCTTTGCTGTCCAGTTTCTCCCTTAGCTTTATCTGGATTACATCTCGAAAGCCAAAGAGCTTATCCACCTGGAGTCTCTTCAACCCTGGTCCCCTTTTCCTTATTGCTGGCTTGATAGCCAGTCTGACTTTTGCCCTGACGAGCATGTGATCCGTATAATAGTCTGCGTTCGGCATGACCCTGGTGTGTAGAACATCTGACACATCCTTTTGGAGCTCCAGGATGTAGTCCAGGAGGTGCCAGTGTTCATATCGAGCGTGTCTTCAGGTCATCTTGAATCTGGCTTTCTGTTAAAACAGCAAATTTGTAATGTGCCAAGTGACTGTTGAATTTTTTATTGTTAAAGTGCACTTGTGTATTCACCCTGGTAATGCTAAAATAGCAGCCTGTGCCTTTAAGAGAAAATGGTGACATCATTATGCATGTGCGGAGTAGAAAGAAGGGTTGCCACGTTCTAGAAAGAACATTGAATACTGATCATATGGTGAGGATGGGTCAATAATATTTGATAATATTATTCCTTCATACTCGTTTGTAAATCTAGAATATTGGTAATTTGCAATGTTTTACATGCAGATGCTTTAGATTTTCGCAAGTAAGGTATCGGCGCTGGATAGCACGGTTGTGTGAAGTTCCTTATCGGCCTAGTAGCGTGAGTGAGGAGAATTCGTTTCAGGATCTAGCCTGTACGTGTCTGGAAGTTAAGCACATGTGTGGCAAAGTGAGTATACATCTTAGTTAAGATGAGGTGCATTTATTTATATTTTTGATGTTCTGTATAAGGTACAGGGTTGGTGGGATTCTAATGTTGTTTGTATTGTATTTTTTTTTTTAAGAATTGCCACTACCATATTGGTTTTGTGTATTTTGTTTATTTTTGTCCTGCATTCGTAACTAGTTGATGCAAGGGTGTGGACCAATACTAAACTGAGATTATAACAGCAGGAACCATATTTCTTTTTTAAAATTCATTTTGTTGTTTTTATTTTGATACCCTCTTTCTGCATTAAAACACCTAAAATGGATAAAGGAATTAAAGATCTAAAAAAGTATTTTTAGTCCTGAGTGTTTATTTTCCCCAGGGTACAAAAGTTCTAACCAGATCTAATTCTGTGCTGAGCTCCAGGAGCATCCTCCTATTGTCGTTGCAGTTTCTGACACCATGATGACAGAAGATTCCCAGCCATACCTTGCCATCTCTACCCACCCTGGCATTGAAGTTGCCTGGACGATGATCTTGTCTGCCTTACATGTTTCCAATAGGAAGGACTTCAGCTCCCAATAGAACATCACTTTGACAGCAGGGTCTGCTTGCAGTGTCAGGGCGTAGATGTTTACAAGGGTGACTAATTGGTTGTCTTGCAGCGGGAGTTGCAGGGACATAAATTGATCTGAGTGTCGGATCAGTAGGCTTTGAAGCTTATTGACGATGGTGTTTTTGATCACCAAGGCCAGCCCAAAGAATCTGTTCTTGTTGCTGCCTCTGCCTGACCTAAGTGAGTGTAGTCTGCACCACGCTCTATTAAAGACCCTTGATCTTCAAAATGTACTTTGCTTATAGCAGCAATGATATTGTCCACCAAGCTTGTTCTCGTGTCACAAGCGCTGAGCATCTATGGGGTCAGTCACTTCTGTAGAGTCCTGCATTGTGTGTACATTCCAGCATATGATGTTGAGATATATTGACGTTGTTTGATTTATTTTCCTTTTTCGTACCGCTTGAGTAAGATGCCCATTGGGCACGGTGAACAAACCAGGTGGTGGTGAGGAAGGATTTTTTTGGGCAACCTTTTCTAGGTCCGTCTCCATCAGGAACAGGCAGTCTATCCCTGAGGAGGGGCTGCTGGGTCACTCAGAGCCTGCCGAAGGCTGTTGTTGCCTCAGGTTAACAGACAGAGACCCCTGGGTCTGAGCCGCCTGCATGCAGAATTGAGACTGCGACTCCCAGTTTCATCTAACACCTGTCATTTCTCCCCTTCTCCATCGCTGTAGGACTTTTCTTCCCACCTGCCTGTGTAGGTTTATAGTGAGGATCAGTGTTCATGGACTGATTCCAACCTTCAGGTCGAGGGACGTTCCACAATGGCACAGCAAGCTGCGATAACTGCAAGGCTGTAGGTTGGGTATTGGAGTTTTCCTTCTCCTAGACAGACTGTCTGGCAAGGCCAATGAGTCCCACCTGCCGGGGTCTGGAATCGGAGTTGTCTGTTTCCTAGGCTGGCGCCCAGCCAAGGCTGATGAGCCCAGCCTGCCTGCCCAATTATACCGCTGGGCACTCGGTCGAGCCATGACATAGCAAACTAGCAAACTCAGTAAGAAGTACATATGTGTACACACACACACACACACACACACACACACACACACACACACACACACACACACACACACACACGCACACACACACGCACACACACACACACACACACACACACACACACACACACACACACACACGCACACATATGCATGCGCGCGCACCCCCCACCCCCTCCTATGGAAAAAAGTACAGCTGACATTTCAGCCCAAAACATTGACTGTTCTTTTTTCCATAGATGTTGCCTGGCCTGCTGAGCTCCTCCAGGATTTTGTGTGAGTTGCTCGGATTTCCAGCATCTGCAGATTTTCTCTTGCTTGTCATTCATGACCCCTCTGTGTTTTCATTCAATTAGTTTTATGTTTTGGAGTTACTAATCAGAACATGCCACCCTGATGGGTGTTTTAACAATCCATAGTTTTATTATTATATTAACCCCAAACTGTGAACTGCCCAGCTCCTGTGATAGGGTTTATCCTACCCTATCTGATCAATAATCCTGCTCAATACAGTAATTCAATGGCACATGGAAGAAAAAAGCATCGTAATGTTTAGAAGCTGAATTGGAGTCTTGGTGGGGAGTGTGATGAGCAAGAGAGGCACATTCACTCTACAGAGACTGGTGACCCGTCAGATAAACAAATAGAAGTCAAGCCCCAGGTATACGACAAAAAGAGAAAATCTGCACATTCTGGAAATTGAAGCCACACATACAAAATGCTGAAGGAACTCACCCTTCAGATGATGAAATGTCGACTATTTACTCTTTTCCATAGATGCTGCTTGGCCTGCTGATCCCCTCCACCATTTTGTGTGTGTTGCCCAGATATATGAACACAGTCAATGACCAAGCCTGCGCATGCATCTTCAAAAGCTCTACCCACCAACTACATTCTAGCCTCGGACACTGATCAATTCACCATAGCTCCAACACTCACCTACTAATAATTTTCCCACATCCTTTCTTAGACAGCCTAAGAGTTGATTCTGTTACCACATGGCATCCAAATGTCAGTTTGTGAATACAGCAGTCACATTACTCAAACGCCTTGATCATCTCTCACAGTCACACTGCACTTGTCTTGCATTGATAGATTAATGTAATGCACAAGTAGAGATAGCAGCAGCAACCCAAATGGTGGGGGGGGGGGGGGGTCAGTCATACCAAAGGCAGTGGTCTCCATCCATGGGGTGGCTATTGTTTAGCCAATCGTGGGCATGGAACGGTAGGTGCCAGCAGCACTTCATTTTGAGTCCGTTCTCCTCATCCAGCAATTGTTTCTGATTCAATTAGCCAATGGGGCAGTCCCTTAATCTACACACCACAACCCCTCACTGAAAACAAACCTTCCCTCCAACAAGGAGCCTCTCTCCTTTCAGACAGTCACACCCTGGAACCTGGCCTGGCAGTGGTGGTATAAGCTTTGACGTGCAGGGTGAAGCGGCTAAAATGAGTGGACTAGCAGTCAGCTTTCTAGACTGCTGATCTACAAGTCCGACATTGACCACTGGTAAGTTTCAATTTAAACAATTAAAAGAGTGCTGATTTGTTTAGAAATAGTCTCAGTGGCAGATTGTTGTTTAAAATCCCACCTGGTTCACTAAATATCCTTCAGAGAAAGAAATCTGCCACCGTTACCAAATCTTGGCCAATGGCTCAACTCAGGAGCTAAGTAAGGGCAGCGCGGTAGCGTAGTGGTTAGCACAACGCTTTACAGTACCAGCAACCGGGGTTCAATTCCCGCAGCTGCCTGTAAGGTGTTTATACGTTCTCCCCGTGAATACGTGGGCTTCCTCCAGGGGCTCTGGTTCCTCCCCACAGTCCAAAGACATATTGGGGGGTTGGTAGGTCTTTGTAAATTGTAAATTGTCCCATAATTAGGCTAGGCTGGTGGTGTGGGTTGAAGCTCTGGAAGAGCCTACTGCATGATGTATCTCAATAAAATAAAAACTAATAAATACTGGCATGATCAGAAATGTTCAGAAGGTGACACATTTCATGTTAGTTCGTTGGATATTGCCTCTTATTGAGGTTCCCTTAAGAGTATTGCCCTTCAGTCATCCTTGGCAGATATGCCCTTCTTCCTTGTACAACACTTCTTGAGAGTGTACCAAGAACTACCCTTAAAGATAATTGTTGATTCTGTTGGGGGCTTTGCAGGACCATCCAGTCACACTTACACACGCACTGTCATCAAAAATGTGTGCATTAGCTGGGAATACTCACACATCATCAGCAGCCACAAGCATGGAGGCTTACACAGGTGCTATATTTATGCAAGTAAGTAACCTCCAACAAAACCTCAGCCTTGTCGTAGGGTTTGGAATCTTATGTACCTCAATGACCTGGAGAGCTACATTGGCTGGAATCAGGGCCTTGTGCTTTAGCTCTTGGTAGGGTCACCCAGGCCAAACAGGGCAAAGAGTGGTTCACCAGTCCTCCAGGTTGAGGGTCCAGCTCAGGGCTAACGACCCCGATTGGTCAAACGTAATTGTTACAGAAACGGCAATGAAGAATCCTTCTTTATTTGTGTGCAATGTTACGGCCATGCAGAGGTGGAGAAGCTTCATTGTCCCCCGGAACGCCTGTGGCTAATGAGCAGTAACTGTAATGGCAGCACCTAAATAACACGTGGTCCGGAAAGAAATCTCATGCCTGATATTTATTGAAAATATTGATGCAAAAAAATCAGCTTGAGAAAAGCAATGATGGTAAATAGCACAAAGGTGTGAAAAGAAATCGGTTCTCTCACTTGTCTGGTAATCCTCAGCTGAATGGTCCCAAAATGTCAGAAGGTGTTGCATATGGAAATATGTCTTCATGTATTTAGAAAGGAAGATCGGTGTGCTTCTTTCAAGACCTCAGTGGTGTGAACAAGCTTGATGAAACCACTTTCCTAATTAAATCTATGCAAATGAGTGATTAGACACAAGGCTAATTTATTTGTATGAGTATTAAAGATTAATGTTTTGTCGTTAATTTTCAAACATATTTTTGCCTCTAGCTTTTCAAATCTGCTCCGTTAAATTAACAAATCCAGGAGCAGCAATGACATTACACGAATTCCAGGTTCCTCTCATCAGGAGAAAGAGGAGACAACTTAAGGGGATTGATCAAAGCGGTGGGTTTTTGACCAAGCTTTTCCGACCGGGGAAAGATTTGAAAAGATACAGAGCCTTAGGAAGAGAGAGAGAGAGAGAGAGAGAGAGAGAGAGAGAGAGAGAGAGAGAGAGAGAGAGAGAGAGAGAGAGAGAGAGAGAGAGACGAAGGTAAAAGTAGCTAGGACCCATTCTTGAACAAGCCAACATGTGAAAGGTGAAACTAGAGATGCAATTGGTCAACTTGATCTGGGAATCAGTTCTTGGGGTGATTGTGTAGTTATAATGTAAAGCCATGGTAAGGAGGCTGTGAGGTGTTGGAGTGAAGGGACGTTAGTTTGTGAGTGTGATCACAAAGAGCTGTAGTGAAAGGTCCCGGGCTGAGACTTTCCCAATAATCAGCATTAGCAGGATGAATATTTGTCCTGTCACTGGCATTTAACATAAGCATTGCTATTGGCTGACACTTGTATTCACTTCCAGAAGATTTGACTTCATTCTTCCCAATGTCAGAATATTCCCACTCACATGCCTAGACTAATTGTTTCGGTACGCACCTAACTGCGCCCGCTTCTGGGATTTAGATGCTCCGACTCTCCAGAACACGGATAGTTGGCGCAGCCTCTTTAAAAATTCGTGCCCATCTCACTAATTGGAGGCCATAGTTTGGCGACAGGATTCTAAATTTAAAGAGTACCTGATCTGAGGTTTGGTGCTCAACCGTCAGCTCTACTTTGATTTCTCGTCTAGCGGCTAGCTTAGAACCATCAATTCTAGTTTTGGATGCTCCATCATATGCATCCTCGCCTAGGTCCCCACCACACTAAGGCTGGAAGAGAGATTTCACCCCAGTATCATCAAAGCTTGCACCTAAAGCACAACCACTGGCATGAGTGCAGCAAGTCTGCTGGTACATTGTTATGTACCACCAGGGTTCATTTTATCTGTGGATCGTCACTTTAAAATGACGAGAGAATGAGACTGACTTTTGGACACATGGATTTCTACTGATTACAAAGTTGCTTTGGTTTCTATGACGTGGAGAGTGGAGTTATTTGATAGACAATCAATGTTACGGTTTCTCTGCACCTCGTTTACTTTCTGCAAGGACACAGACACACACAGTCAGAGTCGAGATAGATTCAGGCAATGGAAGACACCAGTGAGTCGGTCGCTGGTTTAAACTCTCACTGGCCCAAAAGGGCTGAGTTGAGATTGATCCAGAGTATTGATAAATGACTCTCACAAGTTTTCTGCAACTAGAAGAAATTTTGTGGAGCGGAGAGGAGAGGGGAGGGGAGGGGAGGAAGGTTTGAAACAGAAGAAACCTGGTGACAAAGAGATCAAATATTTGGACTTTCTCTCTAAGTAGCCCATAAGGGTGAGTTTGTTTCCATTCAGCTACCAAAGTGTGATTGTCACATAGTTAATCCACAGGAGTGGGTTCTCTGGTGAGGGGAAAACTTTTGTGAATACCACGTGTGTGTTTACGCTTTGTCTGGGTGTGGTAGTTCTCTGAAGAAATCACTGTTGGAGTTATCTCGCATGATGTGGAACTGGATAAGTGGCTATCACGTTGTGTGTGATTGGGGTAACCTTGTGGAATCTACCCTTGTGTCGACCCTTGCCTGGTGGTTCCCTTGGAGATGGTCCCCTTTGTGACAAGCTACTGTTGGTGATAATCCATACGTGGATTCTGTTTGAGTATCCTGTGGTCACCACTTTGGGATGCCCCTTAGCTGAATTTGGGTGTGGTACCACTTGTATTGAAAGGATATTCGTTGAAGATCACTGTTGGTGATATTTTGTGTGTGGAGTGGAACAACTTCGGAGATAAAACCTACTGCTACTGTTCTTTTGTATTGCTGTCGTGGAATCTGTGGAATATTGACGTAATTGCCTTCTCACAACATTCACCTTTGGATTACAAACATCTCGCATTAATTAACCTGTGCATTTTGAACTGAACTTTTCTTACATGCTATCGTAAGACTGTAACTCTTACCACCTAAGCTTAAAGAAGTTTTGATATTTATAATTTTACACTTATATATGCATAACACCATTAACTCTTGATTTACCTGGTTTAAGTGACTATATTACGTCATTACTAATGAAATAGTGTTTTGTTAACAGCAAAACCAGACTCCGGGTGTGTTCTGTTGCTGCTGAAACTTTTACAGGCTGCATGTACGTGACAACGTAAAGGACTGAAGTGGGGTAAGTAAAGGAACTAATGTGCAAATACACATTTACAGATGCCACATCACCTGGTTCATTGACTATGGACATCCTGCTGCCTTGCCTCTTCCTCTCCTTGATCTGAATTTCATCCTCTTCCAGTGGATATCCATCAAAACTGAAGTTCATCACCACATTCCCTTCTGGTGTCTGAGTTGGAGTCCCACTCCTGAAACTCTCTGTGCCCAGAGTAGCCATCCTCGATCTCCTTCACCAGAAAGGGGAAACTTTCTAATTTCAAAACAGAAACAGTTGTTCAGTCATCTTTTCAACGTGTTATTAAAAGCAGGCTACTACTTGGTTTGTATAAAAAAATTGGGAAGCTAGTGTGTGGTAAATCTGGTGCAAATGAGGCAGATCATGGAAGCAATTTTGCACAGCAGTCTTCTAGTTTCTAAGCTTTTAACTGTTCCTGAATTTGACGTCTAAATGTTGGCTGATGTCAGCCGCCAGTAAACTGAAGTTTCTTAGAGTTAACATTGAACTTGCAATTTGATATAAAACTCAGATTTCATTAGAAATTCAGTGAGCTCAAAAATAGGAGCAAAGGCAGTGGTCGAGTTGTGCGTGAGTACAGGAGGCGGCACTATGAGTCATTGACGTCTCAGTGGAAGAATCAAGGGAGCCTGAGCAAGAAGTGAAAAAAGACTACAACATATCCCATAAAAAGATAATCATTGATTAGATGCATGAAAGTGTCCGTAGCTCTGCCTTTAAATTGGAGAAAGTGAATGGAGAAGTTTTTCCAATGCGAGAACAAGTTTACCAGGCAAGCAAGTGTGTTGTTTGAGGGGAAACATGCTCACATATTACATTATTGGAAAGGTGCATCCTATCAAAGCAATTTTATATGTTTTACCAGGGAACCCATGTTGTGTTTGGGAATGGGCTCTTTGCCAATACGTTAACAAGCTAACAGAGAAACTAGGCAGGATGTCCCTCATCCGCCATGAGTCATTCGACTCCATTGGGATAAACGATGGAGGAGATGCAATGACATTGGAAAGGCAACATGGAATCAACCATTCTGAGCTGGTGTGTATTCCTCACAATGATCAGTAGTTGTGATCCTGTTCTTTATCCAGATTCACAACCCACTTTCAACTAACCTTTTCTTAAATGGTGAAGTACTCTGGGAAATTCTGTGAGCTCCCCCCATCCCTATTCCACTCAGTGACAGCTGAGGCTCAGTTGGGGCAAACACATTTCTGAATCGCAAAAAGGTGGTGGTGGTGGTTCAAGATTTGCCCCAGAAACGTCATCGCCTAAACTAGGCAGCATGTTCAGTGCAAGACTGAGGGAATGCCACACTGTCTTCAGGTCCATTTCTCAGATAGGATGTTAAAATGAGTATAAGATTTAAGGACAGAAGTCCTGATCAATATTCATCACTCAAGCACAATTTAGCATTGATTTTCAATTTTAATCAGATTGAGATGGTGGTTAATAGAGTAACAGTTTCTTCAGCTTGCTTCTTTTTACTTTGAATCATAAAGGATGGAACAGTACAGTACTGGCCTTTCAGCTCACTGTGTTGTGCCAAACTTTTAAGCTACTCAAAGATCAATCTAACCCTTCCTTCCATTTTTTATCATCCGTCTCTAACTAAGAGTCTCTTATATGTCCCTAAAGTATCTGCCTCCACCACCACCCCTTGCAGGCGTTCCGCACTGTGGTGAACTACATATACCTGTCTGGACACACCCCTCTGCTGACTGCTCCTGTGGCTCCTCCCACAAACCCCTGTATAAAGGCGATTGGAGGCACTGCTCCTCCCTCAGTCTCCAGGATGTTGTGTGGTGGACTCTTGCTGCTGACGGTGCTTTCTTCCAGCTAATAAAAGCCTACCTTGACTCACATCTCCGAGAGTTATTGATGGTGCATCACACACAGCAACCACACCCTGTCATCTCCCCCCTCCCCCACCCCAATTCTTCCCTTCAATCACCTTAAAATTATGCCATCTTGTATTAGCCATTGCCACCCTGGGGGAGAACGTCTCCAGCTGTCCACTCAATCGTTGACTCTTGTCATCTTGTACATCTCTTTCAAGTCACCTCTCATCTTCCTTTGCTCCACAGAGAAAAGCCCTAGTTCGCTCAACTTATCTTCATAAACCATGCCCTCTAGTCCGGGCAGCACCCTGGTAAATCTCCTGTGTGCCTTCTCTAAAATTTCTACAACCTTCCTATAATGAGGTGACCAGAGCTGAACACACTATTCCAGGTGTGACCTCAGCAAAGCTTTATACAGCTGCAACATTATCTTGTGGTGTCTGAATGCAGTCCATTGATTAATGAAGTCCAACTAACCGTATGTCTTCTTAACAACCTTATCAATTTACATGGCAACTTTGAGGGATCTAGTTCCAAAAAATGCTATGTGCAGTATTTATGATAATATATAAACATGCATGCAAACTAATTAATAGAGGGAGTGGCAAACAAGAGAAAACTCAGTCCTTTCGATGGGCCTCAGCCTGAACCATTGACTGTACTCTTTTCCATAGATGCTGCCTGGCCTGCCAGTTCCTCCAGCTTCTCAGGTGTGTTGAATAGAGGGAATGGTATGTCTATATAGGCAATGGGGTAGAAATGCAATATAGTCCTACATGCTTTATCAAAATTTAATTTTGGAATATACACACTTTGTAAAAAGAGCAGAGCTTCAGGTAAACAAAAAGTAAGGCTTTGAGTATTCAGTGTAATATACTCTTTAAACTCAAACTTTTATTTTTATATAGTTGAAATGAGACATAGATGCTTTTGCTAATTATGACATCAAATATGTATGCAGGACAGCTGTTTCCAATGACTTCACCAATCATTAATTAGCAAATAGGTATCTTTTATTAATCTTAATGAACTTTTCAAGTTCCTGATATTTAGTTTAAATAATCATTTATTGATGTGCTGCACAGAAGGCATATCAAATTATCTCATGCTTTGAGTATGAGAAAATCAAATTTTTTCATACTTTTCCATGTGAAACAGAAATACTTCGTATGTTCTAAAATCTTTAAACTGAAGCATTAAAAGTTATTGAATAAATACTGGGTTGCATTCTTCAATGTAAGAAACAATGGATTTACTTAAAAATAACGGGAAATTTAGCTATTTGAAACTAAACAACAAAATTTTATAAAAAGTACTTCCAATAGAGGGTTTCTCAAGTATAAACTGACACGAGAACTTATAGCACCGTAGAAAAACATCCAAAAGGCAAACAGAGAAGTGTTTATATAGCAGCATTTCCCATTTAAATTTTAATTGAAGAAGACTCATTTTCAACAGGTTGTATTTAATTATATCAATCTTTTTCATATGATGCAGAGAAAGCATCCAGGGCAAAAATAGCCTTCCTGATTGGTACCCTGTGTAACACACAAAGCACTAGATGAACTCAGCAGCTCAGGCAGCATTTATGGAGATAAACAAACAGTTGATGTCCAGGGCTGAGCTCTTTCCTCATGGCTGGAAAGGAAGGTGGTTGAAACCAGAATAAGAAGGTGGGAAGAGGGGGGGAAGGAGGGGCAAGAGATATGACCAGCAGGTGAGGGGAAAGGTGAGCAGTATAAAGAGAGAAGCAGGGAGGTGATAGGTGGGAAAGGTAAAGGGCTGAAAAAGAAGAAGAGGCGGGTGGATCATGGGAGAAAAGAAAGGATGATGGAGCCCAGAGACAGGTGATAGGCGTGTGAAGAGAAGGGGTAAGAGGGGATCTAGAATGGGGAATGGCAAAAGAGAAAAGGGAGAGGTGGGAAACATTTTTGGAAGTGAAGAGTTCGATGTTCAGGCCATCAGGCCGGAGGCTACTCAGACTGAATAGGAGGTGCTGCCCCTTCAACCTGAGAGTGGCCTCATTATGGCAGCAGAGGAGGCCGTGGATCAGCATGTCGGAATAGGAATGGGTAGTAGAGTTAAAACGGGTGGCCACTGGGAAAACCCGCCTATTGTGGCAGACTGAGCGAAGGCGCCCCATGGGTGATCCTAAACATTCAGCCCCTGCGCTACAAGTTTTACTTCATTTACTTCCCAGGTTATTCCAATATTACCACCCACATCCACAATATCCAAGAACAAGCGTAGTAGGTAAGTGGGAAAACACTGCCACCTGTAGGTTTCCCTGGGTTGTGCACCATTCTGACGTGGAAATATATCATGGGCCCTTCAACATAGTTCAGTTTAAATCTTAAAACTCCCTCACTGACAGCACTGTGTGAGTACCTTCACCACAGCAGTTCAAGAAGTGAACTCAGCACCACTTTCTTAAGAGCATCTAGGGATGGCTATCAGTGCAGGCTAGCTAGCGATGTCCAGATCATTAAAATCAATAAATGAAAAATATATAAATGCAAGTTATTATGATCCTTGATCTATTCTTGATCATGAACCTGGTGTTCATGAGCCAGATCAGTGGTCACAACTTCATGGCAGAGAATAGCAGGGTTCCTTTTGCATTTTCCATATGTAAGGAAGATAAAATTTACAAACCCTGGCTATGGGCTGTGTCATTACTGGTCTGGTTCAAGGTCAAAAGATATCTACTTTCTGATGTTATTTATATTTGCTAAGGCCTTTTCCTGGATTAGAAAGTTTTTGTTAATTATTTATATAATATAGCTACCTCACTGGACTAGTGTAAGATTTCCCTTTGTTTTCTGCCTTTGACAACCAGCCTGCTTTATAGGTTTCTGGGCATACCACCATCCAGTGTGGAGATCATCTCTGGGATCTTTCATTACACTGCAACATCTTTCTCCATTAATAGTTCTTTTCACACATTGATAACTCAGAAGCCACTATTGTGATATTTCATAAGTGACCGTGTATCTATGCTAATGAATGGACCACATATCTCCTGTTAGATTCAACAGGAAATAATTGTGCTGAGAAATCTTACAGTCAGAGTTACAAGTGGATTGGATCTGGGCACTTAAGATACTAATTGCGGTCCAAGATCTACAAGGAGGGATTTTTCCTATATTCAGCGATGTGAAAGAATCAGTGGAGTGAAGGGGCTACTTAGAATTGCCAAGCTAAACACAGGCTGGGACAAAGGAAGATGACTTAGCCCCTCAAACTATTCTCAATTTCAGTGAAATAATGGCCAATCTAATTTCCCTTTTGTTTACTGTCTTCATTTATCAAAAATAAGGATTTCAGATTTGAACTTCAAGACTGATTCAGCAAGAAATATTTGAGAAAGAGAGTTGCAGACTGCTGTCACTCACTCACTGTGACTAGGTCTCCCGGCTTCACCTGCAAGGCCCATAGTTAATTTTTAGGCTCAGGCTCTAGACTTGCCATCTACTGAAAAACTTCCTTGCAATGTACCTTAACAGCTTGCAAACCTCAATCAAATTACCCTTAGCCTTTGAAATTGCAATAAAATATTAATTTGCATAATCTCATTTATAATTTAACTCTCATTTCTCAAACTATATTCTAATAAATTTACAAAACACTCTGAGAACAATGTATCTCCCTAAGATTGTTATCTTCACTATTTTCATACAGGGGTCACTTTGGTATAAAAGTCACATTAATTACTAAATTTGCATATTGTTTAAAACTCTTTCATCAATTATTCTCTTTCTTTCTTCCTCGCTCTCTTTTTTATTTCACACTTTATTTAATTTTGTCTTGCTCCGCTATTAATTTATCATTATTTCTTCCTTTCTCTCCCTATACATTCTGATCTTCATAACCTTTCTTTCTCTTCCTCTTCACTCACTCTCTCGCTCACTCTCTACCTACCTTTCTCTTACACCCTCTTCCTCTCCCTATCTCTCTCTCCCTCTCCCTCCCTTCCTCACTCTCTCGCTCTCTCTGTACATTCTGATATTCATAGTCTTTCTCTTCCTCATCACTCTCCCTCTACCTCTTCTTCCTCTCTCTCTCTCCCCATTTCCCTCTCACTCTCCCCCTCTCTCTGTACATTCTGATCTCCATAGCCTTTCTTTCTCTTCTTTGTCTCTCCCTCTCTCTCTCCCTCTCCTTCCCCTCTCCCTCCCTCCCTCTCCCTCTCTCTGTACCTTCTCATCTTCATAACCTTTCTTTCTCTTCCTCATCACTTTCTCCATTCCTTTTTGCACCCGTCTCTCAGCTGTCTTGGTCACACTGATTTTATCTCCCAAACCTTTCCTTTTCTTCAGTTAATCCTTTCTATTTCCTTCTCTTGTCCTTCCCCTCCCTCATCTGTCTTTTTCCCACCCTGTCTCTCCTTGATAACTCTCACACCATTATTACTTCCCCAATATCAATCTCTGCCATAAATGCTCATTCAGCCATTTTATAAAATCTCTCTAAAGTGCTATCTACCACAATGCCGCATTCAGGCAGTAGGTTCCAGACTCCATCACCATTTGAGTGATAGAATCAACATCAAGTTTGTTTTATTCAGTCACAAAAAGTGGATATCATAGGCTAGACCAGTATTTGGTGCCTATCAAGTCAAGTCAAGTCACTTTTATTGTCATTTCGACCATAACCGCTGGTACAGTACATAGTAAAAATGAGACAACGTTTTTGAGGACCATGGTGTTACATGACACAGTACAAAAACTAGACTGAACTATGTAAAAAAACAACACAGAGAAAACTATGCTAGACTACAGACCTACACAGAACTGCGTAAAGTGCACAGAAACAGTGCAGGCATTGCAATAAATAATACACAGGACAATAGGGCAATGTGTCAGTCCAGACTCTGGGTATTGAGTCTGATAGCTTGGGGGAAGAAACTGTTACATAGTCTGGTTGTGAGAGCCCAAATGCTTCAGTGTCTTTTCCCAAACGGCAGGAGGGAGAAGAGATTGTATGAGAGGTGCATGGGGTCCCTCATAATGCTGTTTCCTTTGCGGATACAGTGTGTAGTGTAAATGTCCGTGATGGCGGGAAGAGAGACCCCGATGATCTTCTCAGCTGACCTCACTATCCACTGCAGGGTCTTGCGATCCGAGATGGTGCAATTTCCGAACCAGGCAGTGATGCAGCTGCTCAGGGAGCTCTCAATACAACCCCTGTAGAATGTGATGAGGATGGGGGGTGGGAGATGGACTTTCCTCAGCCTTCGTAGAAAGGCTTCACTGAGGATGTGATGATAAAACACCATTTTGAGCCACTGAAGCCATTCTGATGTAGATTAGCAAAGTCACTTCAGAGGGCAGCAAAGAGTCAACATCTTTGTTCTGGATCGGAAGTTTCAAGTAGGCACAACAGGTTAAGATGGAAGACATTTTTCTCGAAACCCTCCGGTGAGCTTGGCGAATGCTTTAAATGACCATGAAGATTGTTTCATTCACCATATTAATACTTCCCAGCTCCTGGACTCAAGTTGTATATCCAGGGTCTGAATTACAAATACGGCAAAATAAAGTCTTACGATAGCACTTCCGCTTTAACAATCCTAGACTATGTAAATGAGGCTAGTTTTGCTAATATAACCCAGAAATCTCTCTAAAATCCTTCTAAATATTACCTGTCCATCATAACAGCGACCTTAACATGTGCATATTGAGTAAATGTTCTTCGCTGGGGTACCAACATTTTATCCTGGCAGCTGAAGATAGTTGATATTGCTTTGTGACATTCCACTCATGCAGAGAAGGTTCAGTTGCCAGAGTTGGAGGCCGATGTCAATAAGTTGGATTTATCAGCAACCATGCAGATCATTTTTAAAAATATATTTTTAATTCAATTTTTAAGATAATTACATAGAATGAATAGTGTGATAGAATAGTAGAGTATAATATCAGCCCTACCCCCTCCCCTTAACCCTTCCCCCGCTAACATCCCCATCTGAAAAAAAAGGGGAAAAGAAAAAGAAAGAAGAAAGAAAGTAAGAGTGCCTGGATATCGGAAGATCCCCACATGCTCCATGGAGTTGAAAATAACTTTAATATATATATTTATTTCTTTCCCCAAATGGCTAATAACTTTATCTTCAAAGAACTTATATACTTAATCCTATCTTTTGTAAATAAGGATGTCAAATTTTCAGAAATATGTCATATTCATTTCCTAAATTATAAGTAATTTTTTCAAGTGGAATGCAGCTAAAAATTTCATTATTCCAACGGTCCATAGTTAAGTATGAATCTGATTTCCAAGTAACTGGAATAGCCTTTTTGGCTGCTGCCAATGCAATTTTTATAATTTTTTTCTGATATTTGTTCAATTTAAGTTTTGGTTTTATCCCTTCAATATCACCTAGTAAAAATAATATTGGATTATGTGGAAGTTGTATTCCAATGATTTGTTCCAATAAGACTCTTAAATTTATCCAAAAAGGTTGAATTTTAAAACAAGACCAAGTAGAATGTAAAAAAGTGCCAATTTCTTGATTTAATTGAAAACATTGATCAGATAAACTTGGGTTTAACCATGCAGATCATTGATAATGAATGCAAATATGACTGAGGGAATATTACAGATTCATGGAACCGTGGACCCAGCTCTGGGGGAAAGAAAGGCCCAATCAAACTGAATGATTTCCCCTTAAATAAAGCTGGGAATTTTTTCCCGGCTGTAAAGTTAATTAATGTTATCAGCCAAGGCTTAAGTAAAGGCAACCTTAGAACAAGGAAACGAGAACTGGCTTTGAAATTGAAGCATCACCATAGCAGGAAATAGTGTGGCATAGTTAGTCTGAGGGAATATAAGATGACTTAAATAGCAACAGTTATTACCGCCGCTGCCTGTAAGGATTTTGTCCATTCTCCATGTGACCGCGTGGGTTTCCTCCAGGTGCTCCGGTTTCCTCCCACAGTCCAAAGACGTAGCAGTTGGTAGGTTAATTGTTCATTGTAAATTTTCCTGTGATTAGGCTAGGGTTAAATTGCAGGTTTGCTGGGTGGCACAGCTCGATGGGCTGGAAGGCCTAATTCACACTGTGAATTATTTATTTAAATAAGTCCATAGATAAATGAATGAACGAAATAGATTTTACTGCATTTGTCTAAATATATAAAACAAAATAAATTAAAGTTTGTAAATTACAGGCAATAACAGAAATTTCACTCAAAATGGGGTATTAAATATTTCTGAAAATGATCTGCAGGGATACACCGTGAATTCAAGTGCACAAACATTTGAAGCAGGAAGGATTATGTGAAAGTGCAAATACAGGACCTGGGCTTTACTTACTATACACGCTGGAGACAGGTGTTAATGTGAAGGGTTGGTTGATGATGCTTGAGATAACCTTCAGGTTGGGGGGAGATTTAAGTCAGTACCCATAAAGATTTAATCACCAACAAGAGAAAATCTGCAGATGCTGGAAATCCAAGCAACACACTCAAAATGATTGAGGAACTCAGCAGGCCAGGCAGCATCTCTGGAGAAGAGTAAACAGCTGATGTTTCGGAGGGTCTCATCTCGAAACGTCGACAGTACCCTTTATCATAGATGTTGCCTGTCCTGCTGAGTTCCTCCAGCATTTTGTGTGTGTTGCCCATAAAGATTTATCTGCCCTTCTTAGCTCCATAGCTTCATTTAAGATTGTTGATATGGAGTGAGAGCAAAGTAATTAAATTGCTCGCCAGGTACTTCGGAGGTTGGGCTCAGAATTCGGTGGCATCAGTAGCTGAATAATTTAAGTTTTGTTAATTAGACAAATAAGGAGATGATGCGGAACTTCTTAAAAAGAAATGGTTCGTTTTCAAGCAGCACTGCACCAGCATGAGCACTGCATTTTAGGAAAGGCGTGAAGGCATCAGGTAAAAACATAGAAAAGTTTTAGCAAAATAATTCCTCAAATGCAATTACACTGACAGGCTGGGAAAGAAAAGGTTTTGTCCCTTGGAACAGAGAAGGTTGAGAGGAGATTTGATAGTGTTGGAGATCAATGAAGGGTTTAACCAACAAAAAGAACAGGATACTAACCTAAAGTTTTTGATAAAAGCACCAAAGTAAACACAGGAATTACTAGGAATAGTTAGCTAATTGCAGACACGGAAGCAGATTCAAATCTGACTTTTATAAAAGACTTGATAAGCACTTAGAGGAAAAGTCCTGAAGAAGGGTCTTGGCCTGAAACGTCGATTGTTTATTCTTATCCACAGATGCTGCCCGACCAGCTGAGCTTCTCCAGCATTTGGTGTTTGTTGCGAGGCCAAAGAGAATGAGCAGGACAATGAGATCAATTATCTTACACGAAGATGGCTTGGTTTTAAAGGGCCTTCTCTCTCTTTTTTGGTGTAACAATACAATAATTCTTTGTGAAGGTGATTGTAGCAAGCCTAAGAAAACAGTAGTCTTAGATTCATCCAGATGGAAACAGGGTCTTCGGACAGCTCGTCCAATGCCGACAGCCTTCCTAGTGGGCTAGTTCATCCACCTGCATTTGGTCCATAGTTCTCCAGACTCCTCCTATGGTTGTTATAGCCAACAGTGGTAATGGGGTTAAGCGTCCACTACCTATTAAAAAGCTCCCAATGGTGTGAGTTCAAATAGCCTCTGACAACCAAGTCCAGCTCCTGGCCTTCACATGTGGCTTAACTGCTAAGTCCGGTGGAACTGTTTCTACCGGGCTGGAGAAGGGGCAAAGGCAGGTTACTGGTGCCTTAAACCCAGTCGCTTCGGGCAGATGGGGCTCATCAGCTGTGGTTGGCAGCTCATCCAGGAGAAGGAAAACTCTGATCTCAAACCTCTGCTGCCTTAGAAGGCTGCAGGAGTAAATCCCGAGGGGAAAAATCTGCAGCTGGAGTCCCTAAGGCAGTCCTACATTGAGTTCACTGCTGACTGGTAACTCTGGCAGTGCTGCTGGTGCCAAACTGTATTGGTCTCTGGCGTCCCTTTGGGTTCATCAGCTGCTTGGAGAGAGGGAGTTTGCTACATGGGCAACAGCTTGCTCTCCTTATTGTACTGCCCAGGCTTGCGTATCTGGACAGCTAGGATGCAACTTCCATGGTCGACCCCAATGGAGAGGCCTCATAAAATACTGTTGTTGGTAGCTCATTCTGACTATACACCATCCGCTTCATTCAAATCACCCCTGAACCATGTACATTTGAGGAGATGACATCAATTCATGCAACCTCCCCTCGTAAATAAACCCTCAGACATCAATTAAGTAATCTGTACAACACGTACAAACACGCTGGAGGAACTCAGCAGGTTGGGCAGTATCCGTGGAAACGAGCAGTCAACGTTTCGGACCGAGACCCTTCGTCAGGACACAGCATCTGCAGTGTACTTTGTGTTTAATTAATCTGTACTCCTTCCATAGCCAAGTTATCCTTCAAAGCAAGGTGCTAAAACTGCTCCTAACACTCCGGTGAGATCTGGTAGGGCCTGTCCAATGTTGCAGACTGGTCCAACTGCCTGGTATCGAGTGCTTTGTTCATCACTACATCAAGGTATGGGAGTAAATGAAGCTGAATACTCGAGCTTTGAGTTCATGTCCCTCGATCAGTATCACCCAGATTGCGATGTGGATCTCAACAATAAACATGTTTTACTGTTCTGAAGGTTGCTTTGGTTGGGGGACTCTGGGAAGCATTCCATTTCTTGCTTCTGACTCTGTCTTCCTGAAGCTGACTTCGGATCTGCTGTGCAGTCTGCCGGGAAACTGCAGGACCAGCTCGTAGTCTAGCTCTTCGAATGCTCCGACCTTTGAAGCAGGGCGAGGCCAGAGCGGCTGGTACTGCTGCCTCTCAACTCCAACGGCCAGTGTTCGACGTTGATCTCCAGTGTTCTCTGTGAGGAGTCTGCAGGGACTCCATCGCGTGCATTTCCACAGGGCGTTCTGGTTTCCTCCCAATCACAAAGCTGAGCCGGTTGGTGGCTGATTAACCACAGTGAGTTACCCCTGCTGCAGATGGGTAGTAGAAGGAGAGAGAATAGGCTGAAGAGAAATTTGTGGGAGATGGGATCACTTAATGGTCAAATAACCTCTTATAGGGAAATATAGAGAGCCTTGTTGAATCCCTCGGCTTCCAGAAAGCCACACCTCATCAAGTCTCAGTGAATTTTAACTCTGAATCTTAAGGCCTGGAGGTGTTGCCGTCAAGAACGCAGGAGGTGAGAGGGAGATCCGGAACATGGGTAGATGTGCGGCGGAGACTCTATTGGACTAGTTGCGTCACGGCCTTGAATGGAAAAGTCCCCCAAAAGAAGTGGTTCATCCCTATCCACGGATTAACCGCCTCCACCATTGAGAACATCTACATGAAGCTCAGCTGAAGGCAAGCAGCATCCTTCAGCAAGGGTTCCCGCCATCCAGACCACGCCCTCTTCTCACTGCCACCATTGGGGAGGAGGTGCAGGGGCCTCAGGACCCACACCACCAGGTGGCTGGAGACTGAAGACCTAGAGGCCTGGTGTTGGAAGACTGTCCGTGTGTATCGGTGGGCAGGAGGGACGAATGAGAGCTTGTTTCAATGTTACTGATTTGTTGCTTGCTGTTTTCTATTTTGGTGTCCTCTGGCTTGCCCTGCCGAGCATTGTGGGTGTGTTATGTTGGCACCAGAACGTGTGGCTTCGGTTGTGGGCTGCCCACAGCACGCCCTTGGGCAGTACTGGTCGTTAACACAAACGGTGCACTTCACACTACGTTTTGATGTACTCGGGATAAATAAGTGAATCTGAAATCTGAAATGCTGGATACGCTCAGCAGGTCAGGAGCACTTGTGAGGAAAGAAACAGAAGTGACTATAATAAGATGCATGCAGCATTTTCTGTTTCTAATTCAGCATCAATATTAATTGCCTTAATATTAGTCAAGGGCATCTGACGATCAGTCAGAGAAACACCCAGACTACAAATAGCAAGATGCAAAGTGACCTTAGAATAATCAAACACATTATTTCAAAATGCAGCACCAGAACCGCAACATCACTGGCTTTCACACAATTACAGGAACAAAAGCATCCAATTCCTTTTCAACAATGGATCAAAGGTTCTTTCTAAATTACCGAACCTGTCTGTCCTTTCCCTAAAAATTTCAACTCACTTAGCACTGCTGCCATTTAGTTCTTATTCATAAAAAGAGCTGACAGTTCCTCCTTTTATATAGTCAAGAGTGCACCACAGCACAGAAACAGGCCCTTCAACCCATCTAGTTCATGCCACACTGATATTTTGCCTCGTCCCATCAATGAATACCTGCACCTTAGACCCCACACCCCTCTCAACCATAGCCCCCCACATCCCTCTCAACTGTAGCCCCCCACATCCCTCTCAACTGTAGCACCCCACACCAATCTCAACTGTAGCCCCCCACATCCCTCTCAACTGTAGCCCCCACACCCCTCTCAACTGTGTCCCTATCCAAACTTCTATTAACAATTGCAATCCACATTCACATCTATTTGGCAGCTCGTTCCACCCTCTCACCCCTTGAGTGAAGAAGTTTCTCCTCAGGTTCTCTTTAAACATTTCACCTTTCACTCTTAACCTATGACCTCCAGTTCTAGTTTTACTCATCCTCAGTGGTAAAAACCTGCTTGCATTTACCCTATCTATACCCCTTATAATTTGGTATAGCTCTATGAAATCTTCCCTCATTTTTCTATCCCGCAATGAATAAAGTTCTAACCTATTCAACTGTTTCTCAAGCCCAGCAACATCTTTGTAAATTTTCTCAGTACTCTTTCAATCTTATTAATACCTTTCCTGTTGGTATATGACCAGAACTGCACTCAATACTCCAAATTTGGCCTCACCAATGTCTTATACAACTTCAGCATAACATCTCAACACCTACACTCAATACTTTGATTAATGAAGGTCAATGTGCCAAGAGAACTCTTTGCAAGCCTATCTACCTGTACTCCACTTTCAAGGAATATGAATCTGTTCTACCACACTCCTCAGGTGCCCTGCTGCTCACTGTGTAAGATCTACCCTGGCTTGTCCTCCCAAAGTGCAACACCTCACACTTGACTGCATTAAATGCTTGTTCTGTGCTTATGATTGTGAGACTAACTCCAAAACCATATTGAAGTTTGCTGACGTCACCATCATCATTGGCCAAATCAAAGGTGGTGACAAGTCAGCATATAGGGGAGAATTTGAAAGATTAGTGCCACAATAAAAACCTCTCACTCATTGTCAGCAAGACCAAGGAACTGACTATTGACTGCAAGCAGAAACCAAAAGTTCTCCTCCAGGGGTCAGAGGTGGAGAGGGTCAGCAAATTTAAATTCCTCACGCTATCAGTTCTGAGGATCGGACTTGGGTCCAGCATGGAAGTGCCATTACACAGAGAGAAGTGCACCATCTCTACTTTCTTGGAGGTTTGTGAAGATTCGGCATGTCATCTAAAATAAACTGATGAGCTGCTATAGATGAGCAGTGGAGAGTATACCGACTGGTTGCACCACAGCCTGGTATGGGGACAGCAATGCCCTTGAATGGGAAGTTCTACAAAAAGGAATGGATCTGGCCCAGTCCATCACACATCAACCCCTCCCCACCACAGAGCACATCTACAAGGAGTGGTGTTGCAGGAAAGAAATATCCATCGTCAAGGACCCTTACCATCCGGGTCATGCTCTCTTCTCACTGCTGCCAACAGGAAGGAGATACAGGAGCCTCAGGACCCACACGACCAGGTTCAGGAACAGTTATTACCCCTCAACCATCAGGCCCTTGAAGTAGAGGGGATAACTTCATTCTTCTCAACACTAACTGTTCCCACACTCTGTGGACTCACTTTCATCTCATTTTGTCAATACTTATTTCCTATGATGAAGAAGAAGAATAGCCCTTAAGTCGACAGTGTTTCCGTAGCAAGCTATTCTTGTTTTTACGAGGCTGAGTTGCTAGCTCAATGCTCAACCCGACTTGGATTTGAATTCGGGAACCTTCGCTCCGGAGTCCGGCGCTGATATTATTGCACCACCAAGTGGGACACTTATTTCTTATGTACGGTATTTCTTAATATTATTTTGTTTTTTTGTGTGTATTTGCACAGTGTGTTGTCTTTTGCATGTTAGTTGTTTGTCCATCTTGTGGGCAGTTTTTTCATTGATTTTGTGCTGCTTCTTTGTAGTCAATGTGAATGCCCACAAGAAAATGAATCTTGGGTGATTTATAGGTACTTTGATAATAAATTTATATTGGACTTTGAACTTTTGGATCCCAGAGGCCAATATCTATGATATACTCCATTAAAAGTTGGTCCTGTATTCAAGTTATTTGGTGATCATCACACCCTTTCAGGGAATTGTCACTCCAGAAATGAATCCGGAGTGCCACTTTTTCACATCAGGGCAGTGCAGGTTCAAGCTTGCTGAGAGAGGAACGGGTCAATGGAATGTCCACTAACTTTCCCTGCAAGTTCCTGCCATCCTGATTCTCCATTCTTTCAGTAAAGGAAATTGACATAAAGCCCCAAAGAAGAGGCCTTTTTTAAAAGTTTAAATGCAAGTTCTCTAATATTAGGCAAAAGGTCTGCATTGTTACCTCTGGATTCTGCTTTTCGAAGTGATATAAGGCCTGGATGCCTACACTCTGAATCTCCATAGATGAATCAAAACCAGAATCACTGGCACATGTCATAAAATTTGTTGTTTTCTGGCAGCAGTACATAAAAAATATCTAAGTTACAAAAATAAATTAAGTTAAATGCATAGGGCTAAGTAAATAGAGCTGATTGTGGACTTCCAGAAGGGTAAGATGAAGGAACACATACCAATCCTCATAGAGGGATCCGAAGTGGAGACAGTGAGCAGCTTCAAGTTCCTTGGTGCCAAGATCTCTGAGGATCTAACCTGTTGATGTAGTTATAAAGAAGGCAAGACAGTGACTATACTTTATTAGGAGTTTGAAGAGATTTGGCATGTCAACAAATACACTCAAAAACTTCTATAGATGTACCGTGGAGAGCATTCTGACAGGCTGCATCACTGTCTAGTATGGAGGGGCTACTGCACAGGACTGAAAGAAGCTGCAGAAGGTTGTAAATCTAGTCAGCTCCATCTTGGGTACTAGCTTAGAAAATACCCAGGACATCTTCAGGAAGCAGTGTCTCAGAAAGGCAGCGTCCACTATTAAGGACCTCCAGCACCCAGGGCATGCCCTTTTCTCATTGTTACCATCAGGCAGGAGGTACAGAAGCCTGAAAACACACACTCAGCGATTCAGGAACAGCTTCTTCCCCTCTGCCATCCAATTCCTAAATAGACATTGAACCCTTGGACACTACCTCACTTTTTTTAAATATATAGTATTTCTGTTTTTGCATGTTTTTAAAAATCTATTCAATATATGTAATTGATTTATTATTATTATTTTATTGTATTTATTGTTATTATTAATTTCCCTGCTAAATTTTGTATTGCATTGAACTGCTGCTGCTAAGTTAACAGATTACACATCACATGCTGGTGATAATGAATCTGATTCTGATTTTGATTCTGAAATCAGTAATCTGATATCTGGTCCTAAAATGATAAGAGTGGGCCTTCAGGTGCCTACACCTCTACCCTGATGGTGGTATTAAGAAGAGGGCATGTCCTTGGTGAGGGCCCCTAATGATGGACGCTGCCTTTTTGAGGCATCGCCTTTTGCAGACGTCATCAACTGTGGGAAGCTTGTACCGATGATGCAGCTGGCTGAGTTGACAACTGTCTGCAGCTGCCTCTTTCATCCTGCACATTGAAGCCTCCGTACCAGATGGTGATGCAGCTAACCAGAATACTCTCTATTGTACTTCTGTAGAAATTTGCAAGGTTCTTTGGTTGCAGGGCAGATCTCCTCAAACTGCCCATGAAGTGTAGCAGCCGGTGTGCCTTCACCATGATTGCATCAATATGTTGGGCCCAGGACAGAGGCACTGAGATATTGATGCTCAGGAACTTGAAGCTGCTCACCCTTTCCACTGCTGGTCTCACTGCCTGCAATGTAAGCATCCCAAAGCCAAGTGCTAGCTTTAAAACTTACTGAGCAACAATGGAACATCTAGCGTGTTAGCAGAGAGGTCTCGCCAGAACAATTTGGTACTTAGCCAACAAACTCAAGCTGCAATTCTGTGGCATTTTAACAATTTTAACAATTTGGTTTCATTGCCCAGTGACATCCAGTGATAAAGACAGTGAGTATTATATAACAGCATCTTGCAGCTTGGGCGTGGAGTAGGAGTAATGAAGGTCTTCAGCCCCAGCTCATAAAACAGCAGCAACAATTGTACATAAGGGATAATAGTTGGTTGCCAGTAAACAGTAGAGATCCAATTTAGTGTCCCATTTATCACAGTTCTTCCTTCCTGGTTTCACTCCTGCCCCTCCCACATCACAACACTGGGCAGTAACTTAAAGAAAGCCAGAAAGATTTGATTTGTACGGATCAAAAGGGAGTACAGGTACTGGGGCAACTGGGCCTGATTCTCCTACTCTTGCCTTCCAACAAGTCCTAAACCCCACATAACCTCTGGCCCAGGTCCAGTGCTTCATAAACTACACAGAGTATCGTCAAAGGTTTGGATCTTTGCACTTTGAGAGGTCTTACCTCTTCTTCGATGAAAAGACCCAACATAGTCAGAGGCCAACACACTGAATCAGATTGATTAGGATAATGTCGGGAAAGATGTAAGGAGGTGGAGAGAAATATAGCTGTTGGTATGTCCTCGTTGTGACCGTTAATATGCTGGGCCCCGGATAGATTTTCTGAGATGTTGAAACCAGGAATAAACCATTCCTGTTAATGTGCTAATAAACCTTTGGTCTTGAGGCCACTATTAGACTCTGACCCTCTTGTTAGCAGCTCCACACCTCTGAAGGCTCACCTGATAACAAGGCAGATATGTCACTTAAAAAAAGATTATGGAGACCAATGCCACAAGAGTTCCACTTGTAGGCAAGTAAAAATTAGTGGCCATAAGTAGATAATGTTATCTACAATCTAAAGTAAATAGTGAATGATGCTCTCAGACCATTATCTACATGACTCACATCTTCAAAGTAAACAACATCAAAAAAACCTGATTGAGCAGCAGAGGAAATGAAATTTGTCAGAACACGTCACCTCCCAAATCCTGCATTATGATTTACAATGGGTGGTCACTGGAGGATTTAAGATCCAAATATAGTGCAAGGGATTTATCTTTAATAGTATTTTCCTCCCATTTCACAGGATGCATATTGCCATGCACAATATCAGAATCAGAATTAGATTTAATATCAACGATATACGTCATGAAATTTTTTGTTATGCGGCAGAAGTAATTGCAATACATAATAATAAAAACTACGAAGTATAGTACATATAAAGTTAAATTAAATAAGTAGTGCAAAAAAAAGTAGAGAGGTAGTGTTCATGGGGAGGGGAAGAAGCTGTTCCTGAATCATTGAGTATGTGCATTCAGGCTCCTGTACCTCCTTTCCTGCTGGTAGCAATGAGAACGAGGCATGACCTGGGTGATGGGGCTCCTAAATGATAGTGCTGCCTGTTGAGGCATCGCTCCTTAAAGATGTTCTGGATACTGGGGAGGCTAGTGTCCGTAATGGAGCTGACTGAGTTTACAGCTTGTTTGGATCCTGTGCAGAGCACCTTCCCCCATACCTGCCAGTGATGCAGCCAATTAGAATGCTCTCCATAGTACATCTGTAGAAATCTGTGAGTGTCTTTGGTGACATACCAAAACTCTTCAAACTCCTAATGAAACGTAGCCACTGTTGAGCCTTCTTTGTAACTGCATCAATATGTCTGGCTCTGGATAGGTCCTCAGAGATGTTGGCACCCAGAAACTTGAAATTGCTCACTCTTTCCATTTTTGATCCCTCGATGAGGACCGGTGTGTGTTCCCTCATCTTACCCTTTCTGAAGTCCACTGTCAATTCTTTAGTTAATTCTAAGCGCACGGTTGTCAACCAGCTGATCAATCTCACTCCTGTACACCTTCTTGTCACCATTAAAAATTCTGCCAACAATAGTTGTGTCATCAGCAAATTTATAGATGGAATTTGCGCTGTGCCTAGCCACGCAGTGTGGAGAGAGTAGAGCAGTGGGCTAAGCTTGCATCCTTGAGGTGAACCAGTGAGGTGGAGGTGTTATTTCTGATCCTCACAGAGGGTGGTCTTCCAGTGAGGAAGTTGAGGATCCAGTTGCAGATGCAGAAAAAGAAATAATTAGATCCATTTCTTTTTTCACTCTCTAGCAGATTTATATCAGCAACAGCTTGAATTCTCTGTTCAAAGCCCTGAGCATGGACTGCAGATTGGATTTGTCTTGAAACCACAAACTTTGTATTTTACAGTGGAAATGTAACTGGAATTAACAATATAAGAGATAAATGAACCACTGGAAAAGAGGGCGTGTTTATTATGGTACACAATTAAATCTGCACCTCCAATATACAACTGTAAAAGGGGGTGTGGGGATATGATACACAATTAAATCTGAACCTCCAGTGTACTGCAGGCAGCACTTTGATTGGCTCCGCCTGCACTGCTCATTGGCTGGTGGCACTAAAAGGTGCCGTGTCTATGGGTGAGGAGCGAAGTGTCCACACAAAGCACTGGGAATCTTTTGTGAGCTGAATCCATGTTTCAATATGTTGTATAACAGCTGCACCTTAGAAGCAAGAACCTTAGAAGGAAAGCTACAACTACACCAGAAACCATAAAAATATAACACAGTAACTAATCTATTTGTTCATTAACTAGCACAAGACCGTTCTTTGTGATGCATCAGATTGTTGCATTGCATGAACATACCCGTCTTGTTGGTTTGTTTACACTTCAGCGTGTTAAATACAAAGGCTGTGAGTTCAAGATCGAATCCAGGCTGGTGCTGCTGTGTGTCAGTGATGGGGCAATGGAAGAAATTATTATCATATCATTAACCTTGCTGCTCTCTCTGGGATCTTGCTGTGTGCACCCACAGGTACTTACCTTTAGTTGACAATGGAACACACAATCAATCCTAAATTACTACTAAATTTCCATATTAAATCCACCAGCAGCCATTTGTTGAATATAGAATATAGATTTCTTTTATCTGCAGTTGCCTCAGGCTTCTTTTGTGGGGAAAATCCACGGGCTAGGCTCCTTCTGCTATTGCACGTGGAGGCTTGGGTCAATGTTGGGTGATTGAATACAAAAAAAAAATACATCAATTACTGAATCACTATAGATCTGTTCATTCCAAGATCTCATTTCTAATTCACTATGTGTCAATTAATTTCTATTAATAGTGACAGTAGTGTAATAATGGTGTAGATTTTAGGTAATTAGGATCGATTTCTGAATGCTTAACAATAAAATTTTACTGTTAACACTTCCTTTTCAAATAGCCTTCAGAATCACTCTGAACAATGCAATTATAATCACAGAACTCCTCCCAACCTTCGGTCGTTGCTTTCTACTGAAGAAAAATCCTGTAGATGACCATCAGAGGGCAGCAGATACATCTAAATTTGATAAAGTCCAAAGCACTAAACGTGAAGAAAAATCAAAACATTGCAGAGACTGGGGGCTAAGATGAAAACGTAAGGAATGGAACTACACAGCCTATGAAGGAATGTAATAGTTGGATGACTGTTTTGCACACCACTCCCACTACTTCCCTACATTCCCTGTTATTTTATTTTTCTCCAACACTTTCTCTTTCAACTCCAACAGTATCCCAATGAGTTCTGCATGAAGTCACTGTTGCAGTCATGGGCTATGACCAAAGAAACAACGGCTGAGCTCGCTTCCCACTTTAGAGCAAGGGTGTTCAGTAGGTGCATCAAGAATCAAACTTTCAAAAATTAATGAATATCTTGAAAAGAAAAATGCCGATATTTACAAAATGACATCTACAAGTAAACACAATAATAGCTCATACTTATTATTGTCCGATGTGAACTCCCGATAGCCCCAATCTCTCTCCCTTACTGAGGGCGAAGAGCTCCTTTATCTGGGCACAGGGATATACCATCTTTAATTACCAACACAGTTAACTTAAGGTTACACATGAATCAGAATATGATGCACCCCACAATGTAGTTACAATCATATTACAAAATAAACAGAAGTACCTCCTTTAAATGCAATATACAAACAACATATCCACGCTTACATGTCCCCATTTTGCCGTGACTGGCGGGAAAGGCACCGTAAAGCTAACCCCAGTGCATCAGCTCAGTTTAGAGTTAAACTAAACTTTGGTGTCTGACTCTGAATGTGCGTAGCAATGCAGAGGGAGAACAGTGGGTATATCGGGGAAGACAATGAAGTGTGCACACTCACTGCCACCTCGGCAGAATGACAAGGCAACGTTTGTGTGTGAGTGGATGCACATGTGTAAGGAGTGCATTTACTGACTGCTCTCTATCACACTCACTGAGCAGCACGGCATCTTCTGACCAGACAATAGCCCTGTGGACATTGAATTCAACAGACTCAGATAGAGTCTTCTTGACCCACTAAGCATTTCCAACAATTCACTGTGTTTTTCTTTAATAAGTAAAGCTATGGAATTCCTAGTTCTATACGCATTTTGAACAGAGGATGCAAGGTTGAATTGTGTTGCCTTTAATAGTTAGTGAGTTCAAGACATCTTTAAATAACAGAAATGTTGATAATTGATTTATAGATTTTGCATAATGATGCAGCTATTTGATTAATTCATATTAATTAACTGCCTGGAGGTCCAAACAGAAGCAGATTTGTCAGCAGATTCTCTTCATTCAATCATTCAGACAATAATGTTTTTAGTTAACAAATGTACCTCAGGCTCATCACTTCTTCAACCTCCTTCACCTTCACGGTGTGTTCCTTTACACTACAGTGTAGTGCCGAAGCTTGCGCTGATGTGTGCTACAGGCTTCCACCATGGTGTATTGCATTCCTTGTGCTGCGGTGGGATACAGACTGATTTCAGGATGATTTGGGAATGGTCAGCAGGGCAGCCTGGGTTCTCAGTGTGTCACTAATGATCTGGCACTGAGGATCCAGGACTATATAGGAGGATATCCATTTCCTGTCATGGGGAAAGGAGCTGGCCCTTTTCTCTTGCAGTAGCCAGTATCTCTCTGCTTGGCCTCAGATCCACTTTCTATTTATCTCCCAGACCAAGGAGCCCATACAAGATGCAGATATCTGTTGTGTCCATGCACAACTACATATCAATTAAATAAAAGCATACACATGGGAGATGACTTTAACTGGCATACTCATATTGCAGCGAGAGAGAGAGAGAACAATGTGCGTGCGTAGACAATAGATCAATATGTAGAGCTAAGGGGGGTGGGGTCATTGCTCTAAAAGAAATAGATCCATACATTACACTTCTCCCCCCTTTAGATTAATGCAACATGAAACTGTATATTGTTATGATATGGCAACAATTAATATAAAATTGAGACAGGTATTTTTATAAACAAATAAAACATTTATTAAACACTGCTCAATGAAAAAAAATGAAAAGTAAACGAACGACTAACTTAACCGGAAGTTAATGGCTATATGGCAACTCGAACAGATCTTAAAGCAATAAATGTGAACACAGTTCTTAAAAATGGTAAATGCAGAAGTCCCAATGATTTACACAGTCATTTAGGAGAGACTTTCCTGAAGTAACAAATTCCTCAACGACATGACGTTACTGCTGATCCCAGCCGAAATATGCCTTGCCCGAAGGAATTACAATGAAGGAAATAAAATGGCTTAAAGGCACTGACCTTTCCTTGGCGAATATGGCTGCGTCCAGCTCTTTCTGCTTTCACAATGCAGGAGCTATCTCGGATGATTTTTGGCAAATCAAACATCTTTTTGCCAAGTCTTCGATCTGTTTATCTATTCAGTTCTCAAACACCTTCTCATTAGCATTAAGCAGCTGTGATAGTCTCTGGTTAGTGCTACCATTTGGGCTGCAGTTGCCTGTTGATGTCACACCAAGATCTTTGATTGAGTATCAGTCTAGTAGGATTTTCCTCCACCCTCTGAATGAGGATTCAACAAAGTCAATCCTGTATTACCGATGACGAAACCAACTTTACTCGATCTTTCAGGTCTCCGCACTTCAATAAATTCTTCACTCTCCGACTGGACTGCAAAGGTAGAAACCAATACTGGCTGCATTTGGTGAGAATGCCGGCAATAACCTTTCAGACTTAAGACAGAAAGTAAAACTCCACTTTAAAACAAAACTACATCATGAGATAAATACGCAGCGTAATGGAGTCACTGACAAATTAAACAACAAACTACCCTGTGTCACAGCAAGGCTTTCCTGTTTTATACCTGTTGAAACAGGCCATCACGTGACCTCTCACTGGTGGGAAAATTACATCATGTGACCTCACACTGGCGGGAAATTACATCACCCCACCATCACAGGACCATTACAAAATGCTCACCAGATACTCAATTACATCATGGTCATGTGACAGTCACAAGATACCCACGGGCATGTAACAATATGTACAAACATTCAATTTCCCTTTCATAAACCCATATTCCAAATAAACATGCTTTCACAATAACAGTCTATAACCAACTTCACAGTTCTAAAGATTCAGTCCTTTGGGTTGTGCTCTGTTTCTTTCAGGATAGCACCTCTGGACCTATGGGGTGGCATCAGGTTTGGCAGGTGTCTTGTCTGAGACAATGTTTTCGGGTTCTGGTGTCATATTGCTGTCAGTGACATGATCGTCACTGAGAGGTAAGTCCGGTGACTGTAATGTGTCCGTCTTGTTGGATGCAGTTGACTCAGGTGTATTCTTCGGCTGAGCATCCAGTACCTGGTCCACATAATGCCTCCGTGTCTGATCTCCAAAATTCACTATGTACATCAGTAATTTAGTTCTTGTAGCTATCCTACTGGATATCCACTTGTCTTCTCAATAATCACATACTAGAAATTACTGTCCAATCTCAAAACTACTTGCTGCTTCACTTGGAAACCAGCTGAACTGTTTATTCTGTACTTCCCTCCGTAGATCTGGTTTTAGGAGACCTACTCGAGATCTCAGATTCCTGTTCATAAACAGCATTGCAGGTGTTTGATTTGTTGTCACATAAACAGAGTTCTGATACACAAAAAGGAAGTTGTCCACCTTGTGCTGTTGAGAAATGTCCTCCCTGTCCATTGCTTTAATGGACTTCTTGAAGGTTTGGGCAAACCTTTCAGCTAATCTGGATAGTGAGGAGCTGACTTGAAGTGCCTGATGCCATTTTTCTTCATGAACGGTTGGAAGAGTCCATTGTCACTCACAATTTGTTCTGGCATGCTATTTCTGGCACAGATAGTCCTCAGAGTGGAGACGGTCTTTGCTGAGAAGGTTGACTTCATTGGCATAACCTCTGGCCACTTCAACTGAGGATTCATAGCAATCAGGAACATGGAGTCCATGAATGGCCCAGTAAAGTCAATATGCACTCTTTGCCTTGGTGACAATGGCCACTCCCACGGGTGTAATGGTGCCTGTGGGGGTGTATTCCAAAATTTTTGGCAAATCAAACATCTTTTTGCCAAGTCTTCGATCTGTTTATCTATTCAGTTCTCAAACACCTTCTCATTAGCATTAAGCAGCTGTGACAGTCTCTGGTTAGTGCTACCATTTGGGCTGCAGTTGCCTGTTGATGTCACACCAAGATCTTTGATTGAGTATCAGTCTAGTAGGATTTTCCTCCACCATTCATGTCTGAAAAGTGCTGGCCCTCCACCTTTCAATACATGATGCTCTAACTTTTGTGTTTGGTCTCCATATGTCACATTTACTTTCAGTTTGCATTTAGGAGACACTTTTTTGCCACTTTAGCATCACTGAGATCTTCTCAATCTCTTCTAGTTAGTCTCTGGAATTATACACAGCACCAACCAGGTATCCAGCTCCATTTTCCAGACACACCTATTGTTATCCAAGTTATTTTGTGATCTGCTTCAGTTATACTGTGCAGTTCTAGGGATAACAGTTCACCTTTGTCTGACTCTATGTTGTCTGAATCTGTTTTACATTTGGTAACTTTACACGTTTGGTTAGTTTTGTGTTTGAAACTTTTTACTTGGTTGTGCTTCTTGTCTGCCTTGCACTCTCTTTATTTGACCTTGTCTGTGGCACTTTCTGCAAACTCTTTCTTTGAACCACCAGTCTTTTGCATCATGGGAGGAATTAACACATTGATAACATTTTTGGCTTTTTCCACCATTCAGTGACATTTTGTGTATTTCACATTCTAACCTCTTTTTCTGTAGGTCTGCTGCATCCTTTGCTGCAGTCTGTAACAATATTGCAATGATCAATGGGACATGTAAGGCTCGGTCCCTTTTGGATAGTAGTCTCTAGAGCGCTTCGACTATGCATGCCAGATACAAGATGATGATGAAGACATCAACTCAGGCCTGAGACGCCAGCGTTGGGCATTTTTCATGGCTTACAAGGCACAGAACAAAAGACTGTGTGGTGTGCCACTCCTGACACAGATACAAACCTGTACCTTAATTCATCAGAAAGTCCTTCTCCAAAGTCACAGTATTGGGAAAGTTTGCACAGTTCTGCAGTGTATTCAAAATTGCTTTCATCTTTTGATTGGTTCCTTTTGTAAAATCTAAATCTCTCAGCTATTACTAGCAGCTTAGGGCTCAAGTGATTTTGTAAAATGGTAACAATTTCGTCGAACATCTTGCTTGCTGCACTTTCAGGGATTACTAGGTTGCATAAGAGACTCTGCACCCATTAAGCTAAGAAGTGTAGGGGCGTTCTTTTCCTCCTCCACGTTATTCATGTTACTATACAGTTCAACCTTCGCGATATATGACTTCCAGCCTTCATCAGCACTATCAGATTTGTCAACTTCCCCAACTGAAGCCATTGCCACGTTATTTTTATTTTAAATTCAGCGCATCTTTCACCGTTACTCATATGTCCTTCAGCTTTCCTGTGCTGGTTAACTTTTGCTGTCCCCTCCCACAACTGTCGGTGCAGTCATGATATTTATTGACATTCAGGTTCATACTTGTCGTCAATTTGTTGTGTCCATGCACAATAGATATCAAGTAAATAAAAGCATGCATCCAGGAGATGGCTTTAACTGGTGTATTCACATTACAACGAGAGAGAGAACAATGCGCATACGCGGACAACGGATCAATACATAGTGCTAAGGGGGTGTGTGGTGGTCATTGTTCTAAAAGAAATAGATCCATACATTGCAATGACCACACAAGTCCTTGTCATTAAGAGTAGCCATCCTATTTAAACTCCATCAGCAGCCTTAGTGCAATGCTTACCTGTCTGTTGCAGTAGAGTTTCCCTCCAGAGAAGTAATTGGGGGTTTGCTCTGTGGAACACAAAGTCTGCTGTTTTCATTCAGCTCCTCCACATTTCTCCTTTTTGAGACAAGGACATAGTGGTCAGCACTGACCCCCAGAACCCGCTGATCACTAGGCCTCAAACTCTGAACATGTCAATGACAGGACCCCAAACACTAGGCATGGAACTCTTTTCTCATCGATTTGCGAATCTAGGAGATCATCAGAGCTCGTTCCTCCTGTCCGCATGGAACTCCAACTCTGGAAACTGCTGACAACTCACTGATGCAGTGATGGGGGGGTCCAGCCTGACATCTGGTGGGCTTACCGGCCCAGTCCACAGACGCCCCATGTCCGCATTGCTGGCCTTTGAACACAGAATGGAAACCATCTTGGGAACTTAGTGGGCCAAAGGTCCTAAGGTCCTATTTCAGTGCGATATGACTCCATGATTATAGTGACCAGGTGGTAAAAGTACTTCAATGGCTGTAAAGGACATCCCAAAATCATAGAGGGAGCTTTCGAAGAACTTAACTTTTTCTTTTCTGTATTACAGACCTTTGGCCTTGAAATTGGTTTCACAAAGGAACAATAAATTCAATCAAGTTGTTATGTGTTAATTAAAGAAAAAAATAATTTAATGTCAGGTGTTGCCAATTGTATTTTGCATTGTATGTCAGTAGCCTTCTTGGAAAAGTTTCACTCAGATATTATTGTGTTTATATACAATTATACTGTATATAACGTAAGGGTAGCAAGAATGGTAAGATGTACTCTCCACTGCAAATATGAACATTAGGATGAAAACAACACAAATTGCAATAGTCAGTTCTGTAAAAAGAACAATATTTTTAATCTCTATTTGAAATCATTACCTACCTGATGCATTTACTTTACTGGGCAGGATTGCTCTCCTGAAAGCTGTATCTTTGTACTGTCAGTTATCAGAGTGATTTATAGTGCCAGCCAGCAAAGGGCACCTTGTGACACATTTATTCATTCTTGAGCACTGTAGGGGCCAATGTGTTAGCAGATGGAATTTGAAAAATGATGGCTTATGTTTGGACAGACTGCCTTCACAGAGAAAGAGGTGAATTTGCCAAAACAAAAACACTCACTGTCTGTTAATTGGTGATAAAATAATCCAATCAAATGAAGGAATTGAGACAATGAAAATTAGATATTTTGATTAAATGAACATTATTGTTTCTATTTCCTTTAGGCACTCTCAGTTAAAGACCCGCATAACACTTTCTAAAAAAAGTACAAGAAATTTTGAGCAAACTTTATTAATTCTTTCTCCACCTGAAGACGGGATTAATCCTGGAATAACCACTGGGTTATGAGTGCAATTAATAGAGGTGAAATAAACCATCGTCATCAGCTTTTAAGTAAGAGTTTGGAGGGGTCGTGTAGGGTTGTCCTTTGGGTAAGGGAAGTCTGCAGCCTAAAAGGAGTTTCAGAAGAACAGCAGCTTGGGATAGACTCTATGGGGCAGGTGCATTGTGGGTGACAATGTCCAGCAAGGAATCTTCTCTATTTCCTTCAACGGAAGAAAGTAAAGACAGAGTTAGACAGAGAGAATCATCCCAGCATAGTTGGCCACTCAGTCCCCTGAACCTGTGCCAGTGTCTTGTAATTCCCTTTGATTCATATTAAATCTGTAACTTCATTGTTCATCATTCCTCTGCCAAGGGGTGCAGTTTCCATGTATTTACTTTCTCTATGCCCTTCCTCAAATTATTAATGAAGCAGCCCATCTTCAGTTGCTTCATTAAGAATCTTCCTTCCTTCATAAGGGCAGACGTGGGGATGTTCCCCAATGACTGTAAGGGCATGACATAATAGAATTAGGCCATTCAGCCCATCAAGTCTGCTGTGCAATTCCACCATGTCTGATTTATAAGACCTCTCAACTCCATTCTTCTGCCTTCTCCCAGTAGCCTTTGATGCCCTGTCTAATTAAGAACCTATCAACCTTTGCTTTAAATATACTTAATCACTTGGCTACAAAGCCATCAATTCTGTCATTCAAATCATTGACACATGGTGTATAAAGAAGCATTCACAACCACAGATTCAGCAGCGCAGTAGATATACCAATTGCCCTTGTGAATTTGCACATGTCAGCTAATTATTATTTAATTGTGATAGTATTTAACTCCATACTTGTCGTCGTAGTGCTTGTCAACACTTGGACAGAGCACAGCAACGCCTTGCTGTTGTTTTGCATTTGGCCTTCCCTGAGATACTGGACTTTGAAGTAAACTGACTCTGAAGACTAGCAGTATTTGTTTAATGTTTAGATGTTCTTTTCAGCTGCAGTGCAGGCTTCATTTTCCATTTGAGAGTTTTAGTTAATGGCCCTGTTTGACCTGGCGTTTATTGTTTTCTTTTCCCTTTAACACTGTTCGCATTAAAGTCTGTGAACTATCGACCTGCTTCAGTGTCTCTCACTCCGCACTTGGGCCATATCGGAACCTGGTGACAGCAAGTCTCGAATGACAAAGGTGGGCCCAGCAGAGAGAGAGAGCAGCTGACCTTGGCTGTGAGATTCATTGGTCAGGTAGGAGACAAGATACAGGCAATGGAATCTGTTCTCAGTGAAGTTACGGAGACAATGGTGCAGATAACCTCGTGCCGACACGCCCAGTCTCACTTGGAGGAACTGGTATCGTCCCTAGCCGCAACTGTTCAACAGCTCATCACAGACGATTGGACTCAGGTGTCTGCGATTTCTGCACTCCTGGCTGCCGTCCACAAACTTATTGTCTCAGGAGGAATGACAGCAGCACTGGAGAACAGTTTCTGCCTCTGTTGTGGTGATCCAGGACACTTCCGGGCGGCATGTTCCAAGCGTCCAGTAGAAGAGAATACCCGTCAGCAGGGAGGGGAATCCCGATGGGTCGGTTCTCTCTTCGGTCAGCTTCCCCTGATTCTGTAATGCTCGCAGCTTCCTTGTCGTGGAGGTCTCAGACCCATGAACTTATGGCGTTTATTGACTCTAGTGCAGCCGGGAATCTTATGGACATCTCTCCCGCTCAAAGGTGGGGAGTTCCAACTCAGGAATTGAGAGAAAAGATCAACGTCAAGGAGCTGGACGGCCGACCTCTGGGAACGGCCAGATCCACCTTTCCACCCAACGCCTCCAACTGGTGCTCGAAGGCAACCGTCATGAAGAAACACCTTTCTACCTGGTTAATTCACCTGAACTGCCACTGGTACTTGGTCTCCCCTGGCTATCCCGACATAACCCACGGATCGATTGGTTTCTGAAGTTACTCCAAGAGTGGAGACAGGCATCCCTGTCTACCTGTCGGGGTCCAGCTCAAGCTCCATTCCATGAATCCCCTCCGCCCGTGTCAGCTGAGGATGCGGACCTGTCTGGGATTCCGGCTGAATATGTGGATCTCCTTGAGGTTTTCAGTAAAAGAAAGACCACCACCCTGCATCCCCCCCACCCCACCAGCCATACGACTGTGCCATAGACCTCCTACCTGGCACTAGTCCTCCCCAGGGCCGACTCTTCTCCCTCCCTCATCCTGAAACGGTGGCCTGAAACATTAAGGAGGCATTGAGCATGGGCAGCAGGAGTGGGCTTCTTTTTTGTGAGCAAGGAAGATGGCAAGCTCTGTCCCTGCATCGATTATTGGTCCCTGAATAACATCACTGCCCTCTTCCCTTGCTGGCATCTGCGTTTTAACACCTCCAGGGAGCAACAATATTTTCTGAAGTTGATCTCTGCAATGCTTCCAATCTGATTCACATAAGAGAAGGGGGTGAGTGGAAATCGGCTTTCAACACCTCTAATGGCCATTATGAACACCTGGTGATGCCTTTTGGTCCAGGCCTCGGTTAACGATGTGCTCAGGGACATGTGGAGGCAGTTTGTGTTTGTGTATTTAGACGACATCCTTATCATCAGGAGCTCGTCCAGCATGTCTGGAGAGGACTCAGACGCCTTCTTGAAAATAACCTGTACGCCAAGCCTGAAAAGTGTGAATTCCACAAAGACCAGGTGTCGTTTTTGGGCTATATACTTAACCCATCCAGTGTTCAAATGGACCCTAGTAGAGTTCAGGCAGTTGCAGAATGGCCCAAACCGTCTACAGTCAAACAGGCATGGCGCTTCATGGGGTTTGCAAACTTTTATTGCCGCTTCATCCAGAATTTTGACTCTATCGCTGCTCCAATTAATGCACTCACCATGAAGAACTCGGCAGGATTCCATTGGACAGACGATGCTGACCAAGCATTTTCCAAGCTGAAGCGCCGTTTCACCACGGCCCCGCCTCTGCAACACCCAGACCCACCTCAGCCATTCGTTGTCAAGGTGGATGCATCGATGTCGGCATGGAGCTGTCCTCTCTCAGCGCTCGTCTGCGGATAGCCAGCTGCACCCTTGTGGCTTTCTTTCCCGTCGCTTGACTCCGGCCATGAGGAATTACGCTGTTGGGAACCGGGAGCTTCTGGCTGTCAAGGAAGTGCTGGAGGAATGGCAATACTGGCTGGAGGGGGCAGAGCATCCATTCTTGGTCTGGACAGATCTCAAGAACATCTCCTATATTCACAATGCTAAGAGACTTAACCCTCGGCAACCTCGGTGGGCTCTCTTCTTCACACGGTTCAATTTCATCCTCACTTATCATCCTGGCAGCAAGATACAAAGACCGACGCTCTCCCAGCAGTTCAACGGATCTGAGGACAATGCCAATCCACAGCCCATTCTTCCTCGCTCATGTATCACTGCTCCGGTGATCGGGGGAATAGAGGCAGAGGTGAGGGCCGCCCAACAATCAGATCCAGGCCCAGATAGGGTTCCTCCCAACCGAATGTTTGTCTTTGCTGCAGTGCATTCCAAAGTGTTGGAATGAGGTCACTCCTCCCGTCTGGCTGAACCTCCAGGAACTCAATGGTCTCAGGAGTTTATAGACAACTTTGGTGGCTGTCTATGTCCCAGATGTCCATGACTTTGCATCTGCCTGTCCCACCTGCGCTCGGAACAAGACATCACACCAGCGTCCTGGGGGTCTGTTATGTCCACTGCCTGTGCCCCACCATCCCTGGTCCCACCTCTCAGTAGATTTCAGCATTGGTCTACCCCCATCTAATGGAAACGCCACCATGTTGGTCGTTGTGGATCAATTTTCCAAGGCTGCCCACTTCATTGCCCTCCCCAAGCTCCCATCAGCTTGTGAGACCGCCACACTCATGGTTCAACATATGTTCAGGCTCAAACACGAGGAAATCTGCAGATGTTGGAAATTCAAGCAACACACACAAAATGCTGGTGGAATGCAGCAAGCCGGGCAGTATCTATAGGAAGAAGCATTTATCGTCAGGACTCGAAGGGTCTCGGCCCGAAACATTGACTGTACTTCTTCCTATAGATGCTCCCTGGCCTGCTACGTTCCACCAGCATTTTGTGTGTGTTGCGTATGTTCAGGCTCCATGGCTTTCCTCAAGACTCCATGGCTTCCACCCCGAATCTAATGGCCAGACTGAGAGAGTGAACCAGGAGTTGGAGACAACCCTGAGCTGCCTTGTGTCTTCCAATCCCACATCCTGGAGCTCCCAATTGGATTGGGCAGAGATCGCCCACAATAACCTCCAGTCGTCCTCCACCGGCATGCCTCCCTTTGAATGTCAGAAGGGATTCCAGCTCCTGCTCTTCCCTGATCAGGAGATCAACGTAGGAGTTACTCCTGCTGAACAGCTGATCCAGCGCTACAAGTGCACCTGGAGATGAGCCTGGACTACTCTGCTGCGCGCCCAGAAACACCATTCCCGGCAGGCTGATCAGCTCCGTCGACAGGCAAGGCCATTCAAACCAGGGGAGGAGGTCTGGTTCGCTCAAGAGATCTTCCCCTGAAAGTCGAGAACCGGAAACTGGCACCGATCTACGTGGGACCATTTGTAGTGGAAAAGGCCATCAATACGGTGTCCTATAGATCGCGTCTACCAGCATCACTGAAGATCCACCCAGTATTCCATGTTTCCCAGCTCAAGCTGGTTACTACCTCTCCCCTGGCCCCAGTCACCCCACCTCCCCCTCCTCCCCACCTTGTAGATGGTTCCCTTGTCTATACTGTGCGGTGCCAGCTGGCAGCTCACCGGGTACATGGTAAGGTCCAGCACCTTGTGGACTGGGAAGGTGTAACCTGTCATGTGACAGCACTGCCCTCACCTGGTCAGAAGGCATGACACATGCCAGCCAACATTTCAGCCCTCCCAACTAATCAATGCATACTTAACTACTGGCCATCTTAATTGGATTACCCCGTCTAGCACCAAGCCACTGGCCCCCTGGTGAATCACCTGGGCCTGACCCTCCAGCCCCCTGACCTATAAAGGGTGCTACATGTGCTTGGCTCGCTCTCTTTTTGCCATCCTCGAGGGACCACCCTGCTTCAACCCAGGCTGAAGACTGCAGTACAGCGTTGGAGAAATCTGGTGAGCTGTAGGGTTGTGGGAGCGTTTATTGTTGTCCCTGTAGCAGAGAGCCATGGCTGCCCATAGTCAAAGGTTGGCAGGTATCATAGTTACTTTTCCCTTGCTTCTATGTGTACCTGTACTCTGTCCCCACACCATTTTCCCGTGTATTGTACTGCCAACCTGACTTTTCCCATGCTCGTCTATACTAAGCGTGTTTGTGCGAATATTGTAACCGCTTGTGTTGTTCCCAAGCTCTTCTCACCTTGTATAAAAACTTCTTATTATTAAAACTGTGTGTCCAGAGCCCTTGCCTTTGAGACCCAAGGAATCTGTCTCATTTCCATCACAACAGAAGGGTACGGTCCAGAAGAACGTACTTGGATCCCGATGAAGGACATCTTGGACAAGTCGCTGATCTGGGACTTCCAGTGGACACTGGGCCGTGGCGCCTCAGGGGCTGCGCCTCAAGAGGGGGGCCCCATCACAACCATGGATTCAGCAGCACAGTAAATACGGCAATTACGCTTGTGAATATGCACGTGTCAGCTAATTATTATTTAATCAGGATAGTATTTAACTCCATACTTGTCGTCGTAGTGCTTGTCCAGACTTGGACAGGGCGTAGCAATGCTTCGCTGCTGTTTTGCATTCAGCCTTCCCTGAGATATTGGACTTTGAAGTAAACTGACTCTGAGACGAGTGGTATTCATTTAATGTTTAGATGTTCTTTTCAGCTGCAGTGTAGGCTTCATTTCCCTTTTGAGAGTTTTAGTTAATGGCCCTGTTTGGCCTAGCATTTATTGTTTTATTTCCCTTTAATACTGTTCGCATTAAAGTCTATGTTCTATCAATCTGCTTCATGTGTCTCTCTCTCCGTACCTGGGCCATATCTGAACCTGGTAACAGAAGCAGTCCTGGCACCACTGGTCACTGGCTGCCAATGAGAATAGGCCCCTTTTATTCCTGCTCCTTGCCTCTTGCCAGTCAGCCCATCTATCCATGCTGGTATCTTTCCTGTAATACCATAGGTTCTTTAAGGTGATGTGCATCACCTTGTCCAAGGCCTTGTGAAAATCCAAGTAAACACCGTCCATTGCCTCTCCTTTAAATTCCATTTGCAACTGCTCAACACATGAAGCATTCCATGAGTGCCTTCCGCAAAACCTAGACATGATTGTGGTCTGACAAATGGCAGGTAACATTATATCACAAAAGTGCTATTCAATAGCCATCACCAACAGAAAGTGTCTCCTTTGGCATTCAATGTCATCAATACTCTGGCTGTGTATCAGAAGTGATTAACTCACATTCAGGCCCCTCAAAGCCATTCAATGCTCTTACAAGGCACAAGTTAGGAGTGAAATGGCATACTTCCCCCACTAATCTGGATGAGCAGTGACTTCACAGCACTTGAGGAACTCAGCCATAGGACACAGCTGTGAGATCCAGGGAACGTAGCAGTAATTTACCAAGACTAATCCAAAAGCACATCCCAACCCACCAATTCTACCACCAAGAAGCAAAAGGGTACCAAGACTAACACTGTAATCTTCAATGAGTTCTAGTCTGCAACAAGGTCATGGCTCACACTTAGATGTATTTTAAAATTTGTAGGGATGACTTTGGGGACAGAGAGGGTCTGATTAGGGTTTAGGAGCAAGAATGTGGGTTAAGTAGAAGACAGATTAACTCTTAGGGAGATGCTACAGGTCAGACCGGCTTCGCATTCAAAGGCCGGCGATGTGCACATGTGGTGAAGGGCGTCCACAGTCCAGGTGTCCAGTCTGTGCTCCAGGCTCGAGGGATAGCGACGTGGACATCGCCGGATCTCATGCTAGCAAACGCTGTGGACAAGGACCAGCGAGGAGAGTGCTGCTGGCGCCTCCAGCTCAGCATGCCCCTGGATCTATGCAGGCATAAGGACCGGTGATCCCCTAGGTACTCGAGCCAGCCAGTTCAGTGTGAGTGTGAGAGGACACAGGGAGGTCAGAGGCCTGTTGTCTGTGAGTCCACTGGAGCCCTCTCTCCTGGGTCTGAAAACCTGTCTGTGTTTTGTGAATGAGTGGGTGGGAGGGAAGAAAAGGGCTTGTTTTTGGTGTTGCGTTTTGTTGTTTGTTGTGTTCTGCTTTATTGTGTTCTCTGTAGTTCTGCTGTACATTGTGGGCTGGCTATGTTGGCATTGAGATGAGCGGCTGTTCCTGTGGGCCGGCCTTAGCACATCCTGAGGTTGTGCTGGTTGCAAATGCAGGCGGTGCATTCCACGGTATGTATATATCTTAGAACTCACTGCTCGTGAGCAACATGGGGGCACCTTCACCAAAAGTTAAAGAAGGTAGTTTATCCTCACACCTCTCGAGCAAAATACATACCGGCCTTGCCAGCAGAATCTCAAAAAAAATGAGTGCAACAGTAGCGTAGTGGTTATTGTGACGTCATTACAGCTCAGAGCATCAGAGTTCAAAGTTCAATTCCAGGAGTCTGTAAGGAGTTTGTGTGTTCCCCCCCGTGGAATGCTTGGGTTTTCTCCAGGTGCTCCAGTTTCCTCCCACAGTCCAAAGACATACTGGGCAGGTTAATTGGTCATTGTAAATTGTCCCATGATTAGACTAGGGTTAAATCGAGGGCTTCTGGCAGTGCAGCTTTAAGGGCCTGAAGGGCCTATTCAAAATAAATACAATTTTAGAAGCTGATTTTCAACATTTCTACCAATCTGTAAGTTAATTTACAGCCTGTTCTGTTCAAGTGCTCAAGCCACAGATTTTCCAGATTTACGAAGGACATCTACATTGCTGATGTCCTTCATAATTGGTGTTCCCTCCTTTCAAGACCTTAACGTCCTCCCTAAAGTTCTGCTATCCAAAAGGATTTGTATGTAGATACACACAGTTTCCCTGCTTCTTCACCTCCTTCAACATTGCACCTTTAAAATCTAATTCGGACTGTTATTTTTATTTCATTTTTATTTTGCAATTTCTATCATATTATTGATTTTCCCTCTCATCAAAATATATCACGATAATAGATTAATTAAACTTAGTATTTGAAAATTAAATTGAATTCACTATTTGAAAAACAAACCTATATCCTCTTGAAGTTTCTTGCTGTGCTCACAGTTCACAACATGTCCAAGATTTGTTACATATGCATATTTTCAAATTGTTCCCACATGTCCAATCCCATTTTTCTAATATAAAATCTGAGATAATAAAATAATCTTTTCTAAATTCCTTTACACACCAGTCTCCAATTAGTTAGTGAGAAAGTGGCTGACTAGATCTGCTATTTGGAAATCGAAGAACCAGAGATAAGAGATATGAGAAAAGGAGGATCAGATTATCCCACTGAATGAAGATAATGAAGATAAAGTAAAATGTACCAGTGATCCTCTATTTCACAGGTAAAGTCAATAGGCTTTAATAGACGGGTTGGTAATTGGATTTAAAATGGCACTAACATTTTTGTTGATTCCTTTGCTCCAGAATTTAACATTTAAAGCAGGCTGCCAGTGATGCGGTTTCATTGACCGCTTGAGCAATGGTCTGACAGCCATGTGATAGATTAATCTTATGTGTCTCTACTCAAGTTCATCTGTAGCTCAGGTAGTCAACCTGTGGCAGCAAACTTTGTGTAGATGTTTGAAATATTTTGCCTCCAGAGAACAACAGAGAGTGTACATCGAAAAATCATCATTGACAAGCCCCTGATGTCTATATGTTACAATAGAGAGAAAAAAGTTCTCACAAACAAGGTAATAAAATACCATTTCAAATGCATTTCAGTAGTGTTTGTTATGTGATAAAAACTGGACAGGGCAATAGGATTGGAGAATTTGTCTTCTTCTAAGTAGTATTGTAAATGGGGGTTTCTTCTTTTTCTTTGTTACTGTCTATTTTAATCAAAATGGCTTCTTTGTTTTGTTAAAAGTAGGAATGCTTCTTTACTGCGAGAGAGTGCTGGAAGCTTGTTTGGGTTAAAATTTACTGATAACGAGAATTATATTCCTTTGTAAACCAATTGGGATTAATGTTGTTCGTTCTTCTGAGTCTGTAAGCTATTGTTGGCGGGCTTTTGGGGAGGTCGGCGCGAGGGGGTGAGAGAGAGAGGACGTGATGCTGTTAGCTGGGCGAGGAACGGACCCCAAGCGGGGGTCCAAGGCCAGGAAGTATCCCGAGGAGAGGAGACGAAGATAGATGTGCTTGGTTGATCACTTCGGGTGGTCCTGAGCTGCGAGTCAAGGAATTCGGAGGGAATCGAATGGTGGCCAGAAGACTTCAGTAATTGAGCTCCAATGGTTGTGCATGAAGTGGTTTGGACTTTAATAAGTTTGGCGCCTTTTCTGTATTTTCTTTTCCTTCATGCATACTGTATCATTATTACTTAGTTATAGTAATCTTTATAAACTGTAATCATTTAATCACATATGGTGTCCTGTTTGTTCTTTCGCGAGGCGGGGACATCACACAGCATCCACACCAGCTGATTACCCAGTTTGGCGGGGCTGAAGGCTGCTCCCCCTAGACGAGAACGAGCTGAGCGAGCCTGAGGTGACCCAGGGGGTTACAGTATCAAGATATATTTTTATATCCACCTGAGAGGATAGGTAGAAACCTCACCAATGAGCAGAAAGAGCATTGAGGAGACAGAGAGAAAAAGAGATGGGTGACAGAATGAGGTAAAGCAAAGTAAAGGGATTTTGTTCTGTATTTAATATTTCAGTAATATTGTAAATATTGAGCAATCTTGTACATATATTGTTTGATTAAATATTCTTGTTCATTTAAATAATCCATTACTGATTATATGTATAAATACATGAATTGCATATGTCAACACACTACCACATTTGGTCCATGTTTTAGACCCACAGTTTGGATTCCTGTGTCTTTCTTTGAATTAGTTTAATGTTTTGAAGTTACAAAACATATCACAAAGATCAATTTACATACAGGCCTTGAGGTGGAGCAAGGAATTAGGTGTGAACAATGGCCCATAAACCTCTAAATATCTGCAAATATAAATAGATGATTTTCATATGACTATTTATCAGAGGGTCTTCTACAGTAGCCTGCAATTCTGTTGATGATATCTGTGCAAAACATTCTTTTCATAAACCTTTGACAGCATATTCAGCCAGGCTCAGAGTAAGAATAAAATGTGTGAGTGACCATTTTCCACTCCCTGCCTCGTTAGCCAGGTTATTAAGAGCAGGGAGGTCGTGGCACCATTGTATAAAACATAGGTTACGCTACAGCAGGAATATAGTGTTACCACTACTTAGAAAGAATGAGGTTGAGGAAACTCACCAGGTTATTGCCGGGGTGGAATGTTTCATTTATGAGGAAAGACAGGATAGATTGTGTTTATTTTCTGTGGAGCAAAAGAAGCTTAAGAGATGTACAGAAGTATAAGAGGTATAAATGGGACAAATATGGAAAATCCCCATGGCAGGAATGTCTAAGGTGAGAAATAAGAGGTTCAGAGAGAATCTGACAAAGATTTTATTTTTACCCAGGTGGTGACTGAAACCAGTGTTTGAAAAGGTGATGGAAGCAACTATGATCACAACACCTTAAAAGCATCTTGAGCTACCAAGACTAGGGGCAAAGCATTGCTAAATGGGATTAGCACCTAATAACTGCCATGGAAATGATGGTCCAAGGGACTGTTTCTGTACAATATAGCTCTATGACTCATTAAATAAAACAAAGAAAAAAGTATCACCATTTATAAGTTCATTGTCCATTCTGTTCCTGAAATGTTGAGTGTGTGTCTTCAGGCTTCTGTACCTCCTTGATGGGAGCAATGTGAGGAGGGCATGTCCTGGGTGATTGGGGTCCTTAATGATGGATGTGCCTTTTTGAGACATCACCTTTTGAAGGTGTTCTGATTGCTGGGGAGACTAGTGCCCATGATGGAGCTGACTGCATTAACAATTCTCTGCACCTCATTCTGATCCTGTGCAGTGGCCCCTCCATACCAGATGGTGATGCAACCAGTTAGAATCCTCTTCATGGTACATCTATGGAAATTTGCGAGTGTCTTTAGTGACATACCAAACCTCCTCAAACTCCTAATGAAATGTAGCCACTGTCAGGCCTTCTTTGTAATTGCATCAATATGTTGGGCCCAGGACAGATCCTCAGAGACATTGGCTCACATCTTGAAACTTGAAACTGCTCACCCTTTCCACTTCTGATCCCTCTATAAGGACTGGTGTATGTTTCCTTGTCTTACCCATTCTGAAGTCCACAATCAATTCCGTGGTCTTACTGACATTGGTGCAAGGTTGTTGCTACAACACCATTCAATTAGCTGATCTATATCACCTCTGTATGCCTCCTCATCACTATCTGAAATTCTGCCAAAGGCAGGTTTGCGCTGTTCCTAGCCACACAGTCATTGGTGTAGAGAGAGTAGAGCAGTGGGCTAAGCTTGCATACTTGAGGTGTACTGATTGCCAGTGAGGAAGAGATGTTATTTCTGATCCGCACCGACTGTGGACTCCCAATGAGGAAGTCAATGATCCATTTGCAGAGAGAGGTACAAGAGGCCCAGGTTTTAGAACCTGTTGATTAGAATTGAGGGTATGATTGTGTTGAACGCTGAGCTGTCAGCAGCCTGACAAAAGTATTATTATTGTCGAAGGCTGAGTGGAGAGCCAGTGAGATTGCACCTGCTGTAAACCAAATGTGGCAAGAGGCAAATTGCCATGGGTCCAGGTCCTCGCTTAGGCAGGACTTGATTCTAGCCATGTCCAACCTCTCAAAGCATTTCATCAGAGGAGATATGAGAGCCACTGGACAATGGTCATTTACTATAACATAGCACTTGAGCGCAAATCTGCATGCTGTTCATGAAAAATCTAATAATGATGAGAATGACACAGGACTGAGTAGCCTTGAGATATATACTGTGAAAACTAACAATCAACAGGAAATATGGCTTACACTAGCAGTGAATGGCAAATTAATTGAAATGGAGTTTCTGCACTGGCTCGGCTGTTTCAGTCATTCCGCAAAATGAGTTTGAACAGCATTTCAAAGATACTAAACTGAAGCCTGTAGATATCCAACTAAGAATTTACACTGGAGAAAAGATCACTCTTGAGGATCAATATTAATTGGCCGGAACAACTACAATTTGATTGGATCCAGCCCCTGTTTGCATGCCAGATCTCTTGGAATAGAGTCAACTTAAAGCAAATTAAGAAAGGTACTAGATAAAGCCACAGCAGTGTTCAAGAGAAACTATCAAGGATAAAATAGTGTTAACTGAAAATGCCACACCCATCGCTCCCTACGCAACTCCCTTGTCCATTCCCCCCCCCCCCCCCCCATCCCTTCCCACCGATCTCCCTCCTGCGCTTGTAAGCGGAACAAGTGCTACACCTGCCTTTACACTTCTTCCCTCACCATCATTCAGGGCCCCAGACAGTCCTTCCAGGTGAGGTGACACTTCACCTGTGAGTTGTCTGGTGTGGTATACTGTGTCTGGTGCTCCCAGTGTGGCCTTTTATACATTGATGAGACCCGATGCAGACTGGGAGACCGTTTCGCTGAACACCTACGCTCTGTCCGCCAGAGTAAACAGGATCTCCCAGTGGCCACACATTTTAATTCCACATCCCATTCCCATTCTGATATGTCTATCCATAGCCTCCTCTACGGTCAAGATGAAGCCACACTCAGGTTAGAGGAACAACACCTTATATACCAGCTGGGTAGCCTCCAACCTGATGGCATGAACATTGACTTCTCTGACTTCCGTTAATGCCCCTCCTCCCCTTCTTACCCCATCTCTGATATATTTAGATTTTTCCCCCTCTTTTCTTCTCTCTCTCTGCCCATCACTCTGCCTGTTCTCCATCTCCCTCTGGTGCTTCCCCCCCCCCCTTTCTTTCTCCCTAGGCCTCCCGTCCCATGATCCTTTCCCTTCTCCAGCTCTGTATCACTTTCGCCAATCACCTTTCCAGCTCTTAGCTTCATCCCACCCCCTCTGGTCTTCTCCTATCATTTCGCATTTTCCCCTCCCCCTCCTACTTTCAAATCTCTTACTATCTTTCCTTTCAGTTAGTCCTGATGAAGGGTCTCGGCCCGAAACGTCAACATTGCTTCTTCCTATAGATGCTGCCTGGCCTGCTGTGTTCCATCAGCATTTTGTGTGTGTTGCTTTTACAAAGCCTGTCTAGTTATTTGTACCATCCGTGATAAAGCAGCCAGTGTACTGCAGTAGTGTGCAAAAGTCTTAGGCACATATATAAAGCTAGGGTGCTTAAGACTTTTGTATGGTGCTATAGTAATTTTATGTATTGCATTATACTGTGACTGCAAAAAAAAACAAATTTCATGACATATGTGAGTGATGATAAACCTGATATTGATATGGGTCTCTATTGTGGACTGAGAGTGGGAAAAGGGCAGGGAGAGGGGAATCATGGTTGGGAAAAGGGGAAGGGAGAGAGGAGGGAGCAGGAAGCACTAGAGAGATATTCTATAATGATAAATAAACCAAGTGTTTCGAATCAAATGAGCTTGCCTGGTCTCTCAGGGCTGAGCATGTTACACCCACACCACCCCCTGCCCCTGGCAGTCCTTCTCTGCCACCTGTTCCACACTTCCCTTATGGCACTCTACCCCCTCCCCCCAATATCATTTGCTCCTGCCAGATTTACAAGCTCATTCTCCACTCCACATTGACAAATGCAGTACCGTGCAAAGGATTTAGGTATCCCAGCTATGTCTATGTGCCGTAGACTTTTGCACAGTCCTGTGAATCGTACGGAGGCTGAAGGAATTTCTTCCAAGGTTGAGAGGAGCCAATGGTCAATGCCAGTGGTCCTAGCAGTCAAGGAGAATGCATCTGTGGTGATTTTAGGGTAACCATCAACCCAGTATGGAAATTAGATCAATATCTTCTGCCCAGGGCAGAGGATATTCTTCCAAACCTTTCAGGAGGAAAATGCTTCAGCAGAGTGGACTTCGCTGAGGTCTACCTACAGATGGAGATGGAAGAAGAGTCCAAAGTGCCTCTAACCATAAACACTCACAAAGGACTTTGTCAAATACAAAGTTATATCTGGAGTAGCATCTACACCTGCATTCCAGCAGAAAGCTATGGACCAGGTGCTGCAAGGCTGTCCAGGAATCATTGTTACCAGGTTGATATTATTGTTACCATAAAGGATGACAAGGGAGATCTCCAGAATCTCAACACAGTGTTAAAAAGATTAGAAGACTCTGGGCTCAGAGTATGATGTGACAAGTATGAATTCTTCAAACCAAGTATCATCTACTGTGCTCACACCATCAATACACCGGGATTACACAAGTGTGCTGAGAAAATTTAAGCAGTTGGATGCCTTAAGGCCAAAAGATGTGTCACAGCTGAGGTCCTTTTTAGGATTGGTCGATTAATGTAATAGGTTTCTGTCAACCTTGCTACTTGAACCTATTACTACAGATTACGAAGAAATGGCAATGGACATAACAATGTGAGGTGACGTTGGAAGAGGTAACATCAGACACAATACCGATACATGGTGATCCACATCATCCAGTGAAGCTCAGCTGTGGCGCCTCACCTTATGGTATAGGGGCAGTCATGTCACATATTAGCAGAGAAAAGTTACACACAGATTGACAGAGTCCAGTTTGGGGTGTAAAACATTTCAAAGATTACTTGTATGGGAGAGGGTTTATAACCACCAGTGTCCATTTTCACTCCACAGAAGATTGTTCCACTAACAGTAGCAGCACGAATGCAGAGATGGACTCAGATCCTTGGAGGACACAATTACAAGATCAAATTCAGGAGGACAACTAATCATGGAAATGCCCTATTTATCCTTGGAAAAGGAAATACCTGAAGAATTTACAAAAAAGGTTACTGCTCTTGATGTATTCTCTGTAATGCAAATTGGAAGTCTCCCTATTAAGGCAGAGATAATCCAGAAACCAGAAAAGACCCCACACTGTCTCAGGTCTACATGGCCACACAAAATGGTTGGAACGTGAAGAAGAAACTCCAGTTCCCCCCATGTTTATCAGCACTGGGATGAACTTGCCCTCGACGGGGCTGCATTATGTGGGGATTGAGAGTTGTTGTACCATCCAAGCTGAGGTGTACAGTGTAGGAGGAGCTACATCTAGGCATTGTCAAAATGAAAGCACCAGCTCAAAGCTTTGTCTGGTGTCCTGGGGTAGATCAGCAGTTCGAGCAGCCCGCCACGCACTGTGCGGGATGCCAACACATAAAGAAGATGCCAAGAGCAGTACCTCTCCATCCCTGTGAATGGTTTGCAATACCCTGGCAGAGGATTCATGGGCACACATTTCTTGGTAGTAGTGGATGCAGATACAAAGCCGCCAGAAGAGTTCCCGATAGCCTCCACGACAGCCTCGCACTCTGTTGACGTGATGAGAAGCCCCTTCTGAAGGCCTGATGTTCCAGAACACTCAGTCAATGACAATGGACCACAGTTTGTTGTGGAACAGTTTCAGTCATTCCTGAAAATGAATGGAATAAGACATATTACTTCTGTACCTAGCACCCGGCTACAATTGGCTTGGTGGAAAGATTTGTCTGGAGCCTAACGAATTTTCTGTGAGTAATGTCAGCAGAACACACTACACTAACACCGAATCAGAAACTCGCCAATTTCCTCCTTGTAGATCGCATTGTAGCCATAACTCCACAACTCACAACTCACCCGCTATGCTCTTCCTGGGTCAACCCTTGCGTTCATGCTTGGATCTCCTCAAACCCAACCTCAGAACAAGTATGCAAGACAAACAGCTGAGGCAAGTTGCTGGCTGCTCAGACAAGGAGGTTTAATGTTTCACTCTTAGACAAGCAGTCTGGTGAGAGACTGCCAAGGTGATTAAAAGTGGGTACCCAGAAAGATTAAGGACAGAATTGAATTGCTCCCCTACACAGTGGAGATTGCATCTGAAGCCATCTGAAGAGAACATATCAACCAGTTGAGGAGAGCAGAGTCAATTATTAGAGAAGAAACGTGGGCAGAGCTGTCAGAACCTCTTCTTGCAGTCCCTGAGTCAACTTCTACAACTACCATGGAGGAGGCCTCAGAACTTCAGGTTGTTTCACAGCCACAAGTCTGGGAGTGCTGTGTCTTTACTATTTATCAATTACTATAAATGGTCCCTGCCAAACGTGGCTACTGTGCCCCACCTCTTGAACTCATTACTACAGATTGGGAAGAAATGGCAATGGACAAAGCAGTGTGAGGTGGCTTTTGAAAAAGTAAAGGAAGTGATGGCATCAGACACTACGCAAACATTATGATCCTACAACCACCATGGATGAGGTCCAAGGACCTGAGACAGTGTCACAGCCTCAAGTCTCACCTGCTAAGCAGAGTGATTCCATTCTGCAGGAAAGGCGTTATCCCACAAGAGTAAGACATCCTCCCCAGCGATTAAATCTTTAGGCCTGAATGGGACAATTTAAAAATTACCTTGCTGTGGATGTCCATATAGTATATTATGTAGCATACTGTATATATAATGTAGTAAGTTGAGACGCATTCTATATTGAGCTGGAGCAGGGAAGTGTGTGTTGTGTTTTCAATATTTCAGCAGTCTTTGAGTAATATTGTAAATATGTTGCTTGATTAAGCATTCTTGTTCATTTAAATATTTCATAATGTGCTATATGTAAAATAAGTGAATTATAAACATCACATCATATGCGCTCGCCTCGCTAAAAATAAAAATGAAATTAGACTTGCATTCCAGACCCTCTGTGCTTTCCTTTCAATTAATTTTATGTTTTGGAGTTACAAACCATAATAACATCCCCATCATTGCATCTGGGGAGTGACCATTGACCAGACGCTCAACCAGACTAGCCAATTGAATATCGCAGATCAAAGGCTAGGGATCCTTCAGTAGGCAACTCATCACTCTGACATCCCGAATCCTTTCCACTATTTGCAAGGCAGCTTGATGAGGACTTTCCAGCGCAGATCAAGCAACACTCAAGAAGCTCAGTGCATCCAAACTGCATCCTGCAGCGACTGAACAGAGATCAGAGGCAGTGCAACAAACCTGGCACACAGCAGAGAACAAAACTTAGTCTCCTGACTTGTGTAGCCCATTACCACACGAGGACAATCATTTCTAAAACGCCCATGCATTCAGATTCACATGTATATTGAAGCATATATTCAATCATAAATTTAACTGAAATATGATATCTATCTTATAATATATACAAACAGGAATGAGAGATGTAAAGACGTTATACCAAATAATGTAGAAAATGTTAAAAAAACAGTAAAAAAGGCTATTCAGCCCAACTGTTACCTATGCTTGTACAAGGATTCTCCAAACCCTTTGTCATTTCAGTGCACCAATGAGAATCTCACATTAAAATAGAATTTTTAAAATGCTGGATGCTCAACCTGCATCTTAGATAATCCACCAATTATCTAATTAGCTCCTTGTGACCAGTCTATGATTTTACCATCAATCAGTACCTAACCAGGTCCGAGAACATCGTGCCCTGATTGGTTTTCAACTCTGGTAATCATTGCATCTGTCAGGCTGCTGATTGAATCCCATAAGGACTCTTGAAATAAAAATGGAGGTTGACAGAGAGCAGCTCAACTCCAGTACCACCAGCTGAATAAGCTATGGTGCTGCCTAGCAACGGCAGGGGTCTGAAGAGCCACACTAATATTGTGCTTGCTGATTGAAAAAAGGGAAATGAATAGCCAGAGGCTAGCTTAAAGAAATAAAATTCAATTTAAAAAAGACAAGCATGTATCTAGTACTAACCTCTGGGGCTTTTTTTTTCTGATTACAGCCAGACTGGCTGGAAGGAGCAGAGAGGAAAGAATGGAACTACATGAAAGAGCAGAAGAAAACAATTTGTGGGCAAAGGCAGCATGACTGCCAAATGTTTGATTCAAAGGAGGAGGACATGAGGGAGAGAGAGAGAGAGAGAGCGCGCCAACCAGCAAGGAATTGGCACCATGCTTGTTCAGTGTGCAGCTGATCCTTTTCACCATTCCCTGAAGATAATGCCAAATCCTGGAAAGCACTGCAGTCATAGTCTTCTCACGCTCTCCCACAGCTTCCTGCACAACCAAAGGCCTGGCAGTCATTTTATCCAACAATGGGAAAATTGTACAAATTTATCACTACTGAAAGATGGTTGTCCAGTCGCCGACTAAAGTCCTAATCTTCAAAGGTGGAAAAGTGACACCTCTCAGCAGTTGTTCTCACAGTGGGAAACAGAACGTGTGACAGCACGGATCAGAAACCAGGCGCCATTCCACAGGAAGACAGTGAGCAGCAATGGGAGGATTAATATGTACGATTCTTTTATCAGGTCCAGCAGCTCGTATGAGAATTGCAACTGCTTGGACATGGAATGTGTCCACTAGCTGTTTCTTCTTATTGGTCTTCATTCCCTCTCTTTCCATCTCTCCTCTAACCTTCACCAGACTCAAAGTCTTTCAGGCTCTTTTCTTTTTTGTTTCTTCATTCTCTAAGCCGTCTCTCTCTACCCCATTTGTGCCCCTTTTCCTCTCACTCAGTCTCCCTACCATCTCTCTCAGTTTACTCTCTCTTTCTTTCCCTCTCTCAGCCTCTTTACCTCCTTCTCTCCTACTCAGCCTCCTTCCTTTCCTGTGTCAGTCTCTCTACTTACCTCTCTCCCAATTTCAGTCACCCCCCCCCTTTCCTGGCAAACACTCTCAGCTTCCCTGATCAGTTCCTTCCTATTCATTCAATTTGCCCCTATCATCCATGCCTCCCTATCTCCACCATCCCCTAAAACACCCCATTCCTAACCTGTCCATTTATTGCTTACGGAATATTTCTCAGAAAGAGAAATGCAATTTAAAGCAATAACGTAGAAATAGAAACATTCCAAAGATGTACAATTTGGGCGAGTGAGATGTGGGCATGCTATGTTGGCACTGGAAGCATGGCGACATCTGTGGGCTGCCCCCAGCAGAATCCTTGCTGGTTTGATTTAACGCAAATGATCTATTTCACGGTACGTTTTAATATTTCAATGTACATGTGACAAATAAAGCTATTCTTTCATCTGTCAGAAGGAAGCAAAATTTTAAAAAGTCAGCACAACAAAATGACAAGCTCCGGAGGGTATTGACCTGAGTAGTAGGACTGCCTGCAGAAGGCCACACAATGCTTGGTATGAAGTTGGACAACACCTTTATAATCCAGTGCTTACAGGGATGTAGACAAAGAGATGAAGGCCTGATGAGCTTAATGACCTTTCTTTGTAATTTAGAATTCTGTCGACCTCCAGTTATTCAAAGGAATATTGCAGACAAAATGTAGGCTCATCAGATGAGGCAAAGGAATCAGTGTGCACCTTAATGGAGGTGCTCAGGTATATTATTAAGATGGAAAGGTGAGGCCATGGAAGGACTGAAACACTGAGATTACAGTAGGGAAATCAAGGCAATGGTGACCAATGCAATTCTGCAACTGGATCCTCGACTTCCTCACCTGAAGAGCACAGTTTGTGTGGATCAGAAATAACGTCTCCACCCCACTGACAATCAACTCCAGCACACCTCAAGGATGTGTGCTTTGCCCACTGCTCTACTCTCTCTGCACCCATGAGTGTGGGGTTAGGCAAAGCTCAAACCCCATCTATAAATTTGTGGACCACACTCAGTTTTTGGCAGAGTTTCAGATGGTGATGAAGAGGCATACAGGAGCAAGCTATATCAGCTAGCTGAGTGATGTTGCACCAGCAACCTTTCACTCAATGTCAGTATGACCAAAGAATTGATTGTAAACTTCAGAAAGGGTAAGATAAGGGAACACACAACAGTCCTCATAGTGATCAGAAGCAGAAAGGGTGAGCAATTTCAAGTTCCTGCGTGTCAACATCTCTGAGGACCTAACCAGGGCCCAACATATCGATGCAGTTACAAAGAAGACACAACAGCAGCTACATTTCATTGGGAGTTTGAGGAGATTTGGTATGTCACCAAAGACGATCACAAATTTCTACAGATGTTCAATGAGGAGCATTCTAACTGGCTGCACCAGTCTGGTATGGTGGTGGGGTGGGGGGGGGGGGGGTCACTGCACAGGATCAGAATAAACTACAGCAAGTTGCAAACTCAGTCAGCTCCATCATGGGCACTAGCATCCCTAGCATCCAGGGTATCTACAAGGAGTGATGCCTCAAAAAAGGTGGCATCCGTCATTAAGGAACCCCTCCCATCACCCAGGACATGCCCTCTTCTCATTGTTACCATCAGGGAGGAAGTATAGGAGCCTGAAGGCACACACACACTGAACGATTCAGGAACAGCTTCTTCCTCTTCTGCCATCAGATTTCTGAAAGGATTGAACCCACGAACACTATCTTGTTACTAAATTGCAGATGCTGGAAATCCAAGCAATACACACAAAATCAGCAGGCCAGGCAGCATATATGGAAAAGACTACAGTCAACGTTTTGGGCCGAGACTCTTCACCAGAACACTTCTTCTCTTACTTTTTTTACTACTTTTTAAATTTAATCTTTTTTAAATATATGAGAAAAAGAAAGAAAAACTCATTTGGTCCCCGCCTTCCAGGCTTCTATCCACTTGATCTGAGAAAAGCTTCCAGTATCTGGACACCAACTCAAAGCTGTATGAATTCACCACTCATCTAAAAACCAGATCTGGGGTTTGAGTAATCTAAAAGGCAAATCTCAAATGGTGGAACACAAAGGGGAAGGTGTTCTGTCTCCGTTGAATGTTACTTCTGCCAGATCCCAGTTGATCTGCCACTTTTGGTTCGGACATTGTTCAGGCCGAAGTGGTTTTACCTGGCCATTACTTCACAGAGACAAGTTTTCCAACACCTACCACCTGCGGTTGAGCCTGATGAATGGCTGCTTGGGAAAGGTCAGGCAAATGTTGATGCCTGTAGGACCTTATGCAACAGGAGCCAAAGTCAGAAAAGGGAAGGGAGGGAAAAGAAGCGGATGTTCTAGCCAATATTACATCACTTGTGCATTAAGTTGTGTGACAAAAGTGGTTATTTGCCCTCACTCTGCTGGTCTGAGCTTATGTTGAGTAAATGTCTGATCTGCGCTCTTTTTTACTAACACATGTTTAATGAAGGAAGACATTCAGTCATTTTTTACCTTTATTTATCAATGGTAATCATTCTGCTGTGCTCTGCAGCTATTAAATATTTACTTGTCCAATCTTCTTGTATTTGCATCCTGATAAACTTAAGCGCTTTGCTTTACTTCGAAGCATCGGGTAAATGAATGTTTTATTGATGCACTGAACTCTCTACATATTTTTGTTATTAAAACTCCCACTGGTTCTTTAAACTGACAAGAAGGAAATTTTGAAAGATATGAGGCCGATGTTGACCTTCTCCAAATTTAGGATTAAATTAAATTTTAAAATCAATTTGTTTTGTAGAAGTAACCAAGCAGTGTTCATTCAGCAGTGTTTGGTGAACGTAAAAATGAAATCACATGGCCATTTTGCACACAGTTCAATGTATGGGAAAAATCCCCTTTTCATTCTGAAGTACACTGTTAAGCTTAAATCCAGTATATGCTGTCTTCAACAGCAAAAAAAGTTATAATGTTTGAAGATGTTTGGATTAGGAATCGATTGAAAATTGGAAGAAAAGGAAATAAACAAAGATTTAGCAGCATGGACACTGGCTGGAGATCTTGACACAGAATTAGGAAGGAAGATTGTTTCTCAGGCTGGAGGAATATATGCAGTGGCGCCACCTTGAGGCTGGTGTTAGTACAGGCACTCTTCCTAACAGATTAATGGGCCAGTGTATTGGGAACCATTTCAACATTTGCAATTGAAATATGAAAATACAGAGCTGAAATACAGTAAACAGTGACTAGGAGAGTGATGGAAGTTAAAGACAGGCTGGTGAAATGGGTGCACACATGAAAGATAAAACTTAATGCAGAAAGACTGAGGTGATACACATGGGTTCCTCAGCTTCATAATAAAGACAGTGTTCAAAAACAGTAAATTTATGTTGAATCTCAATGAAACACTTGAACATAGTATCCAATTCTGCTCACTGTTGGAGGATGGGAAGACCCTAGAAAGAACGTAGAATGTATAAGAGTTCAGCACAGAAGTAGGCCATTCAGCCCATTATGTCTGCACTGAACATGATCCTGGAAGCTTTTTATATTTCTCTGTACAGAAGATATAAATTAAGAATAATATTTCTTAATATAGAATTAATATTGAAGCAGACAGCCCCTCAGATGTGTTAATGCATGGGATTAGTTGCAGTAGCTGCAACTGATGATCGAAGACATGAGGGCACAGTTGAACTGCATTTAATTATCCAAGTCATATAAATATTTAGAAAGTAATTGTCTGAAAACACTGAAATTGAAATATTTAAACTGAAATAAAGAACAATGAGGAAAATCATAATCCTCACTAATTTTAAATAAAAGTTGGTAACTTCATTCAAATAACTGGTGCAAAACAATGAAGCCTGTCATGGTCTATCAGGCATCTTTGCTCAGGTTGATCAAGAACTGCTCCAGGACTCAAGTGTTAAGTCCAGGAGTGGAACGAGTGATCAAATGTGTCAGTATCTGACCTCCAGCATATTCAAAACTTCAATATTCCAAAGTGCTAGCTAGCAAAGTAAGATCCGCCCAGTAAACTTTCTCAACAATAAAACTTTTTCTACTTCTGGGACCTTCTTGCAGTCCAACAGGTTTCCAAGTTCAAGCATGAAGCAAGAAATATTGCAGAACAAAAACAATTAATTGAAGATAAAACACGATACAATGCTTCACACAATGTTGGCAAGGGTTAAAAAATGTCAGGTCTTCTTTAAGAAAGTACAAAATAACATAAGTATATTGACCTACCCTGTAGCTAAGAGACAAATTATTTTTAAACTACATTAAAGAGTTCAGACGACAAACCTTTAGAAAACCTGTTCCCCCTGGTGTACAGTAAAAACCTAGTTATTTGAGTTTGAGTCAGCCAATCCACAGCCCCAGGCAGCATGTACAATATAAAACTGCATGATGTATTAACAGATTTATTAGGATCTCTAAAGAATGTCACAAATTAATACCAATCAACAATGTATTTGATATTGTACAATACAATTTTTGAGGAGTATTATGTTAGGGCTCAAGGAAAAAGTAAAATATTTTGGATAAAAGAGAAGGGATTAAATGACTCAATGGCAGTTCAAAGCAGTTCAATTGTACAATGTTCAAAATCATCCCCATAAACAAACTCAGACTCCAGTCTGTCAACTACTTAATAAATCTTGATAAAGGCATAGAAGTCATTTGAGAAAGTAGGAAGCTGGGAGAATTCAAAGTACATATACAGTACGTCACCATATACAGCCCAGAGATTTGATTTCTTGTGGGTATAATCAGTAAATCCAACAGCCTTAACAGAATCAATGAAAGACTGCAGCCAACAGGGTGGACAAACACAGTGGAAAAGACAATAAAGTGTGCAAATACAGACTAATATAAATAAATAAATAATAAAAGTGAGAACATGAGATGAAGAGTCCATTTTTTGAGTCACTTTTGAGTCCATTGTTTGTGGGAACAGTTCAGTGATGGGGCAAGTGAAGCTGAGTGAAATTATCTCCTCTGGTTCAACAGCCTGATGATTGAGGGGTAATAACTGCTCCTGAACCTGGTGGCATGACTCCAGTGGCTCCTGTACCTTCTTTCTGATGGCAACAGTGAGAAGAAAACATGATCTGGGTGGTGGGAGTCCCTAATGGTGGATGCTGCTTTCCTGTGACAATGTTCCATATAGATGTGCTCAGCGGTGGGGAGGGCTTTACCAGTGATGGAGTGGGCATATCCACTACTTTTTGTAGTATTTTCCAGTTAAGGGCATTGGTGTTTCCATACCAGGCTTGGATGCAGCCAGTCAATGTACTCTCCAATACACACCTGTAGAAGTGTGTCAAAGTTTTAGATGTCATGCCGAATCTTCGCAAACTTCTAAGGAAGTAAGAGCACTGCTGAGCTTTCCTCGAAATGGCACTTACATGCTGAGCCCAAGATAGATCCTCTGAAATGATAATACTGAGTAATTTAAAGTTGCTGACCCTCTCCTCATCCTATCTCTCGATGAGTGCTGGCTCATGGCCCTCTGGTTCCCTGCTTCTAAGGTCAATAATCAGCTCTTAGGTCTTGCTAACAATGAGTGAGAGGTTGCTGTTTTCAACCTTCCTCCTATACACTGATTCATCACCACCTTCCATTTGACCTACTACGGAGGTGTCATTGGCAAACTTGAGAGTGGCAGAGGAGCTGTGCTTAGCCACAGAGAGATAAGTGTAAAGCACGTAGCCTTGGGGTGCACCTGTGTTGATGGAGATTGTGGAGGAGATGCTGTTCCCAATCCGAACTGACTGGAGTCTGCAAGTGAAGAAATTGAGGATCCAATTGCACAAGGAGGTATTGAGGCCAAGGTCTTGAAGCTTATTGACCAGTTTTGAGGGGATGATTGTATTGAATACCAAGCTGTTCAGATGTTCCAGGGTTGAGTGAAGTGCCAATGAAATGGCATCTGCTGTAGGCCCGTTGCCCCGGTAGGCAAATTGAAGTGGATTCAAGTCACTTTTCAAGCAGGAGTTGATATGTTTCATCACCAACCTCTCAAAACACTTTTTATCACCATGGATGTAAGTGTTTCTGGGTGATCGTCACTGTGGCAGGTTATCGTGTTTTTCTTAGGCACCAGTAGAATCGAAACCTAGTTGAAGCAGATGATACTTCAGAATGCTGAAGCAAGAAATTAAAGATAAGTTAAAGATTGGAGAACACTCCAGCCTGTTGATCAGCACAGGTCTTTAGTACTTGGCCTGGTATCCTATCTGGGCCAGATGTATTTTCCAGGGGTTCACCTTCCTGAAGGATGCTCTCACGTTAAAGAACAATGTAAGCTTTCACATTAAACTGGGGATGATACAGGGATATAATTCTTATGAATGGAAAACATGAGTGGGTGACTTAATAATATTTACATCCAAATAAAATCTGTCATGCGACAATTGCTGGTAAGATACCATGACCCGAACCCATGTATGGAACAACAAAATCTGCTCGAGGAACACAGTGAGATGTGTAACAACAGCAGAAAGATTTGGGGCAAGTGCTTTTCCATGCAGTCAGTGGAGAGAAAGCCAATGGGAATGCCGATGGCTATACCTTTGATTTTTAGGAAGAGAGTGAAGTCAAAAGAGAAGTTGTTCAGACTAAGCACTAGTTCAGCCAGTTGTACAAGAGTGCTTTTGGAAAGCAACTGGTTGGACCTTCATTTGCAGAGAGAAGTAGAGGGCTACAAGACCTTCTTCATGACAGATAGAGGTATATAAAGACTGGAATCCATAGTGAATTGATGCTTAACCCATTGATGGTCTATTGGTTCAGATTACAACATCAGCAGTCTTGTGCCTCCAGTGTTCCCAAACTACATTATGTCACGGACCCCTAGCATTCACTGACCAGTTTCATGAACCCCAGGTTGGGAACCCCTGATTTATGCAACGTCTGTCAAAACAGACACCCATGAAGAGCTAAACAATGACTTGGAACAGTTGGCAAGATTTTTTCCATCTTCTCAACTACTTGTCAACTTAAAAAGTGAACCTGTATGAAATTAATTAATTGCACTGAAAATGTAGTGGAACATAAATTTTGCTATAAATAAATCCTTGAATGAACAAATTCGGAGTTACACCCATTCATCCTTAATTCAAGTTGACATAGGTCTCCCCTTCAGTTCAATCCAATCCAACACTACTTCCTTTTCAAAGCCAGAGCATCATATCAAACCTCCTGTTCACAGAGCAGAAGAATTCTTTATTCAGATCACTGATATTCATGCAGGTTTTTCATCAAATTGCAGTTCATACCAGCAATACTCAAGCTCACCATCAAATCCACTTCCATTCTTCCTGGTATTCACCACACTACAACTTCAGCTGGGGCCTCCCCCACTCTTCATCCCTGCGAAAGTTGCAAGAAATGCCTGGACATCCAAAATACAAAAATTGCCTGAATTTGAACTCCTCGCTCTGAATTACAGTTATATTTTTGGGATTCCCTAAAGAATTCATTGTTTAATTATTTTTTCTTGTTTTATTGAACAGAACTGACAGTGAACTGCACCTATTTCATCTGAGCTTGTCACTGGACTAAATAAATCAAGGAAGATTTTAGAGTGGAAGTTCTTTAGCACAGCAATAAATTCCCATCACAAAAGGCACACTCACACACCTCAGGTTTAAGTTCAAGTTTATTGTCATCCAATCGAACTCCGTATACTGCCAAACGAAACAACGTCCCACTGGACCAAGGTGCACAAGCTGGTACATATACATAACTGACTGACTGGCTTCAAATTAGTAAATTAACAAATAATAAAAAATATTCTAGAAGATTGACATTTAGCACGAGATGCACTTAAGACACAAGTTAAAAAGCAAACAGTGTAATACTAGTGACATTTCATATGTGGTGAGATCTGAGTGGTGGCAAGTCTCATGGCCTGGGCGAAGGCTGTTTCCCATTGTTATAGTCCTTGTCCTACTGCCTAACGGTAGGGGGGGGGGGGGTCAAAGAGATTGTTGGATGGATGTGAGGGTTCCTTGACAATGCTAAAGGCCCTATGTGTGCAGTGCCCTGTATATCAAAAATAATACATTAATTCTGCATTTCCTGCTAAACATACTTCAACTAAGTATATCTAAAAGATCTATCAGATCTCTCATGGCACTCCTCGTAGCAAGCCAGAAAACATCAGGACAGATGAAGGGTCTTGGCCTGAAATGTCAAGTGTTTACTCTTTACCATAGATGCTGCCTGGCCTGCTGAGTTCCTCCAGCAGTTTCTGTGTGCAGCTTCAAATTGAAGATTTTTCTTTCCTCATTTCCATTTTATCGAGAGACAGTGCCCTCTAATTCTCGAGTCCTCAACCAGAGGAAGCAACCCCACAGCGGCTACATTGCCAAATTGGGTGGAAGGGTAACCTAGCAGTTAGCACAACACTATTAAAGTGTCATCGATCGGGGTTCAATTCCCACCACCGTCTGTAAGGAGTTTGTACATTCTCCCTGTGACAACTCGGGTTTCCTCCCACATTCCAAAGGCTTAGGGTTAGTAAGTTGTGGGCATAATATGGTTGAGCCTTCAGCATGGCGGCACTTGTGGGCTGACCCCAGCACATACTCACATTGTGTTGGCTGTATATATGTTTCAAAGTACAGGTGACCAATAAAGCTAATCTCTTTATCGCTCCCTCCAGAGTCTGTATCAGTTTGCTTGAAATATGATATATCTTGGAACAAAGCCATAATAAAAGACTCATTCTATAGATAAATGTTTCAAAAGTTTCAAAACAAAATCAGCCCAGGGAGTAGAGCTATAGGTCATACACTCAATGGCCAATTTATTAGCTAATAAAGTGGTCACTGAATGTACGTTCATGGCCTTCTGCTGTTGTAGATCATCCACTTCAAAGTTTAAGGTGTTGTGCATTCATAGATGCTCTTCTGCACACCCACTTGTGTAATATATGGTTATTTGAGTTATTGTTGTGATCCTGTCAGATTAAACCCGTCTGGCCATTCTCCTCTGCCCTCTCCCAGTACAAGGCATTTTCACCCACATAACTACCATTCACTATATATTTTCTGCTTTTTGCACCAATCTCTGTAAACTCTAGAGACAGCTGTGTGTGCAAAACCCAGGAGATCAGCTGTTTCTGAAATACTCAAACCACCCCATCTGGCACCAACAACCATTCCACAGTCAAAGTCACTTAAATCATGTTTCTTCCCCATTCTGATATTTGGTCTGATTGCAGCGGAACCTCTTCACCATGTCCACATGTTTTTAGGCATTGAGTTGCTGCCACATGATTGAATGATTAGATGTTTCTAATAATGAGCAAACATACGGGTGTACCTAATAAAATGGACATTGAGTGTATACCAAGTATTCATCCAATAGTACTGAAAAAGAAGAATTTGAAAAGAAGTAAAAGAGGATTTGAGTGGAAATATGAGGAGATGGTAAACCTTATGTGAAACAAGTGACAAAGGCACACTAAATGTTGGGAAGCAGAAAATGAGAATGCATTAATTCTGGTGAGTTAGTGACCATGCGCTCATGTGCTGTCTTTAGACAAACAAATCAGGCATGGAAGAAATTCTGCTTACAAATATCAGTGGCATTTTGCATGGCAATGTTAGATGCCACAGTGTCCTGTGGTTTCCATCTTGCATTTTAGTGCATTACCTCTATCAGATTGATGAGTATTTGGATTGCTTCTATCGTTTAAGTTAATGAGCCACTGTTGTCCTGCTACTGCAGGCCACTCTGCAGGGATTCAGTGTGTTCCATTGTTTCTTTGAATTGATCTGCTAAATCAGAACAACTTCATTGCAGAGGCCGGATCATAAGGAACTGATTTGATTTACTGGGATGTGGTTGCCAGGGTTGAATTGGGAAAACTTGGGAGCTGGCTCAGTCTTAGCAACTATCGTAGTCCAATCTAAAAACACGACATTTTAAACTTGTGTGTTGAAGCCCGTTCAGCCTAGGGTAAAGACTTTTCTTTCTTAACTGTACATATTTCACAATTGGTCATGAACAAGTCTTTCTGAAAATAAAATTATTTCTCCAGTTGAGGTTATAGATGGAATTGGATGCATGTTAGCTCTGGCAGGGTTTGCAGGCCACTACTCCTACAAGGTGATGCTTCACTCCCAGATGAGCTCAATGCCTTTTATACACACTTTGAAAGGGAGAATAAAACTACACCAGTGCAAATCCCTGCAGCATCTGGTGACCTGAGATCTCTGTTTTGGAGGCCGACTTCAGAGCATTTTTCAAGAAGGTGAACCTTCACCAGGTGTCAGGTCCTGATGAAGTACCTGGTAGGGCTCTGAAAGCCTGTGCCAACTAACAGGTGAGAGTGTTCAAGGACATCTTCAATCTCTCACTGTTGCAGTCAGAGATTCCCGTCAGCTTCAAAAGAGTGTCAATCATATCAGTGGCCAAAAAGAGCAGGGTGAGCTGCCTCAACTATTGTAATCCAGCGGCACTCGCATCTACTGTAATGAAGAGCTTTGAGAGGTTAGTCATGGTCAGAATCAGCTCCTGCCTATGGATCCTGTGGATGTGATTTCACTGACTCTCCACCTGGCCTTGGATCATCCAGACATTAGTAATACCTTCGATAGGTTGATGTTTATTGATTGCAGCTCAGCATTCAACATAATCATATATCCTCAGTTCTAAACAACAAGCTCCAAAACCTGGGCTCCTCTACCTCCCTCTGCAGCTAGATCCTTGACTTCCTCACGGGAGACCACAGTCTGTACTGACTGGCAATAGCACCTCCTCCTTGCTGACAATCAACACTCTTAAGCACTTACAAGGATATGTGCTTAGCCCACTGCTCTGCACCCACGATTGTGTGGCTAGGCACTGCTTAAACGCCATCTATAAATTTGCCAACAACACAACTATTGTTGGCAGAAATTCAGATGGTGATGAGGAGGCGTACACAAGCAAGATAGATAGTCTGTTTGAAGGGTGCCACAGCAACACCTTGCACTCAATGTCAGTAAGACCAAGGAAATGATAGTGAACTTGAGAAAGGGCAAGACTTGGGAACACAGGGCAGAAGTGGAAAGGGTAAGCAGTTTTAAGTTCCTGGGAGTCAACTTCTCTGAGGATCTGGGCCCAACACATTTATGCAATTACAAAGAAGACATGTCACCAGCTATATTTCGCTGGCAGTTCAAGGAGAATTGGTATGCCACCAAGGACACTCGCAAATTTATACGGATGTACCGCGGAGAGTATTTTAACTGGTGGAGGCCAGTCTGGTGCTACCTGATTTGGAGGGACCTCTGCACAGGGTCGGAAAAAGCTGCAGAATGTTGTGAACTCAGCCAGCTCCATCATGGACAATAGCTTCCCCAGCATCGAGGACACCTTCAAAAGCCGATGCCTCAAAGAGGTAGCATCCATCATTAAGGACCCCAATCGTCTAGGAAATTTCCTCATCTCATTGCTACCATCAAGGAGGAGGTACAGGAGCCTGAAGGCGCACACTCAATATTTCAGGAATGACTTTTTCCCCTCAGCAACCAGATTTTTGAATGGAACACTACCACAGTAATTATTTCCCTTCCCTCTCTTTTTGCACTACCTGTTTAATTTATTTGTGTGTATAGGTATACTTACTGTAGTGTATAATTTTTATTGCAATGCACTGCTGCCACTAAAAAACTGATTTCATGACATATGACAGAGATATTAAATCGGATTCTGATTCTCATTTAGACTCTCTCCCTTTTGTCCCTCCTTATGAAGCAGGTGTTGGACAGAATTCCTCAGAGCACCTTGGAGAAATAGTTAGTCTGTTCCTCTGCCAATGATGAGACAAACTGTGGGCATTCCTACTTCGTCACTAAAATTAGCAGACAGAAACACAGTACCTCAGGTCACTCGACCAACACATTATCTATTATTTGTTCTAAGAATGTTTTCAGATTTTTCCATGTCCTCTCCTTCCATCTCACTAGTCTTCCCTTTCACCATATCATCAGCACAACTCCAGTGTGACTGATTGTCAAATCACATTTCCTTACCCCATTTCCCTTCAATCCCTCTTTTCTAGGACACCACAATCCTTCCAGACATCTCTTATCACTCTTGCACCAAAATCACTTCTACTGGCACTTTCAGAACACAAATCAGTTTCTCCACTCTTTATTTTTAACCTCTTGATTAGCACCAGCCCTCCAGCACTTCACCTAAGGCAGCAGCTTAAGTGTACTGTTTTCAATTCAGGCACCATTTGCTTGGTGTGGCCTGTTTTACTCCGATGAGCCCAAATATTGACACAGGATCCCCTCCTGCTAGCATCTTCATCCTTTTTAAACTTGAATTCTCCTCACTCCAATTACAGAGAGTCCTTCTTTGGCCTGTTACAGATGCCAATATGCTTACATTTTAAAGCTGACATCTTTAGCCACTTTTCAGCCTTCAAAACTCAAGCACAGTTAAACAAACCCAACTTTTCCAGACTGATGCACACCTAGCTTCCCCCATTATTTTGATGATTACTTATGGCAATGCTTTAATGCCATTTTGTTCTTTCAAAGTCTCCTGCTGATGGTCTTTTTACCCCCAGCATCCCTCATGCGTTGGTGAGAGGACAGACTATGCAATCAGATTGTCCCACCTACTGGATTCAGCAGCGATAACCTGTCCACTTTGATGAAGTGACTCTACCCAAAACATAAACCACACACTCATTTTTGCAGACATAATCAGACTCTGTGGTTCAAGTAATTTCCCCCCCAGTTGTCAGCTTGGGAGCAACTAATTTCAGCTTGCGTTTACTCAGCTGGGATGCGAACAGTTTCCCCCTTCAGGGAACTTCACTTAGCTTATCGCATCTTTTTCAGGCAGAAGTGCAGTCAAGAAAATTCCCCTCCACCACCCATTGCTTCACAAGATTTCTTTTCTTCTTTTGGTTAGCTGAAGATGCTCCAAACACAGTGAACCAAACATCACACCACATTGATGATGTTTGTGGCCAAATCAAAGCACTGATGTTTTCCTAAGGAGATTCCTACCAGTAAGACTAAATATCTGTGTTGAGCAACTGGTTGGGGTGTTCACTGAGCTCTTTAACCTCTTGCTTCAGCAGTCTGAGGAATCTACCTGCTTCAAACAGGCTTCATCTATACCAGTGCTCAAGAAGAAAGTGGTAACCTGCATCAGTAATTATCAACCAGCAGCACTTACATCCACAGGGGCTGGTGATGAAACATATCAACTGCTGCCTGGGAAGTGACTTGCATTTGCTCCAATTTGCCCACTGGAGCACCAGGTCCACAGCAGATGCCATTTCATTCAAACCTGAAACATCTGGACAGCGAAGATGCATACATCAGGATGCTCTTTACCAGCTACAGCTTGCATTCAACACCATCATCCCCTCAAAACTAATCAATAAGTTTCAAGACCTTGGACTCAATATCTCCTTGTGCAATTGGATTCTTGATTTGCTCACTTGTAGACCCCAGTAAGTTTGAATTGACAACAACATCTCCTCCACAATCTTTACCATAAGGCTGTATCATTAGCCCCCTGCTTTAGTCACTTTATGCTTATGACTGTGAGACGAAGCACAGCTCTAATGCCATATTCGAGTTTGCTGATGACACCACTGTCGTAGGCTGAATCAAAGGTGGTGACAAATCAGCATGTAGGAGGGAGAGTATTAATCTGGTTGAGTCGTGCCAATAATAACAACCTCTTACTCAATGTTAGCAAGACAAAGAAACTGATTATTGACTTCAGGAATGGGAAACCAGAAGTCCATGAGCTGTCCTCATTGGAGAATCGGAGGCAGAGAGGGTCAGCAACTTTAAATTCCTTAGTGTTATTATTTCGGAGTACCTGTCCTGGGTCCAGCATGCACCCTAAGTGCAATTATGAAGAAAGCACAGCAGTGTCTCTACTTCCACCACTGAGCGCATCTACTACCACCCAGGGCATGCTCACTTCTCACTGCTGCTATCAGCTAGAAGGTACAGGAACCACAGGACTCATACCACCAGGTTCAGGAACAGTTATTACCCCTCAACCATCAGGCGCTTGAACAAAAGGGTTAAACATCCATATCTATAACTTTTGATAATATTCCAAACACATCCCTCCAAAATTTATTTAAACTTACACATGACCAAAACATATGAGGGTTTTTGGGATTACAATGTTATAATAATATCAAATTAATAATATAATATCAATAATCAATTATTAACAATAATATCAAATGTTTGGGATACAAACATTTTTGGGATTATTCCAGAGGAAGCAAGCAAAGTGTCTGCTTCCACCCAACATGTGATAGCTTTTTCAACTTTACTGGCTAGGAGAGCTATTTTGCTACACTGGAAAGAAGCTAACCCCCCACTGTTTCCTATTGGCTCTCCTCCATTATGTCATGTCGAAGCTTGGAGAAAATTAGAAGATGGACATTTGATACATCCTATAATTTTGAACAAGTCTGGTGACCTTTTATACAATATTTTCACATGATTTAATTTATTTTTATTTATTTTTAAAATTCTCTTTGGGGAAAATTCTTGTCCGTGAAGGTTCGGAGATGACTGGAAGGATGTGTTTTTTTCCCTCTCTGTTTTTTTCTAATTTTATCTTCAATTGGACTGCCCAATCTTTCTTTTTCTTTCCTTTTTTTCTCTTTCTTTTTTTTGATTTTTATTTCAGTTTAGTTTAGTGGGTTTTTTTTTCCTTATCAATAAAATTTCCAATCTTTTTTTACGATTGTTATGAGGAGTTGTAGTTTTTTTTTGACCATTGCATATATTACAGCATAATATTTTACTTATTTGACTTTGATATTATATACTTTTTGTTTTTACTATTGCTGTTTATATGTCTTTTATATTATCTACTTGTTAAACTCCTCTTCCAATTTGCATATTCTTTATTTGGACATCAATAAAAAAGATTGAAAAATGAAAATGAACAAAAGGATAATAACTTCACTCAGTTTCACTTGTCCCATCATTGAAATTGTTCCTGCAGCCTATGGGCTCACTTTCAAGGTCTCTTCATCTCACATTCTTGATATTTATTGCTTATTTATTATGATTATTTCTTTCTTTTTGTATTTGCACAGTTTGTTGTCTTTTGCACACTGATTGAATGCCCAAGTTGGTGAGGTCTTTCATTGATTCTATTACGGTTATTATTCTATTATGGATTTATTGAGTATGCCTGGAAGAAAACGAATCTTAGGGTTGTATATGGTGACATATATGTACTTCGATAATAATTTTACTTTGAACTACTTTGAACCTGTGGAGCACAGGTTCCCAAACTGGGAGTCAGGTTACTCTCTCTCATCATAATTCCTAATTATTCTCTACTTATTGTCTTATGCTGATGTTAGAATTTACAGAAATACTATTTTCTCCAATAGCTGCAGCATTTGGCAGAGTCCTATACTAATACAGCATGGAAACAGAATTCAGCCCCACTTATTGATGATGTCTATCAAGCTGGATGTATTTTCCCATATTTAGCACATATTGCTCTAAACTCCTCCTAGCCATACATACTTATCCAAATGTCTTTTAAATATTGCTATTGTACCTGCCTCAACCACCTACTCATATGCCCACCACTCTCTGTGTGAAGTTGCTCCCACCCAGGTCCCTTGTAACTCTGCCACCTTCTGATGCCCTCTAGTGTTTCGTTCCCCCTCCCTGGAGGGAAGACTGTGTGCATTCATCCTATCTGTATCTACTACTGTATTTCCGGAGTTTGATCTGGAGCCCCTGCAAATGTCTCAAGATGAACATATGGCAATTATTATAACTGGACAGCATTAAATGAGTAAAATATGCTCTGAGACTGGTGATACACTGGGATTAGATCTGTCCTGTACCCAGCGGGAAGAACTCTGACGGCTTTGTACAATCAGGGACCCTCTGACTGTGTGTGGGCCAGTGAGTGTGCATTTATTTAACCATCTTGGATCAGGCTAATCCATATGATGGATAATCCATGGAGGTGTGCTTCTCATGACAAGGCTTGGGGAGGGAACGTACAAATGGATGCAGCCGCTTTATACAAATACCAATAATTAATAAATAGCAAGCAGGTCTACCCATTAAATTAGGAGCGTGGCAAGGCTGCCTTCCCTACCTTGCTTTGTTCAAGCCTTTTACCAAATCCATCAGGGTTGATGTGAGCACTAGAAGGGTGACAATCTAAGCAAGAAAGGTTAAAGCCTCCCTATACTTGGAAAATATCTGCCCATATGACTAAGGATAAGTTGTCTCGTTTTTATATAGATATATCTCCATATTGTGATAAATGGAATAACGGAGAAGCTTCACTCATTCATATATGTTTTGGACATGTCTGAGTCTTGGAGAATATTGGAAAGAAGTATTTCAAACCTTTTCGATATTTTTTAAAGTAAATTTCAAGCCTAATTCTTTGACTGCTTTACTTGGTACTGTTGGAGGAAAGGATATTATTTTGGAGCCATCTGATTTGCACATTTTGACTTTTATGTCTCCTATGGCCAGTAGGATGCTATTGCTTAAATGGAAAGATGTGGCCCCTCCTATTCACGCCCAATGGTTACGTGATGTGATGTCATGTTTAAATTTAGTGAAGATTCGTTGTTCAATCTTTGAATCTAATCAAGACTTTCAAACATTGTGGGGACCTTTTCTGAATTATTTTCAAAACCTCTGATTCGCTGTTAAAGCACAGATGATGACTAACGATCTTTTTTCTTTTTTTCTACTAATCAGCTTCGGTCTTGGTAGTGTGCTAGAATTTTTTAGATAATAAAATTATTATTTTTCAATGTTACAAACTAATTGACTTGTACGAATCTAGGGTAAGGAATCTTTATATGCGATTTAATTTGATGTACTGATGTATATACTTTTTCCTGTACTGTATTCATAGATTATATATATATATATATATTAATAAAAATATTGGACAGAGAGAAAATGTCTTCTGCTTGGACTTGCTGCCGGTCTTCAGATTGATGAGCATCTGTAAATAGTTCAAACTGGCCTCAAGGGCTTGAGTTAGTCAGAGGAAATATGAGACCATGTTTTTAGCATCTCCCTGACGTCTCTCTTGTTCCCTTCACTGCAGAGGTAAACATAAGCTGATGTGGGCCAGTAACAATTCAAGCTACTTTTAACTTTGCATTACCATCAAGCCTAATCATTTGAATATGTTGAAGGCGAGGAGGAGTAGCATGCCTCAAAGTCTCCATGGAGCAGATAGCCAAGGTGAAACAAATACTGCAAATCTGGCAATGGATTCGCTCTCCATTGAGGAAAACACCTTGTCACCATGTGGGAGTGCAATTGGTCTTGCATTATATGCTTTGCAGCAACCAAGCCACCGTTCATTTCATTTACATATTGAAATGTAAAAACCTCCAACAAAAGTTGAGAGAAAAGAAAATGGAAGGCCTCAGAGCTGAATCATTTATTGTGTTTCTCACCCCACAAGATTCTGTCTGTCCTGTTGAGTGTTTCTAGCATTTCCTATTTTTATGTGAGATTTCCAACACCTGCAATTGTTTTTGCTTGATTATCTGGCCATCTCCTGATGGCCATCTTTGTGTGTGGCTGCATCAAACTATGAGCAGACTCTAAATATGCAGTACACCAAGAGACACTATGCACTGAGGTACCATTTGCCCTGGGTGTTACATTCAGTCAGGCCTTGTAATACCAGGCATTTGTGCAGATCGTATCTGACCACTGTCAATCTGCATGAGGCCTTGTGATGGTGGACCCTGCTGGATGGTTCTGCATTAGACTCATTATCGGAACTTTCAAACAAACGACAAAACTTTGCAGGACTGATGATGAGAAGGCTGTTTCATACAGAGATGGAAGTTTGGTGTAGCTGTGGTGAGGATCTGTCATCTATCTTCTTCTGGAGTATTTATTTGCCAAGAAGTTCTGAAAACCAATGCAATGGTCTTTTGGAAGTTTATCCCAAGGAGACGCATAACACAGGACTCTGTGGTCCACGAAGAACATGTGCCAATACAAATGTCAGCAGTTGTTGGAAGATTACCAACTCAGTAAAAGATACACCATAGTCTGTTCAAGACATGCTGAACATCCAGTGCAAGGATCACTCACAACTGAATTTCACAGTCATATTCCAAGGCTTGCAACAATGAGCTGAGGGATGCACTTCTTTGTCCTGGACATACACAAGTCCTGCAGTGATGGTAGATTACACCCAACAACCTTTTCTGCTCATCTACTGTTGGCTCTAGCCCTCGTATATTGAGAGAGGATGCTGCACCAAACCAGACAGTAATGGCGGATGTGAAGATGCTCTCTATGATGGCAGTAA